>NC_140992.1:61736275-62391275 GCF_052327205.1 Somniosus microcephalus | reverse complement strand
GGGCTCCCCCCAGCTAGTGGTACTATAAAAGGAACTGAAAGAAAATATATAAATAGCCTAAACTAGAGCCAAGATAAATGACCAAAAGATCAGACTGATCACATAATCATAATACCTACTTCCTTATCTACAGGAAAAAAAAACTAAAATAGTTAAGCAAGACTGCCTCCTGCAACCACAGTAACTATTGCATGTGATTTGACCTATCCTTTTCCATTAAAAATCGCAGATACATAGAGACACCAGCGTATATAGCTCTTTCATCTCAATATAGAAAGACAGACTTGCATTTATATAGCGCCTTTCACGACCACCAGACGTCTCAAAGCACTTTACAGCCAAAGAAGTACTTTTGAAGTGGAGTCACTGTTGTAATGTGAGAAACGCTCAGCAAGCTCCCACAAACAGCAATGTGATAATGACCAGATGATCTAGTTTTTTTTTTGTTACAGGAAACTTTGTGCTATCCGGAGGTGAGCTATCCGGCAATCTGGAGCCACCAGCAAAAATCAGCAGCCGTTTTTTATTCTTGTTTGTTTGGTTTTTTTTGTTGCTTTGTTTGAACAGTCAAGCTGTGCATGGTCTGTAGCTATAGCAACAGCTTCAGCTACAGAGCTTTAGGGCCACACCCGAGTGTTTAGAAGCTGTTGCGGTGTTTGTTGTCAAATACAGAGATAAGAATCTCCGTATCTCTCAACATTAACTGGAGAGTACGGCACTTTTTAGGCAACGCCAGCAGCTCGGTCCCATGGGTGCCGGATAGCACAAAGTTTCCTGTATGTTGGTTGAGGGATAAATATTGGCCAGGACACCGGGGATAACTCCCCTACTCTTCTTCGAAATAGTGCCATGGGATTTTTTACATCCACCTGAGAGGGCAGTTTTAACATCTCATCTGAAAGACGGGACCTCAGACAGTGCAGCACTCTCTCAGCACTGCACTGAAGTGTCAGCCTAGCTTTGTGTGCTCAAGTCCCTGGAGTGGGACTTGAACCCACAACCTTCTGACTCAGAGGCGAGTGTGCTGCCCACTGAGCCACATCTGACATTATATTTCTTTCACTAGTTATATATACACTTTAGTCGACAACATTCATTATTTTAAAATTTATTTCACTTTCAGACAACTCCATAAGATTAAGCTAAAATGTATCTTTGGGGATGACTAATGTTAGCATGGAAATTTTCAGTCAGGAAACTTTAAATGAAAAAAAGATATTACAATAAAGTCTATTGGAATGTACAACTTATTCAGTGTTCAATTTTGCCCATTCCCCCAATTCCAGTCATCTCCCAAGTTTGCTGGACACTAACCTCATTGATACTGACTTCAGCCTCCACATATTGCAAACCTTTCTGTATGATCGAGATGAGAGCTGCTGGTGGCACCAGGGCACCATTAATATTGGACTGACTGATGTGACTCTCTATACCAAATGTGAACGCTGAATGGGAAAAACCTTCGATAAAACAGAAAATAAAAATAATGACGTATAATAGCTTAAACAGCATGCATTACACATACACTGTAGTAATGCAGGTTACCGATAAAAATCACACCACGCTTCCTTTCTCTGACATCAAGTACTTGAAGAATGAGAGGACGAATTAGTCAGCAGCCACACACAGCTTCAGATTTATTATTGCTGTGACTCAGACCTCACCTATGTACTAAAAATCTTGGGTATGGCATGCACTTGATGTTCATAAATGTTATCTGCTAACACTTATGTTAACATTTATAATGGGAAAACCATATGAAAACATTTTATAATGGAAAAGCAGCATGTGAACAGTTGCTCATCACGGTTTGTTGTTGAACCAATCAATTCACTGAAAATGTCTTTTGAAAAAAAATGAATTCACCATTATTTTCTCAGTAACTAATGTCTAATGTCGAGAAGGATGTTTTAAATAAAATAAAATTTTAAAATTACATGCTTCACAACATGATTACATTTATCCATTGAATTGTCTTTTGTATCTTCAATAACTTCTTCAATGCTTTTACTTCAGGACCTTGGCCTAGCTCAAAAAACGAGATTTTGACTGGAGATTTTTTACCTCAACTGTTGTCCAGATCCTTCAGCCACAGATGTGCATTCTGAGCATGTAGTTTGCAGAATTTCTCAGAATGCAATGTGCACATCAACAGGAGTTGAAGGATAGAAAGGTGAGCCCCCTAATCATGTGAAGATTGAAAAGTTTCTTTGTTTTTTCCAAAAGACTTGAAAGAAACTAGAGAATACATTCTCAAGCTTTACTTCAGGCAAGTGATTTAACTGCTCAGACAGACAAAACCTGTGTTCAGCAATGGGAGGATAACAAACCCTTACACCACACTGCCAGTGCTCCCTGATCCTAGGACCACTCCTACTACTCCCAGACCGTGAGAACTTACCCATCTCCATCCAGTTCCTCCTGATCCTAGTGTTCTCAGAACCTCCTTCTCCAATTTTTCCCATAACTCGACCCCTCCCAATGCTCCCACACCCTGAAGGACAAACAAGAGGTGTCCTTTACCCATGCCTGAAGCAGGCGTTAACCTTTTGCATATGCAAATAAAGGGCCTAGCGGCTAGTTCAGGTCCCTGCTGCAACGTTAGTTTGCCGAGGCAGTCAGCGCTAGCTGCACTCGGCAAAACCAACCCTAAAGATCACCTACCAAAAAAAGTTAAGTTACCCACCTGTAAAGCATCCCGATCGATGCAGTTCCCGGCCCAAAGATTCCCCAGCCTCCAACCCCCCCTAGATATCCCTGACACTCCTCCCCAGCTCCGAAGTCCAACCACTGCTCTCCCTCCCCCCACCTTCCCAAGACCACCAACCCCCCTTGCCCCTGGCTCTGGCCCACAACCTCTTCTCCTTTCCCCTCACTCCCCCACCCACCAAGATCCCAGACCTCTAGGCTCCAACACCCCACCCAACTGAGGTTTTAAATGAATATTTTACATCTGTGTTCACTATGGAGAAGGACAATGTAGGCACAGAAATCAGGCATGGGGATTGTGATATACTTGAACAAATTAGTATTGAGAGGGAGGAGGTACTTGTGGTTTTAGCAGGCTTAAAAGTGGATAAATCCCCAGGCCCGGACGGGATGTTTCCCAGGCTGCTGTGTGAGGCAAGGGAGGAGATTGCAGGGGCTCTGACACAAATTTTCAGAACCTCTCTGGCCACAGGGGAGATGCCAGAGGACTGGGGGACAGCTAATGTAGTACCATTGTTCAAGAAGGGCAGTAGGGATAAACCAGGGAATTACAGGCCAGTGAGCCTAACATCAGTGGTAGGGAAATTATTGGAAAAAATTCTGAGGGACAGAATTAGTCTCCACTTGGAGAGGCAAGGATCAATCAAGGATAGTCAGCATAGTTTTGTCAGGGGGAGATCATGCCTAACCAATTTGATTGAATTTTGAGAGGGGGTGACTAGCTATGTGGATGAGGGTAGTGCAGTTGATGTAGTCTACATGGACTTCAGTAAGGCTTTTGACAAAGTCCCGCATGGGAGACTGGTCAAGAAGGTAAGAGCCCATGGGATCCAGGGCAATTTGGCACATTGGATCCAAAATTGGCTTAGTGGCAGGAGGCAGAGGGTGATGGTCGAAGGTTGTTTTTGTGACTGGAAGCCCGTGTCCAGTGGTGTACCGCAGGGATCGGTGCTGGGTCCTTTGCTGTTTGTAGTGTACATTAATGATTTAGATATGAATGTAGGAGGTATGATCAGTAAGTTTGCAGATGACATGAAAATTGGTGGAGTGGTAAATAGTGAGAAGGGAAGCCTCAGGCTGCAGGACGATATAGACGGGATGGTTAGATGGGCAGAACAGTAGCAAATGGAATTTAACCCTGAAAAGTGTGAGGTGATGCATTTTGGGAGGACTAACAAGGCAAGGGAATACACAATGAATGGTAGGACCCTAGGAAGGACAGAGGATCAGAGGGACCTTGGTGTGCATGTACATATATCCCTGAAGGCAGCAGGACAGGTAGATAAGGTGGTTAAAAAGGCATATGGGATACTTGCCTTCATTAGCCGAGACATAGAATATAAGAGCAGGGAGGTTATGATGGAGCTGGAATACTGTGTGCAGTTCTGGTCGCCACACTATAGGAAGGATGTGATTGCATTGGAGAGGGTGCAGAGGAAATTGACCAGGATGTTACCTGGGCTGGAGCGCTTCAGCTATGAAGAGACTGGACAGGCTGGAGTTGTTTTCCTTAGAGCAGAGAAGGTTGAGGGGGGACCTGATTGAGGTATACAAAATTATGAGGGGCATAGATAGGGTAGGTAGAAAGGAACTTTTCCCCTTAGTAGAGGGGTCAATAACCAGAGGGCATAGTTTCAAGGTAAGAGGCAGGAGGTTTAGAGGGGATCCGAGGAAAAACTTTTTCACTCAGAGGATGGTTGGAATCTGGAACTCACTGCCTGAAAGGGTGGTAGAGGCAGGAACCCTCACAACATTCAAGAAACATTTAGATGAGCACTTGAAACGCCATAGCATACAAGGCTACGGACCAAGTGCTGGAAAATGGGATTAGAATAGACAGGGCTTGATGGCCAGCGCAGACACGATGGGCCGAAGAGCCTCTTTCTGTGCTGTATAACTGTTATCTATCTAACTTTGACTGCCAGTATCATAACTAGGAAAGAATAATTCAAACATTTCAAAGTCTACTTTTGATATTTGGCATACTTACCAGACTCCTGTAAATATCTATATACCAGAAAGTTGACCTCATCACTGCTTATACTCATCTTCAGTCCCACTTAAACCATGAGGTCATTAGAGGGTAAGCCTATATATAAAAAAAAAAGTATGAGTCACAAAATTATTTGATACATGCACTACTGGTGGTTCCCCAATATGGAAAATGAGGTTTGCAAACCACAATTTGACAGTTATTTTTCACCTTACTTATATGCAACAAGATTGTTCCTTTATTAGCCACCATTATACTAGATTCAGGGCTGCTGGCTTAATGACTGAACAATTCAAATTAAATTTTTTATTACACTGAATTGCAGGATCTTTACTAGTGTTCAGGTATCATAATTCCCTCCATTTTTCACGTGAAAACCGCAGGCCAGCGCCTCTACTGCAAAATGAAAAGTCCATGTGATGATTTTTAAACTGTCTATTAACCATTTTATATAATCACACAGTGTATACAGTATATTTGTGGAACATTTGGCTAACAAGCTAACAATGTCACACCATGTTCTCCTCGGATAATTCACAACACAGGATTGAGTATTCTTCAGCCACAACATGTGTGTATTGTACAAGGGCACAGTAGATTAATGGTGTGAAAATAACTGCTATATATTCAAAATACTACATGCCACAAAAACACAGTAAAATATCCAGAGTAGACAGCAAGGTTTGAACATTTTTGGGGAAGCTTACCTAACCAAATAAATAAGGATAAAATTGAACTTTTTAAATCACCTATCTGTCCCCTTTCAGATCATTAGAATGTCTACATTATCAAAAAAATTAATTAGGAATTTATAGCTTGCTAATATTGTAACAACTTTAAAATTGATAGTTCAGCATTGAGATTGGTAATAACGCTTCCTTCTGTGTACAGACACACGCACTCATCACGTCTTGGCGATCGTGCATCTGCATAACTTATAACCGGAATCCTCCCTTCAAAGATGAACTATTAAAATATGCTTTGTTTTTCAAAAGCCAACCAGGTGTGCGCTGCATCAGAATTAGGATCACTTGGGTATAGCAAAAGCATCTGGTACTTTAGGTGCGAGTTATTTGTGTTGCTCAGTAACCGTTGACAACATACAAAGCCCACCCAGATGATAGCATAGCGTTAAATAGTTCTGTCAATGGCTGTTCCTTCAGTCTACTGGTGATTTTTGATAGATTGGGATTATTCACTTAATTAAAGCGGTCAACTCTCTTTTGTAGCTGATTGACTTCAAAGGAAAAGGATGGATATAATCAGGCTGAAAGCCTAGGTTCTCTGTCACCTCTCATAGGCGAAGGGACTCCCTGAAGTGTCTTTCTCAGAAAAAATCTTTTCATCAAAGACACATGGTCAAAGTTATGAAAGTTATTGTTGAGGACTGCTAGCATTCATAACTTTTATTGTTTTGAAATTGTTTTAAAGTAGCGGTGAGATATCATATTTCTATTCCTGTACTCATTCTGTTCATTTCTCGTTTTGCTTCTAGGTTATACGTCCTTAATCAAAACTAATTATATGTTTTTAGTTTAAGCCATACAGTGTTGTGTGTGTGTTATTTTCTGTTGATTGAGGAGTTCGAGAAGTAAAAGGGTTTGCTATTCACCCAGAGGTCCACCATTCTAAATACTGCACACACATGACATTTTATTTTATAGGAAGTGCATGCTATGGAAGCAGCCGTTTGCCTTGAGGAGTAAAAAAAAATTGGAAAGTAGCCCAAATTGTAACGGAGCTATTTAATCCATATAATCCAGTCAATGACTATATTTGTTTCCCAACATTCCATTGTAGGTTTGTAACCAAAATATCAACATGCTGCATTTAAAGAGAGCCACTTTCACAAAAGCCTGATTGAACTTTGAAGGCAGGATTCAGGTTATAAGTTATGTAGACCCATGATCAGCAAGACCTAGGTGTGAACAGGGCTTAGTTTCAACTTACATCAATTTATTTTCTCTTTAAAAAAACAGCTGCAATGTTATTTAAAGTGGGCTTTTCCAATACTAAACTAAAATCGTTCTGCTCAATAAGTCACCTTTGTTGTTAACTGATCCCAAATTTAGTATATACGGGTATATTAATAAATTGCCTTTAAGCTAAATGCTTTCAAGTGAAATAACCTGTAAAACACAATGCAATACAAGAAAATCATATTAAGCTAAGACAAACACATTCAGAAAAATCAATAACTGCATGTTCTTTTGAAAGAAGACACAGTTTAATCTTACCTTTCATGAACAGGCTATTAACACATTCTGAACTTTTATTCCAGGACAGTTTAAGGACGGATCTATCACGTCACCTTAGATCATTGGGCATGTAGTATAGCTGGAAAGGCAAACAAAACAAAAAGCAGTCACTAACTTTTTTCTTTTTAAAAAGTGTGCATAATGAAAAGAGACATGTACAGCAATGCCTGTACAGCTTTTAAATGCTAATAGTAGCATGTGTGGCATCATTTTTTTTTTCCTGTTACCAACCTGTAGCCTTTGATTAAGATTTGCTGGGCAGATAAGTGCTGTGTGGAGTTTTGTCCAGTAAGAGGAGTTTGAGCCTGTACAAACCTTTCACTTAGGACACAGAGAAAGTGTGTTTTATCCCAACAGTGTGGCCTGAATTTGAACCCAAGTCCACAGGATGAAAGGGTCGCTGCCCAACACACATTACATATCAGTTACTTTTTCAGATAAGGTAGGATTAAGAATTTGTTTTAAAAATACACATTTTCAGCATATTATTTCTGTTCTAATTCTATGATTCAAAGTTTAAACATGATTGACAGCAGATCATATGTGCACAAATCTTACTGCTAAAATCTCATTTAGAAATCTTTCAGATATTACAGATTAAAACCTTAAACTACTTTACTTCCCTGGACATCGGTCCAGGAGGTTTTGCTTAGTGGTAAAAATGAAATAAACAACAGTAAATTTAAAAATAAGTACAGGATAACACCATCAGTTAGTGAACAGTAGTATACAGCAAGATTTAAGTGTTCCAGTTTGCCATTTCAAATGGGTTCATTATTATAATAAAGGCATTTACATAACCACATGAAGTTTTGTGTGAGCTATATTATGTATTGTTTTCACATCCTGTCAAATATTCATGCTAATCTTAACCACAAAGGTTAACAGCATAAGAGGCCTATTGTATCTGTACCAGCTCTTTACTACAGCAATCCAAAACCAAAACTAATCCTACTGCCCTGTTCTCTCCCCATAGCCTTGTATCTTCCTCGACTTCAAATGGTTATCTACTTCTCTCTTAAAAGTTGTAATGGTCTCTGTCCCAGCTGCTCCGGTTTTAAAGCATTTTAAGCTCTAACAGCTCTCTGCATAAACAAATTTCTCCAAACCCCTCTCCTCACAAATAGCAATTTTAAATTGATGACCCCAATTACTAGCCCTCAGCCAAAGGAAACAAGCTGTCCCTATTCACCCTATCAAAACGCTTCATAATTTAAAAAATCTCTATTGAATCTCTCTTATCCTTTTTGGCGGCAGTAAAGATAGTCCCAGTATCTGGATATCTAAATGCAGTTGTTCTGAAATGATTAATTGCCTTCCAAGTAAGCAGAACATGACTGCAATTAGTAACACTTCCAGAAATATCAAGAGACACCGAACAAGCTAAGAAAATCTTTACTGTTATTACATTCTTAGTAGCCTAGTACTTCAATCATCATAGTCAATCCAAACAGAGATGTCCTAGGTCAGGGATTCAAATTAAATCCCATAATACCATTATACAACTTCTCACCCATGTTGAGGAAGTTTGAAGCTTTACCTGCTCAAGTTTATTTTCACCAATATGCTGTTTATTCTAGAATTACTATTTTCTTTTTTATGGTACGTGGTTGTGCTGATATCCATATTCTAATATCATGATGCAATGCAAAGACATGTATTCTGTATATGTTGCAAAACCCATATTTTTTTTTAATGAAGATTACATGCCACTGAGTGGTAGCATGTGGCAGAACACTCAATTTTAGCTGGGCTCCCAGGGCTGAGCAGGGGAATCAAGCAGAAGTGATGCACTTAACCATGGGGAGAGAGTCAATCTGTGCCATTCGTCCACAATTCCTAGCAGCTCGGTCACAGGCCTGAAAGCAGATTGCCTGCCAACTCGGTCAAATAGAGAATAGTGCTTGGTATAGGAAAGACTTAAAAAGACAAAAGGAAAAATTGAAAGAAAATACATATATTTTGTTAAGCTTCAGTACAATTGTTATTTTAAATATGTAACCATCATAAGTATTTGATTGGCAGCAGAATTGGATGCAGCTTCACAGCTTTCCCCTCCCCCCATCTATTTCATCCCCTCATGAAGGAATTGACCGCTTGCTGGTTCCACGAGTCTCACCTCTGACACGCCATACAATTGCTATTCTTCGTGTGTCAGCATGAATAGAGTGTTGGCAAGCTATTTGACTGTGAAGGCCATCAGTTAAACCCAATCCTCTTCTCACCTGATGTCCACACAAGCCTGCTTCCAGCTGCAGCCATCAAGTGCAGGAATACTGGCCAATTTTCTACTCGCTCAGTCAAACACCAAGACCCTAATACTGTAGCTGCCTGTCCGAGATCAACTAACTCGGCACAACGCAGGGATCGAACTTGGGATTTTCTTCGTCTGTATGATCAGCTATTGATTGGATAAGTTCTTTCGAATTGAGAGCAACTATATTCAAGTTACAGGTTCTTTTCACAATACAGCCGCAGACACTATTCCCTTTCTGATTGTTGCTGTACAGAAGAACGAAGTCAGTTACCAACCTATGGTGGGGTTTTCATCATTTGTGAACGGAGTTAACTTTAAATTATCTAAATATAGGCAAACGGAACAGTGCTGCCGAGTTCTACATTCTCTTAAATTCCATGAAAGTCATATGAAGTCATATGGTAGACACTACTGACCAAGCTGGCCGAATCCTGAAGGACATAGCTGCCAGACTAGGACTGCGGCAGGTGGTGAGAGAAACAAGACGAGGGGAAAAACCTATTTGATCTCATCCTCACCAATCTACCTGTCGCAGATGCATCTGTCCATATGACAGCATTGGTAGCAATGAACACCGCAGTCGTTGTGGAGACGAAATCGTGTTGTGTGGCATGACCACTGTGCTAAATGGGATAGATTCAGAACAGATCTAACAACTCAAAACTGGGCATCCATGAGGCACTGTGGGTCATCAGCAGCAGAATTGTATTCCACCACAATCTGTTACCTCATGGCCTGGCATATCCCTCACTCTACCATTACCATCAAGCCAGGGGACCAACCCTGGTTCAATAAGGAGTGTGGAAGAGCATGGCAGGAGCAGCACCGGCGTACCTAAAAATGATGCGTCAACCTGGCGAAGCTGCAACACAGGATGCATGCTAAACAGCGGAAGCAGCATGCTATAGACAGGACTAAGCGATCCCACAATCAACGGATCAGATTACAGCTCTGCAGTCCTGCCACATCTAGGTCATGTATGGTGGTGGACAATTAAACAACTAACAGGAGGAGGAGGCTCCATGAATATCCCCATCCTCAATGATGGCGGAGCCCAACATGCGAGTGCAAAAGACAAGGCTGAAGCGTTTGCAACCATCTTCAGCCAGAAGTACCGAGTGGATGATCCATAATCGGCCTCCTCCTGAGGTTCCCACCATAACAGAAGCAAGCCAGTCTTCAGCCAATTCGATTCACTCCACGTGATACCACGAAATGGCTGAGCGTACTGGATACGGCAAAGATTATGGACCCTGACAACATCCCAGCTGTGGTACTGAAGACTTGTGCTCCAGAACTAGCCGCGCCTCTAGCCAAGCTGTTCCAGTACAGCTACAACACTGGCATCTACCAGACAATGTGGAAAACTGCTCAGGTATGTCCCGTTCAGAAAAAGCAGGACAAATCCAATCTGGCCCATTATCGCCCCATCAGTCTACTCTCAATCATCAGCCAAATGAATGTTGAATGTTTAAATGTCTTAATCTAAATGTACACTCTCGGGAGCCGCAAGCCTACATTTCGTTGTACTGCACTTGTGCACTAACAATGACAATAAAGTTGATTATTATTATATTAAGTGATGGAAGGTGTAGTCAACAGTGCTGTCAAGCGGCACTTACTCACCAATAACCTGCTCACCGATACTCAGTTTGGGTTCCGCCAGGACCACTTGGCTCCAGACCTCATTACAGCCTTGGTCCAAACATGGACAAAAAAGCTGAATCCCAGAGGTGAGGAGAGAGTGACTGCCCTTGACATCGAGGCAGCACTTGACCGGAGTGTGGCATAAAGGAGCCCGAGTAAAACTGAAGTCAATGGGAATCAGGGAAAAGAGACTATACTGGCTGGAGTCATACCTAGCACAAAGGAAGATGGTTGTAGTTGTTGGGAGGCAATCATCTCAGCCCCAGGACATCGCTACAGGAGTTCCTCAGGGCAGTGTCCTAGGCCCAACCATCTTCAGCTGCTTCATCAATGACCTTTCCTCCACCATAAGGTCAGAAGTGGGGATGTTCGCTGATGACTGCAGTGTTCAGTTCCATTCACAACTCCTCAGATAATGAAGCAGTCCATGCCTGAATGTAGCAAGACCTGGATGACATTCAGGCTTGGGCTGATAAGTGGCAAGTAACATTCACGCCACACAAGTGCCAGGCAATAACTATCACCAGCCAGCGAGAGTCTAACCACCACCCCTTGACATTCAACAGCATTACCATCGCCAAATCCCCCATCAACAACATCTTGGGGGGGTCACCATTAACCAGAAACTTAACTGGACCAGCCACATAAGTACTGTGGCTACAAGAGCAGGTCAGAGACTGGATATTCTGGCAAGTGTCTCACCTTCTGACACCCCAAAGCCTTTCCACCATCTACAAGGTACAAGTCAGGAATGTGATGGAATATTCTCCAATTACCTGGATGAGTGCAGCTCCAACAACATTCAAGAAGCTCAACACCATCCAGGACAAAGCACCCCACTCGATTGGCACCCCATCCACCACCTTAAACATTCACTCCCTGCACCACTGGCACACCGTGGCTGCAGTGTATACCATCTACAAAATGCACTGCAGCAACTCGCCAAGGCTTCTTCAGCAGAACCTCCCAAACCCGCGACCTCTACTACCTAGAAGGGCAAGGGCAGCAGGCGCATGGGAACATCATCACCTGCAAGTTCCCCTCCAAGTTACACACCATCCTGACTTAGAAATATATTGCCGTTCCTTCATCGTCGCTGGGTCAAAATCCTAGAACTTCCTCAACAGCACTGTGGGAGTACCTTCACCACAAGGACTGCAGCTGTTCAAGGAGGCAGTTCACCATCACCTTCGCGAGGACAATTAAGGATGGGCAATAAATGCTGGCCTTGCCAGTGACCCCCACATCCCAGGAACGAATAAACAAAAAAGTGGCCTGTTCTTTTTGGCAAAGATAGCTGACAGTGTAAAGAGGGTTAACAAACTATTTTCAACTTCAGGATCTAAGTGGAGTTATATCCAGGGCTCAGGTGGAGTCCAGTTCAGACAAATAGGACAGAATCTCCTTTTTCTATGTGAAACAAGCTTGGGAAGTTTCAACTCAGTTCTAAGTAGCTGCAGGGCACAACACAAAACAGTCCATAATTCAACACTAAACTGACAGTGACCAATGGGATAGCTGTACGAAACACTGAAACTCACACTGGTGCAGCAGTCTACTGAGCCTAGTATTACAACACTTCATTTGGGCAGGGTGAAAGGTAGTTTAACAGACTACATTATAAATGTTCAAATCCCAGTGACATGGAATCGACACTATTTATTCCACAGCACCAGAGACCAGTTCTGCACAGGTAAACTTGCAAATCCGTTATGGGGAAACTATGTTGCTAACCTGCATGTTTAGCCTTCCTGCAACCAGAACAAATGGCAGCTGGCAACAGTAGTTCTTAATTTGTTGCGCAGCTTCTTCCAAAGAGATCCAGGAAAATCACTTCTTTAGGTAGTTCTAGGCACCTTCAAAATCAACCAAGCCACCTCATTAATCTCACAACTCTGGCACTAAATTCAGGCCTGCCATCTGCAGTGTTGTAATGATAAAGGGCATTTATTCTATATCAGGATATGCTCATCTCTGAAATAACAACAGAAACTGCTGGAAAAACTCAGCAAGCCAGGCAACATCCGTGGAGAGAAAATAGAGTCAACGTTTCAGGTCAAACCCTTTGTCAAGACTGAAGGCCAGGCTGGGAGAGAACAAGAGAGAAGTGAAGAGACATCAAGAGGTATTCAAAACGAGATGAGATGGTGATAGGTCTAGTGGAGACAAAAGACGGCTCTAGATTAGGTGTGAAATGCGCTGGCAGAATGGGAGGCAGCTGCCATGTAGGAGAGAAAAATAAGAGGGGGGGGGTGGGCCAAAACAAAGGTGTGGATAAAAAATAAGTAAAAATGTAATGGGGGCCGAGGTTATGATCTGAAATTGTTGAACTCGATATCGAGCCCGGAAGGCTGTAAAGTGCCTAATCGGAAGAGGAGGTGCTGTTCCTCGAGTTTACACTGAGCTTCCGTGGAACAATGCAAGAGCCCGAGTACAGTGAGGCCTGAATGGGAATGGGGCGGTGAATTAAAATGACAGGCGACCGGAAGCTCGGGGTCATCCTTATCTCGGACCTGGGAGCAATGGTAGCAATTTTAGAGTTAAAAGTTAAAAATTCCATTCCCCAGTATTAATATGCCTCACCTTGTAAGCAGAAAAATCCATTACAAATTAGGAGAAAAAGTAGCATCCAAAACACACACACACACATACATATTCACTCACAGATATACATACTACTATCGGATATAGTTTCACGTATAAGCAAGGGGGGGGGGGGGGCGGAGGAGGAAAGGAAGGGAGGAGGAAAGGGAGAGGGCCCCATTGCTTGTCTTCCAATTCCCCCAACTTTTCCTTCACATTGTGCCTGCCCATCCCTTTGCCAGCCTTTTTTCCCCCCTTCCCACCCATTTACCCTCTCCATCCATGCTGCCCCCTCCCCATCTATTCTGCCTCTTCCTTCCTATCCACATCTAGTGGCAATTGCAGCAGACAAACACCCGCATCTTTTCAATCAAGGCTAAGGTTGTTGTGCACTGCAGGCAGGAACTCTCGTGAATTTCAGTTCAGAGTGAAATTCAACCTTGCCATAAGCACTGGATGAAAACCATTGATGCAGAAAACTTTAACGAGGCAGAGGGTCTTGTGCTACACAGCCTCATCAACATCCAGTGAAAACTGAAAAGTGGCTGCCAAGCCGTGGAAGAACCCAATGTCTTCTTCCAGCCATGCACAACATACGGAGCCTGCCTTGGCCAGAGCTCTTAAGACCCAGAAGACAAGAGTTCAATATCAGTGATCGAAAACTTCTCCACTTGAATTCCAGTCTTTAAGATTTGTTACATCCGGACCTGCCTATTCCATCGCTCTCCTGGCCGGCCTCCCATCTTCCACCCGACATAAACCTGAGCTCATCAAAAAGTCTGCTTCCCGTATCCTAACTCACACCAAGTCCTGTGCACCCATCACCTCCGTGCTCGCTGACCTACATTGGCTCCCAGGACAGCAAAACCTCAATCTTAAAATTCTCATCCTTGTTTTCAAATCCTGCCATGGTCTCGCCCCTCCCTATCTCTATAGCCTCCTCCAGCCCTACAACCCTCCGAGATCTCTGTGCTCCTCCAATTCTGACCTCTTGCACATCCCCTATTTTAATCACTCCACCATTGGCAGCTATGCTTTCAGCTGCCTAGGCCCTAAGCTTTGGAATTTCCTCCCTAAACCTCCCTGCCGCTCTCTCCTCCTTTAAGACGCTCCTTAAAACCTACCTATTTAACCAAGCTGTTAGTTATCTGTCCTAATACCTCAAGTGGCTTTGTGTCCAATTTTGTTTAATAATGCTCCTGTTAAACACCTTGGAATGTTTTACAACATTAAAGGAGGTATATAAATGCAAGTTGTTGTTGTAGATTTGAACTGCAGACCAGATGCTGAAGCCTGACCCCAAATATTTGGAGTTGTAACAGGCAAAGTTATTCAGTCTTCAACTAAAGCTGAAATTCAAAGCCTGGTACAGGCAAATACTAAAGTACATTTATAGTGCTTGCCTGCACCACGATCAACTGGAAATTGTATTTTTATTTTTCCAGTGAGAGAGAGCAGCTTCACATTACTGCCAGCAGGAAGAAGCGTGGAAGACTGTGTTAAGGGGACTGCTAAGATGAATCACACATATTCAAAACTCCCGAGACAAGCAGCATCTCTACGACTGCTCTCGGCTGGATGGTGGGTTTATCCGACACATCAGAAGTTATGACTAAACTATAACAGTGCTCTCGTCAGACTGCATCTTGAGTACTGTATCCAAATACGGTCACCAAAACACATGGGAGACACAAGGCTGCTGGAGGCAGTGCAGTAAAGCACCACAAGACCAATCCCTGGTGTCAAAAGTCTGAGTAATGAGGAAATACTGGCGAATTCTGGGCTGATCAGAGAATCATAGAAACTTGCAGCACAGAAGCAGGCCATTCAGCCCATCGTGCCTGTACTCTTTGAAAGAGCAGTCCCGCTTAGTCCCACACACCCACTTTTTGTCCGTATCCCTGTAAGTTCCTCATCCTCAAGTACCTGTTCAACTCTCTTAAAATGATTTTCTACGCTCTTTACTGGGCTCTAAAAATTAATTTAGACCTCTCTCATATTCCTCTGGGGATTCTTGCCAGCAAGTGGAATATAGTATGTGCTGCAGACATGGTTGAGAAAGCAGTTAAAAAAGCTTATGGGATCCTGGGCTTCATGAATAGAGGGATAGAGTACAGAAGTGTGGAAATTATGATGAACCTGTATAAAACACTGGTTCGGCCTCAACTGGAGTATTGTGTCCAATTCTGGGAACCACACTTTAGGGAGGATTTGAAGGCCTTACAGAGGGTGCAGAAAAGATTTACGAGAATGATTCCAGAGAGGAGGGACTTCAGTTACGTGGATAGACTGGAGAAGCTGGGGTTGTTTTCTTTAGAGCAGAGAAGATAAAGAGGAGATTTGATAGGTGTTCAAAATCACGAGTGCTCTGGACAGAGTAGAGAGAGAAACTGTTCCCATTGGCAGAAGGGTCGAGAACCAGAGGACACAGATTTAAGGTGATTGGCAACAGAAGAAACAACTTTTTTACGTAGCAAGTGGTTAGGATCTGGCATACACTGCCTGAAAGGGTGGTGGAGGCAGATTCAATCACGGCTTTCAAAGGGGAGTTGGATAAGTAACTGAAAGAAAAAATTTTGCAGGGCTATGGGGCAAGGGTGGGGGAGTGGGACTAGCTGAGGTGCTCTTGCAAGGAGCCAGCATGGGCTCGAGGGACCGAATGGCCTTCTTCCATGCTGTAACCATTCTAAGA
The DNA here is from genome assembly GCF_052327205.1 of Somniosus microcephalus. Lineage (NCBI taxonomy): Eukaryota > Metazoa > Chordata > Chondrichthyes > Squaliformes > Somniosidae > Somniosus > Somniosus microcephalus. The sequence continues at coordinate 62,375,136 of NC_140992.1, read as the reverse complement.
TTCTACCTTGGCGCTGCAATAGATTCAGTGCTTTCCACACACAATTTACTATTCCTTACTTATTGGTTTTTGTCCAAAAATACTTGAACAGTATGCTGGAAAGGAGGCATCTTGGAGATGATCTTAGAGTTATATAAGTAAGGGAATTGTAAAGATAAATCTGGAATATTATTTTAAATTGAGAGGGTAGGAAAATGAGACATGGGTTTAAACTAGTAAAAGGTAAATTCAGGGTTGATGTTGGGAAATTCCTCTTCACACAAAAGAGTGATTAATGTATGGAACAGAATTCTAGGAAGTGTAGTGGAGATGAAAACCCTGGAATCTGTTAAGAAATAACTGGATACTGCAATGGGAGCATTTTGGGATCCTTCTGGATGATTGATTTAAGATGGGCCGAAGGCCTTCCTCAACCGTAATTATCTTGTGACCTTGTAAGTGGAGAATAAAATAAGGAAGTGCTATGCTACTATAAATTCCTTTTAACAAATATTAGGAATCCCTGTTTATTTTTCCAAGTATTTTTCCAAAGTAGCATCAGCTCTATCAAGACACCTCAAATTATTTAGTTCTCTATTGTACAGAACAAACTAATTAATTTCCAATGGGCACTGGGTTACCTAATAATTATTAAGTTTTAATACTGTAGTTATAGTTACACACTCCAAGATATATGTGATTATCAGTCATTATGTTAGAGTCATCATTCCACCATGAATCGTGCCTCCATTCCTATGCAATAGTTTCACTTTCAAACCATACATACCCAGATGCTAGCGAGAGGACTCCTAACCTCCAACAGCCTTTGTACACAGCAAAGCAGCAACCGCCTCCCTTGCTCGACATGGCCGCGACATAGCAAATAGCAACAAAAAAAAACACTACACCAGGATAGCACATTGGCCCGTATTTTCCGGTGCCTACGGGTGCTAACATGGTGCGTACGCGCCTGTAAGGGCCCCGCAAGTTCCGGGTTTTCGTACACAGATCACAGCCATCCCCGGGAAAAGGGCATCCGCAGGCGGAGAGCCCAACTAATGCCCAGCAAATGCCCGTGAAATTCTTATGCCTGGTAAGGCCTGCTTTTACCAGCATAAGAGTTTAAATGAATATAAAAATAATTTTTTTTCAATTATTAAAATAAGTTACGGTTATTTTTAGCCCCTTTGGTATTTTAATTAATTTTAAATATGTAAAAAAGCATTTATTTGGTATGTAAATGTGTTTTTATGTGATCCCCATTCATGCTTATGGGATTTCCGTACGTATGGAATCCCCATAAGCATGAATGGGGATCCTCTTTCTTTCATTGGTTGGGCCGGCCCACGTGATCCCAGGGGAGCTTGCGAAGCGCCTGCGCCCCGGGATACGTGGGCCTCCACACATGTCTATGCGTAGAGGCCCAGGAGTCTCCGTGGATCCCGAGGCAGAAGGTAGGTGTGGCTTTTATTTGCGGGTCGGAGGCATTTCCCTGCGGGAAGCCTTCCGACCGCAAATTCAGGCCCAATTTGTTTGGGAATAGTTTGGTCTTGTTTTTAAACTGGAGGTCAACTGGCCCCCGAGTTGCTGTCAAGATAAGGAGGGAAAACTCACAAAGCAGAAACGTGAGTTGACTAAAGACCAGATGCAGTTGAAAGGCAGTAGCCATATTTGCACCTAATTGCAAGTTACAAAAGCTACCCTTAATCTAAACATGATCATTTCCCCAGCCAGTAGAAACAGGTGGATTAATAGGAAAATTCATTGGCATTCATTGAATTTTTTTTTGAAGAAATATGTAATATAATCCATAATATTTTAAAAGTTTAGTGTATAGCAAGCATTTTGTGCACATTTACACTTTATCCCCATGTCGCAACTTTTCACACCTCCCACTATCACAACTGCCATGCCTAGAGGATAATTCCTAGGTATTACTTTTAACCTGTAGAGAGAGACTGGCATGTAAACTTGCCATTATACCTATCCATCAGTACTCCCAAAGCTAGGTAATTCTGCAAGGCTTTCCAAGTCCTGTCTCTCAGGTCCATTTCTCTGGTTAAGTTAACTCGTCTAGCCAGCTTCTGGGTATGTCTGGTTTCAAAGTGGAACTATTGCACAAGAATGGAGCCACAATTCATAGTGAAATGATGACTAACATAAATGAATGATATATCTTGCAGTGTGAAACTATGACTACAGTATTAAAACTTTTTAGGTTCAAGGTCATCGACCTGAAATGTTACCGCTGTTTCTCTCGCCACAGATGCTGCCTGACCTGCTGAGTATTTCCAACATTTTCTGTTTTTATTTCAGATTTCCAGCATCCGCAATATTTGCTTTTGTAATTACATTTATTTCAGCTGTCATTGCCGCTGCAGGCCTACTTGTCCTCGAGACTGCCCGCCCTTCCTTCCACCCCCAACTTGGAGCTTGCTTTAAACATTCATCTGTCCTGTTCCCAATTGCTCTGCTTGGGCTCCCATTCACCCTGCTGGAGCTGCTCACCCACCTGTCAGGCCCCATGCCATCTGCACTCCCCATTCAAATTGGATGGGCAGGAAGGGAGAGGAGATAGTAGGTGAGGAGAAAGGCATTGGAAGTGATGGCGAGGGGCAAGGGTGGGGGAAGAAAGCTTGGATGGTAGGAGGGAATGTAGGTAAGGGGAGAGGAAATCAGGAAGGGCTCAGGGGTAGTGGGATAAGAATGATGGAGGAGTTGCAGCAAGGAAAAAGGGAATGGTGGGAGGAATGAAGAAGATGGATAATGAAAGAGGATGGGTTAGTGCAAAGTGATGCGAGTGGTGGGAATAGAAAGGGGTAGGGAAAGTGATGGGAAAGAGGATAGGGAGTGAAGAACGACAAAGAGGGGATGGTGGTGAGGGGAGGTCGATATGGCTGAGGGGAAGAGCTAAGGGAACAAGTGGTGTGGTAGGATACAGAGGGCACAAGGGTGATCAGAAAGAGCAGGGGAGACAATGTCATTGAGGGGACACTGGGAAGGATTGTGGAGAAGATGTACAGCATCCTGCACAGATCCACTTCCTCCAAAACCTGCCTGCAGTCATAGTCCAATCCCTTCCCCACCACCCACAATTCAAAATCTGACCTGCAGCCCTAGCAGAATCACTTCCCGCATCAGTGACTACAGTTCAAAAGTACTACAGTGGCTGTGAAGCGCTTTGGGACGACCTGAAGTCATGGAAAGAGCTATATAAATGCCTTTCTTTCTATCACCCAACCCAAAGCAACCCTGGCCAGATTGCTCCAGCGCCACGTGTCACCACCTGAAAATGCGGCGGCTCCCTTCCTTGCCACGGCACACCACCTCCCACCTGGAAGAAAAGAAGAAAAGCGAGAAAGGAGAACAGCAAAGAAACACAAAAGAAAAAGAGAGAAAAAAAAGAGACAAACAGACAGAAGCAGCAACACAAAGACAGCAAAAACAGCAAGAGCCCAACTACTCCGACTTAGCGTAAACAATGCCTTGGTAGATCCACTTTTATATAAATACAAGCACTGGATAAAGGTCGCATCTGGCCAATATTCCTAAACCTTTAACAAGTTTTTCACTCCTCCAAATGGAGCAGTGGTGTGGATTTTCTATATATGCTGCCTAGCAATATACACAAAACCCATACTATTTAGAGTCTCTCAAAATCAACATGCAATACAAAATGGTCTTCAGAGTTACAAAGGTTTAAGGACTTGGCAAAGCCTATGTGAGATAACCAAAGTTCTCCCTACTACATGTTTGTTACCAAGGTCAATGAAGAACTTTAACAACAATTATCTTCACTCACTGACGTATGATAATATATCGCACTGACCTTTAAAGTCACAGTAAATAGAAGTACTGGAGTCTCGGCGTGAAAAAAATCACTGAGCTGAGAAAAAACACTCATTGCCCATTTCTATTTTAAACTTACAACTCATCTACAAAATGTGACTTCAGCTACAATTCTATAATGAAGAACATGCTCAAGAGTGCAATACGTACTGATTACCATACAAGTAAGAAAACATTGCAAGGCTATTAATATACTTTGAAGACTGGATGACAAATTGTAAACAAAATCTTAAGCAGTTTACAGTCATTTAAATTCCAAGATAGTCTTGAACGGACTTACAAACAGCTTTCATAATACATAGTTTTTCATTCTCCTCTTCCCAACCTTGACTCCTGGAATGACAGATCTGAGCAACTGGTTGTCAAATATGTCTGACACTAAACTTCAAAGTGTGTAATGGGAAGGTTAACTGAAAATATAGTCTGTCCTCAGGAAGAAACCTGGAAGTGTCAAACCAAACAGAGCTCATTGCTCCAGTTTAAAGCACAAATGTAAAAAGCTATGTGGCTGATGTTTAGTTTACAGGTTACTGGGTTCTAGCTTTACAATTTAATTCAAAAATAAGGAACACTTCCAACAAATAGCAGCTGCAGCTAATTTGCAAATCTGTAGACACCTGGGGGTAAAAATTCGGTTGCTTTGCACCTCCCGTTAGCGCCCCAAGAGGGCGCTAACGGGCCACCCACGCCTCAAGAAATACAACGGGAGGTTAGCGGCGGCGCTAACCAGTAGTGCCCCGCGTCGCTGCCAGCGATGACATCATCACCATGCGCAGCGCCCCGACTTACCGCCGGACGCTATGTCCGACGGGGCCAGGGGGGCCTACCTGCGGCCGGAGAGGCGCTATTTAAAGGCTGCCTGCCTGCGCTCCCGTCCCCGGCCTCCTGAACGCCCCCCCCCCCCCCGCACCCGCGGCGTTCTGGCTGCGCTCCAAGAGCCCGGCACTTCTCGAGTGCCAGGCTCTTTTGCCAGCATTCCAATCCCCTGGGGCCCAGCTGCGCAAGGCCTCTCCCCTTTAAGAAGGGGAGGAAGGCCGACGTGCCACTATATTTCCTCGCAGCACCCCAAGAGGGATGCGGGGTGCTTCCAGTAGCGCCCTGCTTCCCTCTTGGGGTGCTACCGGTGAATTTCCGGCATGGGGGTGCTAAATTTTCCGGGGCATAAAGGTAGCGCCCCAGCGAAATTAATGGGGCGCTACTCAATTTTTAGCCCCTGATCTTCAGGTAAATGAGGCCTCTTTGCCATTATTTCTGAAGGTCTCTCTTTCCTGTATTGTTGCCCACCTGTTGGTACATGCTACATGTTCTGTGCTTCAATAAAAGTAACTATTGGCCTAATTTTAAAAAAAAATGATAACGGGGCGATAACAAAACAAGAGAGAACTCATCATTGAACACTGAATACTATCTGCAGTCAAATCATAATTAATCAGCACATCAAAACTGGTGTGTCAAAAAGGTCACAGAGAACATCTAGAGAACGAGTGAATTAGTGGCGATAGGAATCAAATGCACGTACAACAGAAGATTGGAAGTGTGTCATTAGAAGTTACTCAACAGGTTCAAGAACAAAAATTTGCTGAAGACAAGACATGATTTGGAAAGTGAAAAAAAAATCACAGTTCAAACAAGAACATTTTAGTGTTTATTTAAGCATTTCCTTCACTTCATAGGAAAAAAGTAAATTCTTATTTTGTGCGCGATTCAACTTCCGATGAATGCATGTTGCCCTGGCTCAATCATCCTGGTACTTATCTCCTGACCTCTTCCAGCAACCACAATTTCCCTTGCTACGCAGAAGGGATGGACCTAAATAACTGCAAACCCCAGTACTCGCCAGCAGCTGTGAAACTCATGACCCACTCTTCACCCAAACCACAGGACACTGCCAACTTGAGCAAACGTTCAGGATCAGATGACGACAAACTCCAGCCCCCAGCAAAGCCAGAAATGGAATACTGACGATTGGAGCTGAAGAAAGCACAGAGCACCAACATAACAAGGAAGCAGGATGCCACAGGTATGCAGCTGCATGGGGAGCAAAGGAAGCTGAAATATCCAAGTACTGTATAGCAGCACGAGTGTCATGGATGGTATACGAAGGTATAATGCATACATGTCCTGTAATTTTTGGAGGGAAAACTATACCCACTTTTGTATAGCATGTAATTGAAGGTATATGGAGTACACCTACTTTTTAATTTTGGAGGATAAGGCTCTGCTTCCAAAAGCACAAGGTGACAAATCACACAAGTTTACTGCCTATATTGACTTGGCCTTCTGATATTTAAGGGAGTATTAGGGACCGGCCAATAAAATGGGACTGCAGTCTTTTCTGGTCCAGTACTTTCCTATGTTCCTATCTTTATCCTCCCAACCAAGATTCAATTAAACCAATTTAGATCATATACAGAACGCGCGTGTGTGTGTGCGTGCGTGCGCGCGTGCGAGTGAGACCAGGAAATATAAATGCAACAAAAATAGTGGAAGAAAGGAGAACTCCAAATCAACGATTGGGATTCCACCTGCAAAGCTACGCGCACAATCTTAACCAGTAATAAATGAAAAGGATATTGGCAAAGGGTGTTTGCGACATCCATGAAAGTCATCAAGCACCCCATCAAGCCAGACTCCTAAACTTCCCATTGTGACCTTAACATTCATAAGTGCTTGGGTTTCCTCCAAGCATAGCCCTTCAGTACATCCCGTTGAGTTGGTGTCAGGAGAACCCCCTACCAGCCGAGTTAATGTGGACTATGGCACTATTGCAGATATTCCAATCCAAGAAAATTATGTCCCTGAAACTGAGCAAGAAAAAAAATCAAAATTTGATTTACCATTCTTGGCTAGCACATCAATAGCAGCCTCCACAGAGGTTACATACAAAACACTGACATTTTAGTACTACAAACAGACAAGATAACAAAAATAGATGAATACATACAAAAACAACTAAGAGCAAAAAGGGATGGTGAGAAAAGAAAAGCACAGGAGCAAAAGCAGAATAGAGGGAGTAAAAGAGTGACAACAATGAGAGACGGGGGAAATCCAGAATTTTTGGTGTACCAAAACAAGGAATCCTAGATGAATAGTATTGTTTGTTCTCTTACCCAGATGCAGTAAAGATTGCACTACAAACGTCTCCTTACCCCGAAAGGCTGAAACTTCATTCATGTTATGTTGAAAGCTTACACATTTGTTTTCCTAGACCACATCCATAACTTCTGGTAAACTTCAACATGCACATACAAAATTGTGAGATAATAGTGTTGTCACTAGGCTTAGGTAGCAATAAATTACAAGAACAAATTGCACTTGAGACAATATACTTTAATGTTGAGCCACTATATTTCTTGTCCAACAATTGTAATTCAGTACATTAGACCCTTGTACACACTTCTAGCTGTTGACCCGATTATATATGCATAATATTCCTACTTGTGCACGAACTGGCTTTCCTGCTCGTAGTGGTGCATTTTGCATTCTCAGTTACCAATACCAATTTTCCCATAGTGGCACTAATTAAGGCTATTATTTTGGATGGGCGATGCTGCATCACTTGATCAGGAGGGTAACTGTACAAAATATAGTGCATGATAAGGAGTACAACACCATTAACTTACAGGAAGAAAGACTTAATAAAAAGTTGCACGCTTCGCTGGGTTGTAACAAAGATATGTAAATAAATAACATTTTATTATTCTTGAATGTAATTCTTATGCAACAATTCAGAGTTGCAAAGCTTGTTTAAGAGTCATTCAAAATGTAGTCAGAAAATGGAGAGAAAAATAACCTTAAATTTTCCATTAGGTAGTTCAGAGCCAATTACACAGCCTCCAAACATTATTTGATCACGAGTCTTTTTTAATGATACCAGAAACATAACAGAAAGTGCCTGATATCACTAAAACATGTACGGAATAGCCTGCCTCACATTATTAGTGCACATTAATTGATATCTACGAACCCATGATTGGAGCTGAAACTGCTATCCATCAAAAACACATTTTTGCACATCTGTTGAATCCAAGACACAACATTCGATCTCAAGGTTGATAAAATTAAATTAAATGAAACTTATGTCTTCCAGGTTGATGGCCTGGCACTGATAGTTTGACTTTCTAAATGCAAAAGTAAATCAGTGCTCAAAACTATGTTGGTCCACCACATCAGTGCAACTGGCTAGTGATTTTGTTACACTATACTTTCAAACTGCTACCACACCCTAGAAGCTTGCAGTGCATGCTTTTCACAAATTCCTTCAAAACACAAAAGTATATACAGGTTACAGAGTTTTAATGGCCCGAATTTTGCGGTCAGCGGAGAAACGACTGCGCTCGCCGCTGACCACCAAGATTCAGCGGGCTCTGTGGCGTCATTTTCCCCTATTACGACATCAATTTCATTCTGGCACCATGTAATGGGGATTTCTGGCATCAAGGAACAGTGAAGTCATCAAGCAGGCTAAGCAGCCAATCAAATTAAAGAATTTTCAGACAGCAAACCAGGAAGTAACAAGCAGTTTTTATCATTCATTTTTTATAATTTTACAGAAAATGAAACAAAGATTGGGACATACACATGGGATTAAGGTAGAAGTTGAAATATCAAACTTTAAAAAAAAAAAATATTTTACAAATCTATGGAATTATCGTGGAATGGAGAAATTTGACATTCCACAAATATAAAATTAGTTTTTCAGAGCCAGAGGTGTTATTCAGCACTAATTATGACTTAGCATGGCATTAAAAACCCAATTACACCTCATTCAACAAGGCTTAACTTTTTCAAGGGTTTTTACAGCGAGGAGAGTGCAAAAGTGGAAATTTAGTCAATTCAGTGATTTCGAATTGATTTCCATCTGCGAGAGTGCAACAGCGCACCCTGGGGAGGAGCAGGGTATCACTTCAGGTTTTCCGCGTTAAATGCGCATGTGGTGCAGACTCCAAAAGCGGCCGTCAGTTGTTAGAGTAACGATGGCAAACGCTGACACTTTCGTCGTCATTACAACTGCAAATTCCAGGCCAATGTTTTTTTTAATAACTGCAGAGCAGGTTTTTTTTGGCACCTATGGGTCTTGCTATCTAGCAATCTATTCTGCTATCTATTCTGTAACTTTACTTGCGAAACTGATAATACATGCAAAATTCCATTAAACACTTTTATGCAATCTATTACTGAGTTGTAATTTAACAGCAACCAAGAGCTACTGATGCTTCATTTTTTGCTACTGATAAAATTACTAGTAGCGGTACAACAAACGTTTACTATACTGCACAAGCCTTCTAGATGATCTGTTAACTCCTGGATACAGTTGCAAATGAACATATGGGCATCATTAGTAATGAACATGACACTCTCTCCACTAAGAGTTTCCAGTCATAGCATCTGCAATTAAGACAAACCCTGCCTTTCGATCTATTTCATTTCCCTTCCAGTTTTGAAAAAAGGGTTAGACCCGAAACGTCGACTGTAATTTCTCTCCACGGATGTTGCCTGGCCTGTTGAGTTTTTCCAGCATTTTCTGTTATTCTCCTTTTATATTTGACGTTTTTCAGCAGTTGGCCCAAGACAGGAGAAACTTTTACTGCTGTGTTCAATGTCTGAGAACTAAAAATGAAATTTTTAATACAGCATAACCAAAGGGGAAGTGGTTTTAGTTTTTGGAACAGACCACAGTCATTTACTACTATAAACTCGAGCTGCTTATGACAACACTCACAGCCAAACCAGCTATTACCAATTATGGACACCAGCTGCTAGTGAAAAGAAATGCTCTAATAAAAAAAACTTCTAAAAACTAAACTTTAGTCACTAGCTTTCAAGTTCATTTTTTTTTTACAAATTAAAAATCAAATCCAAATAGGTTGTCCTGAGACAGTCACAAAACGGCATGCAACACAGAGACAACCCCAAAGAGACAACGGTCTGCAATTTCCTGTGTATTTGTGGCCAGAGACACGCGCAAAATGGCACAAATCAAATAAACGGCCTAAAAGATTGCAGAATTTTGGGCATAAGTGAGATACTTCCCCTCTGGGTATGCTGTATTGAAATTTTTCATTTTTAGTTATCAGACAGTGAACTCAGCATTAAAAGTTTCTTCTGTCTTGGGCCAACTGCTGAAAAAGGGCAAATATAAAAGGAGGCTTTGTCTTACTTGCAGATGCTATGACTAAGTACAATATGTCCAAATCTCAAGCTTTTGTGGCCCCAAGTTACAAAGCCTTACACGCGTGTTTCCTGCAATTCTGCTGGCTCAGAGGCTCTCTTCAAATTATGACCAGAGTTTCAGGCGCAACAGGAAACAAATAATTTTCCTGGTGTTTCATTTCAACTTTTGAGCAGTTTTTGTTTAATTAAAAAAATTATCCTCACTCGCACCTGCATTGTATTTTCTGTTTCTCTGAATTCATTTTTATGACACAAGTATAAGTCAAATTAAAAACTGAAATGCTTCCCCAATTACAGGTTCTGAAACATGCTGTGCCTAATGTGCATGAATAATGGTTTAATGAGATGAAACTTTTTTCATACATGAAGAAGAAATATATGGTGTGTGTTGGGCACTTTCCTTGGGCCTGATAATTTACACCGATTCCGCTAATATATGCCCGTTTTGCATTTAGGCGTATTCTAATGAGATTCACAGGAAATTTGAGCGTAACTTGACATCAGCAGAATGGGTGCATTTTTTTGTGATCTAACTTCCGGGTTGTACTTATGGAGGAAATTCCCAGCCAGCATTTATTTGAATACATCCTCAATTGCGCTGTTTGCTTTAAAGTGTATCAAAGTTTTAGGAATTCAGCTACACTTCAGATGCCAAAAGAGATAGCAGGCCATTATACCAGTTGGTACACATCCAGTTTGTGTATTTTGCATATAAATCACATATGCTGATCCAGGTGATTAGTAAATTCATGCTTTTTTTAAAGAAAAAAACTTGAAGCCCTCTTTGCAATGGAGTAGTACATTAGATTTGCACATATTTGAAAAGGCAATTGTGACCAAATGGAGAGGTTTACCCTTCACATGCAGTAGATTAAAGAATATTAGATTGGAATGGGAAGTTTCTTTGATTTGCACCAGGAGAAAGAAGAAAGGATGTTTGCTGCTACTGGGGCTGGTGTTCTATTTTTCACAGTACACAGTTTATTTTACCAATTGCTTATCTTGTGTGCATGAGAATTTGTCCCAAGGGATTCCCATCTATTTGCATGAAACCTTTGTTTCACCAAATTATTTCCTGTAGTATATCCTGTATAGCAAATAATTTCTGCTCCAATCTGGAGGTCCAAGGAAACATAGAAACATAGAAGATAGGAGCAGGAGTAGGCCCTCGGCCCCTCGAGCCTGCTCCGCCATTCAATGCGATCATGGCTGATCATCCAAATTCAGTACCCGGTCCCCGCTTTCTCCCCATACCCCTTGATCCCTTTAGCCTTAAGAAATATTACCAACTCCTTCTTGAATATATTTAATGAATTGGCCTCTACTGCCTTCTGTGGTAGAGAATTCCACAGGTTCACCACTCTCTGGGTGAAGAAATTCCTCCTCATCTTTGTCCTAAATGGCCTACCCCTTATCCTTAGACTGTGACCCCTGGTTCTGGACTCCCCGACCATCGGGAACATCCTTCCTGCATCTAGTCTGTCCAGTCCTGTCAGAATTTTATAAGTTTCAATGAGATCCCCTCTCATTCTTCAAAACTCCAGCGAGTACAAGCCCAATCGACCCAATCTCTCCTCATACGTCATTCCTGCCATCCCAGGTAGCAGTCTGGTGAATCTTCACTGAACTCCTTCCATGGCAAGAACATCCTTCCTTAGATAAGGCAACCAAAACGGCACACAATACTCAAGATGTGGTCTCACCAAGGCCCTATACAACTGGAGCAAGACATCCTTGTTCCTGTGCTCAAACCCTCTCGCTACAAAGGCCAACATCCCATTTGCCTTCTTAACCGCCTGCTGCACCTGCATGCTTACCTTCAGCGACTGGTGCACAAGGACACCCAGGTCTCGTTGCACTTCCCCTTCTCCCAATCTATTGCCATTCAGATAATAATCTGCCTTCCTGTTTTTGCCACCAAAGTGGATAACCTCGCATTTATCCACGTTATATTGTATCTGCCATGCTTTTGCCCAATCTCCCAACCTGTCCAAATCATCCTGGGGTTTCTTGACATCTTCCTCACAGCACACACGCCCACCCAGCTTTGTGTCGTCTGCAAACTTGAAGATATTACATCTAGTTCCCTTGTCTAGATCATTAATATATAATTGTGAATAGCTGGGGTCCAAGGACTGATCCCTGCGGTACCCCACTAGTCACTGCCTGCCACTCGGAAAAAGACCCGTTTATTCCAACTCTTTGCTTTCTGTCTACCAAATAGTTCTCTACCCAAGTCAATACCTTGCCCCCAATCCCATGTGCCTTAACTTTACACGCTAATCTCTTATGCGGGACCTTATCGAAAGCCTTCTGAAAGTCCAAATACACCACATCCACTGGTTCTCCCTTATCTATTCTCCCAGTTACATCCTCAAAAAATTCCAGTAGATTAGTCAAGCATGATTTACCTTTTGTAAATCCATGTTGACTTTGTCCGATCCTGTCACTGTTTTCCAAGTGCTCTGCTATTACATCTTTTATAATGGACTCTAGCATTTTCCCCACTACCGATGTCAGGCTTACCGGTCTGTAATTCCCCGTTTTCTCTCTACCACCTTTTTTGAATAGTGGGGTAACATTAGCTACCCTCCAATCCATGGGTACTGTTCCAGATTCCATCGAATGTTGGAAGATGATCAGCAATGCATCTACTATCTCCAGGGCCACTTCCTTAAGTACCCTAGGATGTAGATTATCAGGCCCTGGGGATTTGTCGGCCTTCAATCCCATCAATTTTCCTAACACCATTTCCCTACAAATACTGATTTCTTTCAGTTCCTCCCTCTCATTAGACCCTATGTTCCCCGACATCTCTGGGAGGTTATTTGTGTCCTCCTTTGTGAAGACAGAACCAAAATATGTATTTAACTGGTCTGCCATTTCTTTGTTCCCCATTATAAAATTCCCCTGATTCTGACTGCAAGGGACCTACGCTTGACTTCACCAATCTTTTTCTCTTCACATAACTGTAAAAACATATTATACAAACAGCTGGGATTACCTTGGGTGCGATATTGTGCATTCCATCACTGCAGAGATTCCACTACATTTCTGTGTTTTGGGGGAATCACAGCCTGATCTGCCCCTTACATACTTATCTCTTGTTCAATCTGCATAAATACCTGCTGTCGTCTGCTTTCCCCTGCAACATGTCGGGTAATGCTTGTGAGAGATGAGGCTATCCCAAACCTTCCCTGAGATGGGAAGCCTAGGCTATTCTCACTGCAGAGAAGACAAGAGATTAGGAGATGACAAATATTCACAAAAAGGAAAGAAATACAGAAATCAAATTGCAGGAGGGGGAGGCAAAGAGCCACCATTGGCATAACACACAAGGGATGGAGAGAGAAATGAGAAAATCAGAGGTAGATAAGTGGAATAACCAGATGTAACGATCTCAGATTCGATCTGCATGGACTCGAGAGCACCGAGAGAAAGCTACAGTAATGGCGGGGAGGGAAAATAAAAGAACTACAGCAGGAAACAAAGTGGGGGAGGGGGTTGGAGGTATTTACAGGAGATATCTGATCAAGATATGGGATCACTTTGTAATGTTAATTGTAGCAAAAGTGTATGTTAATTTCCAGTGTCCACAGAGTCTTCATTTGAATCATTTAAAAACATTTAGATACAATAGTAATAAAGAAAGAACTTGAATTTATATATTGTGCCTTTTACTTCATCAGGACATCCCAAAGTGCTTCACAACCAATGAATTACTTTGAGGTATAGTTACTGTTATGTAGGCAAATGCAGCAACCAATTTGCACACAGCAAGGCCCCCTAAACAACAAATGAGATAAATGATCAGTTAATCAGTTTGTGGTGGGGTTGAGGCATAACTGTTAGCCAGAACCCTGGGAGAAATGAACAGTGGGGATGTTGCCAGCTGAGTGAGACCCATGCTTCAGGGACTGGAGGCACAAACGCCACACTGACACCAATCTACTGTAAAATGAAAGTTAAGATCTCGCTAAGACACAATGAGAATTTGGCACTGTGTTTCTTCTGTTTTAAAGAGTCAATTGAGTTTACATATTGGACCTTGCTGTGTCTTTTTGATTCTATATCTGTAAATAAGCCTGACCAAGATGTAATGGCCCAGAAATTCGGGTCTCCACGGGTGAGTACGCACGGGGTACTCACCCGTAAGCCCAATGGAAGTGCCGATTTCCTGCATGCACTGCACATGCGCGGGAAATCGGCACTTCCGTTCCCCTGAAAGAAGGGGTTCAGAGTTCGAACGCGTGCGCAGGAGAGGCTGCGCGTGCGCATCGAACTTACGTTTTTTTTGGTTGCAGGTTTTCCCGGGAGGGTAAGGTCTCCAGAAGTTACACATATAAAAAGCAGTCGCAAGGCCTGCTTTTTACAAGGTAAGTGGCGAATTAATTAATATTAAAACATTTTTTCCACAGGTTTATTATTTTTAAATACTTTAAAGAAAGGTAAGTTTATTTTTAGCTCTGTTAGAAAATAAAATTACTTTTTTCAAAAATTTAAATTAGTTTAATAGTTATTTCATGTAATTTATAGTTTATTATTTAAAAAGTGATTTTTTTTTTTAATGTATTTGAAGATTTAGTGATGTTTTGGGGCTTATAAATACTGCAAGTTTGACAGCCCTTCCTGTCAAACTTATGAATGAAGCATTCCCTGCTCCGATTGGCTCCCCATGGCCCACGTGATCCCAGGGGACGCATCGAACTAACTGCGCCCCTGGGATACGCAAGCATTGCGCGCCGGCAGTTGGAGCAGGCCCAGGATCGGAATTCCACGGGGGCCCACAGCACAACAGCCGCCGCGCAAGGTAAGTGCAGGTTGGGGGCTTACACCCGCGGGAAGCCCCCGACCCAAATTTCTGGGCCTTTATCTTTTATGCATTGATCTGGTACCATATTATTTTCCATATATTCAGAGGTTACAGGATAGTAGACACTCTGTATATTCTCCAATGAGCTGCAATTAGGGGTTAACTGTTAAATGTGGGCATGTAAACCCATACCTGCTGGAGAATATGGACAGGGCTTCTTATAAAAGCTGTAGTCAAGCTGTAAACCCAAGAGAAAATGGTGGGGAAAAGCCTGAACACTAAAATCTTTTTAGATGCAGCAGTGAACTACAAGTATTGCATTTTTATGCCAATATGTTGAAATCACACACTGTACTTTTGAAAATATTAAAGGTTACTCAAGGACATCTATAGCTCTGCAAGTGCACTGTCAGCCAGGGAGTAGTTCATGGAATGTGTGGGTTAGGGGAGAAAAAACAAATTCAAAACAGATGAATAAAAAACCCTTAAAGAGCACACACTGTTATAGCTGATATAGTTACTGGCTCAATTTTCACCAGCAAAATATTATGAAAGAGCAGATTCTTGAACAGAATGCTATTTTCAAGGCGATAAATGTAAGAGATAACATCTATGGTCATTGAAATATAGGTCTACAGAGGGAAAGGAGAGTAAAGAGAAACCTGCTGGAGGGTCTGTCGAGGGACAGATAGCAGCAGGACAGAGGTGGCAGGTAGTCAGAGAGTAGGAATGGAGAGAAAACAGATTTTTTGTGACCACAATCAATTCAGTATCATGTGCAATCTGTAGCAATTTCTGACCCTAAAGATGCATTCAGATTCTAGTTAAGAAGGTTAGATGTTTAAATAAGAAAATCCTACAGAGCAATTTCAGTCTATAAAGAACTCCCTCATCTCTAATTTAACTATCGCATTTAATAGATCACAGCATCATTGCAGCAAGCTATTTCCCTTAACATGCAGAACCACTATTTCAGGTCTCTTTTCAAACTTGAACTCATTCCAGTTTGTCTGGAAGCACCCAAGTTAAGTTTGTTTGGTGCTAGCCAAGTGTTTCAAATTGCTGGACATTCAGGTACTTATGTCCACACAGTAAAAAATAACAGAAATGGGGGGGGGGGGGAAGAAAGAGAGTTGGACGAGAATAAAGGTGAAGTCGTCTTTCCATTATGCTGCTACCAAGAGAGTTACATTTTAGTGCATGTGTTTTCTTGCTCTGAATTGGTATACAAGGTCACAATACAAGATTAAATTATAACTGCTATTTTCAACAAACCTGGAGATATGTAGAAATCAAGTAGTACTGTACAAATGTTACCCTAATAACCTTGTGTCAAATTATTCTGCTAGTAGACAAACTATTCTTTTGTTTCCCCCCACCCCCCTACTATTTTTCCAAATGGTTCTCCATTTACAATGATGATACAAACATGTTGTCCACCTATTAAGTACTTTTATTCCAGTTGCAAATTTGCCACCAAGTCTGTGCCAGTTAATACTGACATGCATCAAGAGTTGCTGAAGGGGAAATTACACATGCTCAATTGGATGAACCGGACCTTTATTCCCCAATATAAAATGTGATGAAGGAAAAGTCTCAGGCTCCCTATTGAGCTTTGGATTTTAAATCCAGAGCAGAACAAGTGACTCACAACCGTTAGGAGTAACAAATTACATCAATTCAGATAAGCCCACTTTTCATGGCACTAATTTGGCAGCCCAAGTTCTGAATAATCAGAGTTAAAAACAATACCAAAACTAGTGCCATTGCCTGTCAAGTGTGCTTGCTTTAATACCAGAAAATTAAATAACTACGTTGATAGAAAATAGAAATCACAGAAATCACAGAAACCCCACAGTGCAGATAGAGGCCATTTCGGCCCATCGAGCCTGCACCGACACATATCCCACCCGATCCCCGTAACCCCTACACCAACACATATCCCACCCTATCCCCGTAACCCCACGTATTTAATCCCCCTAAACACTAAGGGTCAATTTATCATAGCCAATCAACCTAACCCGCACATGTTTTGGGAAAAGTCTTTTTTTAATGTTTATGATGAAATAGTGAAATGCTATTTGAATAAGAGTTCCAATTATAGTTACAGCTATAAAATCAAACATAAATGAAACCATTACATGATGAAAATCTAAACAATTTTTCAATAACTGCTCAGTTCATGTCCAGTTTCTCCAATCTGGAGCAGAAAGTAGTGAATGGAGCAATAACTTTGATCTTCTCAAAACAGACTGTATAATGTCTTGCAATAATGGATGAACTCTCTGGTTCATTAGTGGAAAGTCTTTGTAGCTTCCTTTTTTCGGTTCAATTTTGAGTATTTAAATATATACTGCTAATCAATTGTTTTAATTTGCTGGAATAATCAGGCTGTGCACTTCAGATGAATGAAAGAACTTGCATTCATATACATATAGCACATTTCAAGAGCACAGAATGTCCCAAAGGGCTCACAGCCAAGTGTAGTCACTGCTATGCAAGGCAAACAGTGCAGCCAATTTGCTGCAGCAAGATCCCAAACAGCAAATGAGATAAATGATCAGTTAATCTGCTTCTGCTGGTGTTTGACCGAGGGAAAAATGTTGGCCAGAAACCAGGAACACTCCACTGCTCTTCTTCAAATAGCGCCATCGAAACATTTACACCCACCAAGGAGCAGGCAGACCCTCAGTTTAACGCCTCAACCGAAAGACGGCACCTCCAACAATGCGGTAGTCCCTCAATGCTGCACTGAAGTGTTTGCAGAGGAGACAGGCTGCCCGTGGCATTGCTACTGCAGGCGGGTGGAATGTGCAGCCTGTACAACAATCCAAGTAGAAAAAGTTGAGAGGAACATTAGTGGCACAAGATGCAGTAGCACAAATTAGGCAGAACTGGAACTGTTCCATTTAACAGGCTGAATCTTTCTTTCAATGTTTCTAATTCCTCTCCCATTAGGCACATTGTGGGGGGGGGGGGGGGAAGAGAAGTAATAGTTACATCCAATATAGTGATGAATGAACAAAGTTTCAAGTTTTATACTTTTCAGACTGAATTTAAAATATATGCAAGAGAATATCTCTAGGGTGCATACAGCAAATAATTCACTCAGAACACTTTTGTTCAGTTTAATACAAGCCAGAAAGGTCCCAGATTGGATCTCTGCTTTGTGCCAAATTAGCTGATGGGATGGAAGGGAAGAAATCAGCCAGGGTATATTAGATAGTAATTCTTACTGGCAAGTGCATGTGCAGAAGTCAGCTGAAGCCAACGGGAAGATCAAACTTGGGTGTGACTCCATCATGGTCGAATGTCCTGTTAACACTTGCGGTTTAGGCCTACGCTTGGGCAAGGTACCTTCTCTTACTTCTTAGGCAGTCCCTCGGAACAGAGAATGACTTGCTTCCACATTAAAAAGGAGTTCGCAGGTGACTGATGAGTCCAATCCGGGACCTACAGTCTCCGTCACAGGTCAGGTAGATGGTGGTAGAAGGGGCGGGTAGGTGGGGTGCTTGGGTTGACATGCACTCCTTCCGCTGTTTGCGCTTGGCTTCCGCTTGCTCCCGGCAAAGAGACTCGAGGTGTTCGGCGCCTTCCCAGATGCTTCTCCTTCACTTTGTGCGGTCTTGGGCCAGGGATTCCCAGGTGTCGATGGGGATGTTACACTTTTTCAAGGAGGCTTTGAGGGTGTCCTTAAAGTGTTTCCTCTGCCCACCTGGGGCTCTCTTGCCGTGCCGGAGCTCCAAGTAGAGCGCTTGTTTTGGGAGTCTCGTTATCGGGCATGCGGACAATGTGACCCGTCCATCGGAGCTGATTGAGCGTGATCAAAGATTCGATGTTGGCCTGAGCAAGAACATGGACGTTGATGCGTCTATCCTGCCAACTGATTTGCAGGATCTTGCGGAGGCAGCGTTGGTGGTACCTCGCCAGTGCTTAGAGGTGCCTGCTGCACATGGTCCATGTCTCTGAGGCATATAGCAGGGCGGGTATCACTGTTGCTCTGTAGACCATGAGCTTAGTGCCAGGTTTGAGGTCCTGGCCTTCAAACACTCTCTTCCTCAGGCGACCGAAGGCTGCACTGGCACACTGAAGGCGGTGTTGGACTTCGTCGTCGGCGTCTGCCCTCGTTAACAGTAGGCTCCCGAGGTATAGAAAGTAGTCCACATTGTCCAAGGCCTTGTCGTGGATTTTGATAATCGGGGAGCAGTACTGTGTGGCGGGGGCAGGTTGGTAGAGGACCTTTGTCTTACGGATGTTTAGTATAAGGCCTATGCTCTCGTACGCTTCGGTGAAGGTGCCGACGATGGTTTGGAATTCAACCTCCGAGTGAGCACAGACGCAAGCGTCGTCTGCATACTGTAATTCGACGACAGAGGATGGGACGACCTTGGATCTGGACTGGAGGCGACGGTGGTTGAACAGTTTCCCGTTTGTTCTGTAAATTAGCTCCACTCCAGCGGGGAGCTTACTCAGGGTGAGATGGAGCATTGCAGCAAGGAAGATCGAGAAGAGCGTTGGTGCGATATGACAGCCTTGTTTGACCCCAGTTCGTATGTGAATTGGGTCTGTGGTGGAACCGTTGGTCAAGATCACAGCTTGCATGTCGTCGTGAAGCAGGCGGAGGATTGTGACAAATCTTTGAGGGCAGCCGAATTTGAGGAGGACACTCCATAATCCCTCACGGTTGAGTGTCGTAGGCCTTTGTGCGATCAAAGAAGGCCATGTACAGCGGTTGATGCTGTTCCCTGCATTTCTCTTGTAATTGACGTGTGGTGAAGATCATGTCCATTGTGCCCCTTAGTGGACGGAATCCACATTGTGACTCTGGGAGGAGGCGATTGAGGAGGATTCTTGCGATGACTTTCCCCTGTGGCAGACAGCAGGGAAACTCCTCTGTAATTACTGCAATCGGACTCGTCACCTTTCTTGAAGATGGTCACAATTACAGCGTCTCAGATCCCCTGGCATGCTCTCCTCCTTCCAGATAAGAGAAATTAGTTCATGAATTCGCGCCAGTAGTGCTTCTCCGCTATGCTTTAGTGCCTCGGCGGGGATTCCATCTGCTCCTGAGGCCTTGTTGTTCTTCAGTTGTCGGATGGCCTTTTCAACCTCATGCCGGGCTGGTGGTGTGCTGAGATGGTGGCGGGTATCATGCTGTGGGATGGAGTTGAGGACACTCGCGTCAAAGACAGAGTCGCGGTTAAGGCGATCTTCGAAGTGCTCCTTCCAGCGGGCACTGACTGCCTCTCTGTCCTTGATGAGTACCTCTCCGTTCTTGGCCCGCAGTGGGGTAGGGCCTTGGGCCGTAGATGGTCTTGACTGCGCTAAAAAATCCACGCACGTCTTGGTTGTCGGCTAGCTGCTGGATCTCCTGCACTTTCTCCACCCACCATCTGTTCTTTAGGTCGCGAGTTTTTTGTTAGACCTTGGCCTTCAGGCTTCTGTGGAGCTGCGTTCTTGCTCTCGAGTTCTGTTGCTGTTTCCAGATCAGGAATGTTTTGCGCTTGCGACTTATTAGCTCCTGGATCTCCTGGTCGTTCTCGTCGAACCAGTTTTGGTGTTTCCTGGTCGAGTGACCGAGCGTCTCTTCACGGGTGCTGATTATGGAGGCCTTGAGTGCAGGCCAGGTGCTGTGGGCACTCTGTGTCTCTGCATCACTGGGAGTCGTCAGGTTGTTTGTGAGGCACAGGCTGAATAGGGCTTTCTTAGCAGGGTCTTTGAGTGCTCCAGCGTTAGTTTTCCTGCAGCATTGTTTCTGTTGCCGCCGCTGTTTTGGGGCTACATTGATGGAGATGACAGCAGTTGGCATGTTAACCATTTTGCAGCATAAATCCATATCTTTAGGGGAGGGAGAGGGTGCAAGGGACAGAGGAAGAATAGACTAGCAGTACTTTTTATTCATGAGTCATGCCAACCCCCCCCCCAACCAACTTTAGAGGGGGGACCCTACAGACACTTATGTTTTTAGTAGTCAAGATTTCAGTAAGTGCATAGGTGGTTAGAGCACACTCCCTGGACTTTTCTTCTGCTTTAAGCTCGGTTTTTGCTCTGTGATAGTGAGAGCACGAAAATTAGAGCAAGAACACTAATTTTCTTTGCGAACTGGATCTTTAATGATAGAAATTAATATTGTGGCTATTACCACAAATGCTGTCAAAGACACTAGCAATACGAGGGACCATAGACGCGAGATTAATTATAAGAGATTTAGAACACAGAGTATGATAAATTTCTTTTGCAGAGTTGAGGCTGTGGAATTCACTTCTAGGGTTAGTGTTGAGGCAGAAGCTGTGTCAACATTTAAGATTAGATTGGATAGAGAAATGAAGGAAGAGAGGATTAAGGGATATGGGAACAGGGTGGTTAAATGTGGTTAGGAACATATGCACTTGTAGAGGGTAAATGTCGACACGAACTGGTTGGACTGAATGGCATGTTTGGTGTCGTAAATTCGAAGTATTTCTTTGTACCTGCAGCTGTAACTCCATTTACCTCATGACATCACACATTTAGTGAGAAGGATGATTTTGTGATACAGTTGGATCTTGCTGTAAATGGGAGCAGTTACCTTCTATCCATTTTCATTTTGCTATCAGCTTTGCCTGTTAACTCCTACATGACCAATTCTTTTGAATGAACACAAAAATCCCCACCCTTCCTTGTGTACAGCTTTATAGGCAACAGCAGCTGCCTGGTACCTCAATGAAGTGGTCATTCTTCATGTTAGTATTGGTGGGCTATTTAAAGGCCAGGGCCATCATAGTCAAGTCATTATCCAACACCTATATCCTCATTTAAACAGGGTTCACTAAATAGCAGTCAAGAACAGCAATCTTGCCCAATTTACCCCTCCCTAGGCCGGTGATTTAATAGCAGAGATCAGCTAACAGAACACAGATGAATTTTGGCTCAGTGCTATCAGGGGGCTAAATGACAAATTTATGCTGCATACTATGACTACGTATGGCAATTGTAGGATATTACACAAGCTCTAAATAGAACTTGAATTTTAAAATCACATCTCTAGAATTTCTCATGCAGTTTCCAAAGACACCACTACATTCTACTGTAATTATGAAATATCGGAATATTTTTTACGTATGTTGACAGTGTTGATTAAAGCTGCTTGATACAATATTACAGTTCATTATTAGGGTAGTTTGTTATCAAAAACAACTCTTAACCCCCTCTGTCCTTGCAAACTACCGCCCCATCTCCAACCTCCATTTCTCTCCAAAGTCCTTGAACGTGTTGTTGCCTCCTAAATTCATGCACATCTTTCCCGGAATTCCATATTTGAATCCCTCCAATCAGGTTTCCACCCCTGCCACAGTACCAAAATGGCTCTTATCAAAGTCACAAATGACATCCTCTGTGACTGTGACAAAGGTAAACTATCCATCCTCGTCCTTCTAGACCAGTCTGCAGCCTTTGACACGGCTGATCATCCATCCTCCTCCAATGTGTCTCCACCGTCATCCAGCCAGGTGGGACTGCACTCGCCTGGTTCCTTCTTTTCTATCTAATCGCAGCCAGAAAATCACCTGCAACGGCTTCTCTTCCTGCTCCCGCATCGTTACCTTTAAAGTTCCTCCAAGGATCTATCCTGGGCCCCCTCCTAATTCTCAGCTACATGCTGCCCCTTGGCGACATCATCCAAAAACAGAGAGTCAGTTTCCACATGTACGCTGACGACACCCAGCTCTACCTCGCCACCACTTCTCACGACCCCTCCACTGTCTCTAAATTGTCAGACTACTTGTCCGACTTCCAGTTCTGGATGAGCAGAAATTTTCTCCAATTAAATATTGGGAAGACCGAAGCCATCGTCTTCGGTCCCCACCACAAACTCCGTTCCCTAGCCAACAACTTCATCCCTCTCCTTAGCATCTGTCTGAGGCTGAACCAGACTGTTTGCAACCTTGGTGTCATATTTGACCCTGAAATGAGCTTCCGACCACACATCCGCAGCATAACTAAGACCACCTATTTCCATCTCCGTAACATTGCCCATCTCCACCCTTGCCTCAGCTCATCTGCTGCTGAAACCCTCATCCATGCCTTTGTTACCTCTAGACTTTTGACTATTCCAACGCACTCCTGGCTGGCCTCCCACATTCTACCTTATGTAAACTTGAGGTTATCCAAAACTCGGCTGCCAGTGTCCTAACTCGCACCAAGTCCCGTTCGCCCATCACCCCTGTGCTCGCTGACCTACATTGGCTCCCGGTTAGGCAACGCCTCGATTTCAAAATTCTCATCCTTGTTTTCAAATCCTTCCATGGCCTCGCCCCTCCCAATCTCTAATCTCCTTCAGCCCTACAACCCTCCCGAGGTATCTGCGATCCTCTAATTCTGCCCTTGAGCATCCCTGATTATAATCACTCAACCATCGGTGGCCGTGCCTTCAGCTGCCTAAGCCCCAAGCTCTGAAACTCACTCACTAAACCTCTCTGCCTCTATCCTCCTTTAAAACACTCCTTAAAACCTACCTCTTTGACCAAGCCACTCCTTAAGTGGCTCGGTGTCAAATTTTTGTCTTCAAACACTCCTGTCATGCGCCTCGAGACATTTTACTACGTTAAAGGCGCTATATAAATACTTGCTGTTGTTGTAGATTATCAATGATCTACACAATACATTTTACATTCATTAATTCAAGCGGGAGACATGAGCTTCAAAATCACATTCAGTGAACAAAGCTTCAAAGCACCACAGTTTTGTTGGAACCTTCCTTACAAGCTATTTATGCCATCAGTTTAGAACTATTCTTCATTTCATAGAATCAGAGTCCGGGGCCAACTCTGCATGAATCATGTATAATTAAGGTACTGATCTTCCACTGAAAAAAATAATTTTTTTCATGAAAGCACATTAAGGGGGAGGGGGTGGAAATCAGTTTTCAATAAGTCAACTATTTTAATAAAAATGTTAAAACTAAAGTTTATGAAGCTTTGCACCTTTAAATTGTGTAGATTTGTTAAAAAATAGTACACTTTATACAAGAAAACACAAATGGTTATTAATTGCTTTAGAAAAACTCAACGTCGCTCATTCCATGTGCAATTTTGCACACCAGACTAATTCCATCCGTGCAAGTCAGAGCCAACTGCGGTGTTTGCATTCATCCTTCCGTCCCACTGCCTTGATTTATGCAAATTGTCTTTGACTCCTAATTATTACACAAAATCTCCAAAATCGTCCACAAAAAGCTCATCTAGACCATTGTATTCCTCGGTAGATCACTATTTACCATTGATAAGCTGGAAATGATTACCTGTACATCCTGTTGGAGGTGTACAGTAACTCCAGTTAAGCAATCATTAATTACTGGCTCAGGTTTTATCTTGTACACCAAGTTCTATACACATCTAACTATAGCTCAATCTCGCTTACAAGAATACAGTTTCTACCACTTGTTTTAACTAGGAGTGTACCACCAAGTTTTAGCAATTGAATTCTTTCAGCTAGGAAAAAGATTAATTGCATTTCATATACAATTGCATTTTAATGCCAGTACGCATGAACGACCGTTAATAAATGAATGCCACATTTATAGAACTGGCTAGGTTATATGCACTGAAAATAAATCAGCATTTCTTTTGAAATAACTTGACTCAGAGTCTTCATGTTATCTGCCCTTGTAAAATTACACAAAGAAAGGAATTATAACTCATACTGGGAGTTCAGTCTTACTATAAATCGCACTGCAACTCTTAGTTGGCTTGGTAAGTGTTCTAGTATTATTCACAATTAGGGACTTCCCCCCCCCCATTTTTAAAAAATTTGTTTATAGGATATGGGTGTCACTGGCAAGGCCCACATTTATTGCCCATCCCCAATTGCCCTCAAGGTGGTGATGGTGAGCCGCCTTCTTGAACCGCTGCAGTCCGTGTGGTGAAGGTACTCCCTCAGTGCTGTTAGGGAGGGAGTTCCAGGATTTTGACCCAGCAACGATGAAGGATTGGCGATGTTTACATTATAAAACTGGAACTTCCCTTTTTAATCATTTCCCCAAATGGCACATAAAGCCCAAAACCTAATTGGATGCCAAGTTTTGTCTCTAACAGTTTAGTGTGTTGAGTTCTGTGGATTTACATCAACCTGAACAGCATTTACAAATTCAAAGGTATTTACTTGGGAAAATAGTACAGCTAAATGGCTGAATTTAGATAGCACAACGTTAATCACTAATAAAGTAGACAATCTAAATCTTTACAATATAGAGAAATACAGAAAATTCTAACTATTAAGTTGAAGTATGGATTATACTACCATAAAAATCTGCATTGAAGTCTGGTTTTAGTTTTGTAAAATAAATTAAGCGCTAAATATACTGACGAAAGAATGCGGCCACATGCTTGCTTGTGTAGCTGAAGGA
The DNA here is from genome assembly GCF_052327205.1 of Somniosus microcephalus. NCBI lineage: Eukaryota > Metazoa > Chordata > Chondrichthyes > Squaliformes > Somniosidae > Somniosus > Somniosus microcephalus. The sequence goes on along the minus strand of NC_140992.1, from coordinate 62,349,940 downwards.
AAATGGAAACTTGCTGTATGGACAAAATATGCACTATTGGAGCCAAAAGCTTCTCCAAAAGCTCCAATGCAATTCACAGCCTGTACTGTAAGTTCTTGTGTTTTGGAATGCCCCCACATTACTGACTTTGGCTAGACGACACAAAATCCAAGGCCAAGTATAATATAACTATAAATTTTATTTTGGGATCTAACTTTTCACATTCCTAAATATTATGACGTTCTATTTTTTTTTTTTTAAAAACACCAATACAAATTATTTGACCTCAATAGAATAAAATTGTTTTAATAAAATTAAATTACAATCTTTAAATTAGCTGCTTTATTCACATTTCTTAAAGGACTGTAGCTCTCAAGCTTTTAACTTCAAATTCAAAAGTCTCACTGTTCATAACATTCTTGTATGATGTACTGAGGATGATGCCATTTGGGCATTTGACAAAAACAACAACAACTTGCATCTATAACAGAGAAACATCCCAGGGTGTTTTAGCAAGGGGAAAAACAGACACCAAGCTACAGAGGGAAACTTAAAGAGAGGTAACCAAAAGCTTGGTGGAAGAGATGGGTTCTAAGAAAGGGAAGTAGAATGGTAGAATGATTTATGGAGGTGATTACATGGAATAAGGCTGAGATGGCTGAAAGCTCTGCCACGAATGACCAGAAAGTTGGAGGACCAGAGGCTGTAAAGCTGGAGAGGTAGGGCGAGGTGGGGCCAGGCATTATAGTGATTTGAGATGAGGACGAAGATTCCAAATTCAGTGTGTTGGGAGACAGTACAGGGGTGTAGGAGCGATGGGCAAGGGGGACCTGGTGTGGGACAGGATACAACTGGACAAGGCAAAGTTTATTGAAGTTGGAGCCAGGCAAGGAGGTGGTCAACTTTGCCTCTAATGATTAATTTCATTATTCAACCAATTACCAATGTGAAACTAAGGAGTCTGTAGTTACCTTAATTTATTTTAATCATCTTTCTTGAAAATAGGTGCCAAGCTGGCTCGTTTCCAAACCAGTGAGATCTCCCCCTGTACTCACCAATTGTCTCATAACTTTCAGCACTTGGTAACTTTTGTCTCTAATCTCGCTTTGTTTCTTCGGGTATATGCTGCCTGTTCCTGAGGGCTTACTGGTTTTCTACCCTTGAACAATGTCTAGGACATTGTTACAAGTGATATCAAAGTCTATGGCCCGGAATTTGCAGTTGTAACGATGGCAAAATTGTCAGCCTTCAACATCATTACTGTGTAAAACTGACAGCAACTTCTGGCATCCGCACATGCGTAGTTAACGCGGAAATCCGGAGGTTGCTGTCAGTGATACCCTGCTCCTCCACAGGGTGCGCTGTTGCAGTCCTCACAGATGCAATCAACACAAAGTGATTTGATATGAACTTCAACTTATTACGCACTATCCGCGCTGTAAAAACTATCCAGTTTCAACCTTCTTTGCATCCATAAGGCATCTCAATTATTTTGTGATAACCTTCTTGCTGTTATAATAATGGAAGAATTTCTTACTACTGTGTTTGGCTTCCACAACTATACTCATTTCCATTTCACTAATTATAGATAGTAAACAGAACAGGTCTTTATTACTCTTCCAAAGAGATGGTCGCAAGGGGTCAAATACACCTCGTTAAAAACGTTTCACCTTTTGAGAAACTCTCCTTTGATTGTGGTGTGGAAACAATAGAGAGAAAGATCTCCTGTTGAAACAGCCATCACAATGGCGAATCGTTCTCAAAAGCTTCAAAATACAGATTTAAAACATTCTATTTATAATTATTTCATCATAGCAAATCAGGGTATCCTTTTCTTAGAGGTTGTGTTATATGGTAAAATAAAGTCAGATTACAGAGTGGTTTGAATAAAATTAGATTGAGTAAAGACCTCAGACAAACTCATACTTTTAAAATACCTTTAAAACATTGAATTAACAGTTTGGGCTCAACAAAAAGTAGCCAAGTAAATCATTAAAGGGCACACTATCGACTAGCTTGTACTGAATATTGAAATATAAAGAATTTATTGAGTAAACCACACACTACAAATTTTTAAGTGACGCACTACTTGTCCACATTAAACCTACTTCGAGTCACTATTTTTGAGTCACACTTTATATAAACTTTGGTACGTTGATATAAAATGAAAAATTGCATCTTAACTTTTTATATTGGCAAAATCCTATCTGCCCGCCATACTGTAATTGCAGGTTTCTGGGCAATAGATAAGCACTGCTGCACTCAGTCCCAACCCCCAGTCTCCCACATCCTCGGATCCGAGAGAGAAAAAACACTGAAAAACATCAGTGTATCCCAGTTTCATTCCTCATTCGACCTTACAGCCTATCAACTGACACCTCGAACCCTGACCTGGCTCCCACCGTCATTTGAAGTTCTTTTGGCATCTAGCCCCATTCATGCTCATGCACCCCCCAAAAAAAATGTTCCACTTCCGGGCCCTGCTCTTTGCTCTGCCCTGCAACATCTGAATACCAACTCTGGTAAAGCTTTGTTTGCCTAGTTCCCAGCTTGTTCCTTGAATTACCAGTAATCCCCTTTTTTTCTTAATTCACTTAACCTCCACTCTCCTTCCCCCCCCCCCCCCCCCACCAGTTCTTTATGTTCTGTCCCAGGTCTCAACATCTTTTTGGCTTTTTTTCCTGATTATCTGGCCCCATGCTAAACCTCCTCTTTTTGTGTCTTTCTTTTCTTTTCTGGCACCACGACTTTCAGTTGTCACATGGCTCGGCTCTTAACACCTCAGTGCAGCTTTATCGCATTTTTTTAAAATTTCCTGCCCCGGTTCTGGTTAATTTTTTCTCGTTCCTGTTGCCGCTTTTATTAAATACCTTTACCTCCTGCTTATTAAAAAAAATTCCCATTAGTCACGGTTCTATTTGCTTCTCCTCTGTGCCTCTTCCACCCAAACACCTGGTCCACACTATAATTTTTTTATTCCCACATAGATGTTCCACACTATCTTTTAAATCCCTAATAAGCACAACTATCCCAACCCACTTAATGTATCCTACACCCTTATCAAATTCTTTCAGCCAAATAATCGATCCCCACAATTACATTGGCCCAGATTTTTGCTGTAATAACAGCAGTGAGGCTACCAGTGTCGCCATTATTATCTTACAGCAACTTATGGGGTCGACACATGCGCAGTTAAACTTGGAAATCCAGAAGTTGCTGTCAGAGATACCCTGCTCCTCCATAGGGTGTGCTGTTGCAGTCCTCGCTGATAGACTCGGCATTCAAATCACTAATGGTGTGAACTCAGCATTGAAATCACTAATGGCGTGAACTTGCTGTACTTGCCCACTAGTTCCGCACTAAAGACGGCTGGAAAAGTTAGGGCTAGTGCATTCAGGAGTGAGTGAGCTAACGACATAAGAAGTGATAATTACTGCTTAAACTCTCCGGCCCTGAAAAATTAATTTTACACGTGTAGAGTCTCATTCCCTAAGAACATTTATATTGCAAGATTGTTTTAAAAAATTTTAATTACATTTTTTTTTAAACTTTGTCTGTTTTTCTTTATCTCACTCCCATTATCCCATCTGTATTTCCCAATCTTTATTTTGCTTTCTCTACATCTTTTAAATCTAATTTATACTTCATGGTTTGGACTCTGCGTGTCTCAGTGAGGATTCTTCAATCTGATTGGTTAAAGCGCCTCATTGTTTCTTGCCCTAGCCAAAGACACCACAGATCCCTGTAGAGGGCGCCGCACTGGAACAGAAGCCTGATGACTGGAAGTCTGCGCTCTAAAGCCGGTCAAATCTTTGTGGGCCGCTGTCGGAGAGGTGAATGGCGAGCGTCATTCCTTCGCTGCTGATTGCAAAATCCGGCCATCATCTCACCTACAGTAATGAATGCTACACCAAACCAAAATTTCTTCCAAAACACCATACCTTCGCACTTGCTATAGGCAATGTCACAGGGGATCTTTCAGTATTATCACATTATGAAACCGGATATACATTTCCTTTTTTTTTAAATTACCTAAATCAAGTTTTCGCAACAGTTAATTGGAACACTAGAGCAAAAGTCTGTTTGAATCGCAAGAGTTGCAGGGAGAGTGGTTGATGGACTACTAGTATGCATTTTCTGGCACCAAACTTAATATTGACACGTCTACGTTTAAGTTGGAGTCTTGGGAGAGCAACACTTAAACCAAAACTGATGATCATTCTCTACCGTTTACTTTGGTTGGTATCATTTCAATTCGCAGTTTTCTTCCCGTGGACTGTGCTACGTGCATGTCCGCAAACCTTGCCGTTCCATATACATGTAGATAGATGGGTGGGTAGGGATGTCATGATAGGTACATCCTGGATTTTGAGCATTGTAAATAAACCTTTTTGACCATTTAATGTCCTCACTTTCATCCTCAGCACTTTTAGAAGAGCCACTGCTCAGTAAATGCCTCTTTCAGCTGGAGCATAAGCTGTCTGAATCATGCACCCGTCCATATAAATAGCAGGGTTGGGAAACCACTTGAAGTATCTCGATCCATCATGATGCAAAATAGCGGCATAAAGCAAGAACCCAGGTACACTGCAGCAGCTCTGTGCATTTAGCAGGCTAAAACAGGAAGCTTTACTTCCAACAGCAGCTCATATGGCTCACAGAAATCTGGGTATGCAATACCCTTGGAACTCCAGAGATTGGGTCCTTTATATTTGAGATTACCATTGACAAGAAAATCGCATGTCTGCCATTCATGGCACTCTCTCAAAGTAAAAGTGCCTGAGCATTGACAAAGGCCGAATCTGCCCTTTCGGCCATGGGTGGCACGTGGAAGAGAGTTTAGATAATTGCAGTTTCTCTAGCTTTGTTAACAACTCAGATTCAATGGTGACAATTCCCTTTTTGGATCAAGCAACAATTCATTTTTCAGCAATTATCTTTCTAAATACTTGCTTACTTAAATGTGCAAATTGCCACCATAGTCTTTCAGCAGTATTATGCAGTCTCAATAAATGTACACTATATAGAAGACTTAAGCATTCGTGACGTGAAAGATTGCTGGGCAACATTAGTGCAGAGTTAAAGCAGCATATACAATTTACATGAAATATAAGAGCAACAAAGGCAGGTCATTAGGCAGGTAAACAAGTAACTACTTATTTTGGACCAGTGATGATGAAGTTAAAACTTTAATCCTGCAATTTACACATATTGGTGCTTAAATTAAACACATTCAAAATGAGTTAATGTATTTGATGTTTAGCCTACAGGTACCTTGCATAACATTTCATCAACTATTTACAGCATATTTTAATGTGCCCCCAATTTTATTTATTGGGATAATATGCAGGAGAATCAAGTCCAGTTATACCAGTTCTTGCTCAGATGCAAGTTTCATATTGAATTGACAAAACCTGAAGGATGGCTGCGGATTCAAGTCACCAAACTGATTAGATCAAATTCTGACAAGCGTACCTCAACGAAGTAGCCTCATAACACTTCAGCTTTGCATCTTGCACTGAAAATAGTGCAAAGCAACTACTTACACTTAAATCTTTGAGAAAATTGGGTGGTGTATTGGATTAAATCCTTTCAGCTCCGGGATCTTGATTCAAATCTTACCCAGTAAAAAACCTGCTCCATCAGTTCTGTGAGGTTCTAAGTGAAATGTTAAGGCAGAACAAATGAATGGAGCTTTACTATGCATCTAACTGCATTATATCTTAACTGGGAGTGCATGATGCTTACAATTGTGAAGGAATAAGCCATATAACCTATTCAGAAAAATACACCACTCTATGAAAGAATTCTGGCCTTATTAAAACATGACAAACTGGGTCTGGAAATCTAGAAACCCAACGATGAAAAAGCTGTGATAGCATTCTGGCTATAGAGATAAGATAAGTTGTTGACACTGAATCAATAACCTTATTGAAACAGAAGGTTAAAGGCTTCTGAAGTCTGAATCTTTGGGAGCAAGACAATAGTTACCCGGTACAAGGTGTTCTAATTTACACCTCGTAAAGAAGCACATAAAAGTAACAAACATCGGCCTTCGTAAAGATGATACCGGGTGGAGTGCACCTGCTGTTATGCCATTTTTTATGATAAATTTAGAACACCTAGAGAGGAGACATGGTTCTGTAGTGCTACCAGCTGAGGTGACTAAGAACTGCAGGGGTCAGCAGAAAAATGACTAGAGATAATTAGCTTACATCAGCAGAAAACCTTAAAGGAAATACCACTGTAAAAGGGTATAAATATTGAACTCTCAAATGGGATAATAGACTCGCTTAAAGGGGCAAAGCGATTCTCGGCTTCAGAGCTAGCTCTAAGTCTACAAATCTTTGTACCTTGGGGATCAAGGTACTGTATTTGATTTTGGTGGATATCCTGAATAAACTTTAAGAACTGTAAAACTGTAGCGAAGTTAAGATTTGAGTGTAAGGATCTCTGATAAGATTGTAAAGCTCTCTTTTTTTGGAGCTGTTAATGTTGCGATTGACTCACCAACTGTAAATTATATGTCGGTTCTTTAATAAATCTATATATTTTTTAAATTGTCTCACATAATACTCTGTATCAAACTCAATCTCTGTACACTCTTTGGTGAGGAGTTGCAGAATTCTGGGGGAGTTTTCCAGACCCTCATAATATCCGGAACGTTACATTCTAGCTAAACTTATTAAAAGTGCTATCTGGAGGACGGTAACATTTTCAGGTTGTTCCTTTCCTTTAGGGAGAGATAGTCCGGACCTTTAGACTCAATTAAGCGTCTTTAGGATTCGGCTACCTCAAACTTTAGTTGAAAGTGAACATCTGAGGAATACGCCTGATCCGGGGTAGCCCTAAAGGGGCTAGGACTAGTAATAATCCTTTCAGTTGGCGCCCAACGTGTGTGTTAATGAGTTGATACAGAACCCTATACAGTACTTATATTTATATCTATATCCATCTTGTAGATGGATGCACTTCCTTCTGCTGGCTGGTCCCCACAAAAACTGTGTCGGAAAACGCACTCGCCAATGCTATTACTGACATAATTACTGTAGCTGGTGTACCCAAAATCTTACACTCCAATCAAGGCAGAGCCTTTGTCTCCAAGGTCTTCAAAGACTACTGCGAACAAAGGGGGATTGGGTTAGAGCACAGCACGCCACGTCATCAGCAATCAGCGGGGCTGGTGGAACATAAAAACCAGGAAGTAAAAAAGCTATTGGTCAAACTGTTGAGAATCAGGGGAAATAAGTCATTCCGGAGGTGCAGCTATCACTTAATAATGTGCCCGCATCTGCATCAGGGACAGTGTCCCCTAAAACTCCATATTATCTGATGTATGGGGTTGAGATGCATACAACGCTTACCCTTGGTTCTTTTATTGCCTCTACACTCTGATTCCTTGACCCGACAGTTAGATTTTTAAAAAGTAGTAACAGAGGATAAGGGAGGCAAATAGGCAGAAAAAAAATCTACAAACAAAGCATGGCAACCCCTAGCAGGAGAATGGGTACAGGAAAAGTGCGAGCAAAAACCTGTTCAAATACATTGTGTTATTAACGAAAGAACAGTTAAAATACATATTAACCAGTTGAATGGCAAGCATATTCTTAAAACTGTCTCCATAGACAATCTCAAAAGATGCCCTGCGGGATACCGAAATGGAGGAACAATACAAGGTGCAGTCGTACACTGTCTTTCAAGACCCAGCTTGGAGCACGACACAGGAAATGGATGCGATCGAACTACTGACGATGGTCTGCCAGACGGTGTCGCCGACTCCTCCATACGATGCTTGGCAACACCTCAGGAATTGGATTCGCAAAATGTCACAACCAAAACAAGTAAAGATCAATGAGTTACTTCAACGAAGGAGGAAAACACTGCGGGTGGAGAAGGAATCAACTGAGCTCCTGGCAAGGCCTTTACGAAAACAAGAATCTGTCCTCACACTGGATCACTGCAACAATGTGTCAAGCTTCAGCTAGTTCCAAATGACATCTCCTTGACTCGTATGAATAACTCACCTCTACGGAACGTACATATGCCAATTGGACATTCTAAGTACATGTTATTTCGCTAATTGCATGACAATATACCTATCATCCTTTTAATTTGTGTTCAATTTAAAATAAGGCAAAACATTGTCCTGGGATGCCTTAAAAGGAATTTTCATGTAACACATGATTAGGCTCGTGAAATTAACGTGCTATTGCAACCTTATTAGTAACATTGACCAAACTCTGTCTTGATGCTGCAGTTCATTTTTGGTCAAGAGTGGGGTGTGAAGGAATAAGCAATATAACCTATTCAGAAAAATACACCATTCTATGAAAGAATTCTGGCCTTATTAAAACATGACAAACTGGGTCTGGAAATCTAGAAACCTAATGATGAAAAAGCTGTGATAGCATTCTGGCTATTAAGATTGTGGTAAACCACTGTTTGTATTCCACTGTGTACATGCCTGGACATGCCTCGGCTGACTCCTCCCACAAGTCCTAGTATAAAGGTGACTGCTCCCCAGCCCTTTGTATTTCTGGACCGGTCGACCACTCGAGGCAGACCTTCATTCTTTTGTTAATAAAAAGCCTTTAGTTACTCTCTTAACTCTCAGTCTTTTATGAGTAATTGATAGCGCATCAAAGATAAGATAAGTTGTTGACACTGAATCAATAACCTTATTGAAACAGAAGGTTAAAGGCTCCTGAAATCTGAATCTTTGGGAACAAGACTAGAGATAATTAGCTTACATCAGCAGAAAACATTAAAGGAAATACTACTGGGAAAGGGTATGAATATTGAACTCTCAAATGGGATAATAGACTCGCTTAAAGGGGCAAAGCGACTCTCGGTTTCAGAGCTAGCTCTGTACATCTACAAATCTTTGTACCCCGGGGATCAAGGTACTGTATTTGATTTTGGTGGATATCCTGAATAAACTTTAAGAACTGTAAAACTAGCGAAGTTAAGATTTGACAGTAAGGATCTCTGATAAGATTGTAAAGCTCTCTCTTTTTGGAACTGTTAATGTTGCGATTGACTCACCAACTGTAAAGTATATATCGGTTCTTTAATAAATCTATATATTTTTAGAATTGTCTCACATAATACTTCTGTATCAAACTCGCGAACTCAATCACTGTACACTCTTTGGTGAGGAGTTGCAGAATTCTGGGGGAGTTTTCCAGACCCTCATAATACCCAGAATGTTACAGTCTGCTAAACTTATTAAAAGTGCTATCTGGAGGACGGTAACATTTTCAAGTTGTTCCTTTCCTTTAGGGAGAGATAGTCCGGACCTTTAGACCAAATTAAGCCTCTTTAGGATTCGGCTACCTCAAACTTTAGTTGAAAGTGAACATCTGAGGAATACGCCTGATCTGGGGTAGCCTTAAAGGGGCTAGGACTAGTAATTATCCTTTCACAATGGCAAGTATTCCATTCTCCAGCAATATAATCTCCAGCACCCATCCCATGAAAATATGTTTTTTTTTTTTAAATTGTTACCAATGATGCAGGTCAGCTCTTCAGAAACATCAAAAAATTTAACCTGCTTTCAGATTCCTGTGTTTGCAATGCAAATTTTCATGTGCAGAGAATCCACTTTCCCTGATCAGGGAGCAATGTGCAGCAACCAAAATAAAAGAATGCTGCCAATTCAAACTGTCCTACACAGGTACCAACTTCAAACCACTGGCTGTTGTAGAGCAGGCCCACAACAGTCACTTAAAACCGATCATTTATTATAAAGACATGACTCCACTGTTATTGTGTAGTGTAGACTCTTTAAAACTACCCACAATATCCTGTGCTGGAGGTACTGGGCAAAAATGGTACATGAAGTAAATCAGTACTGTACCTGGATAGCAAGAACTAAATACGCTTAGCATAGGTCCATTTTGTGCTTTACACTGGAGATACTTTGATTCAAGCTTCCTGCAAAGTCAGATGTACTTGCACAAATAAAGACAACACCAAGAATTTGCCACCACCCAAAAGGAATGAGTAGTCCTGTTTAGCAGCCATCATCCAGTTCCAGTTGGGGATGGCCACAAACCCAGCTTAACTACTGCATTAAATTACCGTAGACAGTTGTGCATTAAGAAACCATAGTTATTATTAATAGCTCACCTATGAAGTAACCAGATACTTTTCCCAGCTTCTTCTGAGCCCTTCTCCTTCCAATTGTGATCTTTATAATATGAAAAGTAAGTCTCATTTTTCTTTCTAACACCTAACACAATCACTCTTTTCAATTCTTTGAGTGCGCTGTTTTAAACGCAATCCATAAAACATATCCTCAACATAGGCCAATTTAAGACCATTGTTCTGAATAAATGACTTGAGATGGAGCCACTGGAGCACTGGAACTGCCACTTCTAATCAAAGTGAATAGCGTTTGAAATGAACCAAGCAAGCATGAAGAAATGTTCAAACAAATAACTAAACACATGACTGGAAGCCGAGCTGTGACTGTATGATCTTTCTCCATGCCAAAGAAGTCAAAGGTACATTTTAAAGTGTCAACTTCCTAGAGCACAATTTCCGCCTTTTGCTGAAATTTTAAATGAAGTATTCAATTGGTGGTGGGGGTGGGGGGGGGGGGGGGGAGAAAGAGCAAAGCTCTGCTGGGAAATAACATTTAGAAGACTTGTTAGTGCATTTAAAAATGCTAGTTTACTTTTAGCCTAAGGACTTGTAGGAGTAGAAGTGTTCCCCAACTCAGTCGCAAATAGCAATTTTAAGGTCTAAACCATTTTCTGCAGTTGAAATAAGCACTCCCAAGGGCGATGAAAACACTCAAGTTATTCCAAGGGTCAAAATTTAACTCTTTACAAATATGTCTACAATCCCTAGTGAAGGTAAAACCTATTTCCATATTGCAACCAACAGCTATTGTAAGGATCTAGGCCATGTTCAGCTATACATCCAAGGCAACTGATGCACTGTTGTACAAAGTTTGAAAACACAAAAGCGCTCCCACCTCAGTCTTGCAGTAGCATTTCAGCACCAAAATAAAAACAATTACAGTACTGTGAATCTCTAGCTCTGTATTTTTTCCAGCACAATACTGCTGAAAATAAGTTTACAGAATCAAATCTTTTATTAATCAAAAAATCATCAATCTACTCAAAAGGAAAAAAAAATGAACAAACACACTTATATAGTGCCTTTCATATCCTCAGGACACCTCAACGCACTTCTGAAGTGTAATCACTGTTGTAAATTGACTGCCACATTTGCCGATATTACATGGGTGTTTGTTTAGTTGAATTGCTGAATTCTAGCATCCGTGCACCAGCTCCTGTTCACACTGCTAAACCGGATCCCAGTAGCAGAATCATAGATCCACTTTTGAGATCTAAGATTCTGCCACCAGGATAAGTGGGTTTCACAAACAGCAATGCGACAGATAACCAAATCATCTATTTCAGCGATGTTGGTCGTGGGATAAATGTTGGCTGGACACTAGGAGAACCCACTGATCTTCTTTAAAGAGCGCTATGGGATTTTTACGTCCGCCTTGGTTACTGCCTCACCCAACAGTGCAGCACCCACTCAGTACCACACCAAAGTGTCAGTTTAGACAATGTGCTCAAGTCTTTGGGGTTTATCTTTGGAAGTCCAGGGTGTGCAGATAATATGTACATTGAGGTGAATACATAAATTGGGTGGAGCAGGCAGTCTAGGAACTTGCTATAACATCCATGGATGAGAAAGAAGTTAGAGAAACTTGTGTGTGCTCAAGATGGGAGGACTGGAGCAGGTGGTATAGGGCCAGAGTACTATGGGAGCAAGGGACAGTGTGAGGAGAGAGTGGGGTAATAATCTGGAAGCACCCAGGGGAGGGGGCAATTGTGGCTTTTGAGGACTCATGAGTGAGTGTGGGAGCATGCAAGAGAACTGGGGCAGTGAACATTTAAGAGACCAAGCAGTGAAGACTCGGGCGAGAAGATCAGTAAGTACTTGCGCTGAGGATAATGGGTATGGGCAGCAGTGAGCCCTTTGCAGGGAGCATAGATGAAAGAAAATGTAACAATAATCAAGGCCACTCATTTGTGGTTTTCATGGAAAATGGACAATCACGAAATTTGATCCTGAAACATTTTTTTTTTAAATCCGGGAATCCAATGCAGTAAAAACGGAATGCGACTTATTCAGTTCCCATCAATCAGTGTTGCTGATGAACTGAGTTGCACAGCACAACACGCTGACTGTTGTGAAACATTGGCCCGGATATGCCAATCCCTACGGGTGGGTACGCGCTGTGTACCCACCCGTAGGGACATCGGAAATGCCAGTTTCAGGCATGTACAGCACATGCTCTGGAAACCGGCATTTCTGATCTGTCCAGAATCCTCTTGACAGATCCTCCGGCTGCCCTGGAGAAGGGCCTCTGCGGGCGGATAGTTCCGCTTTTTGGAAACCCTCCGCCCACAGAAAACCCTTACAATTCTTACGCCTGGTAAAAGCAGGCGCAAGGCCTGCTTTAACCAGGATAAGAGTTGAAAAAAAGTTTTTTATTTTTTTAATTCACTGATTTATCATTTAAAAATATTTTTTAAAAAGGTAAATTTTTGTTTAAAATACTTAATTTATTGTAATTTCAAGTCATTTTAAAATGTGATTAAAAAAATTTTTATTTAAAGTTTTACTATGTTTTTTCATTGATCTCCATTCATATATTTGACAGGTCTTCCTGTCAAATGTATGAAGGGAGATTCCCTTCTGTGATTGGCTCCCCATGGCCCACGTGGTCTCAAGGACACTGCGAACTACCTGCGCCTCTGGGATACGTGGGCCCTGCGCACTTCAAGTTTGGTGAGGTCCAGCATCAGAAGTGTGCGTGTCCCGGGAGCCCTCAGGTAAGGGCGCAGATTTTTCCAGATCGCAGTCCTCCATCCGCGGGAGGCCTGCGATCGGAAAATACGGGCCAATATATCCTGTAACTTACCGAGTGGGATAGGCAGAGTCCTGGTGTCATGCAGCACTGGGGAGGGTGTCTCCATGAACTGGTAGTACCAAGTGAGGTTGGGGGGGGGGGGGGGGGGGGTGCGACAGGGAGAGAGGCTGTGGCCTGGGCGCACTGGTGGGTGGCCATGTAATCTACAAGCACCGAGATTCCAGATGAGTCTCAGTGCTTGTGGATTACACGACCAGTGTTCCCACCATACAGTAAAAGTGTCTACTAACTAGCTGTAAGCATATTGGAGGGCGAGCGCCTTTCGTTCACCGCTGATTGCAAAATCTGGGCCATTGTCACAATTGTTGAGAAATGAACAGGATTATGTTACCGCCCATCCATTCACTATTTCACTCATCAGATGAGTGGCAAGAGGAGTTTCAGAGTTCTTAAAAACACTCAATAGCTCCACTGACAGGATTTTCTCTGTGACACCTGGTATCTCTTCCATTTTAGCAACAAAACATGGAATTAGTGTTATGATAACAAAACACAGGATTTTTTGGACTGTCATTTGCAAGCCTGGTGTTTTCACAATTAATTTTTGTTCCAGGTATTTGCTTATGTGTCAAATCCTTGGTACTGGTTGAAAGAACAGCAAAGGAAAAGAACAGCCCATCATCACAACCCAAAATATACAAACGGTCCGGATTTTGCAGCAGGTATAACATTGAGGCTATCAGCGCTTATCGTTATTAAGGAGTAATCAGATAGCAAATGGCTCTCTAATTACCATTACATTGCTGCGCAAAAGCCCACTAAAAGTCTGTGGGCTGCTGTAAGCGTATCGGAGGGAGAGTGCCTTTCGTTCGCCATTCATTGTAAAATCTGGGTCATTGTCACCATTGTTGAGAAGTGAACAGGATTACGTTACCATCCATCCATTCACTATTTCACTCATCAGATTATATCAAATTAAAGTATACAGGAACTCCACAAAAAGGTGCCTAGCAAGTAGGAAAAGTTGGAAAGCTAATCTTTGGCCATTTTTAACACTGGCTAGGGTTACTTGTATCATGCAAAACAGGTAGCGATGGACTAGGTCTCTGCTTTGCAATGATAAATCTAACCCACTTAACCAGGCAGCAGAATCTTTGACCTCGAAAGTGGATCTATCATTCTGCCATTGGGATCAGGTTTAGCAGTGTAAACTGAGCAGCTGGTGCACAGATGCAAGAATTCAACAATTCAAACTAAACAGCACCCATGTAAAAGTACAATTTATAGAACCCCTCACATTGCATGTAATACTTCCTTTGGGCAAGGTTGTCAGCTGCTCCTAGTATAAGAAAGTCCATCATTCCTAACTTTGCTCCACTTTGTAAAAATAAACAGTACTAGATTTCTACAGTATACCTCCAATACAGTAATTAAACAGTGGAGCGCATCAAACTTCCATTTACAGAGGAATCACTTTTGAGACAGACTTTATACAAAGGAACAAAACTGTTTAAGCAATTAAATATAACTAGCCTAAATATCAAGATAGAGCTATGCTCAGTTGACTTGAGCTAGTTAGTAAAGTCCACTGGACAGTAAAGTAAACTAAATATGAATGAATTCAGTGCTACACAAATCAATTATTTTCACACTATAAACAATTAATATTGATACACAAATCCAGTAAAAAATACTTAACTTTGCATTTTAACATTTTGCAGCGAGATGTGCGAACATCAAGCTGAATAAATTCCAGCTCACTTACTCATGTATTCAGGTAGTATATGTCAACTGTGAATCTATTATATATTAAAAACTGCAAGTGGTTTCAATATTCTAATGGTATTGCATCTGCATGTGACAAGCGTAATGTTATGCCACCTAACATTATGTGACCGTCAATCAACTGAACTCAAAAGCTCGTTATGTCTCAATTGTAACTGTAGTGCTGAACATTTACCAAAGGATGGTGCTATAGTTGTGCATTCCTTGAGAATGTTGGACAGCTTGCCAAGAGTAAAGGCAATTCTATTGTACTCAGCTCATGCCGCACATGTTTTCATGTTCTCCTGCTTTCTCAGAGTACCATGGATTCCACTCCTGGGGCCCACTTTGCGTGCCAGTCCTTACTAGCAATATTGCCACTGCTCATCTGCCTCTTTCTCACCCCCCCCCCCAACCATTTGTGAAGTGATCAGTACGGCCGCTGGCTTGATTGCTCGCTCACTGGCCCGCCATCTAGTCTTCCACTACTGCGACTGTCACTCACTGCCACCCCACCCCTACCTCATAGCCCTGTGCTGACTAGAACGAAAAGCCGGTGCTGTATCTTCCTGTCCCTGCCGATCAAGCTTCATGATGGCCTCGATCTTCATTTAATTATCCCCAGAATAACCCAGATCTTTATTTTATTTTCCCATGAAGCCACAACTGTTATTTCATTAATTCACCCCTCTTTCCGCCCCCACGCATCCTACCCCCAAGCTATCCTAATCTTTCATTTATTTTGTTGACTGAAGCCTAGGCTTTGATGTGCGAGGGTCCTTTCAATTTATTAATGCCACATTTACCCAACCTATTTCATTATTTTCTGCCACTATTGCCGATTTTCTTTAAGTTGTTTATTTGGTACACAGAATCACAGAAACCCCACAGTGCAGATAGAGGCCATTTCGGCCCATCGAGCCTGCACCGACACATATCCCACCCGATCCCCGTAACCCCTACACCAACACATATCCCACCCTATCCCCGTAACCCCACGTATTTAATCCCCCTAACACGAAGGGTCAATTTATCATAGCCAATCAACCTAACCCGCACATCTTTGGACTGTGGGAGGAAACCGGAGCACCCGGAGGAAACCCACGCAAACACGGGGAGAATGTGCAAACTCCACACAGACAGTCGCCCGAGGCCGGATTCGAACCCGGGTCCCCGGCGCTGTGAGGCAACAGTGCTAACCACTATGCCACCGTGCTGCCCAGTTTCTCTCCATTCTTTAAGTCTGTTTTAAATTCACATTTAATTCATTTTTCTCTGTTCTATTTTTATTTTGAACTACCCTGCCCTTTTACCCACCCTGTCCCCATCATTGTCTCCCTTTTCTGATCACATCCTCTTCCCCCTCTCCTTTTCCCCTTTCTCCCCAACCGATCTGCCTGTGCTCTTCCCTCTCTGTTATCTTCGCCTACTCAATTTCTCTCCCCTCCTCTTCCCCTTCCTTCAACTTCTCCCCCTCGTCTTCCTCTACCCCTCACATATCCTTTTAACCTCCTCCCGATCTCTCCCGCTCTTCCCCAGCCAATTCATCCTCTCCCCATTCTATTCCCAATTTAAAAGCACCACGAATGTGTGGGCCATGTTTTCCTGTTCAGCATTTTTGCATGTTTGTATTATCTATTAAAAATGGTAGATGGGTCACATTATTCCATTTCAAAATGCACTGAAAACCCCCATGTCAAAACTGTCTTTGTGACATTGTCCCATTATATATTACTTGCAATGCCCGTTGGGTATGTAGTTGAAGCTGTGATAATGTTAAATCTTAGCATTTGGGTGTAACTAAAATTAGCTATCAACACCTTAACACCTAAATCAATTAGAAGACTGGATTAAAAAACCTGCTTGCATTTTTAAAAAATTGCATACAATTGCAGGCTCTGACCTTCAGGTGCCACTGTGGAGCAACCGAAGATTCTTCACCTCCAGAAGTGTCAGCCATATTGGTAAAGGCAGGAAAGGGCAAATTAAAAAAAATGTAAGGAGGAAATTGTACATTTAACTTTACATCTACTTAAACTGGTTATAACTGTACAAATATTTTCTCCACTATAATTCTGGGTTCCGCAATTTCCTACCTTGCCCTGTTAACTGGGCCTGGCTCAGATGAGGCTATTGCGGCCAGTATCATGTTCCCTTTCTCCCTTAGCTAGCTGTTTAGACCAGGCCTCTAGCCCCGATGCAGCTGGCCAGGGAGCTCTTTCTTCTCCCCCCACCACTACCACTGCACCCGCCCGCCCATCTCCCCACCCCCCTCCCCGCCCCCACCATGCCGCTGATAACTGCAGCAAGGCATCCATGCATAGAGTGGCGGCCTTTCTATTTTTATTACCGGAGCTAGAAGAGCAGAGACAAGAGTTGGGGCATTTCAATTTTTAATGCTGTGATTGTTGGTTGGGATGGGAGGGGGGCGAGGTGGAGTAGTTCGCCTTCCACTTCCTTGCCCCTCCTCCTGCCTTTGACCCTTTCCTCCCCCCCAACCCTCCCCTCGATGCCTTTGTGCTGTAAATTGGGCCCTTTAATCAGAGGAAAGCAAAGATCCTGAGAGCACAGGAGCTGTTCATCGACAAGGTCATTGGTTTGCAGTTTTTATGCTGTATTGATGAATGTGATCCCCAGAACACAGACACACAGAATTTGACTTATTCAGTCACCATGTTCATCAGATACAC
This sequence comes from Somniosus microcephalus, assembly GCF_052327205.1. Lineage (NCBI taxonomy): Eukaryota > Metazoa > Chordata > Chondrichthyes > Squaliformes > Somniosidae > Somniosus > Somniosus microcephalus. Next base: position 62,332,603 of record NC_140992.1, on the reverse strand, counting down.
TCCACTTAGCAACATGCAAGACAAAAAAGGTCTTTGCAGCAAATGCATAATAGCCAACATATTTCAGTTTCCGATTCTGGAATATAAACCGAAACATTTTAAAGTTTAAAGGCAAATCTTACTGTCCCTTCAGATTATTTTTTTAAAATAATGCAATACAGTATTGATGTTTTTCAAAACAAAACTGATTGTCTCAAGAACTTAACTATATATTAGTTTTGAAACTTTTCAGAATCACTTTAATTTTGTACAAGGAAAAAAAGTCTCTAATTAGCCTTTAAAAAAAAAACAAAGATATAATTTGTTCAGTTTACTCCCTTGAGGGCCAGTGTTGATTAGAATTGCCTGACTGAAGAATCTTGCCTTGTTTCATACAAAAGTGCTACACCTCTGGTTTCTAAGGCATTGAAAGAGTACCTCAAATTTTCCAGAGCATCAGACAGTGATGGTACAATTAACAGTCTGCCCCCAAAGACTTAACTGTCACCATAATCCCTGCTTTGATCAGCTCTCACACCATGAATCGCAAGGACCTCCCTATGACAAGAACTAGGTCAAAGCCATTAGAGCTGGTAAGGTTTACATCAGTGAGTTAGGGGCTCGTCCAAAGAGAAACGCTGTTACTCTATAGTGGTCAGGATGTACTGCAAAATAGGCTTCAATCACATTGCAAGAAAAAAACTGTAGGCTATTGCAATAGTCTTTATATTAACAAAAACATTAAGATATTTAAAATGCAGTTATGCTGCAGATTTAGCATTGGTGAAAACGATTTCAAATTTGCATAGACACTAAACGATTGTTGTAGTATCAGGATCGGCTTGACTCTGGAATGAAGTGGACTGAGACGCCCTGGAGGGGATTGTCTCGCACCATTTTGTTTTGACACCACATGGACCATAAATCTGGTGTGGTGTCAAACCTGGTTTACAAAATCTCAGACCAGCAGCTGCATGTAAATATACCCTTAATAAAGTTCCATTATTGAGAGCTGGAATTTATCCTGCTTTTAAACATTTTTTAATATCGTCAACAAATAGCATTTGGGAAAAAAATTGTCAATTTCTAATTAGTAATACATTAAGGGCTAGATATTACACTCAGTCTAGCCCCAATTGAGGAAAAAGTATGCCATGAGAATGTATTGTTGAAAACAAACTACTCACAGCAAGTGATATACCACAAATGAAGTCACAAAGCAGCGGGTTTATACAAAAACAAGGTTTGATTTTACACTAGATAGCTAGGCGAGATATTCCTCATCCGCCAGGACATAGAATCTGTTCATCATATTAGCATCCATCAATGCCACTAGCACAGGCTTGCTCTAGGGAAAGAAGGAAATTTAGATTATAGGAGGACATGGATAGAATGGCAGGTATGTGAGTTGAAGGATGAGGTTTGGCTGCAGTTGTGCACAGTGATGCTGAAATAAATAGAAGTTATTCAAACATCAAGAGTAGTTTTACTATTGTAACACTTCCGCATATTCTCTCATAAAAGCACACTTTGCATACCAACCTCTTGCCTTTTTTTTGCCACTCTACAAACAGCAGCAAATCTAAAATTGAGTGAAAATGTAAATAATGTAGGAAAATCGCATATCTAACCACCTGAATCAAAACACCCTGTACTTCAGCTCAAGTTCTTCTAAGTAGATGTTGGTTACAAGCAAGCACTAGTATAAGTCTGAACATAAAACCAGCAGAGAGGAAATGATAAATAAAAGCTGCTTTTTTTATGCATAACTGATGGCCCCAGCCTTGGTCAGGTTAGCATGTCAGCCGTATACATATAATGCAAAGCTGCTAGTACTGATACTACTGAATTCCGGATTTCTTCTTTAAACCCCAAAAGAAGAAAGCATGCCAGACATCCCAAGGAAACCAATACTGAATCAGGGACGGGGACTCACCAAAATTAAAGTTAGCCAATTAATAGTAATGAAGAAAATAATGGCACTAAAGAGTGACAAATCCCCAGGACCAGATGGTTTTCATCCCAGGATTTTAAAGTAGGTGAGAACATTGCAAATGCCCTAACTATGATCTTCCAAAGTTCCTCAATTCAGGAACCCGTCCTTTAGATCGGAAAATTGCACATGTCACTCCGCTATTTAAGAAAGGTGAGAGGCAAACCAGGGAATTATGGACTAGTTAGCCAAACATCTGTTGTCAGCAAATTACTAGAGTCTATAATTAAGGATGAAGTAACTGAACACCGTGAAAATTTTCAGCTGATCAGAGAGCCAGCATGGATTTGTGAAAGGTAGGTCATGCCTGACAAACCGGATTGAATTTTTTGAAGAGGTGACTAAGTAGTGGACAGGGGGATGCCTATGAATGTTATTTATATGGACTTTCAGAAGGTATTTGACAAAGTCCTTCATTAGAGATTGTTAGCTAAAGTTGAACCTCATGAAATTGAGGGCAAATTATTGACCTGGTTAGCAGAGTAAGGATAATGGGCAAATATTCTAATTGGCAGGAACGACTTGTGTCCCACAGAGTTCTGTGTTGGGGCCTCAAATATTCACTGTATTTATCAATGACTTAGATGACGGGATAGAGAGCCACATATCCAAGTTTGCCGATGACACAAAGATAGGTAGCATTGTAAGCAGTGTAGATGGAAGCATAAAATTACAAAGAGATATTAATTGATTAAGTAAATCGGCAAAACTGTGGCAAATGGATTTCAATATAAGCAAGTGTGAGGTCATCCACTTTGAACCAAAAAGGATAGAACAGAGTACTTTCTAAATGGTGAAACGCTAGAAGCAGCGGAGGTCCAAAGAGACTTGGGAGCCCATGTCAGAGTCATAACGGCATAGAAGGAGGCCATTCGGCCCATCGAGTCCATGCCGGCTCTCTGTAGAGCAATCCAGTCAGTCCCATTCCCCTAGTCTATCCCCGTGAAGTTAGGAAACACTTCTACACACAAAGGGCGGTCGAAGTTTGAAACACTCTCCCGCAAACGGCAATTGATGCTGGGTCATTTGTTAATTTTAAATCCGAGATTGATAGATTTTTGTTACCCAAAGGTATTAAGGGATATGGGGCAACGGCAAGTATATGGAATTAGGTCACAGATCAGACATGATTTCATTGAATGGCGGAACAGGCTCGAGGGGATAAACGGCCTATAACCTGTGGACTCTGGAGTTGAAGCCAGCGGATACTTGCCCTTGCCATTATTGGCCTACATAGACCTTTCCATGACATCAAGGAAGACTCCAGCCAGAACGATAAATTGCAGATGCAGTTATTCCATGGTATAAATGAAGTGTGTTGGCAACAGAAGCTTGTGCAATAAATACCACCCAGTGAATTGCCTGGGATCCTAATAGATGTGGGGAATTACTTTGCTAATCAGCCAGGCTACATACTGCAACCTACATTGACCTTGTTTCCTCAAATTTCCTTGCTACAAAAAACAAAGTCATTTGCAAACACAAGCCCTATAATGCGGTTTACTTTGAGTTTAGACTACTAGGTCAACTACAGATCGCATTTTCACTTCCTTTTTCTCAAGACATGAATAATAAAACATAGCACTCATTCACAAAACAGCACTTCACTGCAGCTTAGAAAGTGCAATGTTTGATCAAACTGTTCAGACTGAGATACATTGGATTAATAAAAGGGAGAAAGAAAGTGCAGACAGGAGTACCTTCAATGTAACCACCCTCAATACAAATTTTTTATTTATTTTTTAAATCATGTAAATGCATCTCTTCTGTTCAGGACTGAAGGCTGATTTTATGATTCATTTCCACCATCATAGGGACCTATTTTTGCACTAAATTCACAAATAATTATCACACCCGAAACCTCCGTTTCTGCTCCGTCACTGCAATGTGAAAGCTGAGTTACTCACGGTTTGTGGGTTCAGTTTCCAGAAATCTGTGCAAACTTTCCAGGTAAATGCACAATAACAAATACTTTAAATATATAAAATAACGCCATTGGCAACATGACTCAGAATTGACACAATCGAATCGATTGGAAGATGGTTTACTTAGAACTTTTTTTTAAAACCTGCAGTGAGTTTTTAGTCTCTCTGAAGGAACTTTAGCAACTAATTCAAAATTAATCCTGGGCTTGATTTCATTCCAGTGAGTTATAAAAATGCTATTTTTGTTTATTGGTACAATTGGGTGAAAGATGTCTGAATTCCACGGTAGTACCGCCAGTCTCCCGGTGTAACTCTGGCGCAGACCCAGATACATCAGGTCCCTGCCGTTTCTGCGAGTTTCCTCAATAAAGAGCGGGAGAGCCTCTAGCCCAGTGGTGGGCAAAATACGGCCCGCCAGTTCATTCTATCCGGCTCACTGGACGGGACAGAAACAGAACACGAGCCGGAGCTCAAGCTGCATATTAGTCTGAGTCGAGTCATGGCTGCTCATCTCGATGAGTCTTTTACCGAAGAAAGAGACCGCTGCATCTTTCCTCTCCCAGTACCCAGAGTACGACGGCAATGGGGGGGGGTTCTCATCACCATCTTAGATATGGGAGTGGATCCCGGAGCACAAGGACTCGCAATTGGTGCGCAACCATGCGGCCGCGCACCTTAGAGGGAACATTGCTGTGCAACCCTCAACAGCTCAGCAAAACCTGTTAAGTCACCCTCCGACCCAAATAATTGCCTACCCCCATCATAGATGCTAGATGAAACCTAAAATGGTGGGTCTCTACAAGAGGAAATGCATCACAAACCCAATGTTATTTTCAATAAAGTGTTTTAAACAAGGTGCTACCTCTATATATTATTCCCCATTAATATTGTTAGAGGAGTTATACTAGGATCTGGCTTTTATGATGGAAAGTAGATATGAAAATAGCCCTCAGATTACCAGCCTGGCCAGAGAAACTCCTATCTCCATGGGTTTATAAGATTTTGACTCTCATCCTCAGAAGGCGAAATAGTTATATTAAAGTTATAAAGCTATTTAAACTGTATTAACACTAAGCTACAAAAATAACAATTTTACTAAAAATAAGCAGTGTTCATCAACCTCATGCTAGGAGGCTGCCACCCAAGGAAGGGCCTTTGTATAAATACATTAAAACTTTGGCAGGCTAAGCCAAGAAAAGCCCTTCTACTTATAAAGTATCCAATAAAACATGCCGCTGTTCGCTATTCAAAAATGTTAAAATGGAGCACATTTGAAGTGTGTGAAGCCACCTATCTTCAGTACACCATATGTAGCCCAATACGCTTTAAATGTCTATGACAAGAAGATGGATTTACAAAAAGATTTAAAACACCAGTTATTGCATGCCCGGTCACCACTTTCCCATTCTGATTCTTTTAACCTGAAATATTTTTTTCTATTTAATCTATACTATATTTGCTAACCTTTTCTCTCTTGAAAGAGTTGGTTTCAAGCTCCACATTTTTTTTGGCGGTCAGTCGATTTTGGAGGTGGCAGCAATTGCTTTTGGGGCTGGGGGGGGGGGTGGAGAAAGGGGGCTTTCACTGGCTTTGAATGCCAGTTTTATCCCATCAAACTCCAAAATGTGAAGATTGCATCTATGATGAAATATCAATCAGACCAATCTTTGATACATTTTTACGGTGTCAGCCAAGCTTCCCATTCTTGATTGCAATCCAGCGACCCCTGCTATAAATATGCACGTGGAGACATCAGAAGAGGGCAGGATCAGGCTTGGTTGTACAGGAAACTTTGTGCTATCTGGCACCGACGTGACCGAGCTGTTGCCGTCCCATCAAAACTGCCGGACAAACCAGCGCTAATGTTGAAACATAGAGATTTTGAGCTCCGTATCTGGCAACAAACCCTGTTGCTGCTTCTAAACAGTCGGCCGTACCTTGCAAGCGTCTCTGTAGCTTAGCAACCGCTTCAGCGAGACCTTGCAGAGCCTGACTGGTGAAAAAAAAAGCAACAAAAAGAAAAAAAACACTAACGAAACGGCTCCTGATTTTTGCCGGTGGCTCGAGTATTCCGGACAGTTAACCTCTGGATAAACCAAAGTTTCCTGTAATATCTTCCATGATAAATAACCTAAAACTAAATGCTAAGCCTCACACCCTAATTGTGGCCATTAGGGTGAAATATGGAGGACATCCAATGACTGTTGAAATATATCCCAGCAAGAGATCAACGCTTTTAAGGGGTTTTGCAGGGGGGGGGGGGGAAAAGAGGGAATATTTGCAACAAAAAATAAATATATTCACCAAGTATTTTGAGTGCATTTTGTCCCAAATTTGTAGTCAAGTACTGGAAATGTGGATAATGTGTGAACAAAAGTCAGAGTTAAAAAATGAATGAGTTTAATTGCAACAATACAAATCTCTTGTTGAGATCCAGCTCCTGATTTTGTTTTGTACATAAATACAGCATAATAGCTGAGCATTGTTGAATAATTGTGACATGAACAAATGTCTTACAAAATTGATAGATTTTGCACTCCCACACAAGACTGTAATGGTTTACCAACTAGTCATAGCGACAAAGATTCCACCACACTACTACAATAATTAGCGTCCAAATTGAAAAATAGGTTCTCTTATTAAATCTCTTCCTATTACTTGCTCTGAATAGTTGACAGTAGACACACTTCTATCCACTTTAGGAACATTTGTAACAATTGTCAATAGAGGAGCTTAGACTGTTTTGTAATTCACAGTGGATGACATATGGTAATATGTATACTATGAAACAATCTCTTAATGTTCTCAGGAAATCCACTTAGAAATTCACTGCACTTTTCCATTTTAGAGATAGTGTTTTGCTGAGCTGAAACAAGCATAATTAATAGCTTTCAGCTCAAATCAGAAACCAAAAACTAAATAATCACATCAGTGTCATACCTTCATAGTCTTGCACTCATTTCCTCAACTCCATAGGACTGCCAACGTTCTCTCCACCTTCAAAACCCTTTTCAAACATCTATTTGACCACACTTTCAGTCACTTCCCCTAACTACTGATCAGTATCTTTTCGATGGCAGAACACTCAGTTATCTCGGTCTTACTTTCTGGAACTTCTCCCCTAATCCCCTCCACCTTGCTACTTCTCTCCCATCTTTAAAAGCTATGCTTTCTGCCATCTCTCCTAACTATTGCTCAGTGCCAATTTCTCCTTTGAAGTGCCTTGTAACATTTTCTACATAGATGTGCTATATTAATGGATAACATTTTTGGGTCACTGCATTGACATGTGTGGATTGTGAAAACTATAATGATGTAGGGCATAACCTTAGATTTAAAATGAAGACATTCAGGGGTGATGTCAGGAAGCACTTCACACAAAGGGTAGTGAAAATCTGGAACACTCTCCCTCAGAAAGCTGTTGAGGCTAGGTCAATTGAAAGATTCAAAATTTAGACAGATAGATTTTTGTTTGGCATAGATTATTGCTAGGCATGGGGATTAAGAGATATGGAGCAACGGTGGGTAAATGGAATTCAGGTACACACCAGCCCTGAACTAATTGAATAACGGAACAGGCTCAAGGGGCTAAATGGTCTGCTCCAGTTCCTATGTGCTGTAAAGTAATAAAAAATTAAGAGTTCTGTTAGATCTGTTTTAAATAAAGATGGAAAGGAATAGTTATTTTCTAAAGTTAATTTTATATTACACTACTACACTTAGTGTCTTTGCAAATGAAAGTGGACATAAATATTGTATTGTATGCACAATGTATTCCGTAAACTCTGGAAGCATTATCTATTCATTAAAAAAGATTGTGTGCCTTTTGAGCAATCTTATCCAAAAGCTATTGTGTGGCCTTTCCAACCGAATGACATTTTTAAGCAGTCCCACTGCCTAGTGATATGATTATTCTAATCGCACTGCTTGCTACCAATCTCAAGCATATATACATTTCATAAAAGTTTAGAGGCAGTAATTATGAAAGGTATTTTCTGGGCATGTTCAACACATTTCATAGTTGTTACTTACCAAACCTCCTTAGCATATCAAGCCCAACATGCATCAGTCAACACTGTACATGGCTCAATGTCCTTTAACCTTGGTGTAATATGCTATTACCTATCTCCCCCTATTGCTATAGGTTGAGTGTCAGTTTTGTAATCATGGAAACAGAACTTACTCATACCACTAAGCTCCATGGCTGTAGTGATTATGGAGCAATTCTACACTTACTAAGGAACACAAGCAAATACTTGCAGCTGCCTGACTCTATGTCTGCGGGGGGAAACACTAAGTGGGTGGGATCTTGGTCTGGGTCATCCGTCACATTAGCAGAGCCTTGTCTTGCTTCAAATCATATATTTTTCCACATGAAATTCCAATATATTATGAATTTAAAATTGAACACTTAGCTCCTTTCTGAAAAGGACTCTTTTGCCTTTGTTTAGGGGGAAGAAGGATAACATGGAATCCCGTCTAGAGATAGCTATGGATTTTAGGAGGAAGCAGCCAGCCAGTTTCCTACAGTGGTGCCGAATGCATATACTTACAAGTTAATTGAATCAGCACTTCGCTCATACTTCAAGATGATGATGCTTGTATTACTGTACCAGTTTCAGGCTATCTGTTTGAGAACAGCCCAGCCAATTGAGATGCAAGTCATGTTTCAAAAGCAACCAACCTATCAGAAAACCGGAAGTCTGAGATCTATATGAATGGTAAAAATAGTAACACAATTGTCTGCCTATTGCAAAAGAACTGCTTTGATTGGAGATGTTGCCAGCCAGCTAACCTGCAATTCCCTTGCTTCAGCTTTGTGTTTCCACACTGTAATAATGAGACAAGACTCAGGGAGAAAAGTAGCCTATGTTGCGTTAATCAAATTCTATGTGAAAAGGTTTTGAATTAAAATTTCACACACTATTATTTTTTACAATTTAAAAAAAATTGTAAATCAAACATTTTGCTGATTATTTTTTCTGCTTCTATATTTGGTAATTATAAATCTTGCAAATAAATTTGACTACTGATGTTAGCTTGAATGATATTTTGATGATGCTTTCCTATTTTGAAGTTTACATGAATGCACAGTGGGCAGGCTATGCATTCTCCAGTGCAAAATATCACAGCAAAAAGGCAAATGTCGATCTTGTGAACATTACTCCCAAAGGCACACATAACTTAAGCTTCAAATCATGACCGATGCAGGCCTGCTTGTGAAAACTGTGCATTGCTGAGAACAGACAGTTGGGAGGACACTCAACCTATAGCAGTAGGGGGAAGATAGGTAATAGCATATTACACCAAGGTTAAAGGACATTGAGCCATGTACAATATTGACTGATGCATGTTGGGCTTGATATGCTAGGGAGGTTTGGTAAGTAACAACTATGAAATGTGTTGAACATGCTCAGAAAATACCTTTCATAATTACCCCCCATTATGGGATTTTGATGTGACTTACTATTTTTCCAACACAGTATAGCATCAAGAGCTGCTGTTTAGTTGCTCATATTAACTTTTACTTCTGGCTAATTACTTTGTTGCACGGAAGTAAATGAAGTGCTTAGTGCCAGAGTGTTTGGAATAGCATTTGCAACTGTTAAGTGCAGTGTACACGTGCCACGTGGAAGATCTGTGGGACAACAGGCAACTCAAAGATTTAAAGCATCCAAAACCTTCAAATCCAAATACTTCTACTTTGTATTAAATTACACTAAAGCATAACTGTTTGTGCTCCAAAAATTTCAGTACTCCCACAATTGTATTGCTGTTGTGCATAGGCATTATCACAATGCAAAATATTACCAATAATCAAGAAAGATACACACAAGTTCCAAGTTCTCTGATCTATCTATTAAAAATCTAATTTCTGCACACACTTCCCGCTTACAAAACCTTGCTTTCTGTTGTCAACTTTTCCCATTATAAATATTCCACGTTTAGAATGAAAGCTGCCTCTGTAAACTTGCTGCACTGTAATTACACCCTTCTGCCAGTAGAAGCATTGCAGAGCCTCAGTTCTGCATCTTTTAGTTCTTCAACCTGTACTACACAGAAACTCCCTTGGTCCAACCAATTCTAGTTCTCTGCTGCCCAAATTGCTCAGTTTTGTTATTTAACAATAAATATAAAATCGAAGTATTATTTAAAATTAATGTAAAGTGGAGACTGAATTCCATCTCTAATTCAGGTAGCTGAAGACTACACTTGGTTGTGATTTCTTGTGTGCAACGCCACAGAAGATTGACTAGTAAAGTAATAAAATTGAAATGCAATAACAGAGTACTGTGTTTTTCAAGCTCATCTGGCTATTATGTAGTTCACTCTAAAATGTAGGCGTCTTCAAACTTCGTCAATAACCACTGACACTATTTCTTAATGTTTCAAAGTTAGAATTTAAAAAACAGTTTCTTTTCATACTTGGCTTCTTACAAGAATGCACTGATGATCCAATTTTCCCCAGTGTGGCTATATTTTTGAAAGCAGTTACTATTTAAAAACAAGAGTTGACATACCAAAAAAATTACTCAAGGCATGTTCTGTTAACCAGCATTTTAATAAATTATTTTTAAACCCATCCAGCAAAACTTTTGGTCACAACAAAAAGTCAACGCTGTTATTTCATATGCATTAATTAAAGTAGTTGATCCTTATTACGTACCTCAAATAGTTAAATACTCAAGACTCTGTCACCAAGAGAGGTGGTTGGTTAATGGTTGTAAAAAACACAATATTTATGACTTATTCCTTATAGGGTTTCACGCCAGCCTTTTAAAAAACATATTAAAGCAAAGATAATTTTATTACATTTTTAATGGGAAATCTGCAATCCTAAATTAAAAAAAGACAGACACTCTGGGCTCCAGCTTCAGATTTTGGTTAATTCTTTTAATCTGGGCATTTTTTCATACTGGACACCCCAATCAAATTAGGGTCAACAAACCACCAGCGCTTGGCTTCAAAACCATGATACTACAGGTCTTTAAATTAGTGCTCACGTGTTCGCAATTATCACTTTATGGTGTACTATTACAGTAGCTATTGTAAGGAAGTTATGCAAAATATCAACTTACTAGCTTCAATTGCTGACAGTGCAAAATCTCAGGTCCAGCAAAGGGTGCAATGATGTCAGTATTCCAAAATTTTGCAGTACCTGTATAAAGATAAAAGAATTTTATAAATATGACTTAATCTAAAAATAATAAACTTTTACCTTAACTTTGGATCTCTGTAACAGGGCTACTATTTAATACAGGGCACAAAAATGCTCTACCCCCATTACCCCAAAAAGGTGCAATAGAATGAATTTCAGCCACCGAATTGCTTACAGCACTACCAGTGCCCATGGCATTGTACCTCAGAGTCAGCATCTTGACGATGGGAGAAAATTGAGGAAGGAAAAACTGAGGGGCGGGAAGTCAAGACCTTTTGACAGATGAAATATCAGTATTTGACAGCTGTTTGAAGCGGTCAAACACTGACAAGTTAATTCCTTTCTCTCGGGATGATTTAGAGATCTCTCCGGAACAGAAAGCTGAATGCTGCAATTTTTGACAGATCGCGGCCATTCTGCTTTCTGTGCCGGTGAGATGAGGGACTCCCTAGACCTGAAGGAAGGCTGTAAAAGGTAAGTAAAACTTCTTTAAACACACTTACCTCTGCACTCATGCACCCATCACTCACCTGAACACCGGACATCTCGACCCCTCCAAGCCCTTCAGCCCGCCTCGCTAACTTGGCGTGGTTCGGAGCTGTTGGGAATCCCACACTTCAAGAATGAAAATAGGGATTAGGCTAAAAACTGCCTGTTAACTACTTGTTAACAGGCAGTTAATTGGCACTAATCCCCTTCCCGCCTCGGGTCGGGTACCTGCCTCCTTTGAAACTGGCATGGAGGCGGGTTGGGTTCGTGCCCCCCCCCCCCCCCACCCGATTTCGGGATTTTAACCCCCCACGCGCCTCTAATCCCACCTCCACGGCCCAATGAAAATCCTGCCCTATGTGTACATTTTAACAGCAATACAAAATGCATCCTGTAATTAATGGTGGAAAACAATTTTATTCTAATTAAAACATATGAATTAAAGCTAATTATTGTACTTCTGTTAATATATTTTTCAAGCTTAAAATAGGGATAGGAGGGCACAAAAAATAATTTTTTATATTTGTATTACTAATTCAAAAACCTACTGGTTCAAACCAATATAAAGATAAGTTAACAGATAAGTACTTAATTCTGTTGGATGAGGGAGAAACATGGCAATACCATTTCTGGAAGTGTAAGATATTGCAAGAGGGATAGCATACATTGCAGGGCTTTCCTACAGCCGATCCCACACGGAAATCCAGGTCACAAGAAACTTTTGCCCATAATTCTCGATAGTAGAAATCTATTTAGCAGGCTCATATTTGTTTTTAATAACTGATGCCTATGAAATTTGATATCAACCTCTCAAGCCCTACATGCAACACAGAACTGTTTCTTTACAAATCAAATGTGCAATTCAACCTTTTTTTATTAAGCAGTTGAAAATCATATCTATATTAAAGATCTTACATCTGCATGTAGTTCCTTTCTCTGCTACTTCCCGATATCATTTTTGTTGCAGTTTGTTAGCTTTTTCCATTATAAATTTCTATATTCACATTTACAATGGAAACACCTGTGTAAACTTGTGACTCAATCTGCAATCTTGCCACTGGATTCCAACAATTCTCTCAAAATGCTTTCTGAAAAATAAATTCACTGCCATTCTTTTCCTCAGTAACTGAAATTTGTATCGTCCAAAATAAGGGTTAAGCCAAAAAAAATTATAAAATTAAATATGTATCTATTTTACAACAAGATGATTACATTTATAGTGACACCACAAGTCCCAGCCTGAATGGAGATGATTGGATAATTCTCCCATGAATCAGGCCTGGAAATAAGTAACTGGGATCGATTTTACATTTTGCTGGAGAAATAATCCTGCTGTACTCGGGAGTCTCAGTTTACTGTAGTTTCGGTCATGAGTTCGGAGACTCTAAATTAAAACAAAATGGCCCATCCCACCTCCAACTCCTTGATTAACACAGTGGTGTGGCAGAGCCATCAAGAGACATTGAATAAACTGTAATAATTCCTTTAGACACCCAGTGGTGCAGTTGTGAACTGCACCTTTAAGCTGTGTGCAGCTTCTGGTATTTTCACGTCATGACGTCATGACGCCGATCACGTGACCCCCAGTTGGCACGGAAAACGTGATGACGTCATGACGTCAGTTGGCAGTTGGCAATGGCAGTTGGGAAAAGAGCTTGCTGAGAAAGGCTGTGAGGAGACACAGACCTGCTGACCTCTGTTCCTGTAAGTTAAAAGTTAAAGTATTGAGTTCATTAAAGTTTGATTAATTCTTTTCACTGCGTTGGACTTCGTTTTTTGGATAGGAACTCCCGTTCCTACAGTGGTGTCAATATTCACTCCATTAAATTTATCCATTGAATTGCCTTTTAATGCCTTCATTAAAAGGTTTTTCTTCAAGACAGTGACCTCTCCCAAAAGCCTAGGCTTGGACTTGATATGCTTGCCAAAATCTGTGACACTATGGACTGAATTTAGATTGTGCTATCTGAAATGTGCAATGTGTCTAATTTCCCAGGATACATCAGTACTATACAGCTCATTATATTGAGGATTTTTTTCTTTAGCTTCTAACAATTTTTTTTAATTTGAGGAAAAATTTCAAAATTCACATTTCTGTTTTAAAAAGAGAGCGTTTGCACATGAATGGGAGTGGGTGCGAGGGTTGGGGCGGGGAGAAAATTGTAGCTCCATGTAATGTTACATGGACGGGCAAATGGGAGTTTTCGGAGCAAATGAAAGGTTACTGTTGCATGAGTGGCAGTAAAGCAAGGTGGAGAGGAAGATAATGGCAGTTGAGCAGATAGTTCAAAGGGAAACAGTAGCAGTAGTGATGGCAATGAGGGTGCAGTTGGATGGAGAATGTCCACAGAGATGATGAAACGGAAGGGGTGTATGCGAGGGGTGAAGAGAAGCATGAGCAATTGGGGAAAGGAATGGGAAGGGCCACATGTTCCCTGTCCCAAATGAAGTCTGCCGCTGTTAAGGGCTCCTTTGCCTGCTGCACCACCGACGCTAAAGTAGAGGCAAAGAGTTCAGCAAAGCGAAGCAGAAGAGAGACACAAATGAAGAAGGAAACACCAACACAGAGACAACAGAGATAGGTAAGAGACTATATTTTATGACTTACCATGTACAGATTGACTAGTATATTAAAAATATTATCCCAGCGTGCACTCCGTGCCAACGCTTCCCATAAATATTCCCATGTCCATGTTTATAATGGAAACTGTCGATGTTAACTTGTCACACTGTAATTACACCCTCTCACTAGTGGAGACTGCAGCACCGCCACAAGTGTACACGGGCTGTTTCTGTTGCAAATGTGGACATAGGAAATTAGAACAGATATATAAAAAGGACAATGTGGAGGAGCCACAAGAGACTCAGTGTACTTTAGTATAATCCCCTTAATTGTATTATAGTGCAGCCGGGGACTGCACCTTGAAACTGATTGTTACCTTTACAGTGTGTGTTTGCCTTTATCCTGCGTGGTGACGTCATGACGCTGATCACGTGACCGCCAGTGGCGCGAAGAACGTGGGGACGTCATGACGTCAGCTTGGAGAACTTTCCAGCAGTCTTCGACTACCTGGCATCTTGAACGAACGTGTTTTGATTTCCTCCTTGTAACATCCAGCAAACTTCGCTGTTATTAAATTCCAGTCTTTTAATCCATCGAGTTGAGCTGAATTATTTAGTTAGGAACCTCCGTTCCTACAACAAAATGTTTGCCTTTAAAATGGCGACTGAATCACATCTGCTTGCACTGATCAATCATCCTCCACCCTCTAACCAGACTTCCCCTGAAGGCTACACTTAGTCTTGACACATCCCGTGCAATGCCACAGGAGATCAATTCATAGAAAATTTAAAATATTCTTTCTTCCTCCCGTCGCATTAGCTAAAAAATAAAGCGGTGAGTTTCTTATACTGTAAAAGTAATTTCGCTTTCTATTTATTTTCCGAGCTCTGAACACACCTACCACTTGGGACTCAAACTTGGCATAAGGTCAGCTATGGGGCTCAGCAGCAAGCAGCTCCAGAGAGCTGTGCAGTGAATAAAACATCCCTTTCAACACTCTAGATGCCAAAGACTTGAAAATTGCACATATAATATTCACTATGCTTGCATTTATACTGCCACTTTTGCATTGATGCAAAGTGGTTTTGAGTGCCTATCAAAGGAAAGGTGAAACTACTGACTGCACTAAAACCCTTTGGCGCGAGGCCCTCTCCAGGAGGCCAGCTCAACAAGTTGAGTCCCCAATGAAACTCCAGCCTGTGATCCCCTCACAGCTACACACACACACACATACACACACACACAGGGTTTTCACAAAACTGGCTTTTAAACATTACCTCCAATTTAAGGCCATTTAATTGCAACACAGCAGTGTTTACATT
Organism: Somniosus microcephalus; assembly: GCF_052327205.1. Taxonomy (NCBI): domain Eukaryota; kingdom Metazoa; phylum Chordata; class Chondrichthyes; order Squaliformes; family Somniosidae; genus Somniosus; species Somniosus microcephalus. Next base: position 62,317,173 of record NC_140992.1, on the reverse strand, counting down.
CTGGGATTATTAAGACTTGAGGATGTTGCAATAAAAGGTTGCTGAGTTTACACCTCAAAATTATAGTCACACATTAAAAGTCTAAGTTTCTATTGATACAAACAGTTATAGCATTTTTGGAAAAGTGTCAAAAGTGAATTTGAAGTTTGCAGTGCAGTTTATATCCAGATAGGTCCACAGTAACAATGTAAATGGATTATCAGATACATGACATTGTAAACTTACAGTACTAGGCACCTTCTCACATGGGGAAAATACTGATCAAATTCAATTTACATACTAAACAAAGTCCTCTTAAAGCCAGTAAGTTTTGCAGTCAAAATCAAATCAGAAATAACAAATCCCTCCATGGTCTCGCCCCTCCCCACTTCTAATCTGCTCCAGCCCCACATCACCACCACCTTCCCCCCCCCCCCCCCAGATATATACGCTCCTCTAATTCTGCTCTTTTGAGCATCCCTGATTATAAATTGCTCAACCATTGGTGGCCGTGCCTTCTGTTGCCTAGGCCCTAAGCTCTGGAATTCCCTCCCCAAACCTCTCTTTCCTCCTTTAAGACGCTCCTTAAAACCTACCTCCTTCACCTGCCCTAATTTCTTCTTATGTGGCTCAGTGACAACATTTTGGTCTTATATACTCCTGTGAAGAGCCTTGGGACGTTTTACTACTTTAAAGGTGCTATATAAATACAAGCTGTTGTTGTTGAATTTATATACTCTCCAGAATAAATTCCAAATAGGTACCTTTCAAGAACCTCATTATTGTACGACAGGACTCACTTCCCATTTGAGCAATTTAAATGAAAGAGAGACAAGTTTTAAAATATTTTGGAAACGTGCCTCTGCAAAGTGATAAAATTTAGAATAATCTACAAGGTAAAGTAGTGGATACAAATACTTAGGACATTTAAAATCCAGTCAGATGCCAGACCGGGGCGAGTTGAATTACTGGAGAATCAAGCTTTCATTGGCCTTTTCTCATCCTTGTCTTATGTTCTTATTCTCCAAATCATTACTAATCCAAAATCTTTAGCCTTTCATTCTGTTGGCTTGACAAGATTTCTACACTACATCCCAAGAATGAAGTATTATAAATCATCACACTACTTTATAATCTGCAAATTTTTATTTTGGACTGACAGCAACTTTATCAAATAAAAGAAAAATTGAAAAAGGATAAAAGTTGTACACCAACAGTATCGACAAGTTTATTCTGCAGAAATCCTTCTGACCTACATTGAGCTACAAATAATCAGGAATCCGAAGGTAATACACACTCCCTTATAGTTGCTATGACAGTAGTAGAGCAATGAACTATTTACAAGCCACCAGACAAAATTTAATGCATACGAGGAACTTCAGGAAGTAGAATCACAATGCAAAGAAAGTCATCTAAGCAGACATAAATAGTCATAATATTTCATTACCAAATACGGAACAAAAATAGCACATTTTTGTTTTCCAAACAGCAAAATACTTGCGTTAGCAAGCTATCAACAAATCCAAAATGATCAAATCAGTTGATCAATTGTTTCACAACTAAAGGCAGCACTTTTTATTGAGACCAACATGCAGTTCATTTACCCACAGTGTGCAGATCAATACTCAGTAGGATCAAAGTTTTATTACTGTATTTATTTTCACATTTAAATATTTTCTATTTTCACAAGAGGCTCAGCTTCCAAAAATATTAATGTGAAACTACCCAGCTACTTGAAGTACACCAGGAAATGATGATTGATAATTTTACATTTACTGCAGAAATATGCAACTCCCATCTCTGAAATTATACAGTGCCACAAGATTACATTAAACAACTTTTGTGAAGTGGTAAATAAGAGTCACGTTTGCCCTCAGAAAATTGTACTAAAGTACTTGAAAGAGTAAATAAAACAGGCTATAGTGCTACCTGCTGCCCTAAAAACTTATGGTGAAAAAAGATCACATACATGCTGTGCACTTGCACTCCACCCATAGTATGGCATCCATGTTACGTGGATGGCAGTGTCATACAAGTTTAATTTTAGAGCATGGCAAGAGTAGCTTGATAAATATATTTGGATGGTTCAACCAAGGCCAGCATGGCTTCTTACCTTACCATTCAAACATGAATTAGTTAGGAACAAAGCGCTTCATGTGTAGTTCTCAAAATTTTTAATTCAGCTGCTATTAATAAAAAAGTTTGATTCCTACTTTTAAGAAAAAAATTCTAAAACCCCTCCGCACCATCATTTTGTTTTTTTAAAACCATTTTTGGGTTCAAAGGCTTCTATGTTAGGAATAGCATGGATCAGATATCCAATAAAGCCGATACAGAAAATAAACAACAGAAAAATGCAACATTGTAGCATATTCCTGACAATCTTCTACATCCTTTCCCAAACAAACATATTCAAAAATCAGCAGTTGGTGCTGGAAAGTAGCCAATTGTTAACACACACAGCTTCACTACTCAATGTGCATATAATGTTTATACATATCAGTATTGTAGAGTTGGATCTTTTATTAATGACTTATTCTGAACACAAATCAAAAGAAAAACATGCCAAATTTCAAATTTGGAACAATTAAAAAGATTCTTCCCCTCCACCCCCAGACTCTTTCTCCCTCTTCTCTGAAACTACTGAATCTTGCTGAGGCATTGTTCCATAGGCATAAGCAGCCTTCCAAAACAAAGGGAGCAGGGGGAGGGGGATTTATGGAGACAGTTGGCAGTGAAGAAAAACCACCTTGTGGGTAGATTTGCTCTTCAAAATGTTTCTGGAGTAGCAAATGGGTTTTTGCAGAAAAGCGTGAGGTCCAGCTAAAAAACAGCTAAACTGGTTTTGTGTCAGATATACTTAAATTGTGGTCCTTGGATTTGAGGGAACAAAGATGGGGGTCATACCGGGACGAACAACCAGGATGGGAAAGAATAATGGTTTTGCTGGGTCAAGAGCATCAATGGTGGAGGTGAGGGTGCAGTTGAGCAGATCGACAGCTGAAGAAGTATTGTGGCGAATGCAAGGCCAAAGGCTAGACATTTGGAAGTTTGAAAGTGCAGTTGTAAGTAACTTGGGCAAGAGACTGTTTTCCATGGGGCAGAGACAGAAAAAAGTGGGATTGGAAGGGGGTAGTGGGTAGGGTGTGCGTGTGTGTGATACAAGAAACTGATTGGAGACTTGTCTGCGATTGAGACCATGGGGGTAGAGAGACCACAGGAGATAGCGTGGCCTAGGGGATGGCCGTGACTATTAGTAGGAGAGTTTATATGGGGGGAGAAATTTAGGGAGTACAGGATGCCAGTGAAATCAGAGGGAGGGCAAAATGAGTTGAGATGGACATTGAAAATACTGAGGATGAGGAGTCATTCAGTGCAGAGGCTGAAGGAGGAAAGGAGAGAGGATATCTTTGGGAGAAACTCTAGATGGGGTAGGGGTAGAGAGTGAGGATGAGGATGTTAAAAGAGAGGCAAAAGGGGTGGAACAAGGTGAGGCGCTCAAAAGGAGGGAAAAGTGCCAGGGAGTCATTTTCAACTTGCTGTCCAGGCGGAAAACTGATGTTACAGATAGGTTGTCCATTAAAAAACAGCCCTTCCATTGACTTGAATGAAAATCAGGCCGTTTCTATAACTGGTGACTGATCTACAACACCAATGTTAAGCCTAGGCAGCAAATTGTTTCTTCCGTTAAAATAATGTTCCCTTATCTCTCTTCCTCATTCTATAAACATATTTTTATCTTTCAAACATAAAAATACAAAAAGAAAAAAGAACTTAAAAGAAAATCAAAGGGATCCAGTGGAGGTTTCTGACAGTGTTCAAACAAGCTGCACTACGATATGGTAGGGAACATGCTCACAGGCCACAATCCCATGTCAACTTCCTAATATTAGCACAGCAGTCATCACGAGTATTAGGTGCAGACCAAGTGCTTGCCCAGAAAGAGGGAAAATTACCACGGTTGCTGTTATGCATCTCATAACAGACAGTTAAAGTAACAAAGGTGCAGAGAGAAATTCATAAGATCAGGCCACCTGTTGGTCCTTTCGGTCAGAAACAAAGATATTTCTGTTTATACAGAAAGTAATAGGGGTAATTTTATGAGTCCCCTTTGCCAGCAGGATGTGCTTTGCTCGCCAGAAGTGCACATCTGTCAAAAGATTGTGTGCATCACATGCCAGTCCGCGAGGATGCATGCCAGCAGTGCAGGCACATAAAATTATCCCACAGTCAAGAGGGACAGTCTTTTCAACTTCTAAAGGACACTCAAGACAATGAAGTTCTTCATTGCTCACATTTATTTTTAATGTAATTTAGTATAAAATTGGCACCAGATGTGAACCATGACTTCAACTGTAAAACGGTGATGTCAAATAGCAACACCGCAGATGTCAGTTTGATAGCATTATAATGGCATAAACACAGTACAGTATGAAGCATAACCACTTGCATAAATATACTGTACTAGGATTCCTACAAATGCACAAAATGTAAACATCTTGCAAACTCCCTACTTTGCTCGGAGCTGCCCTGCTTGGAAAAGTCAGGCAAATTTAACAGAGAACAAAAATATTAACAGCCCGTTAAGAGACATTTGCAAGAAGAAATCCCCAAAAAAGGAATTCCAGGCTACATCAACTGTAGAACAGAAATAGTACGTTAAATCTCACAAAGACAAATTTTGATTAATCGTAACAGAGGAGACCCATGATGGTAACCAAGTTACCAGTTGCATCGGAGTGTCAATAAAAGACCAGATCCAAATTCCAATCCAACCTAAAGTGGCAGCCCAGCAGTTAAAAGCCCAGCAAAAGGGAGGCCTGACTCAAATGGCTTTGCAATGGATTAGCAAATGGTTGTTTGGTAGACGAGTGGTAGTGCATGGACAGCTACCTTGTAGAGTAGCACACGATTCAGTGTTGGACCACTGTTGGGTATAATTTTTATAAATGATTTGGAGGAAAGAACTGAGTCCAAAATGTCTGAATTTTCAAACAATACCAAATTGGGAGCAGGGGCAAATGATTAATGCGCACAAATTCAAAAGGATCTCGACAAGCTCAGTGGGTGGAGAAATGGCAGATACAATTTAATACAGGGAAATGTACGGTTAATGATTTGGCAAATGGAAGGTTAATGTGGATTATGTGCTGAATGGAAATTTACTCGAGGATAGAAATCATGGCATTTGGTGGACAGGTCATTAACACCATCAGCACAATGTCCTTAGGCTGTTAAAACAACAAACAGAACGTTAAGATGCATAGCAAGAGGTAGAACATGTAAATCAAGAGAGGTCATTTTAAAAACTATATTTGGCCCTGTGAGGTGAAAACACATCTGGAGTACTGCATGCAGTTTTGGTGTTCTTATTTCAAAAAGGATATTTAGTTATTAGAGGCAGTACAGAGAAGGGTTACACGGTTGATCCCAGAACGTAAGGGAATGATGTTTAAGGAACGATAAAATACCCTGCGTTTTTTCCTCTCTTGAAATTAGAAGATTTGAAAGGGATAGAGTATTTAAAATTATGAAGGGTTTGGACAAATTGGATCCATAAGCTTTTCTGTTGTGTACAGAATTTAAGCACGAGGGGTCATATTTGTTCTCAGCAGTAGTGAGGGGAATGAGGAAGAGGAGTCAGACAGTTGCCACTCAGACTCCACATATAGCAACCCTTCCACCATTCTCAGGGCTGGCAGACATAGTGTGCACATTTTTTTTTAAGCATTCCTGTTTTAATTTCGGACTTGCAGCTGCTGATTTTTTCCCCTCTACTCTCCATTTTTCTGCCTTTTTCCTTGTGTGACCATTACATTTTCACCATCTTAGCTATTTTCTTAATGTAGTTCCATTACCTGACTAACATGATCTTTTATGTAATTAACATTTTCCTGCTTTTCTGTTGGGCACGTTTCAGGTCAATCAACCCTCTCTCTAATTTCAGTATCCGTTATTCCTCTTCTCCCGGTTCTCTTTTCTCAACCCTAAAAGGCTTGCGGACCTCACCCAAACTTAAATGTGTCTTTCCTCTTTACAGATGCGGATATTTCCAAAACTTTGTTTGTGTCCTTTGGAAAAACATGGCCCATGTCAGTCCATTTTGTAGATAATGAGGATAAATACTTTGGTCTCTACTGTACTAATAATAGAAGGGGAGACAAAAATATACATACACCACTGCAAACGCTCAAAAATGACATTCTTCCAAGCTAGTTTATAAAAACCAAACCCAGGCAGCAAAACTCAATACCTAGTTGAATCTGATTATAGTGTTACAACTGTACCCAAGATTACTACTGTATTTGGTATCGCATTTCCTTAATGATCTTTCTTACATGAAAGAGATAAGGATCTGAACAATATTACTGTAACAAACTTAGTGAGCCTCTAAATGTAATGTACAACATTTGAGAAATGCACCAAGCAATATCCCTTCTGAAAGCCAGAGATGAAAATGCTCAGTAGCACACAATGTCACATGAATTTTTTTTTAATTCATCCTCAGGATGTGGGTAATGCTGGCGTTTATTGCTCATCCCTAGTTGTCCTCAGAGTTGATGGCGAGCCTTCTCATTAAACCACTGCAGTTCATGTGGTGAAGGTGCTCCCACAATGCGGTTAGTTATGGAGTTCCATAATTTTGACGCAGCAATGAAGGAACGGCGGTATATGTCCAAATCAGGATGGAGAGAGACTTGGAGGCGATGGTGTTCCCATGCACCTGCTGCCCTTGTCCTTCTAAGTGGTGGAGGTCACAGATTTGAGAGGTGCTGTTGAAGAAGCCTTGGCGAGTTGCTACAGTTCATCCTCGAAGGCCTGCAAAGGAGCGCAATTAGCAGAAACTCCCAATGGTGATTAATTCACCCTGGGTATGTGGCCAGTTTTGTGCGTGGGGCCTGCTTCTAGTGCAATGTTTTTAAAACTAGCACAAAAGATCGTGGAAACGCTAGTTGCGCTGAACTCAATTTGCATTTAAAATTCCAATCTTTTGCAGCAGTTATGCCGATATCGGGGGAATTGCGACGAAAAACTCAGCGCAATCCAGCGGAAACGCCAGGCCCTTGCGTGTTGTTGCAGCTGCACTCATCCAGGCAAGTGGCGAGTATTCCATCACTTTTGACTTGTGTCTTGTGGATGGGGGAGGGGCTTTGGGGAAGTCACAAGGTGAGCCAATCGCAGCAGAATACCCAGTCTCTGACGTGCTCCAGTAGCCACTGTATTTATGTGGCTGGTCCAGTTGAGTTTCTGGTAAATGGTGACCTCCAGGATGTTGATGGTGGGGGGCTTGACAAGGTAATGCCATTGAACATCAAAGGGAGGTGGTTAGGCTCTTCATTGTTGCGAGATGTTTTTTGCTTGGCACTTTGAATGTATGCCTCCACTTACCCTGCACAAATCTTTCTCGTCTCCATCTCCTCAACCACTTTAGCCAGATTGGCTCCACTGGTCTTATTCTTCCCAGTTGTGATGGAAATAAGCACCTCACTCCTGGTACAATGTCAATACCTACAGGCTAACAACATTTTAGGCAAGGTTACCAAAAAAAGTCTTGTCATTGGTTTTTGTTACCAAACAGAATAATTTTTTTTGGTATCAAAAGCCAATGTCATTACTATTGACTTCCCAATATCACTAGTAGGGAGACATAAAGGACCAACAGGCACAAGTCACTTTCCCCTTGCTGGGAAAATAGCTACTATTCCAAAGAATGTTTTCCCCTTAAAATTCAAGCAGTTAGCTTCCCAGAGACTTCTTTGGGGAACAAAGTCAAAGACACACTAGAAACGTACAACTCACCCATTTATTTCCACAACACTGCTCTTAAAGCAAAGTACAAAGTCAGACACATACATCTATGTGTGTTAAAGGAAAGGAATAGAAAATAGCAAAGTCGGAAATCACTTTTTTATTCGCTAAATGCAGAAGACTCCAAGGATTAGAAAAATGGCAATTACAACTTTTTTTAAAATAAAAAAGGACAATATACATGCATGGAAACATACAACAGTCAGTTTAACATCAGTTGAAAGGAAAAAAGCTTTGCAAGAACTTTAAAGGCTCTTGATAGGGGACAAATGAAAAATCACAGCTTGATAAAGAATAGGCAAAGATTCGGAAAAGGGTGGTCATGCTCAAAATAACTTGGGACTTCTGAAGATGCTAATACCATAGTAGATAAGGGGAACAGAGTAGATGTAATACAATTAATATTCAAAAACTTTTGGCAAGAATATACATTAGTGTTTAATGATCAGAGTCAAAATACAGGAAACTTTGTGCTATCCGGCACCCACGGGACCGAGCTGCTGCCGTTGCCTCAAAACTGCCGTACTCTCCAGTTAATGTTGAGAGATACGGAGATTCTTATCTCCGTATTTGACAACAAACACTGTTGCTTAGCAACAGCTTCTAAACACTCGGGTGTGGCCCTAAAGCTCTGTAGCTGAAGCTGTTGCTATAGCTACAGACCTTGCACAGCTTGACTGTTCAAACAAAGCAACAACAAAAAATAATAAAAAACGGCTGCTGATTTTTGCCGGTGGCTCCAGATTGCCGGATAGCTCACCTCCGGATAGCACAAAGTTTCCTGTATATGGGAGATGGGATAGTGCTGGACAGAAAATTGGCTCAAAGAGAGAGGGTAGCCGTAAATGGAAACTTTTCAAGTTGGCAACAAGGCACAGCATCAGGTGACGGTCATCAGTGCGCTTGATCAAAATTGTTGGGACAACCAGAAAGGGTTATGAATAAGGTACCCCAGGGATAGGTCTTGGGATCCTGTATGCTTGCAGGGAACACTGAACTAGAATAAATAGTAGCAAAATTACAACCAGATTCAGTAAGATTTAGACCTTTCAGATCCCAAATAAAATTCAATGCAACAACAATGTAACACTGATTCAACTAGGTAAATAATTAGTATGGGATCATCAACCAAATCAGGGAGTACAGCTGCACTGCCATGTTCACACCACCGGCTCGTGACTTGTAGATCTTACAAAGCCAGATTTGCTAAGACCAACAGCTGGGAACCCCAAATAAGAAAATGGGTCTTCCCAGCCACTAGCCTTAGCAAATCCAGCATGTTTGCTTTAGTGTTGTCAGCATCTGGTTGAGATCCCATCATCAGGAGTCAGCTGCACTAACATGGCAGTATAAAATAAAAGCAGTTTCTGTTTGGATTGTAGCAGTCTTGAAGTATATTGATCGGGAAAGAGATTTGAAGGTTACGGTTGAAACCATTAGCTCAGTGTAGGTCTACAGTTACAAGGGAAAATAAGATGTGGACATTTTTTTTCCTGCACAAACTGTGGACACAGCATTTACTATTATTTTTGATGGGTGATAATTGCCCTCCAAACAGCAAGCAACCTCTATTTTCTCTCAGTTGTAGGCCTGGTGTCTCATCCAGCAAGCAGGTAGATAGGTAGGTGTGCAGCTTGGTTTTACACTTCTGCAACATCCTATTTTGGCTAGCTGCCAAGAGGCATGTAATAGCAATCACAAGTGATAGCAACCCCTTCCTTGCCCATCAAATTTCCCCACCCCCAGTACGTGGAATCCACTCAGCACCTTACTGCCTGGCAGTGATCATATCAGGAACAGAGCAATTGTGGGATCTCCCCAACTGTGTGTGTTAATACTATATTTACGACAATTAATTAAAAAAATCAAACAGTCTATTTCTGTTAATGCAGTTATTTATTAAATTCAATTTTTTTTTAATTATCTAGCAGTTCGAATTATATAATTTTAATACAACAGCACAGGAGACCATTTTTGCAATTTAAATTAATACAAATTAAATAACTTCAAATTAAGAGATGTTGACTGTACAAAGTAAAAATATGAATTTAGACATAACAGCATTAACGTAAAGAAAGGATTAATTCTGCAAACCCTATAACGAACACAACAATGAAGAGCATGTCGTTTTACAATTGAATGCAAAAACAGTGGTGCGTCAGTGCGCACAATATTGGCTTATGGACAAAAATATCTAATCTTAGGACGATCCTCAGGGACAAATCAAAAAGTTGCAGGTCGAGCTAGAAGAAGAAAATACATGGGTAGGAAATATTAAATTATTCAATTACTGTACTGCTTTTACAATTTTGTCAAAAGACTTCAATCATTTTATATATAGCTATATTTTAATATATAAAAAAGGTTGTTTGTACATGTTGAACTCTACTGCAAGTAAAGAATTTAAGACCAAAACAATGACATTTTTACACAAAATTAAAATCTTCTGCAATTTCTCTCATGTTGGAAGCTTGCTTCAAGTTGTTTTGTTTCGTCTAATCAACAATGATATTGTTTGACATCACAATTATCAAATCGATAATTCCAGTCCTGCCCACCCCCTAAAAGTATGTGATGGTAATAGGTGGGGAGGGGTGATTATTATACTTAAAATACACACGCACAAGTCTTATTCGGAAAGATTAAGGATTTTAATTCAAGATCTTAGTGACCAGATCTCCACCTGGAGAAGGATAATTGAGAATTGGAATTTCAGAAACCACTAAACATGAAATCTGTGAGCTTTGCAAAAGCATTTGATATTCATTGGGTCTCTCACCAGAATCCCTTGCATGACCATAGCATTCAATCAAAAATAAGAACCTCTACAAAGACAGCAAATGGCAAAGACTGGAAACAGCAAATGTTTTGAAATAACAGGAGTTTAGACAAAGTTGCATTCTAACACACATAGCCAGCTAAGCAACACCAAGCTTGGAAATCTGGATTTTACTGAAAACAGTCATACTAAGAAACTACAAATATCTCAAAGGGCTAGCTGCAATAAAGCTAGCAACATTGGGATGTTAATCCTTACCAAAAAGACAAACCCTGGAGGCTGCTCATTAACAAGAAACGTTTAAGACTACAGGGGAAGCCACTGGTGGAACGGGGCCCTTTCATCTATCTGGAAACCACAATGAAAGCTGAAGTAGATCTAAAAAAAATGAAATGAAAGAAACAAAATGTTCTGGTGCTTTTATGCTGATATCGAAGATCTGAAACCTACAGAAAATTAGCAAGTTCAAATCTATCTGTCCTCTAGAGCAGTTAGACCTGGCAGTCAAGAAGCAAGGTGAAAGAAAATTTGATAGTTTCCACACAAGATAACATAGTAAGACCAGATGGAAAGTCACAATACTGTACCAGGTGAAGGGCCAGTCATTCAGCAACAGAGACAAAAAGGTTTAAATGTCTGGGCCATATCATACAGAAACCACTCAAGTTTTTTAATTTAGGCACTGAACTGGAAATCATAGAGCCCTCGAGAGAGAAAACAATGCCCAACTCAGAAAAGAAAGACCAAGAAAGCTGCAGAGCTGATACATTGCACCTGGAACAAGGATACAGACCTGGCAGTAAACAGGCTTGAGCAAAATGTTGTATGCATTTTGTGCCATGAAGAGAAACATGTCTAAGTAAAATGCACCCTAAAAGGTACAACAACCACACCTAAATAAAAAGCAGAATAGCACAAAGAAACAGACCAGGAATGCCAGTGGGAATGAGCAATCAGCCACAGAAAATTGTGTCATAGAAACATAGAAGATTGGAGCAGGAGTAGGCCATTCGGCCCCTCGAGCCTGCTCCGCCATTCAATGCGATCATGGCTGATCATCCAAATTCAGTACCCTGTCCCTGCCTTCTCTCCATATCCCTTTAGCCTTAAGAAATATATCTAACTCCTTCTTAAATATATTTAATAAATTAGCCTCTACTGCCTTCTGTGGTAGAGAATTCCACAAGTTCACCACTCTCTGGGTGATGAAATTCCTCCTCATCTCAGTCTTAAATGGCTTACCCCTTATCCTTAGACTGTGACCCCTGGTTCTGGACTCCCCGGCCATCGGGAACATCCTTCCTGCATCCAGTCTATCTAGTCCTGTCAGAATTTTATAAATTTCAATGAGATCCCCTCTTATTCTTCTAAACTCCAGCGAGTATAAGCCCAATCGACCCAATCTCTCCTCATACGTCATTCCTGCCATCCCAGGTATCAGCCTGGTGAATCTTCGCTGAACTCCCTCCATGGCAAGAACATCCTTCCTCAGATAGAGCGACCAAAACTGCACACAATACTCCAGGTGTGGTCGCACCAAGGCCCTGTACAACTGCATCAAGACATCCTTGTTCCTGTACTTGAACCCTCTCACTGCGAAGGCCAACATACCATTTGCCTTCTTAACCGCCTGCTGCACCTGCATGCTTACCTTCAGCGACTGGTGCACAAGGACACCCAGGTCTCGTTGCACTTCCCCCTTCTCCCACTCTATTGCCATTCAGATAATAATCTGCCTTCCTGTTTTTGACACCAAAGTGGATAACCTCGCATTTATCCACATTATATTGCATCTGCCATGCTTCTGCCCAATCACCCAACCTGTCCAAATCTTACTGGAGTTTCTCGGCATCCTCCTTACAGCACACAATTCCACCCAGCTTTGTGTCGTCTGCAAACTTGGAGATATTACATCCAATTCCCTCGTCCAGATCATTAATATATATTGTGAATAGCTGGGGTCCCAGGACCGATCCCTGCGGTACCCCACTAGTCACTGCCTGCCACTCGGAAAAAGACCCGTTTATTCCAACTCTTTGCTTTCTGTCTGCCAACCAGTTCTCTATCCAAGTCACTACCTTGCCCCCAATCCCATGTGCCTTAACTTTACACGCTAATCTCTTATGCGGGACCTTATCGAAAGCCTTCTGAAAGTCCAAATACACCACATCCACTGGTTCTCCCTCATCAATTTTACCAGTTACATCCTCAAAAAATTCCAGTAGATTAGTCGATGAGATTTATTGAATAGGGAACACCCATGGAATGTAGAGAAGAAATGGAGTAAAGAAAGACTTGCATTTATATAGCACCTTTCATGACCTCAGGATGTCCCAAAGCCCTTTACAGACAATTAAGTACTTTTTGAAGTGTATTCGCTGTTGTAATGTAGGAAAGGCGGAACCAGTTTGGGCACAGCAAGCTCCCACAAACAGCAATGAGCTAATGATCGGAAAATCTGTTTTAGTGAAGTTGATTGAGGGATAAATATTGGCCAGGACACCAGGGAGAGCTCCCCTGCTCAATAGTGCCACAGGATTTTTACACGTCCATCTGAGAGGATAGACAGGGCCTTGGTTTAACATCTTATCTGAATAACGGCACCTCCGACAGTGCAGCACTCCCTCAGTACTGCACTGGAGTGTCAGACTAGATTTTGTGCTCAGGTGGTGGGACTTGAACCCACTGCCTTCTGACTCAGAGGCAAGACTGCCAGCAAATGAGCCACAGCTGACATCTAAGGAGTCTTCTGTTTTTTTTTATAAACACTCTCTCAAAGACGATGGGCTGTATTTTCCGATCGGAGGCTTCCCACGTGCAGAGGCCTCCGATCTGGAAAAATCTACACACTTACCCGAGGGCTCCCGAGGTCAGGACACTTCCGCTCCTGGGCCTCTCCAACTGGAAATGTGCAGGGCCCACATATCCCAGGGGCGCCTGCGGTTCGCAAGCGTCCATGGGATCACGTGGGCCATGGGAGCCAATCAAAGAAGGGAATCTCCCTTCATACACTTGACAGATAGACCTGTCAGATATATGACTGGAGATCACCCCAAAAACACTTTAAAACATTAAATAAAATATTTTTAAAAATCACTTAAAATTAGTTGAAATTACAATAAATTAAATATTTTAAACAAAAATTTAATTTTTTGAAAAAAATAAACTTACCTTTTTTAAAGTATTTTTAAATAATGAGTGGGGGAAAAAAAAATTTTTTTTTTTTTTTACTTTTTTTTTTCCAAATATGCTGGTAAAATCAGGCCTTACGCTTGCTTTTACCAGGCGTAAGATTTCTAAGGGTTTTCTGCGGGCGGAGGTTCTCCAGAAAGCGGAACTATCTGCCCGCAGAGGCCCTTCTCTAGGGCAGGCGTCAGATCGGTCAAGAGCATTCTTGACAGATCAGAAATGCCGGTTTTCAGCGCATGCGCTTGGCATGCCTGAAGCTAGCATTTCCGATGTCCTTACGGGTGTGTAGGGATTGGAATATCCAGCCCAATATTTTTTTAAAAAATTAATATAGGTTTTCACACAAGTTCCAGTGGGATGTGGTGTAGTTCAATCCTTTATTACTTGGTGCTGCTTGTAACCTGGCCATGGCCTCAAGTTACCCTACAGCTCACCCTAACCATCAATCCGCTCCTTTTGCTAGACTGCTGCACCTACTCCCCTCCCTCTACATGCAACTTATGTACCTCAGTTCCAGTTGTTCCCATTCCACCATTGACGTGACATGCAGCCCGGTTCAGAGACATTGCTCCCTCCATCCTCCTACCATCCATTCCTCTGACAACATTCAAGGCCACAGGAACATGCAACTTGATTGTTATCGTACCCCAGTGCATTTGCCACGAGAGTCACAAGACAACAATGGCAGGGAGAGATAGTGAAATGCAAGGCCGCCTGCTGCAGAAGACTGTAGGCCTTGATGGCAACCATGGTGGGGCAGATTCAGGAGACATCAATAGGCACGATAGAAATCTACAGGAGCAGAGGGGTATTCATGGCACAAGGTAGATGTGGGGGAAGCTGCCTGGCCGTAAGAAATTAAAATTGGGGAGAAGGGAAACGAGAGAAGAGAAAAAAAAGAAGAGGCTGAGCGCTGCAAGGCAGCCCTGAACAGTAAAAAAAAACTAGATGCATCACTCTTCCTCCTACAAGCACAGTGCAATCAAAATTTACAGTGGCTTCATAATAGATGTACACTTTTACAAAATGTGTGTGAATGCACATCTTTATGTACAATATAAATGTGATTGTTCATCCTTGACAATCCAATATATATTTTTTTAAACCACATGTTCTACTAGAATTTGTGTGAAAATCTATACCAATAACGTGTCTGTTGGCTTTCAGGCATTGGATTGGTCCCCGCTAACCATGTGACAGAGTACAGACTCCAGACAAGCGAAAGCATGGAGAATTTTATTAGTAGGGAAAGATGTAATTTGGCTGATTGTTAGTGAAATAGTACAATTAGGCATAAGAAGCCATGATACTCTTGCAGTTAATGTTATAACTGGGCATTGATAAATTGAAAGCTGAAGCATTATAGTGTACTGGTCAATTAGCAATGATTACTAAAGATTTTAATTCCACCATTTATATCAACAGTCTAATCCACTTTTCTGCATATATAGGCATTCCACCTATTTTCAAGCTCTTAAAGTTTAATTGCAAGCACTCAATTATAAAAAGAAATGCTGTACCTTTACACATTAAGCCTCCTGCCAAGAAAATGCCAACCCACTAAATGAATGCATTATATTACTCCTAAGTTCTATGGATTGATGCTTCAGTTATTTCTGAAGAATCTCATTAGGCTCTTTCACAAATTAAATTTCAATGTGCAGTAGCAACTGAAGGCATGGAGGCTTGCAAATTAGGTTCGATTTTAATGGATTCTCTATTACATAACCAATGTAGGGCATCAACCTCCTCAGGAGAAAAATGCAAAAAGAAATAACGTTGGAAATTTTAGGTTATTTATTGTTTGTCCACATTTTCCCATAAATTCAGGTTTCTGTAAAAACTAGTTGAAATAGATCTTAAACATATGCTATGCACTACTGATTATGCTTTGAGTAGGTTTTCTTTGTAGCTAGCAGAACACAGATGTGTTTTCTCACATTCTGTAAACCTTTAAATAAAAAAAGTATATATTGATAGTATAAACAGTTAAAATCATCCAGCAAATATCTGCAAGCCACAAAACTCAAACTTCAACACAAGATTTTTGTACGGATTAGTGATACCTTTACACCTCAAACATCAGAGATCATCAGAAAGACGCAAGTGACCTCAAACTTCAGTAGTGTTCAGTACCACAAAGATGGAAAGCCAAAACCCTAGCTTGCATCTTGCTCCAACATTAAAAATCTGTACTTTAATATTAAGAACCGTTTGGATCAGGTTAATCGACTTATGAAAAGCTCCGGATACCAACAAATTGTGGCAATACAGCCAACGGACTGAATATTTTGTGTTTGTGTCTTTCCAGGGCATAATGTTATCAAAATGAACACAGATTTCAAAATGTTGCACTCAGTGGTTTATCAGGTTTTAATCAGTTAAACCCAAAAACCTTCTATTTAATAAACCAAATATGTTAACCACCATGAAATGAGTTAGATTTCACCATTAGCAACATATGCCAATGGTGAAGCGGTGAAAGTCTTCAGCCAATTCCATTCACTCCACATGATATCAAGAAACGGCTGAGCACACTGGATACAGCAAAGGCTATGGGCCTTGGCAACATCCCGGCTATCGTGCTGAAGACTTGTGCTCTAGAACTAGCCGCGCCTCTAGCCAAGCTGTTGCAGTACAGCTACAACACTGGCATCTATCCGACAGTGTGGAAAACTGCCTTGGTATGTCCTGTCCACAAAATGCTGGACAAATCCAACCCGGCCAATTACCGCCCCACCAGTCTACTCTCAATCATCAGCAAAGTGATGGGAGGTGTCGTGCTATCAAGCAGCACTTACTCACCAATAACCTGCTCACTGATGCTCAGTTTGGGTTCCACCAGGACCACTTGGCTCCCGACCTCATTACAGCCTTGGTCCAAACATGGACAAAGGAGCTGAATTTCAGAGGTGAGGTGAGAGTGACCATCCTTGACATCAAGGAGCCCAAGTAAAACTGAAGTCAATGGAAATCGGGGGGGGAAATGCTCCACTGGCTAGAGTCATACCTAGCACAAAGGGAGATGGTTGTGGTGGTTGAAGGTCAATCATCACGGCCCCAGGACATCGCTGCAGGAGTTCCTCAGGGCAGTGTCCTAGGCCCAACCATCCTTAGCTGCTTCATCAATGACCTTCCCTCCAACATAAGGTCAGAAATGGGGATGTTCGCTGATGACTGCACAGTGTTCAGCGCCATTCACAACTCCTCAGATAATGAAGCAGTCCATGCCCACATGCAACAAGACCTGGACAATGTTCAGTCTTGGGCTGATAAGTGGCAGGTAACATTCGCGTCACAGAAGTGCCAGGCAATGACTATCTCCAACAAGCGAGAGTCTAACCACCTCTCCTTGACATTCAATGGCATTACCATCGCCGAATCCACACCATCAACATCCTGGGGGTCACCATTGACCAGAATCTTAACTGGACCAGCCACATAAATACTGTGGCAACAAGAGCAGGTCAGAGGCTAGGTATTCTGCGGCGAGTGTCTCACCTCCTGACTCCCCAAAGCCTTTCCACCATCTACAAGGCACAAGTAATGGGTGTGATGGAATACTCTCCACTTGCCTGGATGAGTGCAGCTCCAACAACACTCAAGAAGCTCGACACCATCCAGGACAAAGCAGCCCACTTGATTGGCACCCTATCCACCACCTTAAACATTCACTCCCTCCACCACCAGCGTACCATGGCTGCAGTGTGTACCATCTACAAGTTGCACTGCAGCAGCTCGCCAAGGCTTCTTCGGCAGCACCTCCCAAACCGGCAACTTCTTCCATCTAGGACAAGAGCAGCAGGCACATGGGAACACCACCACCTACAAGTTCCCCTCCAAGGTCACACACCATCCTGACTTAGAAGTATATCGCCGATCCTTCATCATCGCTGGGTCAAAATCCCGGAACTCCCTACCTAACAGCACTTTAGGAGTACCTTCATCACACAGACTGCAGCGGTTCAAGAAAGTGGTTCACCACCACCTTCTCAAGGGCAATTAGGGATGGGCAATAAATGCTGGTCTTGCCAGCAACATCCACATCCCACAAACGAATAAAAAAGCTAGCACTTGAAATTAACCAACCATCTTCCACTGATCCAAATAATTCAGATGACATGGACCATCTAATCTTCCAGTGCCACATATCACTGAAGTGATCTTTCATCTCAAATTCCTAATGGTCAAAGCAATTGGGGGGGGGCACGGAAGAAACAGCTCGAGTTGAGTTACTTTACAACAAACCTGTCCCATATATCTACTAGAATTGGTAGTTGCCAAAACCTGATTACACACAAGACAGAAGGTGCACTTAGACTGGATGTTAAGGAATGTGCACGTGCCAAATGCAAGTAGGTTGAGCAGCTTAAGCAGGTTTTGCCTGAATCTGAAGTAGAAAGACTGGAAGGTTTGCATGATTACCAAAATTGCTGAGGTCTCAATAACGGCATGCATACAAGCCAATTGTAGAGCTCCCCCTGTGGCTCAATGCATAAATGCATTAACGGAGGCCTACATGGAACTGGATGGTCCTGGGTTTAAGTCTCAAAATGAGTTAGCGGATTTCAACCATGGTATCAACAAGTGTACAACAACTGCTCCCCCAAGCTTGTAAAAAGGGGAATAAAAATCAGCCAGGGCATCTGCTCCTGACCACTAACTAGTGACTCCTGCTGAAAAGTGCATGTATAGAAAACAGGAACAAGATTAGCCTCGGGTATGACATCAGATCAGCACGAGTACTCTGCCGTCACTCACTGTATAGGTTCCCACATGGGCGAGATGCTAGTATCCCAGAACACACTAGTATGAACTACTGCTTGAAATCAACAACAATAGTAATTAACTAATGAAATTATATAAAATACACCTAGTGAAGATATTAACTATTTTCAGATACAACAGAAATATGGCTATGAGAAGGCTAACATGAGGAGGAGCTAAAAGGATAGAATGTTTCCAAATGATGTTAAACTAGCTGAAGCACCAACATTGATGAGGGATGATAAAAACATCCATTAAAAAGGGTACAAATAATAGCAGGAAGGAAGATGACAGGAACAAGGAGTAGAAATTAGTGAGGGCAACAAACTAATGCAGTAATTGGCAATTCCTAGCAATTGTCAGTTCATGGTAATCAAATAAACAATAAACTGCTTCAGCAAGTCAGAGGGGCTACAGGGAATTCTAATGTGATATTGATAAAGGATTTCAATATCCCAGAGGTGAAGTGGACAGATTAAGGACAACCAAAAAGGACAGGTTGAAACACCAATTTCAGAGAGATGGATGATCCGTGGTTGCTTAACATAACTTGTGAAGCAGGATACTACAGTAGATTTAGTAGTTAGCAGTACATCAGAATTGAATAGCAGCCTGGAAGTGAATGAATACTTAGGTTAGTGATCACTAGACATCTAGATTTAAGATCGATGCATTATCCAGCTAGTGCTCACGACCTGATCCCTGCTGGAAGTCTGTATTAGTGGACATCAAGTGAAGATAGAATTAGAATTAGCTGCAATGTCACAGAATCCTACAGCACAGGAAGCCATTCGCCCCGTCGTGCCTGTGCCAGCTCTCTGAAAGAGCTACCAATTAGTCCTACTCCCCCATAATCAAATAGTCTGTCATCAGTGACCTGATTTACACGTAGTAAATGGTAGGGGTGAGATATTGGATGGTGGAAATGTACGCCTAAATGAGTCAATGACTTCAAGTGAAGAGGAAGGGAGGGGAGAAAACTAGTGAGGAAAAAGGGGAAGAAAAATTAAGATATTTTTTAAATTGTTAAAAAACAGCCAAGACTACATTCAAGCCTGTAATATATTTCCAGACATGTTAATTCTCTAGCATACATCACAAATATCTAGGGGCATACTTACCATCACTCTAATGTTGAGTATTGTAGTTGGTTCCACCTACTATTTAATCGACGAAGCCTACAAAAAAGGTATGATCATGTGCTATTGAAGTTAACAGTACATGAATAAACCAGAAGTATCAAGTTTGGAAAGATTACATGGAAGTCAAGACAAAGCAGCAAAGTATCTGGAATGGCGCCCAGGAGAATGCAACATCTCATGAATTTTAATGAGCAAAAACATTAAATTCCCCCCCGCCCCCCGCAAAAAAACTACCAAATGACACATAAACAAGGTTTAATTTCCTACCCAAGACAATGAACAAAGCCAGCAATTTAGAATGATGCCAACCTCACAGCTGGGGCTACAGAAACTTAGCAATACTTGATGATATCCGTCTTATAAAAAGATGATGCTAAGCTCGAACATTTAGAGCGTTTTTAAACATTTTGGATCATTGTAATGAATAATGGAGCAACATAATAAGAAAGGAAAATTTACCCATACTAAGAAACCTCAGTTTTCACTGCATATTGATATTGTGTACACATACTCCTTTGTTCAATAAACCCATTTAAACTTGCAAGTATTCTGCACTTCTCAATTTTCACCAAAAAATACAAGAGTTTTGTCTACAAAGTGTTTCTCACCTAATTGCCAACCTGTGAACACATATCTATCTAAATATAGTGTGAAAACATAACATATGTATATGAAACCATCATGGTAAAGCATCAAGACATTAGGAAGGAATTTACAATAAAATGGCATCAGTATCTATAATCTATATTACATTAAAATTCTGTTTAGGGTGTGCACTTCCCGTCAACAAACATTACTTCCTGATGTCACTATTTTTGTTCACACTTGTGTCCACTTTTCCCATTGTAGATTCCTATACACTATTTCCCCATTCAATTTTGCTAGGTTATCTTTCACCATACTGGTTTTTTCATGAACCAGTCTGATCAGTTAAATTGTTTTTCCAAACAATTTATCAGTAACTGAAATTTGTAGCCAAAATAGGGATTAAAACAAAAGAAAATACATATTTCACAACAACATGATTAAGTTTTTTCATTGAATTGTCTGTGTCCTTTAATGCTTTTGTTAAAGTTTTTACTTGAAGATCCTCAGCTTCGCCCAAAAAGGAGGAAAAAGAGAGGTGGTGAGTGTTGTGTCAGTTCTTGGTTTGCATCATTGTTACCAATTATTAAGTACACTCGGTTTTATGTAAATAACTGCTCAAAGGTTTTGTCTGTGTGATGATCCCATTATCTGGTGCTCATCTACCTGGGCCTTCACAGTTGGCACCTAAACAAAGATATATTTAACCATTGGGGAGAGATCCCAGCAGTTTTCTACTGGCAGGTTGGGTCTGACCAAGCAACTTTTCAACTCACAATAAAGTGGGCAGAAAAATGTCTTCTCATCAGATTCAAGGAGGGCATTCTGCATACAGTACATATTTTTATTGCTGACTGCTTTCTTAAATTTAATTTCTGTTCAAAGTATTAAATCTCTTAAGAATAATGTTGCTGTATGTGCAGTACAGGATTTCCCCCGTTCCATTTACAATGGGCAAATTTCTATCAAATTTGCAACATTCTGCGTTATAAAACACAATTGGTGTTTGGTGAAAATATTAAACATTGTAGGCTGAAAAGTGACAGTTGTCAATTGAAAATATTGAAAGTACGGGGTGTAGAAAATGTTGACATACCTGGTGCAAGTAATCTAAATTTGGGGGGGGGGGCGGGGTTGAGAGTAAATATACCCCATTGATAAACAGTTCTGATTCTTAGTTGCTTGGATTTAAACTGTAACCATCATTGTATGAGTGGTTTCAGTGGCATTGCACACAGTTGAAGCTGTAACTGATTCTTTTTAAATTGTTTAATCTTTGTGTTAGACTTAGTGGAGGCTTTTCATCTCGGGAAGGAGAATAAAGTCACGCGAGTAGCTGAGAGGAATTTGAAACATAACCCCACACTTAAAACAGAATATGTAAACCTGTGGCATCAGGATCTAGCAGCTCCAGACTGGGAATTAAAATCAATGATGGACAAGGGGGAGCCCCATGGCAAGTATGTCAAATGAGAAGCCCAACTGGCAGACAGGCCAAATTTGACACTGGGAACCAGATACACAAGGTCAGAATCAACCACTGACAGAAACATTAGGAACAACTGCCACTGTGGCAGTCACTGCTCTCAGATATAAATACAGGAAAGGACAAGAACAATAATGGAGCACTTTCTCCCAATTACTGGCTGAATTAGATGTCAACATACAAGAAAAGCACTCAGATGGGTGGCGCCTGGGTAATTTCTGAAATCCTTGAATATCTGGAAGGGGATAGATGGCTTTATCCTATAGGAATTTCTAGCTAGAAATCACACAGGTACTGGCCATAGTACAGGTCGAGCATCCTGAATCCGGCAACCTCGGGACCGAGACCGTGCCGGTTTTCGTGTTTTTTCGGGCTTCGGAACGTGTTTCTGATGTCTGGAAATATCGCAAACTGGGCTCGGGTGTTTCCGGACTTTGGACATCAGAAACACGTGCGAGTCCGGAAATGCCTGGGCCGCTCCGCGTAGCGCTGATGCGTTTCTCTGCCCCTCTCCTTCTGTTAAAGGAGAGGGACGCTGCAAGCTCTGCAGAACATCTGATGGCCCACACTAGGCCACGAGGGCGGCGTGGTGACGTGGCCGCAGCCTGGCAGAAACACTTAGTGGAGCTGTGCAGATTGAGGAGGATAAAACACAACACTGAAGTTTTATTGCATCACTCGCATTTTTCATAGGATTTTTCAAAAAAAAAGTTAATAGCTTTTTGAAGTACAGGTTGAGCGTCCAAAATCCAGATTCCGGAACATTTTACGGATTCTGGACGAACCTGCCACCAATCGTCCCGGAGTCCGGATTCCAGACGCTCAACCTGTATTCCAATCCTCCTTAGATACAGGGGTGGTGCCAGAGGACTGGAGAATTGCAAATGTTACACCATTGTTCAAAAAAGGGTGTAAAGATAAACCCAGCAACTGCAGGCCAGTCAGTTTGACCTCGGTAGTGGGGAAGCTTTTAGAAACAATAATCAGGGACAAAATTAACGGTCACTTGGACAAGTCTGGATTAATTAAGGAAAGCCAGCATGGATTTGTTAAAGGCAAATCGTGTTTAACTAACTTGATAGCGAGAGTTATTTGATGAGGTAAGAAAGAGAGTTGATGAGGGTGATACAGTTGACGTAGTGGACATGGATTTCCAAAAGGTGTTCAACAAAGTGGCAAATAATAGGCTTGCCAGCAAAGTTGAAGCCCATGGAATAAAAGGACAGTGGCAGCATGGATATGGAATTGGCTAAGTGATGGGAAACGGAGTAGTGGTGAACGGTTGTTTTTCAGACTGGAGGAAGTGGTGTTCCCCAGGGGTCAGTTCTCAGACCACTGCTTTTCTTATTATTGTAAGAAGTCACACAACACCAGGTTATAGTCCAACAGCTTTATTTGAAATCACAAGCTTTCGGAGCACTGCTCCTTCGTCAGGTGAAGTGAAGAGTTGCATATAAGCACAGCTTATATAGTCAGAGAGTACTGCCAGATGATTACAGGTAATCTTTCTAACTGCCCTTTATCATACCTCAGCAGAGAGATAATCACAGCAATCACAGGTGTGAATGGTGTCCAAACAGGTCAGTCAGGAAAACATTACATCAAAGAACAATGAGGTGGGGTCACAAGGGGTCAAATGTTGCAGATGCTGGGGTCTGTATGAAAAACAAAAAACTATTTTTTGCTGGAAATCACAGCAGGTCCGGCCGCATCTGTGTAGAGAGAACAAGCCAACGACGACTCGAGTCTGGATGACTCTACGTCAGGTGGGGTTACATGTAGCGTGACATGAACCCAAGATCCCGGTTAGGCCGTCCTCATGAGTGCGGAACTTGGCTATCAGTTTCTGCTCGACGATTTTGCGTTGTCGTGTGTCTCGAAGGCCGCCTTGGAGAATGCTTACCCGAAGATCAGAGGCTGAATGTCCTTGACTGCTGAAGTGTTCCCCGACTGGGAGGGAACACTCCTGCCTGGTGATTGTTGTGCGGTGTCCGTTCATCCGTTGTCGCAGTGTCTGCATGGTTTCGCCAATGTACCATGCTCCGGGGCATCCTTTCCTGCAACATATGAGGTAGACAACGTTGGCCGAGTCACATGAGTATGTACCATGTACCTGGTGGGTGGTGTCCTCACGTGTGATGATGGTATCGGTGTTGATGATCTGGCATGTCTTGCAGAGGTTGCCGTGGCAGGGTTGTGTGGTGTCGTGGTCGCTGTTCTCCTGAAAGCTGGGTAATTTGCTGCGAACGATGGTCTGTTTGAGGTTAGGCGGCTGTTTGAAGGCGAGTAGTGGAGGCGTGGGATGGCCTTAGCGAGGTGTTCGTCGTCATCGATGACGTGTTGAAGGCGGCGAAGAACATGGCGTAGTTTCTTCGCTCCGGGGAAATACTGGACGACGAAGGGTACTCTGTTGGTTGTGTCCCGTGTTTGTCTCCCGAAAGGACTACAGATCACGAACCCACTCAAGTCGACTTACAACACAGACTACGCTGAGAGACTCTGCCGTCGTACCTCTCGCACACTCCTCAACCATCTCATACACCAGCTCTACAGCAGACCGCAACCTTGAAACCAAGATAGAGTCCATGTTCTCAGCCTGTGCTCAGGACACAGCAGACCAGCTATGAAACACCACCAAACAGACGAGGCAACGGAACTACGCTGCCTACATACACACCAAGTACAGGAAGCTTGAGAAACTCTGCATCACCACCAGCAGCAACCAAGCCTCCCCCGGTACCACGGTTGAAACCACAGGGAAGTCCATCGTCAACTTGTCCGACCACACCCTTCAACCAGACGAATTCGAAGCTCCCATCCGAGGGCTCAATTTCTGCCCCACCACCAAAATGGACCCCATCGGTCTCGCGGCAGACACAGAGGAATTCATCAAGAGAATGAGGCTCCGGGAATTCTTCCACAAATCCCAAGATGCCAGCAGCGAACCCAATGAGACAATCAATGATCCGGAACAGCAGACAGAGGGATCCGCAGTGCAGCAACCGAAGAGTTAAATTGGACCCCTCCGGAGGGTCGCTGCCCTAAGCTTGACATGTATGCTCAAGCTGTCAGGAGATGCATCAACGTCAGATTCATCAGCCGCACTCACAAGACAGCCCAGAATGTCATCCGAGCACAACGCAACGCCATCCACGCTCTCAAGACCAACCGCAACATCGTCATCAAACCAGCAGACAAAGGAGGAGCCATCGTCATACAGAACAGAACAGACTATTGCAAAGAAGCATACCGACAACTGGACAACCAGGAACACTACAGTTACCCGCAGATCCGACCAAAGAACACACCCGCCAACTCAACAGACTGATCAAGACCTTCGATCCAGACCTTCAAAGCATCCTACGCGTTCTCATCCCACGTACTCCCCGCGTGGGAGACTTCTACTGCCTTCCAAAGATACACAAAGCCAACACACCCGTACGTCCTATCGTATCAGGCAACGGAACCCTGTGTGAGAACCTCTCTGGATACGTCGAGGGCATCCTGAAACCCATCGTACAGGGAAGCCCCAGCTTCTGTCGCGACACTACAGACTTCTTACAGAAACTCAGCACCCACGGACCAGTTGAACCAGGAACACTCCTCGCCACGATGGACGTCTCGGCACTCTGCAGCAGTATCCCCCACGATGACGGCATCGCTGCGACAGCCTCAGTACTCAACACCAACAACAGCCAATCTCCAGACGCCATCCTACAACTCAGCCGCTTCATCCTTTACCACAATGTCTTCACCTTCGACAACCAGTTCTTTACCCAAACACATGGAACAGCCATGGGGACCAAATTCGCACCCCAATACGCCAACATCTTCATGCAAAAGTTCGAGCAAGACTTCTTCGCTGCACAGGACCTCCAACCAATGCTATACACCAGATACATCAATGATATTTTCTTCCTATGGACCTACAGCGAAGAATCACTGAAAAGACTACACGATAACATCAACAAGTTCCATCCCACCATCAAACTCACCATGGACTACTCCTCAGAATCGGTTTCATTCTTGGACACACGAATCTCCATCAAAGACGGACACCTCAGCACTTCACTCTACCGCAAGCCCACGGATAACCTCACGATGCTCCACTTCTCCAGCTTCCACCCTAACCACGTTAAAGAAGCCATCCCCTATGGACAAGCCCTGCGAATACACAGGATCTGCTCAGACGAGGAGGAACGCGATGGACACCTACAGACGCTGAAAGACGCCCTCGTAAGAACGGGATATGACGCTCGATTCGTCGATCGACAGTTCAGACGGGCCACAGCGAAAAATCGCATAGACCTCCTCAGAAGACAAACACGGGACACAACCAACAGAGTACCCTTCGTCGTCCAGTACTTCCCCGGAGCGGAGAAACTACGCCATGTTCTTCGCAGCCTTCAACACGTCATCGATGACGACGAACACCTCGCTAAGGCCATCCCCACGCCTCCACTACTCGCCTTCAAACAGCCGCCTAACCTCAAACAGACCATCATTCGCAGCAAATTACCCAGCTTTCAGGAGAACAGCGACCACGACACCACACAACCCTGCCACGGCAACCTCTGCAAGACATGCCAGATCATCAACACCGATACCATCATCACACGTGAGGACACCACCCACCAGGTACATGGTACATACTCATGTGACTCGGCCAACGTTGTCTACCTCATACGTTGCAGGAAAGGATGCCCCGGAGCATGGTACATTGGCGAAACCATGCAGACACTGCGACAACGGATGAACGGACACCGCACAACAATCACCAGGCAGGAGTGTTCCCTCCCAGTCGGGGAACACTTCAGCAGTCAAGGACATTCAGCCTCTGATCTTCGGGTAAGCATTCTCCAAGGCGGCCTTCGAGACACACGACAACGCAAAATCGTCGAGCAGAAACTGATAGCCAAGTTCCACACTCATGAGGACGGCCTAACCGGGATCTTGGGTTCATGTCACGCTACATGTAACCCCACCTGACGTAGAGTCATCCAGACTCGAGTCGTCGTTGGCTTGTTCTCTCTACACAGATGCGGCCGGACCTGCTGTGATTTCCAGCAAAAAAATAATTATTTGTTTTTCATACAGACCCCAGCATCTGCAACATTTGACCCCTTGTGACCCCCACCTCATTGTTCTTTGATGTAATGTTTTCCTGACTGACCTGTTTGGACACCATTCACACCTGTGATTGCTGTGATTATCTTAGAAAGATTACCTGTAATCATCTGGCAGTACTCTCTGACTATATATGCTGTGCTTATATGCAACTCTTCACTTCACCCGACGAAGGAGCAGCACTCCTAAAGCTTGTGATTTCAAATAAAGCTGTTGGACTATAACCTGGTGTTGTGTGACTTCTTACATTTGTCCACCCCAGTCCAACACCGGCATCTCCACATCATTTCTTGATTATATATTAAATGACTCGGATGTGTGTGCATAGGGCACAATTTCAAAATTTTCAGATGACAAAACTTGAAGTATAGTGAACAGTGAGGAGGAATGATGGACTTCAGGAAGACATGTGAAATGGACGGACACATGGCAGATGAAATTTAATGCTGAAAAGTGTGAAGTGATACATTTTGGTAGAAAGAATGAGGAGAGGACATATAAACTAAATGGTACAATCCTGAAGGGGGTGCACAAACAGAGACCTGGAGGTATGTGTGCACAAATCATTGAAGCTGGCAGGGCAGGTCGAGAAAACAGTTAAAAAGGCTTACGGGATCCTGGGCTTCATGAATAGAGGACAAAAGTGTGGATGGGGAAGGGAGAGAGAGTGGGAGGAAGAGGGGAGAGAGAGAGAGAGAGAGACACTGGTTCGGCCACAACTGGAGTACTGTGTCCAATTCTGGGCACCACACTTTTAGGAAGGATGCGAAGGCCTCAGAAGGTGCAGAAAAGATTTACGAGAATGATTCCAGGAATGAGGGACTTCAGTTACGTTGATAGACTGGAGAAGCTAGGGTTGTTCTCCTTGGAGCAGAGAAGATTGAGAGGCGATTTGATAGACGTGCTCAAAATCATAAGTGGTCTGGACAGAGTAGCTAGAGGGAAACTGTTCCCATTGGCAGAAGGGTCGAGAACCAGAGGACACAGATTTAAGGTAATTGGCAAAAGAACCAAAGGCGAGATAAGAAAATTATTTTTTACGCAGCAAATGGTTAAGGTCTGGAATGCATTGCCTGAAAGGGTGGTGGAGGCAGATTCAATCATGGCTTTCAAAAGGACGTTAGATAAGTATCTGAAGGAAAGAAATTTGCAGGGCTACGGGAAAAGGGCGGGGGAGTGGGACTAGCTGAAGTGCTCTTGCAGAGAGCTGGCACGGGCTCGACAGGCCGAATGGCCGCCTTCTGTGCTGTAACCATTCTATGATTCTACTGGGCTGTGGATTCACTACCCACATTATGCACTCTATGATTTAACAGTTCAGAAGCCTTTTGTGACCCATTAAATCAGAGTAATTCTGAGAAGACTTACCACGAAATCCAAAATTGCACTAATGTCTGTAGATTTGACAATCATACCAGTTAGTATTGTAAATTTACAGCAAATCGGAGATGTCAGACATGGGAACATTCCAAGGAATCTCAGTATCTCCAGCAAAGTACAGTACAACTAAAATGCTTTAACTGTGGTGTATCCAACTTCACAATCTGTAACTAGCCGCATTGCAATACAACTCCTCAAACCCCCCACCCAGAAAAAGTAAATTATTGCCAAAGAAGCTACCAACTGGAGAAAGAAAAAGCATGAGCACTTTTAGGGGTTTTCCCAGAGAGGGGGAACCAATATAAAACTGCCACTCATCAGACAGGTGTGTAGTAATAGAACTTAAATTTATTGCCGCTCGCAGAAAAAGATGACTTGACAAACAGGGGCCACCCCACACCTGACGGTCTACAATTGTATAGGCAATTTAAAGCTCTCCTGGTTACATCTACCACCAATGTTCCCTTTTTTTTGGTGCCACACAGCCCCTTCCATGCACATTTTTTGTATTGAAAAGCTGGCAAGCCGGCTGCGCAGGGAACATTGCGTACCATATTCTCTGTGATGAGGACAGAATTTTTAAGCAAACTTTATGGGGGTCCATACCTCCGTAAAAGGGAAAGTCAAAGAGTGCCAGACCTACAGAATCAGACAGTTTGAATGCCAAAAAGAAACATGTACAGTTGCTGCTGAATGAGCTGATCAAAGAAAGTCAGATTTTGTAAAGGGTAGGTCATGTCTAACTAGTCTAGTTGAATACTTTGGAGGAGGTCACCAATGGATACAGTGGTATCGATGGATGTTGTCTACATGGACTGCCAGAACGCATTTGACAAGGTTCTGCATAAGAGATTATATTAGCATAAATGAAAGCGCACGGAACTGGAAGTAACCTTGTGACATGGGTTGGCAATTAGTTGGGAGGTAGGAGAGAGTGTAGAAATAAAGGGAATATTCTCTGATTGGCAGGATGTGAGAAGTGGTGTTCTCCAGGGATCTGCATGGGTGGCTCAGCTTTTCATCATATATATTAAATGACATGAATGAAGAAAGAGAGTTGTATATCCAGGTTTACAGGTGACATTTAGGAGTTGCAGTAAGTTGCATACATGGGAGCAGGAAGTTACAAAGGGACCTAGAGACTAAGTGAGTGAGCAAATCTATGGCAGATGGAGTTCTATGTGGGGAAGTGTGAGGTCATCCACTTTAGATCAAATAAAGACAAATCAGAATATTTTCTTAATGGTAAGTGATTAGGAGCTGTGGAGGAGTAAAGAGAGTTGCATAGATCGCTAAAAGCTAATGCACAAGGCACAAAAAATAATTAACAAGGCTAATGGAATATTGGCCTTTATTCAAGGATAATACATAAGTGAGGTAGTGAATCTTCAGTTGTACAGAGCCTTGGTCAGACACCATTTGGAGTACTGTGTTCAGATTTGAGCGTCGAATCTCAGGAAAGATATATTGGTCTTGGAGAGTACAGCAGTTTCACCACAATGATGGCAGGGCTTAAAGGGTTAAAATTATGACAGGTTGCTTCACCTTGGCTTGCATTCCCTAGAGTTTAGACAGTTGAGAGGTGATTCAACGATGGTGTTTAAAATGATAGGGTAGATACAGAGACACTATTGTGTCTGGTGGGGATTCCAGAACAAGGGGGCATAATCCTAATCTTAGAGCTCGTCCTCCTCGTCCCACCCACCTCCACCAAAGGCTGTGGATGCTGGAGCAATTGAAATTTTCAAGACCGAGCTGGATAGGTTTTTAATTAGGTATGGGTATCAAAGGATATGGAGTAAAGGCGCGTAAATGGAGTAATGGATACGGTGGTATCGATGGATGTTGTCTACATGGACTGCCAGAACGCATTTGACACGGTTCTGCATAAGAGATTAGCACAAATGGGTAAACGGATCAGCCATGATCTAACTGAATGGCAGAACAAGCTCAAGGGGCTGAATGACTTACTCACGTTCGAATGCTTGTAGATCACATTATTAAAGCCAGGCTTAGGCCCGCGAGTATTTTCTATGATTACAGTGTCAAAACCATCTGGGGAAGCTAGATTTTACATTGATGACAGAAGAGGGAATGAGTATTACTCTGAATTAGAGTAATTCAAAGAGTGAAAAATCTGATGATTGGACCATTCAGAAGAGCTCTGGTGGAAGGTTAGATAGTGAAAAGGGAAACAAAGTACTGGTGCACTAGAGGACAGTGTATTAACACAGCAGAAATTACTTTATGAACCTGAAGACGGTCCTTGTAGCTTTATGTGCCAAAAAAATTACAAATCACTAATGAGTGAATTCCATCACAAGTGGGCACTTGGGTATCACAAAAACAACTTTGTCAGTAAGCTGGGCATGAGTTGCATGAAGCTCAGCATATATGCTATTTCAAAACTATCACAGCATGCTCCAACAGGGATAATGATTACTATAATCAACACAACGGCTACTAGAGAAAAGTAGA
Organism: Somniosus microcephalus; assembly: GCF_052327205.1. Taxonomy (NCBI): domain Eukaryota; kingdom Metazoa; phylum Chordata; class Chondrichthyes; order Squaliformes; family Somniosidae; genus Somniosus; species Somniosus microcephalus. The sequence goes on along the minus strand of NC_140992.1, from coordinate 62,286,452 downwards.
GGCTGGGTACTCTGCAATGAGTGCCTCACCTAACCCTTAAATGGCTCTCCAACATCTACAAGGTACATGTGCAGATATCAAACATGACTTCTAGGTTTGTGAGGTTACTGGAAGTCTATTCATGCAACACAGCCTTCAGGACACTCGCTCTCAGCTGTATCTATCCCCCTAACTATACTGTCCCCTACCACTACTACATTCCTTTTTACTCCCTGATGCGCTATCAATTACTCATAAAAGACTGAGAGTTAGAAGAGTAACCAAAGGCTTTTATTAACAACAGAATGGAGGTCTGCCTCGCGTGGTCGACCGGTCCATGATACTAAGGGCTGGGGAGCAGTCACCTTTATACTAGGACCTGTGGGAGGAGTCAGCCGAGGCATGTCCAGGCATGTACACAGTGGAATACAAACAGGACAAACAGGAATACAAACAGTGGTTTACCACATTCACCCCTTGTTTAAAATTGAGTCCGGCGGGGTGAAGTGTATTAAAAGTTAGTGTATTGGAGTCTCTCCGGAGGTCTTGTCTGCCGCTGTGATCTGCGTGGCGACGGCAGGGGTAGTGAAGTTTCCGGCGTCGAGTCCAGCGTAGGCTGTGGCACAGGCGTGTCGTCCTCGTAGATGTCGAGCGGGTCGCGGGGCCCAGGCCTGCCGTCTGCTGGGGCTGGATATCGGATCGTGGGGGGGGGGGGGGGGTGGTAGTGGGTAGTGGGTTACTGCGGCCCCCGAGGGTGCAAGGTCTCTTATGGAGACTGTGTCCTCCCGCCCGTCCGGGTATGCGATGTAAGCATACTGGGGGTTGGCGTGGAGGAGGTCGACCCTCTCGACCAGGGGGTCCGTTTTATGGGTCCTCACGTGTCTTCTCAGTAGGACCGGCCCTGGGGACGTCAGCCATGGCGGTAGCGATGTCCCCGATGTGGACTTCCTTGGGAAGACAAACATTTTCTCATGAGGGGTGGCGTTAGTGGCAGTGCAGAGCAGTGACCGAATAGAGTGGAGCGCATCGGGGAGCACATCCTGCCAGCGGGAGGTTGGAAGGCCCCTAGACTTTAAGGCTAGCAGGACGGCCTTCCAAACTGTCGCATTTTCTCTTTCCACCTGTCCGTTCCCCCGGGGGTTGTAACTGGTGGTCCTGCTTGTGGCAATACCCCTAGTTAGCAGGTACTGACGGAGTTCGTCGCTCATAAACGATGAGCCCCGGTCGCTATGGATATAGCTGGGGAAGCCGAACAGGGTGAAGAGGTTGTTCAGACATTTAATGACCGTGGCACTGGTCATGTCCGGGCAGGGGAAGGCGAACAGGAAACGGGAGTACTCATCAATAATATTGAGGAAGTACACATTGCGGTCGGAGGAGGGGAGAGGCCCTTTAAAATCGACGCTCAGGCGCTCGAAGGGGCGAGTGGCTTTTATCAGGTGGGCCCTGTCTGGTCTATAAAAGTGCGGTTTGCACTCAGCGCAGACTTGGCAGTTCCTGGTCATGGTCCTGACCTCCTCAATAGAGTAAGGCAGGTTGCGGGCCTTGATGAAGTGGAAGAACCTGGTGACCCCCGGGTGGCAGAGGTCATTGTGGAGGGCCCGCAGTCTATCGATCTGCGCGCTGGCGCAGGTGCCACGCGATAGCGCATCCGGGGGTTCATTTAGCTTCCCGGGCCGGTACAAGATCTCGTAGTTGTCGGTGGAAAGTTCGATTCTCCACCTCAAGATCTTGTCATTTTTGATTTTGCCCCTCTGCTTGTTGTTAAACATAAAAGCAACTGAACGCTGGTCAGTGAGCAGGGTAAATCGTTTTCCGGCCAGGTAGTGCCTCCAATGACGCACAGCCTCCACAATCGCCTGGGCCTCCTTCTCAACAGCGGAGTGTCTGGTCTCCGGGCCTTGGAGGGTTCGTGAAAAGAAGGCCACGGGTCTCCCCGCCTGATTGAGGGTAGCGGCCAGGGCAAAGTCAGACGCGTCGCTTTCCACCTGGAAGGGGATGGATTCGTCCACTGCGTGCATGGTGGCTTTGGCAATGCCCTCCTTGATACGGTGGAAGGCTAAGCGGGCCTCTGCCGTCAAGGGAAAAGAGGTGGACTTGATCAGCGGACGGGCCTTGTCCGCATAGTAGGGGACCCACTGGGCGTAATAGGAGAAAAACCCTAGGCACCTCTTCAGGGCCTTGAGGCAGTGGAAGTTCCATAAGGGGACGCATCCGGTCGGGGTCGGGGCCGATGACTCCGTGTTCCACAACACAGCCAAGGATGGCGAGGCGGTTTGTGCGGAATATGCACTTCTCCTTGTTATATGTCAGGTTTAGGAGTTGGGCGGTGCGGAGGAATTTTTCGAGGTTTGCGTCATGGTCCTGCAAGTCACGGCCGCAGATGGTCACATTGTCCAGATATGGGAAAGTGGCCTGCAACGCATTTTGATCTACCATCCGGTCCATCTCCCTTTGGAAGACGGAGACCCCGTTGGTGACGCCAAAGGGAACCCTAAGGAAGTGATAGAGGCGGCCGTTTGCCTCAAAGGCAGTGTACTGGCGGTCCTCAGGGCGGATGGGGAGCTGGTGGTACGCTGATTTCAGGTCAATGGTCGAGAAGACGCGGTACTGCGCGATCTGGTTGACCATATCAGCTATACGGGGGAGTGGGTAGGCGTCCAGCAGGGTGTAGCGATTTATTGTCTGGCTGTAGTCGATGACCAGGCGCTGCTTCTCGCCGGTCTTAACGACCACAACCTGGGCTCGCCAGGGGCTGGTGCTGCCCTCAATAATCCCTTCTTTCAGGAGCCGCTCCACTTCGGTTTTAATGAAAACCCTGTCCCCGGCACTGTATCGCCTGCTCTTTGTGGCGATGGGCTTACAGTCGGGGGTGAGGTTAGCAAACAGTTGGGGGGGGGGGTGACTCTGAGTGTGGAGAGGTTGCACCTGGTGCGCGGCGGGCAGTTTGGAAGCTGCTGGCTGCGGACTGTGAGTGGGGGTAGGGGTCCACCGTATGCCATCGTAACACTTTTAAGGTGGCACTGAAAATCTAACCCCAGCAGGACGGCAGCGCAGAGGTCAGGCAGGACCAGAAGTTTAAAATGATCGTACACAGTCCCGTCTACTACGAGTGTCACCACGCAGTAGCCGCCGATGTCCGCCGACTGGGACTCGGAGGCCATAGAAATCCGCTGTTGCGCAGGCAGGACTGGGAGAGAACAACGCCGCACCGTGTCGGGGTGGATGAAGCTCTCCGTGCTCCCAGAGTCAAAAAGGCAGATTGTATCGTGACCATTTACCTTAATGTCCATTGTGGAACTGGCCAGTTGGTGCGGTCTCGCTTGGTCCAGTGTAACGGATGCCAGCGTAGGGGTCGGTGTGTCGCTGCGGGTATCAGATGAGGCGGTGTCGGGGGCCTGCTGCGTCCCGGCTGTCGTCCAAGATGGCGGCGTCCATGATCCCCATGTGGCTGGAGGCGTCCAAAATGGCTGCTGTACCGGTGATTCGCACATGGCCGGGGAGGTCCAAGATGGCGGCCCGCATGGCCCACACGCGGCGCTGCTGGGGTTCGGGGTGGCTTTGGCCCTGCAGACGCTAGCGTAGTGTCCCTTCTTCCCGCAGCCCGAGCAGATCGCGTTTTTCGCCGGGCAGCGCGCTCTGGGGTGTTTTGCCTGGCCACAGAAGTAGCATTTCTGGCCTTGGGGCACTGCTGTCTGGCCTTGGGACACTGCTGCGGTAGTTGGGCCGTTGTTGGGGTGTGGCTGGGGTGGCACGGCGCTATGAGGCGGTCCTACCGTGTCCCAGGCTGTCATTCCCCGCGGCGTCCACGGTGCAGAGGAGTAGGCATCCATGCCCTGGTAGGCTGCATCCAACGATAGTGCGAGTTCAGAGGCCTTGTTGAGGTCGAGGTTACTCTGCTCCAACAGTCGCTGTCGTGTGTAATTGGATCTGTGGCCCGCTACAAAAGCGTCCCGGATAAGTTCCTCTGTGTACACGGCGGCCTTTACATCCTTACAACCACAGGCCCGGCCAAGCACAGACAGACAGTGCCTGAAGGTATTCCACGGTCGATTCCCCAGGTTGTTGTTTACGACTCCCCAGGAGGTGCCTGGCGTACACTTCGTTCACTGGGCGCGTGTACTGGTCCTTGAGGAGCTTGATAGCGTCCGCGTACGAGGTCGCGTCTTGGATGACCGAGTACACTCGGTGGTTCACTTTGGAGGTCAGGACATCCAGTTTGTCCTCGTCCGATTTGATTGCTCGATCTAAGTCCAGGCATGCTGGTGTGAGGATCTTCTCCATTATAAAAATGTTGTTAATAAAATTGATGCGCTATCAATTACTCATAAAAGACTGAGAGTTAGAAGAGTAACCAAAGGCTTTTATTAACAACAGAATGGAGGTCTGCCTCGCGTGGTCGACCGGTCCATGATACTAAGGGCTGGGGAGCAGTCACCTTTATACTAGGACCTGTGGGAGGAGTCAGCCGAGGCATGTCCAGGCATGTACACAGTGGAATACAAACAGGACAAACAGGAATACAAACAGTGGTTTACCACACTCCCCCAACTTGAATGGCCCGCTGTACCACAGCACTGTGGTCAGTTTGCTCATCCTCCCTGCAGTCCTTGCTCTCGTCCACACAGGCTGATCCGGGGTAGCCCTAAAGGAGCTAGGGCTAGTAATTATCTCTTCAGGGAGAACCTTCACCACATGGACTGCAATGGTTCAAGGCAGCAGCTCACCACCACCTTCTTGAGGGCAACAAATGCTGGCCTTTCCAGCAACGCCCACATCCCATGAACAAATAAAAAAATACAAGTAGGCACGATGGAATCTTCACTAAGTAAATCTGAAGTAGTAGACCAGGGCAATACTGCACTGATCCACCACAGACTGTAAGTCATTTGATAACACTTTTGTTGACTTTGTGCCAGGTGTGAGGATGCACAGCAAATCCTATTAATGAGTTTAAAATACAACAGTTGGAGTTTCACACTCACCTGACAATAATTCTTCAGCGCTCAAAAAGCTTCCAGTGCCACTGCAAGGTTTATTGATAATTTTCTGTCAGCAGCACGCACGTGGTACACTTGCTGCCGATTGAACACTACAAGGCAGGCAAACGCTGACTGACTGATTCCCACATTTCAAGGGTCAGATTTGATTACAGGTCCATGCTGAGTTAGATGATCTCAGCCAAGGAAGCAAATCAGGAAGTTTGAAGCTTCATGCTTCAATCAGTTTGTGTTCTTATCTGATCTCAACTAAGATGGCAATTGAGGTGTTACAAGTTTTACATCTAGTCTCAGCACACTCAGTGGTGCGTGTGTGTGTGTGTGGGGGGGGGGGGGGGGGGGAAGGAGGGGAAGAGAAGAAAAAAACATGTTTTCTATTTTTAACCTCATCTAGAGTTTATGCCTGTGATGTGAGGTCATGTAGTGACTTGCATTATAAGAGAACAACATAGGACTATTGCATTGAAAAGGAACATGGTTAAGTGTCAAAAGAACTTTCTCACATGGGAGATTGAAACTGGATGGACCAGTCACTCCTGAAAAGTGAGAGTCAGAGAAGTGCAACTTCCTTCATGGCTGGCATATTTAGGTCAATCATTAATGTCCTAAGCCTCAATTGCTTGACAACACCAGTAACAATTAACCAAGCAAGAAGAATGTTGAGCGACATTGCTAAATCAGTAGAGTATATGTCGAAGGTGGCCATCCTGACCTCAGTATAGTTCTCTGGTCAGACTGCACCTTGAATACTGTGTTCAGTTCTGGTCACTGAGGCACAAGGGAAACATCCAAGACCTGGAAGCCTGACACAGAAGAGCTACCAGACTGATCCCTAGTGTCAGAGAGCTGAGTTAGGAGAAAAGAACAAGACTCTTCGGTGCTGAAAGGAGGGGAATGAGAGAGAACTTTACAGATGTACACAAGATACAAAGTGGTTTGGAAAGATTAATCTTGAGCACTATTTCAATTTAACTATGATTGCAGGACAAGGAGACATAGCTACAAATTTATAAAAGGCTACTCAAAGACTTTTCAACTGCTCATTTCAAGCCTGCCCCCAAACTCTATTCTATCTGCTCTTTACTTCTTTTCTCTGTAAAGCACTCCAATGTCTTTCTGGAGCAAGGAGAACTCTTATAAACACAAGTAGTTCAATATTTCTTTTAAACCTTGGCATTGGCTGGATGAACTACAATGGTCTTTTGACGTGCAGTATATTCTTCTGCTCCTATGGCCTGTTTGTGGCTTTTTTTGGCTTTTTTCGCCAATTCATTTGAAAACGTGGCTTTTTTCGCCAATTCATTTGAAAATTTTATATTTTTAACCTAGTTTTTAAAATAAATATACATTTTTGACCATTGGATTTTCAATTGGACTGTTGATCATGTGTAGGTAGAGGCAATACAGTACTGTATTTTGAAATTCAGTAACAATTGCTGGTGTTAGAGAGAGGGGACAAAAATCCGTAACAGTGATTTTAAATTAACTGTTATTAGTCCCATAAATGTCAAATTAGTATATGTAAACTGATGGGTCATCTTTCACATTGCTCCCAGCCAGTCAGATGTGCCGGTTTATGATAGGAGCATCATGATGCCTAACACAATGTATAATGATGCAGCTACGGTGGTCCTGGCTTTAAAGTGTCCTGTTTAAGGTCACAGAGTCGAATTGTGTAAGTAAACATAGCCTGACGCCAATCATTTTAATTATTATTTGGTGAGGAAAAGTTTGCAGAAGATGTTTGCAAAGCTCCAGGTAACAAAATCACTAAATGGCACTCAACAAAAAATACCTCTGGCTGCCTAAAGCACAATGTCAAAAACATAGTGGACACTTGCAAAACTTAGTAGCAAATGGGTGCCAAGGTTTCCTTTCACTCACAGAAATGCAGCATGTTTCTTCACTCACTTGCTGTGTATCCTTAAACTAGTTACATGCTCTCTATTTCTCCTTTCACAGCAGCTGTAGGCTGGGCATAAGACTGCACCTTGTCTTCAATGCTAATGCCAAAAGCATCCATTCACTCTGTTCTTGTAGGGGTAGGCTGCCACAACCTTTTGGAGAGAAACTGCACTGTGGTAGATCACCCAACATCATATACATTGGCCCGTATTTTCTGGTTGGAGGCTTCTTGCGTGCAGAGGCCTCCGATCTGGAAAAAAAAATCTACGCTCTTACCCGAGGGCGCCAGAGGTCCAGCCATTTCCACTCCTGGGTCTCTGCTCTACGAAATGCACAGGGCCCAGGCAGTTCGCAAGCATCCCTGGGATACCAATCGAAGAAGGGAAACATAGAAACATAGAAGATGGGAGCAGGAGTAGGCCATTCGGCCCCTCGAGCCTGCTCCGCCATTCAATGAGATCATGGCTCATCATCCAAATTCAGTACCCGGTCCCTGCCTTCTCCCCATATCCCTTGATCCCTTTAGCCTCAAGAAATATATCCAACTCTTTCTTGAATATATTTAATGAACTGGCCTCCACCGCCCTCTGTGGCAGAGAATTCCACAGGTTCACCACTCTCTGGGTGAAGAAATTCCTCCTCATTTCAGTCCTAAATGGCTTACCCCTTATCCTTAAACTATGACCCCTGGTTCTGGACTCCCCGGCCATCAGAAACATCCTTCCTGCATCTAGTCTGTCCAGGCCTGACAGAATTTTATAGGTTTCGATGAGATCCCCCCCTCAATCTTCTAAACTCCAGTGAGTATAAGCCCAATCGACACAATCTCTCCTCATATGTCATTCCTGCCATCCCAGTATCAGCCTGGTGAATCTTCGCTACACTCCTTCCATGGCAAGAACGTCCTTCCTCAGGCAAGGCGACCAAAACTGCACACAATACTCAAGGTGCAGCCTCACCAAGGCCCTGTACAACTGTAGCAAGACATCCTTGTTCCTGTACTCGAACCCTCTTGCTACGAAGGCCAACATACCATTTGCCTTAACCACCTGCTGCACCTGCATGCTTACCTTCAGCGACTGGTGCACAAGAACACCCAGGTCTCTTTGCACTTCCCCTTCTCCCAATCTATTGCCATTCAAATAATAATCTGCCTTCCTGTTTTTGCCACCAAAGTGGATAACCTCACATTTATCCACATTATAGTGCATTTGCCACGTTTCTGCCCAATCACCCAACCTGTCCAAATCGTACTGGAGTTTCACGACATCCTCCTCACAGCATACCCTCCCACCCAGTTTTGTGTCATCTGCAAATTTGGAGATATTACATCCAATTCCCTCGTCCAGATCATTAATATATATTGTGAACAGCTGGGGTCCTAGGACCGATCCTTGCGGTACCCCACTAGTCACTGCCTGCCACTCGGAAAATGACCCGTTTATTCCAACTCTTTGCTTTCTGTCCGCCAACCAGTTCTCTATCCAAGTCAATACCTTGCCCCCAATCCCATGTGCCTTAATTTTGCACGCTAATCTCTTATGTGGGACCTTATCGAAAGCCTTCTGAAAGTCCAAATACACCACATCCACTGGTTCTCCTTTATCTATTTTACCAGTTACATCCTCAAAAAATTCCAGTAGATTAGTCAAGCATGATTTATCTTTTGTAAATCCATGTCGACTTTGTCCGATCCTGTCACAGGTCTATCAGCTTAGACATGTCAAAAGTATGAATGGAGATCACTCCAAAAACACATCAAATCATTAAATAATTTTTTTAAATCACATTTTTAAAGTTAAAATTACATTAAATTAAATATTTAACAAAAATTTAATTTTTTGAAAAGAAAATTTAATTTTTTTTAACAGGGCTAAAAATAAACTTCCTTTTTTAAAAGTATTTTAAAATTATAAATGAGTGAAAAATATATATATATTTTTTAACTTTTTTAAACTCTTATGCCGCTTTTACCAGGCGTAAGATTTCTAAGGGATTTCAGCGGGCGGAGGTTCTGCAGAAAGTGGAACTCTCCATCCGCAGAGGCCCTTCTCCAGGGCAGGCATTCTTGACAGTTCAGAAGTGCTGGTTTTCAGCGCATGCACTTTGCATGCCTGAAACTGGCACTTGCGAGGTCCCTATGGATGTGTACACAGCTCGGACACACCCGTAGGCATCAGAAAATACAGGCCATTATTTTCATGGGGCCAATGGATGTTAACAGCAGAGCCTCCAAAATAGTTAAAAAGACTTTGCTCCCACAGAATTGGGAGTTCAGTAAGTCTAATCTCTAACAAAAATACATGCAAGTGCTGGAATAGCAGCTAATCTACATATCCCACCAGCACTGCCTGCCTTGCTTCTTGTCCACTCCCTTCACCCATACCTCAAGCCAACCTCCCTCATTACCCCTGTGCTTTGTACTTGACCGATTTCTGTTTGAAGCCAGGAGAACATTCCCCACATTTAAGTCGACTGCACAGTGACCTGATCAGAGTAGGAATGTAAATTTCAAGCAGCTGCATAGCTCACTGTTAAAGACGGTTAAATCTGCAGATTTCCTGAATGCTAATATTGCCATTTCTAAAAACCGAAAGTCAAAAGAGCACCAGGATCAACGCTCTGCAACTTAAGCTGATTTGTTGCTTTCCACAATACTTGGCTACATAGAACGCCTGTTCCCAAATACTGGCACTGAGCAATGCCACAGGAACTTCACTCGTCTCTCTAAAATAATTTTACTTCATTCCACATATAATAAATTGACTAGAACTACCTCTCCAGTACTAGAAATCTGCCATGATTAAGTGCTTTACAGAAGTACTCCCACACTTCATCCTGCAGTGTGCAACTGAAGCAGCAGAGTTCTGTCATCAACTAATACCCACTTTCCAGAGTCACAGGATTAACAATTAGGGTGGAAAACCTTGCTGGTATTTTGTTCTATCCCAAGCCCAATGTTAGTGCCCAGGCTACTCCCCTGACTAAGATCAATGCGAGTTCAGACCAGCAATTGAACCAAAGACGTTCGGATCTGTAAGGCCAATATTTCACATACTGTGCATTTACCCACTACGGTATTAGTGTTTCTACATCTGGTCAGTCACTAGTTTTTGAACAGAAGACACCATAGGTCTTCTCAAACAAACCAAATCACTAGCTCCACACCAAGTAAATTTATGGCAACATTCAACTATCATAGCACAAGACTTCCTCAATATTCTCCACAAAGCCAGAAAGTATAATAGCAATATGCTTCAAAAAGGTTACTTCACATTCAGTAGCATTCGCTGCCTCGATTTAATTTAGGACATAATACATACGAATCAACTTGCTACTTCCAGAACTTCTTTATGTAACATTTAATCATACTGTATAATAGTGCCATGATCAGTCTATGTAACATTTATCATATAATACAGTGCCATGATCAGTCTATGTAACATTTAATCATAATACAGTACAGTGCCATGATCAGTCAGTCACTGCACAGTTTTAGGGACAGTCAACAATCTGCACTGTCCCACAATTTTGAAAAACAATTTATTCTACTAAAATTTCTTTTGCTGGTTTTGTTGTAGGAGAAAAGAGGGGGAAAAAACTAATGCTATTCAACTCGAACTCAGACTGCAAATCCAGCTGACCAACGGTAGAATTAAGTCATTAAGAAGTAGCTGGCTTAAACTCTGAACTGGAGTAAAATATGTAGAGTCCAATGGCCTTCCATTTTTAAAAAAACAGGTTTTATCCCTTCCTTTTTTCAATCTGCCTGCACCACCACTAACCAAGATTACAAATAATGTGCTCCCATTCCGTGCCTGGCCATCAGCGATTTCCTCTGTCGCTTTTTGTGGGAAAACACTCGATCTATACTGGACGTCTCCTCATATTGGTATGGCTCAGACCAATAATTCACTATTTGGGCAGTAGCAGGATCGAACCCCCTGTTCACTTTATTATGCTGATTTTACATCACCCATGAAATTATTTTAAATTAATAAAACCGCTAAGTTAGGAATTGCGTAGCATCTTGTCCTTTATTATCTCATTGGTGTCATTCATACATTTTATGCGCATTACTTTTATGGTTTTAAAAAAGAAACTTTTGTATCCATAAAGTTTTCAAAAATTTTTAAATGGCTACATACAGGTTGCAAACACAAAAATACAATGTAACTAAGCTCCCTCCAGTAAAGGGCAGTTCTAGGTCTTCCTCAAGATAAGTTGTACACCTAACAATTATTTCCTTTCTTGACATACAAAGGCTGATTGTGGAACACCTGTTTTCAGTCATGTCTCTTTTTATAATACACGGCTACAATGAGGAAATGCATCACAACTCCCCCTGCAAAAAGTCACTAGGCCTCTCAAAATAAGTTATACTCTACAAAGTATAATTCAATAATGATAGTGGAAATTAGAATGTAGGTGTATTAGAGAAGATATGGAAAAGAGATAACTGTAGAAAAGGAATTGCTTCTGAAAAAATTAGTATGACTCAAAAGCAGATAAGTCACCAAGTCCTGACGTCATTGGCCTTAGGCTGTGAGAGGTCAGAGAGAATACAGCAGAGAGCGCTACAGCAATTTTTCAATCATCCTTATACAAGGCAAACTTATATTTTATCAGCTACTGCATATTTCAGACTTGGAATATATTTGCTCTTTATTATATGATGGTAATCTACTACTTTAAATATTAATTTTAGCAATTAACATTTTGCAGCACACAATCCATTCACAAATACTATAAATATCATTTAGTGCTAAGATAGCGCAAACTTATATAGCATGCCAGACTGGCTCAGTGGTAGCACTTTTGCCTCAGAGTCAGATGATCATGGGTTCAAGTCCTACTTCAAGACCAGAGCACATAATCCAGGCGATACTCTGGTGAAGTACTGTCTTTCGCATGAGACATTAACCAAGATGCTTGATGGTTCAGATGGATGCAAACGATCTCATGGCACTATTCGAAAAGGAGTAAGGGAGTTCTGCTGGTGTCGCGGCCAACATTATCCATTAACCAACACCACCAAAACAGATTAAATGGTCATTTATCTCACTGCTGTTTGAGATCTTGCTGTGCACACATTGGCTGTCACATTTGCCTCCAGAACAGCGAGAACACTTCAAAATAATTCATTGACTATGAAGTACTTCGGGATGTTCCGAGGACGTGAAAGGTGCTATATAAATGCAAATTCTTTTCTTACTCTTGGAACAGTCATTGAGGCCTATAAAAGATGGTGTCTGAAAATGCTGTAAATAATTGTTGGTGTATTATTTAGTTTAACTCTCCCTGGGTAACTTCCTTTCAGGGTGTCCACACACCCTCCCATCCCCAAGTCCCTTAATAGATCGTGGAAGTGCCGGAGAGTGGGCAGACGCTAGCAGTCACTGCAGCATCACTCCTGGCTTCAGCTGTTGCGGGGGGATTTACAAAAAGACAGAGAGAAAGGATGTTGGAGACAAAGAAACATAGAAACGATAAAACAAAATTTCAGACAAATAATGAGAGAAAGAGATAGACACACATGCAGGAGAGGAGAAAGGAACATGGGGGCGCAAGAGAGGGGGAGAAAGTGGGATGCAGGGAGAGAGCAAGACAAAGGACTAATGGGAGACTGAAGATCTCATATACACTGATGACACCCAGCTTGTCACTCAACCTCTCATCCCTCTGTACTGTCAGACTGCTTCTCTGACATGCATTTTTGGATGATTCACAACTTCCTCCATCCAACACTGGGAAGACTGAAGCCATTGTCTTCAGCCTCTACCACAATCTCTGCACCCCCACCAATGACTCTTATCTCTCTCTCCAGCCACAATCACTGTCACAGGCTAAGCCAGACTGTTTCCAACCACGCAGTCATATTTGCCTGAGCTGAGCTTCCAACTCGTGTGTCGAATCTCATATCCTGTCCAGCAATGAGTGCCCACTGCCATTTCTGTAACAGGCTCACCTCCGCCCCCACCTTCAACCCACTATTGACAATTGTGCTATCAGCCACCTAGGCCCTACACTATGAAATTCCCTCCCTAAACCTCTCTGTCACACTTTTCTCGCACACGCACACACACCTCTTTGGTATCCGGCACAGACGGGACCGGGATGGTGCTGGTTGATTAAAAATTCCAGATGACGAAAGGGTTATCTACCGAGTTTATTTTGTTTGTTAAAAATAGCATTAAAAAAACCAACAAATGCGCAGTATAATTGGGTACTCACCTACAGAATGTTGTGCTAAAGAGACTACCGGCAGTGCGGAAGAGTCAGACTCCTGACCGCGCCAAGAAGCCGACTAGTGGCAGTTTGGAAAACTACCCCCACTGACTAACTCGGCCACCGCGGGAGATTCGGACTCGGACTCATTTCCGGTTATTGAGGTGTTGTTTTCGGAGTATGAATTTTGCCGGTTAATAGAGAATTCCGGATATTTAGGTGCCGTTTAAACGAGAGTTTCCTGTACATATGTACACACACACGTACTCCTAAGCCAAGCTTTGGGGTGGGGGGGGGGGGGGGGGGGGGTATGAACGAGATGATGAGAGAGAGAGAGTGAGAGAGAGAAATTAACTAGGATTCCCAATCAACTATCCAGGAATAATGGAAAGTGCACTGGACGTTGACAAGGACAAGATCTGGCTTTGCTACAATAGCTCTGCAATCCAACAGCGTGTCAGAACCTTACACCAAAATATCTCTACCCTTCCCTTCCCTTTCCCCTTTCTTGAGGAATGAGGGGCAAAATATTTGCATAGCACTTCAGATATCTATTTTCCCCCACCTCCATTCTTCTCCCCTCTGACACACATCCAGTCCACAAACCTCAGTTTCCATGTCAAGATTTTTGATTACGTTTGTGCATCAACGTGGACCACTGTAAATTACCGTTCCCCATGCAATTTTGATATGTCAACTGTCATGGCATACATAAGAACATAGAAATAGGAGCAGGAATAGGCCATATGGCCCCTCGAGCCTGCTCCTCCATTCAATAAGATCATGGCTGATCTTCTACCTAAACTCCAAATCCTTGATTCCCTTAGCGTCCAAAAATCTAGTGATTTCAGTCTTGAATATACTCAACGACTGAGCATCCACAGCTCTTTGGGGTAGAGAATTCCAAAGATTTACAACCCTCAGTAAATAAATTTCTCCTCATCTCCATCCTAAATGGTTGACCCCTTATCCTGAGACTATGACCCCCTAGTTCTAGACTCTCCAGCCAGGAGAAACAGCCTCAGCATCTGTAGTTGCAGGCTCTGGAGCAAGTTTCTGAAATCCATCTCCCAACTCTGACACCAAGCTGCTTATAAAAAAAAATATTCATCAACTGACCATTTACTAATAAAGGTATTAAAGTGTTAAATGACAAGGCGAATCCTAGAATATTACCTCTAGCTAAGCCAGGCCAGTAAAACGAGAGGATATACATAGGTTAATGAAGAATAAACAGATCCAACAACAAGCAGCAATGAAAATCAGAGATGTGCAAGAGGCCAGAATTGGAAGAGTGCAGAGATCAGAGGGTTGTAGGGCTGGAGAAGGTTACTGAGATAAGATGGGGGCGACGCCATGGAAGGATGAGAATTTTACAATGACAACAAGCAGCAGCATTTATATAGCGCCTTTAAAACAACGTAGTAAAACATCCCAAGGCACTTCACAGGAGTGTTGTCAAACAAAATTTGACAGCCACATATGGAGATATTAGGGCAGTTGACCTAAAGCTTGGCCAAAGAGGTAGATTTTTAAGGAGCATCTATACATTAGAAACAATTCCTGTACATAAAAGGGTGATAAACATTTGGCATTATCTATCAGGTGAAATAGTAGAGACAGGCATTAGGAGTGTTCACAATTCAGTTGGATTACTAGAGGAGTAAGTTTTGATTAAAAAAATTACAGCAATTTGTCCCAAATTCCTACAAGCACTCACCAGCAGGCAACACTGGATTAAAATCGTAAGAGGAACTCGGGTTGATTTTAGCTTTCCTTTGGGCCAGAGGTGCCAAGGTCAACAGTAGTGCTCCTAATCACTGCCCCAGCTGAGATCAGTGTAGTAGAGACTATACATCAAACCTGTACCTTCCTGATTTACATGGCTCACGGTGCATTTACTAACTGAGCCATCACAAATATTATTGTGCTTTTCATATGTACATAGAGTACTTTAAAAAAATAAAATAAAATTAAAAAAAAATTTGAACATGGGACAGCCGAGACCCACTGCCTGCAATTCCTGTGCCATGTGGAAACTTCAAGACGCTTCATGTATCCCAGAGGTCTATGTTTGCAGGAAGTGCCTCCAGTTGCTCAAACTCACGCCGAGAGTTTCTGAGCTTGAGGGGCAGCTGGATTCACTGCAGGGCATATGGGTGTCCTGGATCGGAGGTTCCAGAGGTGGTCACCCCACAACCAGAGAGGGTTCAGAATAGCAAATGGGTGGCCACCCGGAAGGGTAGGAAGAGGCAGGCAGTGCAGGAATCCTCCGGGTGTGTGGCACTCAAACCAATATTCAGCATTGAAAACCAGTCAGGGTGGCGACCAATGTTCCCTTTAAGCTGTGCAGGCAAATTACATAAAGATGCAAGAACGACAGAGTAGTGATAATGGGGAACTTCAATTATCCCAATATAGACCGGCGTCGTAACAGTGTAAGCGCAAAAAGGGGGAGGAATTCCTGAAATATGTACAAGAGAACTTTCTTGATCAGTGCATTTCCAACCCAATGAGGAATGAAGCAATGCTGCAATAGCAAAATACTGGAAATCCGAAACAACAGAAGATGCTATAAACACTCAGCAGGCCAGGCAGTCTGTTTCTCTCTCGACAGATGCTGCCTGGCCTGCTGAGTGTTTCCAGCATTTTCTGTTAAGGAAGCAGTGTTGGTTCTAGTTCTGGGAACTGAATTAGGGCAAGTGAAGCATGTTTCAGTAGAAGAGCATTTGGGGGAACAGTAATCATAATATCAGGTTTAGAATAGTTATGGAAAAAGACAAGGTACAATCAAGCGTAAAAATACTTAACTGGAGGAGGGCCAACTTCAGTGAGTTGAAATGGGATCTGGCCCAGGTGGATTGGAATTCAACAGTAATTGAGCATTGGGAGGCCTTCAAAGAGGAGATAGTTCGGGTACAATGTCGACACATTCCCACAAGGGGGAAAGGAAGGGCATCCAAAGCTAGAGCTCCCTGGAGGACTATACAGAGGTTAAAATGACAGATAAAAGGAGGCTTATGACAATTGTACGGTTCATAATATAGAGAACTGAATATAAAAAGTACAGAGAAAATCTAAAAAAGGGAATAAAAAGGGGCAGAGAGTATGAGAATAGGCTAGCAGCTAATATAAAAAGGGAACCCACAAGTCTTTTATAAACATATAAATAGTAAAAGGGTAGTCAAAGAAAGTGTGGGGCCAATTAGGGACCAAAAAGGAGATATTCTTGTGGAGGTAGAGGGCATGGCTGAGGTACTAAGTGAGTACTTAGCATCTGTCTGCACTAGAGAAGAGGATGCTGCCGATGTAGCAGTAAAGGAAGAGGCAATAGTGGCATTGGATAGGATAAAGAGGTACTTTAAAAAGGTTGGCAGTCCTCAAAGTAGGAAAGTCATCCCGGTCCGGATGGGATGCATCCTAGATTACTGAAGGAAGCAAGGGTGGAAATTGCAGAGACTCTAGCCACAATCCTCCTTGGATATGGGGAAGGGAGAGAAGACTGGAGGATTGCAAATGTTACACCCCTGTTTGAAAAAGGGGAGGGATAAACTTGGCAATTACAGGCCAGTCAGTAATGTTGGTGGTGGTGAATCCTTTAGAGAGAATAATCCAGGACAAAATTAATTGGCATTTGGAAAAGTAGGGGCTAATAAATGAAAGTCCGCACAGATTTGTTAAAGGTAAAAGATTTTTGACCAACTTGACTGAGTTCTTTGATGAAGTAACAGAGAAGGTTGATGATGCGTATATGGACTTTCAAAAGGCATAAGTGCCACATTTAGGCTTGTTAGCAAAATTAAAGCCCATAGAATTAAAGGGACAGTGTCAGCAAGCATGAAAATTGGCTAAGGGACAGAAAGCAGAGAATAGTGATGAACGGTTGTTTTTCAGACTGAAGGAAGGGACACAGTGCTGTTCCCCAGTGATCGATATTAGGACCACTTCTTTTTGATATATATTAATGACCTGGACTTGCGTATACAGGACATCATTTCAAAGTTTGCAGATGATACTAAACTCAGAAATGTAGTATAAACAATGAGGATAACAGATTTCAGGAGGACGTAGACAGCCTGGTGAAATGAGCAGATGAAATTTAAGAGAAATTTGAAGTGATATTATGGTAGGAAGAATGAGGAGAGGCAACATGAACTAAATGGTACAATTTTAAAGGGGGTGCAGGAACAGAGAGACCTGGGGTCTATGTACACAAATCTTTGACGATGTCAGGACAAATTGAGAAGGCCGCTTGGCTTTATTAATAGGGACAGAGAGTACAAGAGCAAGGAGGTTATGCTAAAACTTTATAAAACACTGGTTAGGCCTCAGCTGGAGTATTGTGTCCAATTCCAAGCACCACACTTTAAGATGTCACGGTTTTGAAGAGGGTGCAGAAGAGTGTTACTGGAACGGTACCAGAGATGAGGGACTTCAGTTATGTGGAAGAGACTGTTGAAGCTGTGGTTGATCTCCTCAGAGCAGAGAAGATTAAGAGGAGATTTGATAGAGGTGTTCAAAATCATGAATGGTTTTGGTAAGAGTAAATCAGGAGAAACTGTTTCCAGTGACAGAAGGCTTGATAACCAGGTAATTGGCAAAAGAACCAGAGGAGACATGAGGAAACACGTTTTATAAACACACCGAGTTATGATGATCTGGAATGCACTGCCTAAAAAGATGGTCATGGTGTGGAGATGCCGGTCTTGGACTGGGGTGGACAAATGTAAGAAATCACACAACACCAGGTTACAGTCCAACAGCTTTATTTGAAATCACAAGCTTTCGGAGCGCTGCTCCTTCGTCAGGTGAAGTCACTTCACCTGACGAAGGAGCAGCGCTCCGAAAGCTTGTGATTTCAAATAAAGCTGTTGGACTATAACCTGGTGTTGTGTAAAAAGATGGTGGAAGCAGATTAATTAGTAACTCAAAAGAGAACTGGATAAATCCTTAAAGGGAAAATATTTGCAGGGCTACGGGGAAAAAGCAGGGGAGTGGGATTACCTAGATAGCTCTACCAAAGAGCTGGCAGAGGCACGGTGGGCCAAATGGCCTCCTTCTGTGCTGTATCATGATTCTACAGTACTCTATAGTCTTTCAAATTAAGCTTAAGGGCTTAATAAAGGGATGGCCAGGGTGAAGAGATTCGGTCCATCCTCCACCATATCTCCCTCTTGGCTTCCAAGAGAATCAGGTGACTTTTTTTGTAAAAGATCAATAAACTATTTCCCAGTAGCCTGTATCTGGTACTCAAAACATTACAGCGCTGTACCATCCATTCATAGCAGCAACTGGGAGCTGAATCTCCTGAAATTGTGACTTCTGGTTATTGCTATAATAAAATAAATTAACTTCAGAATTGCATCAAAGCCTAGGAAATGTACCTGAAGAGGTGGCCTCAATCTGGGGACAATTCAAAATCATATGAAAACAAGCCCATGGAGGCTTTATTACTAATTTCTTCAAATAACATGTCACCACTACCTGGCTTAACACCATCCCCTGCACAGCAGTTTCCCATTTACCTACACTGTTGCTTCTCCTCCTACCACTGTAAATTTACCAATCAGTAAATTTAAAGTGATTATAAAAATGCCACACAAGTCTGTGCAGATTTTTAATTCATTTAAAATTTACAGTGAAGGAAAGAAAAGCACCACTGGAGAGCAAGATCAGGAAAATCAGTTAAGGCAATATCCTCCCCTGCCTTTCCTTGGTCTTCAAACCACTCAAAGAATAAAATGGGTTGCACAAGCCAGCAGGGGATTCTTTTGAATAGTTATCCCCAGCATAAATATGGCATGCTGTCTCCATTATATTATAACAATATACCACAGATGGCAGCTCCTTCGGATGCTGCGCTACAATGTAAATGAGATGGCAAAGCTGCCACAGAGGAGCAAAGAATCATCTCAAGAGACAGCATTTAGCTGCTCTCCAAAAACAGCAGTACCACTGACTGGAAATGTAAATAGCAGTGCATGCCACCATTTTTTTCTAGTTTTCACACCTGGCTGATAGAGATGGAGAAGGTCTGGTTGCCAGGAATGAAAGTCAGTCACAATTTTAAAACTGCGAATCTGCAGTTTGTGCACTGCTGCCAGTGCGATGGAATCCACCACCTTGCAGTATAAAAAGGGCAGATCTACAGTATCGCCAGATCAGTATACAACTTCTTCTGCAGTGCCTTTAACTGACATTCAAATTACTGGCCTACCCTTATTGAACAAGTTTATCCTGATCTCAGCTGGTTTAAGATTTTGCCATGGAGGCAGACACGCCATTTAGCCTAAAAAAAGAGATCAAATGCACACAACAAGAGTTGGGGAGGGAGATGAAAGGTGGTAAAATGTGTCCAGTAACATCTCCACTGACATCTAATCAATTAATTTTCTTCACATTTCCTTTTCATGTTGAAGAAAGATATTACCCACCATTTTGTTAATATCAATCTCAAATGGGTTTATTTATGCTGCAATATTCATGCTAGCCTGAACGAATCAAAAGCATAAAAAAGACAATGCAGATGTGCATGTTTGTAAATTGTTTTATACCAATAAGACTTCCAAGTTGAAACAGTATCTTCTGCATCGGTACAGGCTTCATTCAAACAGGCATCAAATGGATAGGGCCAAGGAAAGAGGCATAATAGACTGAAATTTCCATACAAAAAAATACTGCATTGTTGAATCTTTTGGATGAGATGTTAAAGCCAGGTTACCTGCCTGTTTTGCTGGTTCGGGTGGCTATTAAAGATCCTATTCAAAGAAGAACATCCTTACCAACATTCCACTCTCAATGTATACCACCAAAAGATCAGCTGGTTTGAAGATGACTGCTGTTTGGTAGATAACAACACAGAATAGATATTGGTCCGGAATTTGAGGTCAGCAGCAAAGCAAAGGCGTTCGCCGCTGGCCCCGAAGAAAGCTGCCCAGAGATCGCAATCTCTGTGGCAAGAAGTCTGCCTTTTTCGACTCATTATTGATTTCAGCATAGTGTAATGGGAATTCCCTAGTGCGATCTGCTGTGACGTCAACAAGCTGTCGAAGCAGCCAATCACATTGCAAAATTCTCAGACCGGGATCCAGGAAATGAGTAGCTGCTTTTATCACAACTTTAAAAAAAATGTTAGAGAGCAAACAAAGATTGGGTCGCTCATGGGGATAAGGTAGAACCTGAAATATTGTGAAAGAACATTTAAAAAAAAAAGTTTTAAAGTTTCTTAAAAATTGTAATTATCATAATGGAAAAATGTGACACTCGACAAAATTAAAATTAGTTTTTCAGGGCCACTTTAAACCCCAGTTACCTAACCCAACAAGGCCTCACATTTAATGGGCCATTTAACAGTGATATTACAGTGGAAAAGCCCAAGTTTATCAGTTTCACTAATTACACTGATTGACGGCTATGGGGGGGTGGGGGTCCACAGCGCAGCCAGTGTCGGAGTGGTGAACGACTGACCGAAACTTCAGAATTTTGGTGTTTAGATCCGCATGTGCCACATCCTGAAGCTTCGGTCAGTTTCAAAGGGGTAATAACAGTGAACGCTGTTCGTTTGCCATTATTACCCACTGCAAATTCCGGTCCATTGCATTTACACACAAATAGTCAGCACACTCCACGTTGTGAGTGAACTGCTTTAACACAGTTCAACATGATGAGGTACTATATAAATGTTATGGAATAGTCTAGAACCGGTTTTATGCCACTCTTAGCCACAAAAATAGTATAAAAAAATTGTATAAACAAGTCAAATCTACAGAAATCATGAATGGATTGATTTGTCATCTCAGACAAGCAATGAACAGAAACATTAAGACAGTAAAAAAAAATCCAGTGTGTTAAAGGTAGGGAAGTGGCAGGTCTGGGAAAATGTGAGAAAGTGAAAGATGGAAAAGCTGGGGCCAAGTATGAAATTTTAAAAAGTCAGATTTCAGTGACGTCAATTTTCAGAGTACCCCTGTACTAAGAGAAAGATGAGATGTTCTTCTTGAAGCTTGTATTGATTTTCATTGGAACACTACAAAGCCCAAGTGTTTTTACAATTGATAAAAAGGGAGAAAAATCGAATGAGGGTAAACTAGCAAGAAACATAAAAACAGATTGTAAAAGCTTCTACAAGTATGTAAAAAAGAGTAGCTAAAGCGTTGGCCCCTTAGAGGCTGAGACAGGTGAAATTATAAATGGGGAATAAGGAAATGGCAGAGACTTTAAACAAATATTTTTTAATCTGTCTTCACAGTAGAAGATACAAATAGCGTACAAAAAATGGGGAACCAAGGGGTTATTGAGAGTGAGGAACTTAAACTAATTAATATTAGAGAAAAAGTACAAGAAATTAATGGGGCTAAAAGCCGACAAATCCCCTGGACCTGATGGCCTATGTCTTAGGGTTCTAAAACAGGTGGCTGCAGAGACAGTGGATGCATTGGTTGCGATCTTCCAAAATTCCAAAGATTCTAGAATGGTCCCAGCGGATTGGAAGGTAGCAAATGCAACCCCGCTATTCAAGAAAGGAGCGAGAGAGAAAACCAGGAAGAACAGGCCAGTTAACCTGGCATCAGTGCTGGAATCCATTATTAAGGAAGTGGTAACAGAGCACTTAGAAAATCATAGTATGATTAGGCAGAGCCAACACGGTTTTATGAAAGGGAAATAGTGTGCAACAAATTTATTAAGAGTTTTGAGGATGTAACTAGCAGGGTAGATAAAGGGGAACCAGTGGATGTAGTATATTTGGATTTCCAAAAGGCATTTGATAAGGAGCCACATTAAAGGTTGTGACGCAATGTAAGGGCTCATGGGGTTGGGGGTAATATATTAGCATGGATGGATAGAGGATTGGTTAACGGACAGAAAACAGAGTAGGGATAAACGGGTATTTTCCGGTTGGCAGGCTGTAACTAGTGGGGTGCCACAAGGATCAGTGCTTGGGCCTCAGCTATTTACAATCTATATTAATGACTTAGATGAAGAGACTGAGTGTAATGTATCCAAGTTTGCTGATGATACAAAGCTAGGTGGGACAGTAAGCTATGAGGAGAACACAGTCTGCAAAGGGATATAGATAGACTAAGTGAGTGGGCAGTAAGGTGGCAGATGGAGTATAAAGTGGGGAAATGTGAGGTTATTCACTTTGGTAGGAAGAATAGAAAAACAGAATTTTTTTTTAATGGTGAGAAACTATTAAATGTTGGTGATCAGAGAAATGTAGGTGTCCTTGTACAGGAAACAAAGTTAGCATGCAGGTACAGCAAGCGATTAGGAAGGCAAATGGCATGTTGGCCTTTATTGCTAGAGGGTTGGAGTACAAGAGTGAGGAAGTCTTGCTACAATTGTACAGGGCTTTGGTGAGACCACACCTGGAGTACTGGGCACAGTTTTGGTTTCCTTATCTGAGGAAGGCTATACTTGCCTTAGAGGCAGTGCAACAAAGGTTCATTAGATTGATTCCTGGGACGAGAGGGTTATCCTATGGAGGACAGATTGAGCCTTTACTCTGTGGAGTTTAGAAGAATGAGAGATGATCTAATTGAAATATAAGATTCTGAGGGGGCTTGACAGGGTAGATGCTCAGGTTGTTTCCCCTGGCTGGAGAGTCTAGAACTAGGGGGCATAGTCTCAGGATAAAGGGTTGGCCAGTTAAGACTGAGATGAAGAGGAATTTCTTCACTCAGAGGGTTATGAATATTTAGAATTCTCTACCACAAAGTGCTTTGGATGCTGAATCTTTGAGTATATTCAAAGCGGAGATAAATAGATTTTTGGACTCTAGGAGAATCAAGGGATATGAGGGATCAGGCAGGAAAGTGGAATTGAGGTGAAGATCAGCCTTGATCGTATTGAATAGGATGGAGGTATGGCCTACTCCTGCTCCCAATTCTTATGTTCTTACCTTTTTGGTGGCGGACTCTAGCTGTCCCTTCAAGGACCGCTGATTACACCACAGGTAGACCTGCTTATCCCGAGCACAGCAGGCCCAGCACCGGCTGCATTCAGGGCAGCCTAATTTTGAGAAGTCCTAAAACAGGCAGTAGGCCCCCTAAATGCACATGCATATTGCCTTCGATAAGGTACCCCATAATAGACTGATGAACAAGGTCAGAGAATGCAGAGTCAGGGGACAAGTAGCAGAATGGATTGCTGGCTGGCTTCAGGACAGAAAGCAGAGAGTAGGGGTAAAGGGTAGCTATTCACAGTGGCAGAAGGTGGGTAGTGGTGTTCCACAAGAATCAGTGCTGGGACCACTGCTGTTCACAATTTACATTAATGATGTAGACTCTGGAATCAAAAACAATTTCTAAATTTGCAGATGACACCAAAATTTTTTTTTTGGGGGGGGGGGGGGCTAGTCAATACTGAGGAGGACATTAACAAACTTGCAGAATTGGCATATAATTGGCAAATGAAGTTCAACACAGATAAATGTGAGGTATTACATTTTGGTAGGAAGAATAGGGGAGGTCACGAGTCTAGGTGGGGTAGAGGAACAAAGGGATCTCAGAGTACAAATACGCAAATCACTAAATGTTGCGACACAAGGCCATAAAAAAGCAAACCAAGCACTAGGGTTTATTTCTAGAGGTATAGAATTGAAAAGTAGGGAAGTTGTCGAACCTTGGTTAGACCACACTTGGAGTACTGCGTATAATTCTGGTCGCCATATTATTAAAAGGATATAGAGGCACTGGAGAGGGTGCAAAGAAGATTTACAAGGATGATACCAGAAATACCAGAGGGTATATAGATCAGGAAAGGATGAACAGGCTGGGTCTCTTCTCTTGGGGGGGAAAAAAAAAGCTGAGGAGTCACCTAATAAAGGTCTTTAAAATTATGAAAAATTTTGATAGAGTGGATACAGAGAGAATGTTTCCACTTGTTTCCCACAAATTCTCATCCTTGTTTTCAAATCCCTCCATGGCCTCGCCCTTCCCTATCTCTAATCTCCTTTCCCCCCCTCCCCGTTAAAGGCGCTATATAAATATATAAGTTGCTATTGTTGTTGTGGGGAAGAGCATAACTAGAGGCCATCAATATAAGATGGTCACCAAGAAATCTAATAGGGAAATCAGAAGAAACTTCTTTGGGTAAAGAGTGGTGAGAATGTGGAAGTCACTACCACAGGGAGTGGCTGAAGCGAATAGTATAGATGCATTTAAGGGGAGGCTAGACAAGCATATGACAGAATAGGGAATAGAGGGTTATGCTGATAGATTTAGATGAGGAGACTCATGTGGAGCATAAACGCCAGCATGGACTGGTTGAGCCGAATGGCCTGTTTCTGTGCCGTATATCCTATGTAATCCAATGACGGAAGTCAAGGTGGAAATGAGAGTGGTGGGGGGGGGGGTGAGGAGGGAGAAGTTAAGTGCAGCAAGCCACAGTAGCTCAGGGCAACAGTTGCAGACAGAACGAATGTGTTTGGCAAAGTGGTCACCTAAATCAGTGTTTGGTTTCCCCAATGTATAGGGGATTGCACCGTGAGCAGCAATTACAACTTGCAATGAAAGACGTCAAAATATCTAATCTCACATTTATCAAAGGTACCATGGTCAATCCAAACCAAATTTCTGCACACAATAATGAAAAGGCTCCCTTACTTAAACTATCCATAACAACTTCAACTGCAGTCATACAAACTATTGAGCCACTTGGTGAATTCTATTGCTGTTGATTAACATCTGAAGATATCACAATATCTGTAATGTCACAACAGCTGCCTCTCGACATCATTAAGTTCAACTGTTTTGGCAGAATTGCTGCCAAGAATTAGAAGCAACTTAATTAAGAGCTACCCACTAAATGTGTATACTGAAAATGACATTTTCCCTTAATGTCAATCATACCCATTTCCAACCCCACCTGACTCCTAAAGTGCACAAACTTTCAACCTCGTTTCTTTCCTCAAAATAATTTGGACCTCAAATATACTCTAACTTTTTAAAAACATTAGTCATAATGGTTCAAAACTAATAGACAGTGGAAACCTAATAAAAGCTGTTTAGGACTAAAATATAAAAAATCCACATTGAAACGAGGAGGTAAGCTTCTGAAAAGGATTGAAAATATGCGAAACGCGAGAAAGCAAAGGGTGGTTTCAATGGAGCTGCGTCAACATGGCAAGAGTTCACTAACAGGTTGCCATAGGAATCAGTGACGGGGCCATTGCTGTTTACAATGTATATAAATAATTTGGAGTTGGGCATAAAAGCAAAGCCAAGTTTGCAGATGACACCAATTTGCGGTTGCAAACTGCTGCGGTTTCAAACAATATGGAAAAGGATAATAAAAGATCTTAATGGTAGTGAAAAGGGACTAATGAGTGGCAACTGGCATTTAATTTGGACAAATACAAGGTAATGAATAAAAAATGTGAATATAAACTAAATGGCTCTATCAGACAAATAAACAGGAGGGGGATCTGGGGGGTATTGGTGGAACATTCACTAAAAGCAACAGCACCGGGTACAACAACAATACGCAATGTTCACCATTGACGCATAAACCAAGGAGATAAATTCCATACTTCAGGAGGGGATAGTGAGTCTGTACATGGCACTGTCACAGCCACGCCTGCCCACTGTGTACAATTTCAGGCAGTGAATCTCAACAAAGATATCCAGGCAGTGCAGAAAAGGGTAACTAATTGGATACTTATTTTAAAGAATCAGGAGCAGATGAAAGACTTGGGATTGTTTCCCCCTAAACAGTAGGTTCAGGGGAGATATTAGCACTGCAGTAAGGAACAAAGCAAGGCCAGGGGAGAGAGCAGAATGCATACCAAAGGGAAGGGACAGCATGTTGCATGGGATATGGGGAAATGGATGGGGGCAGGGGAGAGAGGAGGAAGTAGATGGCAATGAAGGGGAAACATAGAAACATAGAGATAGGAACAGGAGTAGGCCATTCGGCCCTTCGAGCCTGCTCCGCCATTCAATGAGATCATGGCTGATCTTCGTCTGAGATCATAGCTGATCTTACCAGTTCAGTACCCCGTCCCCGCCTTTTCTCCGTAACCCTTAATCCCCTTAGCCTTCAGAAATATATCCAATTCTCTCTTGAAAATATTTATTGAATTAGCCTTCGCAGCCCTCTGTGGCAGGGAATTCCACAGGCTCACCACTCTTTGAGTGAAGAAATTCTTCCTCATCTCTGTTTTAAATGATTTGCCCGCTATTTTTAGACTGTGGCCCCTGGTTCTGTGCTCCCCGGCCATTGGAAACATTCTCTCTGAATTCAGCCTGTCCAGGCCTGCCATAATTTTATATGTTTCGATGAGATCCCCTCTCAATCTTCTAAACTCCAGTGAGTACAAGCCCAAACTATTTAATCTCTCTTCGTAGGTCATTCCCGCCATTCCAGGTATCAGCCTGGTGAATCGCCGTTGCACTCTTTCCATGGCAAGAACATCCTTCCGCAGATGGGGCGACCAAAACTGTACACAATACTCCAGATGCGGTCTCACCAGCACCTTGTACAGCTGTAGTAAGGTATCCCTATTCCTATACTCGAACCCCCTTGATATGAAGGCCAACATACCATTTGCCTTCTTAATCGCCTGTTGCACCTGCATGCTCTCCTTCAGTGACTGGTGCACAAGAACACCCAGGTCCCTCTGCACTTCCCCATCTCCCAATCTATTGCCATTTAGATAATAATCTACCCTCCTGTTTTTACCCCCAAAGTGGATAACCTCGCATTTATCCACATTATAGTGCATCTGCCACGTATCCGCCCATTCCCCCAACCTGTCCAAATCGCACTGTAGCCTCCTGACATCCTCATCAGAGCCCACCCCTCCTCCTAGTTTAGTGTCGTCAGCGAATTTGGAAATATTGCATCCAATTCCCTGATCCAGATCATTTATATATATTGTGAACAGCTGGGGTCCCAGGACAGATCCTTGCGGCACCCCGCTGGTCACTGCCTGCCACTCCGAAAACGAGCCGTTTATTCCAACTCTCTGTTTTCTATCCGCCAGCCAGTTCTCTATCCACGTTAATACTTTGCCCCCAATCCCATGAGCCTTAATTTTGCATGATAATCTTTTGTGTGGAACCTTATTGAAGGCTTTCTGGAAGTCAAGGTACACCACATCCACTGGCTCTCCCCCATCTATTTTACCAGTTACTTCCTCAAAAAATTCCAGCAGATTAGTCAAACACGATTTACCCTTTGTAAATCCATGTTGACTCTGTCCGATCCTTTCCCCATTTGTCAAGTGCTCCGCTATTTTATCCTTAATAATGGACTCTAGCATTTTGCCCACAACCGATGTAAGGCTTACTGGTCTATAATTCCCTGCTTTCTCTCTACCCCCCTTTTTAAATATTGGGGTAACATTAGCTACCCTCCAATCCACGGGTACTGTTCCCGAGTCAATGGAGTTCCGGAAGATGATCCTTAGAGCATCTGCTATCTCCAGGGCCAGCTCCTTAAGTACCCTAGGATGTAGTTTATCAGGCCCCGGGGATTTGTCGGCCTTCAGTCCCCTCAACTTACCCAACACCATATCCCTAGAGATACTAATTTCTGTCAGCTCCTCCCTCTCATTAATCCCTATGTTTGCCGATATTCCTGGGAGGTTATTTGTGTCCTCCTTTGTGAATACAGAACCAAAGTATGAGTTTAATTGGTCTGCCATTTCCTTATTCTCCATTATATATTCTCCCGAATCGGACTGCAAGGGACCGACTTGGGATTTTACCAGTCTTTTCCTCCTGATATACCGATAAAAGCTTTTGCAGTCTGTCTTTATGTTTGCTGCAAGTTTACTTTCGTATTCTATTTTCCCCTTCCTGATTAATCCCTTTGTCCTCTTTTGCTGTATCCTGTACTGCCCCCAATCTTCCGGTCTGGTGCTTTTTTTTGCCAGTTGATATGCCCTTTTTTTTGATTTTATGCTGTCCCTAATTTCCCTCGTTATCCACGGTTGAGTCACCTTTTTAGGTTTATTTTTATGCCAAACCGGTATAAACATGTTCTGGAATTCTTCCATTCTATCTTTGAATGCTTGCCATTGTCTCTCCACTGTCAATCCCCCCAGAAACACCACCCAATCAATCTTACCCAATTCCCGTCTCAGACCCTCGTAATTCCCTTTATTTAAGTTCTGGACCTTAGTCTCTGATTCAATTTCCTCACTCTCCATCTCGACTGAGAGCTCGATCATATTATGATCGCTCTGACCCAAGGGGCCTCGTACAAGATTGCTGATAAGTCCCTTCTCATTCCACTGCCCTTGCTTTCTGCCTCATGCATTCTGTTCCCCATCTATACCTTAGCATCCATTTCCCATTTCTTCTTAGGCAGTCCCTCGGAACCGAGGATGACTTGCGTCCACATTAAAAATGAGCTCGCAGGTGGCTGATTAGTCCAATGCGGGACCTACAGTCTCTGTCACAGGCGAGGCAGACGGTGGTTGAAGGGGCGGGTGGGCGAGGTGCTTGGGTTGACGTGCGCTCCTTGCGCTTGCTCCCGGCGAAGAGACTCGAGGTGTTCGGCGCCTTCCTGGATGCTTCTCCTCCACTTTGTGCGGTCTTGGGCCAGGGATTCCCAGGTGTCGGTGGGGATGTTACACTTTTCCCAAGGAGGCTTTGAGGGTGTCCTTGAAGCATTTCCTCTGCCCACCTGGGGCTCTCTTGCCGTGCCGGAGCTCCGAGTAGAGCGCTTGTTTTGGGAGTCTCGTATCGGGCATGCGGACAATGTGACCCGTCCATCAGAGCTGATTGAGCGTGGTCAGAGCTTCAATGCTGGGGATGTTGGCCTGAGCAAGAACACGGACGTTGGTGCGCCTATCCTGCCAATAGATTTGCAGGATCTTGCGGAGGCAGCACTGGTGGTACCTCTCCAGTGCTTTGAGGTGCCTGCTGCACATGGTCCATGTCTCTGAGGCATACAGGAGGGCGGGTATCACTGCTGCTCTGTAGACCATGAGCTTAGTGCCGGGTTTTAGGTCCTGGTCTTCAAACACTCTCTTCCTCAGGCGACCGAAGGCTGCACTGGCACACTGAAGGCGGTGTTGGACTTCGTCGTCGACGTCTGCCCTTGTTGACAGTAGGCTCCCGAGGTATGGAAAGTGGTCCACGTTGTCCAAGGCCTTGTCGTGGATTTTGATAATCGGGGGGCAGCACTGTGTGGCGGGGGCAGGTTGGTAGAGGACCTTTGTCTTACGGATGTTTAGTGCAAGGCCTATGCTCTCATATGCTTCGGTGAAGGTGTTTACGATGGTTTGGAGTTCGACCTCTGTGAGCGCAGATGCAAGCATCGTCTGCATACTGTAATTTGATTTCTTCAATGCATGTCTGGTGCCTAATGCACTAGTCCCACTACTCCTCCTCATGCACTTCCAGTTCTAATGGCTGGGATTGTTGCCTCTGTGTACTGAAGACAGCAGTTCTCCCAAGAGTTCCTGTCTCAACTGAAGTAGTGATCCAGGTCACTGTCGCTGGAAGTGTGGGAAGAGGAGGAGTAGGACTTGTCCAGTGCATTTGCCACAGGACTCCGAAGAAGCGGGAGTGGGTGGTAGAGTAGGCCCAGTTGCGCTGCTTTGTCTCAGTAAACAGACACCCCAGCCCTTAAAATACTCTCAGTGTGAAAATGTTAATGGATGGTATGTATAACATTAATTAATACTGGTTATTTGGACATCTTTCATTGCAAGTTGGTTATTGAGGATGACAGTCATGATCGATTCCACAATGCAAAGGGCCACGAGGTGTCAGATGGGAGGCTCGGGGCTTGCTGAATGAGGACAGTACTTGGGTAATGTGGGAACTGCCATCCACTTAGTCAACCAATGGTCTTGGGTGTCTTCAACTACCCATATCTCTTGGTATTTCCCAAGTTCCAGTAGCAACCTGGGCATCATTTACTTAAATGACAAATGCTTTGCACACATTTGTTGTAATTGTCAGATGTGAACCACTAATAATTTATTTTACTGTGTCTTTGATATTTCATCTACACTACATTTGTTGCCTATTTCAGCATTGTGACTCTTCTCTTTAACCAGATGTTGAATACAAAGAGGCTCCATTCACACTGGTATACTCAACAGGAACGCTACAATAGCAAGCAGTGGATATCAACTTGCATTTATATAGTAAAATGTCCCAAGGCACTTCACAAGAGTGTTATCAAACAAGATTTGACACGGAGCTACATAAGGCATTAGGACAGGTGACCTAAAGCTTGGTCAGAGGTAGATTTTTAAGGAGCATCTTAAAAGGAGGGAAGAGAGGCAGAGAGGTTTAGGGGAGGGAATTCCAGAGCTAAGGTCCTCAGCAGCTGAAAGCACAGCCGCTAATGGTGGAACGATTAAAATGGGGGATGCACAAGAGGCCAGAATTGGAGAAGCGCAGAGATCTAAGAATTGTAGGGCTGGAGGTGGTTACAGAGACAGGGACGGGTGCGGCCATGGAGGGATTGGAAGACAAAGATAATAATTTTAAAATCATAGCGTAGGTCAGTGAGCACATGGGTGATGGGTGAACGGGACTTGGTGCAAGTTAGGATTAGGGCAGCAGAGTTTTAGATGAGCTTATGGAATAGTCGAGTCTAGAGGTAACAAAGGTCTGGATGAGGGTTTCAGCAGCAGACGAGCTGAGGCAGGGGCGGAATCGAGCAATGTTACGGAAGTGGAAATACGCAGTCTTAGTGATGGTGCGGATAAGTGGTCAGAAGCTCATCTCGGGGTCAAATACGACACCAAGGCTGCAAACAGTCTGGTTCAGCCTCAGATAGCTGCCAGGGAGAGGGATCGAGTCCATGGCTAGGGAACAGAGGTTGTGGCGGGGACTGAAGACAATGGCTTCGGTCTTCCCAATACTTAAAATTTCTGCTCATCCAGTACTGAAAGACAGACAAGCAGTCTGACAATTTAGAGACAGTGGCGGGGTCAAGAGAGGTGGTGGTGAGGTAGAACTGGGTGTCGTCAGCACACATGTGGAAACTGACTGTTTTTGGATGATGTCGCCAAAGGGCAGCATGTGGATGAGAAATAGGAGAGGGCCAACAATAGGTCTGTGGGGCACTCCAGAGGGAACAGTGTAGGAGCAGGAAGACAAGTCATTGCAGGTGATTCTCTGGCTACGACTGGATAGATACGAATGGAACCAGGCGAGTGCAGTCCCACCCAGCTGAATGACAGAGGAGAGGTGTTGGAGGAGGGTGGTGTGATCAAGCATGTCATAGGCTGCAGACAAGTCAAAAAGGACGAGGAGGGATAGTTTACCACAGTCACATAGGATATCCTGTGACTTTGTATTACTCCCAAAACCGGCACTGCAAGATCATTTTGCAAAGCATTAAATCAGCAGTAAAATGGGGGGGGAAAGACACCTAGTGATTGTTGGGGCAAACAATAGGGATTCCAAAACAAAGCCACTGGCTTCAGCGGGTTGAAGGGTTCAGTACCTCCAAACTCTTGAAAACAGTACTCGAAAGAGTGCATTTTAGGATAGTTTAAAAAACAAGTTACAGCCAATGTTCCCTCTAATTTGCAGTCCCTTTAAATTTGTTGCGTGGCTGTGCATGCGCAGTATCTCCCAGCAGCAGCACAGGGGAACATTGGGTACAGCAGATTATTGCTGTATGTCCAAAAGATTTACAGCGTGGTCCATTTAAACCTGATTCTATACTACACAAGATCCTGTGCAAGCACCATTGGCTCCCAACACATGGGTCTCACACAGCTGACTGCAACCGAAGGTAAACCTGCCAGGACTCAAGGCTGGCCACCAGGAAGCCAGTCTTAGTGGATCTTGTCAGGGTTATTCAAAAGCCATATGTTGCGAACCAGCAGTGCTAGCACAGATCTTGCATAATGTAAATGCTTAATCAGCACCTGATTGCAGCAAAATGTAAGCATTCCTATCTAGTGGCTGATACTTTTCACTGACCCACTGAAGGCATTTTAAAATTCATAGTACGATGTTGGTACAGAACAGCAGTATTTGCACTGCCAATATGTGCAACAAAGAACAAAATGGCCCTCAAAG
This sequence comes from Somniosus microcephalus, assembly GCF_052327205.1. Lineage (NCBI taxonomy): Eukaryota > Metazoa > Chordata > Chondrichthyes > Squaliformes > Somniosidae > Somniosus > Somniosus microcephalus. The sequence goes on along the minus strand of NC_140992.1, from coordinate 62,254,333 downwards.
TTCAATGGTCACCTAAAGCCCCAATGTGAAGGAATCTATAAATGTACCCGTTGAAAATATGAACTGTTGTCTTTGAGCTATACCTCTGCTAATTTCTAAATCTCGGGAATTCGCAAGAAATGCTGAAAGCGTCACTTTAGGAACTTTTACATTACAAGCTAGTTACAAAATAGATACATAAGGGTGGCCATTCAGTCCATCTTAACTCATACATTCAGAATAAAAACATTAATTCAAGAAATGGGGGGGGGGGGGGGGGGGGGGGAGAAAGAGAATGCAAGGTTTTTGCCTCCATTACCCTACCCAGGAGATGATCCCATGTGTCAAACACTTTTGCATGAAGACATTCTTCTGACATCAGTCCTCAGTTCACCAGATTCAACCTATGCCCCTTGTTCCAATATCCTGCCACACTTTCAAATAGGTTAGCCTCATTTATGCCATTTAATAGCTTGCATATTTCCATAAGAACATAAGAAATAGGAGCAGGAGTAGGCCAATCGGCCCCTCGAGCCTGCTCCGCCATTCAATAAGATCATGGCTGATCTGATCCTAACTGCCAGTCCCCTTTTGGTCCCAGTTTCTCCAGACTTTCCTTTTAGTTCATTCCTTTGAAACTACAAATCAGCCTTGTGGCGCTCCCTTGCACCACCTCCATGGCTTAAACATTCTCTTATATCTTGGTGACAAAAATTTTACAATACTCAAGATGCAGTATGACCATGGTACTGCACAATTTTAGCATGGCACTTTCTGACGTACACATTCTGTTTACTTTGTCTGTTGCTGCTCCACAGTGATTTAATGTGTTAACTGCTGAATCTACAAACCCTTTCCACTTCACCTTTAGCTATTTCTACACCATCCATAGTATACATTTGGCAACCATTTTTCCTTTGTGTAGTGCCTTGCACTTGTGTTGAATTTCACCTGCCACGGATTTATCCATTTGCAGGTTTTATCTAACTCCCTTTGTAGGTACCTGGAACTTGACACTTGCGTCCAAGTTTATTATCTGCAAATTTGACAGGTTTGCATTGGGTTTCAGAATCTGTCATTAATGTAGATTAAGGACAGTAGAGGCTTTGGCACGGATTTCTGACACACGTTCAGAGCGCAGCCAACACCAAATGCTAAGCTGTCCCACCATGAGTTGCACCTGTAAATATAAATTGCCCAAACTGCAGAGAACCGACAGCATTGTAAGCCCACAAAATGTGGGTCTATGAATCTGTCACCAGATTAAGCATTTTCTGCTGTAACAAGTTAAAACACAGCTAGCTCAACATGCGTGTACTCCATGTCTTGCATCAGAGTCTAAAGGGACCAGTTCCCAGTGACAAATATAAGTGATGGACAAAGGCTCATGGATGTCATACTCTTAAAAACCTGAACAAAACAAAAATGCTAAAGCACTATTTACGAGGCCCCACAAGAAACCCCAGAAAAATGACCCCTCTTGTTTGGGGCCTGGGAACTATGGAGAGATATTGGCCCAGTAATTCCTGTCACAACGCGTGAGTACGGACGGGGTACTCACGCGTGTGCCAGGAGGAATTGCCGGTTTTCAGCATGCACAGCGCATGCGCTGAAAACCGGCATTTCCTGTCCTCTGACCCAAGGGGTTAAGAGGCTGAACGCATGCGCGGTATTGGGCAGCGCGTGCGACTTGGATTTCCTGTATTTTTACAGATTTGCGCATGTGTAAAGGGCTCCGGTTTTTATGCATTGAAAAACCACACGCAAGTACTTAGTTTTACAGGTAAGTGGTCTTTTAGTACAATTTAGAATTTTTTTTCCCCACAGGTTTATTATTTTTAAAGAATCTACAGTAAGGTAAGTTTAGTTTTAGACCCTATTTTTTAAAAATTTATTTTTTTCAAAAATTTGATTAATTGTTTAAAATAGTTTTTTAAAGTTATTCATAGTTAAATTTAATTATTGGGATGCTTTTTAAAATTTTATTTAAAGTTTAAGTAGTGTTTTGGGGTGCCGTACTTTTCATGAGTTTGACAGTCTTTACTATCAAACTTATGAATGAAGTTTCCCCTCCCCTGATTGGCTGAACAGTGCTTACCTGATCCCAGCCGGCACATCGCACTAACTACGCCGCTGGGTCAGGTTAGCACAGCGCGCCGAGATCAGAACCGGGCCACTTACAGGAAATCCACTGCAGGCCAGGTTTCAGATGTCGGCGCGCCGGGTAAGTGCACATCGGGGGCTTGCACGCGCGGCAAGCCCCCGACAGGAATTACTGGGCCATTTTGCACCAATCGGTGTAAGACACAATCGAGCAATAGGACTCACTTGCAGTCCACTTCCCTTTCGTCTGTGGGCCTCAGCAGATTTTCTGCCTCAAGGTTCCATTCCATTCCATTCACGGCCAACCCAGTTATAGAATGACCAGACTGGGATTAAACATTGCTCCCCTCTTTTTCTTGCTCTCAAACAAAAGGAAGCAAAGGAATATCATTAAGTGGCAAGCTTAGTCCAGTGTCCACTCAGCAAGAGGGACAGTTTCATTAAAGCATGAACTATGACCCAAATCTTCTCAGTGCCTCTGGTATACACGAGGTGGTTTCCGGATGAATGAAGACTGGATGAAGATGGGAAATGGGCCCCAGCAACACTAGGTTTCCACCCTGAAGAGTAGACCATAAAGGTTTCTTCTGCAGGCAGGTGGAAGTTTTATCTGCCCGCTAAAAGCCTAAAGCTTGAAAAGGGAAGGCCAACAGAATTACATCATCCATTGCAATTCCCACTGTTCCCAGCTCCTGTGTCCCAAACAAACAGAAAGCCACCAAGATACCAATGTCCAGTTGACTGAAGCATCAGAGGTGAAGTTTACAGCTGTGTTCCAGACTGAGGTCATTGTCAAGAACATGCCAAAATACAAATTTTGGACAGAAAAAAATCAGCATTATTTCAACTCTACTTGATTTAGCCAAACAAATTCACTTATGAAAGCATCTAACTAGCAATGAATTCCCCACATCCTAGCAGTCAACAGTGGTACAAGTGTCTGCCTTTTTATGCAAGTGATTGACCCTGGAAAATCCAATGGAGTCAGGTTCGCAGCTCACCATCAGGGCACAAGTCCCACTCTGCCACAATTACGGCAGCGGAATTGGATCACGGATATATGGGATATAATATATTTAACGTAACTTATCTTCCCCTCCCCACTTTGTCTTCTTGTTGGGAAATACCTGACCGCCACTCAGCTATTGGCATGGACCTGTGTCCCATCACTGCGTGGTGCAGCCATTTCTATCTGATAGAAAAAGTGAGCAACACTGCATTTGGATAATAGGGCAAGTTAAGCTCTGCAGAAGGAAAAAAGTACCATCAGATCTGCACAGAGGTATTAAGATTCTGCATACTTTATTATATTTCCTTCTGGTTGCTCGGCGATAGTAAACTATTTGCACTCCCTCCAACAAAATAATTCACACGGACTGTACAAAGAAAAAAATCGAATTCAACAGTTGCAAAGTGCGCATGAGCTACATTTTACATACTGTACAACATAAAGCAAAAACAGATCAACAGAACTGGGATTCTGTGTTACTCCACTATTCCAATATACAAAAAAAATCTAAATAGTGTCTGCATAGTTAATGAGCTTTAGACGTTCTTTAGCTTGTGTAAAAGATCATGTCAGTTAAGTAGCTGGCACTTCTCAACCACAGCCATTTCACACAGAAGACCCACCACCTTATGGTCACCAATGTGTGTTACTTTGTCTAGTCAGAAACTATATCCTCCATTTATAACCCTATTACATCAATGCCTTTATGTTAAAACCTAAATGTGATGCAAGCCCACTTTGCAACACTACAACACATGGTACACTCTGTTACACCCAAGATCTGAACTCTTAAGAGTTCAATAGGAAGAGATGTTCTAATTATGAGTTGATTTTGTGATCAACACATAAAATATGTCTAGTTTTACACTACACAGATTTGTAGATTCAGCAAAAAGGGGTCAGTGTTGTTGGTCCTAAAGTTGTGTAGTTCAGTCTTGGTTTTATGGAAACTCTTGTGTCCTGCCATCAGTTATGTGAACCATAAACACTAGTAGCTTTGTAAAATAACACGTTCTCTTATAAAGTATGATCAGCAATTCCTTTACTAGCTACAGCATGACATGAATTTGAACCGATTGGTCAACAGGGATCCAAACAGTACAGGCCCCAACAAAACTACAACTTTTGAATCAAGAAACAGTGTGGGCCGCTTCACTAGCAGACTAACGTTAACTGATCATGCAACATTTATTTTAATCGCAAACGAGGCACTCTTCCACCTCCAGAGTTGCTAATGTCAGCCACAGCAGCATGTGGGTTTACAGGCTTTTCTTCAAGCGCTTCCCCTCCCCCACAGCACGAGTTTGGGCCCGAGCCGTGCTTCTCCCGCACCTTCAGCCGGCTCCCCGACCCCCAGCGAGCGCTGCAAGTAGAGAGAGCCCGGAGTGAGGAGAGGGGGGGATGCTGAGCTCCCCCCACAGCCTTTATTACCCCCTCCCCAGCCCCCTTACACTATCCAGCAGCCGCCTGCTTTAACACCAAAGGTTAGGGGACGGGGGGGTCAACCCAGCAGCACCACCAGCCCGGGGCCGCGAATTACTGGGGGGGGGGGGGGGGGGGGGGATGAATGGGGGTAGAGAGTCGGTGTGCGCCCCTCCCCCACCACCGGGCCTAGCAGAGCAGGCCGCGTCCCTCCACCGGCTTCAGAAACACTCCCAACCCCCTCCCCACAGCCGGGTTGGGGGTGAAGTTTGTACCCAGAGCCGCGGGCTGACTCACCGGGAACCGCAGACACTCGGCCTCCTCCTCCTCCGGGCTGCTCGGCGGCCTTTCGTTGTCGCTCCTTCCCTTCCCCCCCCCTCTCTCTCTCTCTCTCTCTCTCTCGAGGCCGGGGCTTTAAAGGCGCTAATAATGGAAATTTCTGTATATAAAACCTCGCATCCGTGCCAGCTGGAGCCGATCGCTAATACTGTCCCAGGTAGAGCGGCCGATTTGTAAAAAAAAAAAAAAATTTTTTTTTAAAAAAGCAGCTAGCGGGTTGTCGGTGAGTGCGGGGCGAGCAGTCTTTGCAGAGAATGTCAGGCTGAACACAGCCAAACGTTCACTGCCATCCAACGTCTGCCTTCCCTTCCCTCCTCCCTGCCAGCCAGCCGCTGTGACCCGGCCCGCGCAAATGGCTCACTCACAGCAACAGGGCTCTATTGTACAAGCAGCTGAGAAAGGGAGGAGGCCGACAGGGAAACAACACAACTCTCACTTGTCGTGCCTTCTCACCCGATCACTACAAACACATCCAAAATACAGATTTTTTTTTTCTCCCCCAAAAAATTATGGTGGTGGTGCACAGAAAAATAAGTGGCCACAATCTCTAGTTTATACAATGTTTTAAAATTTGGATGTTGGTAGAAAAGGGTTATTTATTTTCCCACCAGAGACAAAGAGAGCCTCCCTCCAAAAGAGGAAATCCTCTATTGACAATTGTAGCATATATAGAGCTGCTAAAGATAGATAAAGACAATCCCTGATTAGTGATGTCTATTATGGTCTTAATAACCTTCAGATTTTCCTACATTACAATAGTAACTACACTTCAAAAAGTACTTCTGAAATAAAAACAGAAAATGCTGGAAATACTCAGCAGGTCAAGCAGCATCTGTGGAGAGAGAGAAACAGAGTTAATGTGTCAGGTCGATGACCTTTTATCAAAAAGTACTTCGTTGGCTGTAAAGCACTTTCGGATGTCCGGTGGTCGTGAAAGGTGCTATATAAATGCAGGTCTTTTCTTTCACAACAGCAAAATAAGTTATATAATCAATCCCACACATAGGAGCTTTTTTTTTCATATAGTGTCCTGGTATTGCAGCATCGCTGGTTCAATCCCCAGTCAGTGCAAGTTAGCTGATTTTAACTGGGGTAGCATTTGGATTATGCAATTTACTTTATCAGCCCTGAGCTAGGGAGGAGAAAATCAGCTCCTGATTGCTACCCATTGACTACAGCTGGAAATTGTGTCGAGACTGGTTGGAGGCAGGATCAGGCTTGGTCCTGATGACCATGGCAGAATAGTCCACAAACACTCACTGTATATAGGCATATACACTTGAAGAGTGCCACATAGTACTGTTGGGCTACTGGTACATGTGGAATCAAACTCCACTATGAGTCAACACTTTAAAGAAAAAGTAGGGAAAACTGGGGGAAACTACAATAATCTCTTAGTTAACATTACTACACTGGTCATACTTTTGTAGCCGCTCCCACATGTGATCATACTTTTATATTCCCCCGCCCCTCCTGTCAAGTAGCATGAAACCACAAGGTAAACCTGAAAACAAAATGGAAACTCAAGTAAACCTCAATCTGTAAAAATCAAGAATCTGTTATTCTTTCTATAATATATGCTAGAGTATTGTAATCCAATAAAGATGATTTTAGTTTTCAGAACTTTTTTCAGATCACATGAAATGACTACATGTTTTATTTTCCAGTAAAATAATCGTCTAGTGTTATAGAAACATCGAAACATAGAAGATAGGGGCAGGAGTGGGCCATTCGGCCCCTCGAGCCCGCTTCGCCATTTAATGAGATCATGGCTGATCATCCAAATTCAGTACCCTGTCCCTGCTTTCTCCCCATATCCCTTGATCCCTTTAGCCTCAAGAAATATATCCAACTCCTTCTTGAATATATTTAATGAATTGGCCTCTACTACCCTGTGTGGCAGAGAATTACACAGGTTCACCACTCTCTGGGTGAAGAAATTCCTCCTCATCTCAGTCCTAAATGGCTTACCCCTTATCCTTAGACTGTGACCCCTGGTTCTGGACTCCCCGGCCATCGGGAACATCCTTCCTGCATCTAGTCTGTCTAGTCCTGTTAGAATTTTATAAGTTTCAATGAGATCCCCTCTCATTCTTCTAAACTCTAGCTAATATAAGCCTAATCGACCCAATCTCTCCTCATACGTCATTCCTGCCATCCCAGGTATCAGTCTGATGAATCTTCGCTGCACTCTCTCCATGGCAAGAACATCCTTCCTCAGATAAAGCGACCAAAACTGCACACAATACTCAAGGTGTGGTCTCACCAAGGCCCTGTACAACTGCAGCAAGACATCCTTGCTCCTGTACTCAAATCCTTTCGCTATGAAGGCCAACATACCATTTGCCTTCTTAACCGCCTGCTGCACCTGCATGCTTACCTTCAGCGACTGGTGCACAAGGACACCCAGGTCTCGTTGTACTTCCCCTTTTCCCAATCTATTGCCGTTCAGATAATAATCTGTCTTCCTGTTTTTGCCACTGAAGTGGATAACCTTGCATTTATCCACATTATACTGCATTTGCCATGCATCTGCCCAATCACCCAACCTGCCCAAATCATACTGGAGTTTCTCTGCATCCTCCTCACAGCACACACGCCCACCCAGCTTTGTGTTGTCTGCAAACTTGGAGATAGTACATCTAGTTCCCTTGTCTAGATCATTTATATATATTGTGAATAGCTGGGGTCCTAGCACCGATCCCTGCGGTACCCCACTAGTCACTGCCTGCCACTCAGAAAAAGACCCGTTTGTTCTAACTCTTTGCTTCCTGTCTGCCAACCAGTTCTCTATCCAAGACAGTACCTTACCCCCAATCCCATGTGCTTTAACTTTACATGCTAATCTCTTATGCGGGACCTTATCGAAAGCCTTCTGAAAGTCCAAATACACCACATCCACTGGTTCTCCCTTATCTATTCTACCAGTTACATCCTCAAAAAATTCCAGTAGATTAGTCAAGCATGATTTACCTTTTGTAAATCCATGTTGACTTTGTCCGATCCTGTCCCTGTTTTCCAAGTGCTCTGCTATTACATCTTTTATAATGGACTCTAGCATTTTCCCCACTACCGATGTCAGGCTTACCGTTCTATAATTCCCCGTTATAATCTTATGAAAACTGAAAACTGTTCCTAGTACATGATACCAGGCCACGTGGCAAAACTCTGCATTGAAATGATGGTGCTTCGCTGCAGCAGAAAAAAGATTGGTGGCACTATTGGAAATTACAGGCCTGATAGTAAAACTTAAAAACAAAAGAGATGATTTATTATAAAGAATATAAATGCCTGAGTGTTTTCAATATCACAAAATATTCATAAATTGTTCCAGCTTTGTTCTTATGGTTTGTGACATCTTCCAATCCACTCTAATGTGTTATCAACCATGTAACACTCAGAGGCATGTATTATTTTCTGTATCATGCTTACTGTGTGAGCTAAGTGCCAATTTACTGTGAGTTATGTCATCATAATAGCCTCTCACGGTCTTTCGGCACTGTTTTAACAATTATTAGCAATATTTTAGTTTAACTGAGACCATGATATGCATTTTTTTTAAGATTCATAAGGGTAAAGAATACTTCGTACACTCTTGAGACCTTATGGATGGTAGGAAAAAAAGTACATTTAATTGTGTTCAGGTGACATCTGTAAAAATAAAAATTGGAGCTTCAATTTCACTATTTATGATGTCCCTGAACCAGATTGGCCATCATTATAACATGCTGTTGTATCAATGCACTGCACCATGAAATGAAAAAATATTCAATTTTGAACTGTGGTGGATTTCAAATCTCAGAACAACCAACAGAGGCATTGAAACAGATCACCTGCTCACCCTTCCAATTGGAAAATGATATTGTGGCATGTTGGCACCTAAAAGAGGGAAAGAAAAATTAATTAATAAAAACATTGATATGCGTCCCTTTTGAGCAATCCCATTGGCTGCCACGAGTTGTGACTTTTCCAGCAATACTACAGAAGAACAACTAATAACTTTAACAAAAAGAACTGTAGGTGACACAGAACTTTGTAGCACACAGGAATATCCATAACCTTCAACCTGCAATGTGTTGAGATGATGGAATTCAGGTCAGCGTTTGGGGTGGGAGAACAATTTTATGTAGAACCAGCAAACTAGCTAGCTTGGGAATCTTGGATGTTGTCGCTGCTTTTCTCAGCAGTGCTGCTTAACATCAAGACGTCCTAAATAAAACAGGACAGTTGAAAGTGATGGTAATTCACCGCATGTTGAGCTCCAGGTCTCGGCTGTGCCATTGTGGGAAGGTAGCAACTGAAGGCCAAGTGTTTGCTAATGAGAAGGGAGGGGGAATTTAAAAGTGCAATCACACTAGGCCCTTCTGCACACCTCCTAGTAACCAGCTGTGTAATAGCATGGGCGGAGGCATATAAGAAGTCCCCAGCCTGACCTCCGCCAGGAAAAATGTTTGGCACAGTAAATTTTCCAAGAAGTCACTGAGGGAGATAAATAATTTTAAAAATAAGTTACAGAAAGGGAGCACTGTAAAAAAAAAACTTGCATTTATATAGCGTCTTTCACAACCTTAGGGCATCCCAAAGCACTTTTGAAGTGTAGTCACTGTTGTAATGTAGGAGACTGAGGAACACTCCGAGAGTGCAGAATTCCCTCAATACTGTATTGTCAGCCAAGATTTTGTGCTTAATTCTCTGCAGTGGGGACTTGAATCCACAACTTTCTGACTCAGAGGTGAGGTAAAATATGTAGAATATGGTATATTTGTCGATTTTGGGATGAGATATTAAACCGAGGCCCCCTCTGCCTTCTCAGGTGGACATAAAAAAATCCATGGCAAAGAAGAGCAAGGGAGTTCTCCAAGTGTCCTGGCCAACATTTATCCCTCCAGCAAGAGAGAATCTTGTCATTTATCTCATTGCTGTTTGTGTGACCTTGCTGTGCGCAAACTGGGTGCTGAATTTTTTTTTATTCATTCACGGGATGTGGCTGTTGCTGGTAAGGCCAGCATTTATTGCCCATCCCTAATGCCTTTGAGAAGGTGGTGGTGAGCCACCTTCTTGAACTGCTGCAGTCCGTATGGTGAAGGTACACCCACAGTGCTGTTAGGTAGGGAGTTCCAGGATTTTGACCCAGCGACGATGAAGGAATGGCAATATATTTCCAAGTCAGGATGGTGTGTGACTTGGAAGGGAATTTGGAAGTGGTGGTGTTCCCATGAGCCTGCTGCCCTTGTTCATCTAGGTGGTAGAAGTCGTGGGTTTGGGAGGTGCTGTCGAAGAAAATTTCTTGCATTACAACAGTGACTACACTTCAAAATCTGATTCATTGGCTGTGAAGCGCTTTGCGATATCCCGAGTTTTTGAATTTCTTCAATTTGAATCCCAAGATTTATTGAAGTCATATAATATATTCTGGAGTGTTATTTAGAGAAATGAATGGCAGACTTGGTAATCTTACAAGTACATCATAAATTTTATCTTCAATTGACAATATTATCCAGTAAACAACAAGTGGAATATCATACAAAAGCAAAATGCTGCGAATGCTGGAAATCTGAAATAAAAAGTAAATGCTGAAAATATTCAGCAGGTCAGCCAACATCTGTGGAGAGAGAAACAGAGTTAACGTTTCAGGTCGATGACCTTTCATCAGAACTGGAAAAAGTTAGAGATGCAACAGGTTTTAAGCAAGTACAGGGGCAGGGAAAGGGGGGGGGAAGGGGAGGAAAGAACAAAATGGAAGGTCTGTGATAGGGTGGAAGGCAGAATATCATGGTGTTCATGTCCATCATGACACAACTAAGAGAAAACAAAACAGACTGGTGCCCTGGCCAACATTCTTCTCTAAAATGACGCGACCAAAAAGGAGATTAAATGTTTGTTCGCTGTATTTACTGTTTGCGGGACCTTGCTGTGTATAAATTATGTGTATAAATTATGTTACATTTACCTACGTAAAAACAGTAGCTGCAAAAGCTCTTTGAAACATGCTGAGGACATGATAGGGTGCGATATAAAAGCATATTCATTCTTTATTTCTAATGATTCTTTCCAATCCACTCGGCTTTATTTCAGGTAATTGACTAGAAATGACTTGTCCCAAATTTGCCATCGTTACATCAGAATTATTAATCCTCATTCATTAAATTCATCACAAATCATGTAGATTGAATTCACTTGGAATTGACAATAGTATTGACAACTGCTGACCGTACAACAACTGATTCAAAACAGAATTAAATCTTTACCTGAAACTGTAACATATATAAAATAGCAGACACTTGAATGTGATTAAAAGGTTATAATGTCATTGTAGTTTCAGATGATCATTATAAACCACATAAACTTTTGCTGTCATGGTTCTTGATGTTATACAAATCTCTTAAAACAAATATGCTTTAGAGATCATTTCCATATATCCATTATTTATATTATTATTTCTGGATGGATTATATAGTTAATAAATAGTACTTGTATGTAAATATAGAAACATAGAACGAAATATAGAAACTTACATAAGAACATAAGAAATAGGAGCAGGAGTAGGCCATTTGGTCCTTTGAACCTGCTCCGCCATTCAATAAGATCATGGCTGAACCTCTACCTCATGTCCACTTTTCTGCACTATCCCCATATCCCTTGATCCCTTAATATTCAAAAATCTATCAATCTCTGTCTTGAATGTACTCAATGACTGAGCCTCCACAGTCCTCTGGGGTAGAGAATTCCAAAGATTCACCACCCTCTGAGTGAAGAAATTTCTCCACATCTCAGTCCTAAATAGCCGACACCTTAATTTGAGACTGTGAACCCTGGTTCTAGACTCCCCAACCAGGGGAAACATCCTCCCTGCAACTAGATATATAGATTGATGGATGCTTCATTTGTTCTTGTGGGCGACTCTATCAAGATCAGATTTGTTGCCCATCCTAGTTGCTCTGAGAAGGTGGTGGCTTGCTAGGCCATTTCAGAGGGCATTAAGGAGTCAACTATGTAGTGCAGACTAGTCATGTGTAGGTTGACTGGCTAGTTTCAGGAAAGATGTTAATGAACAGGTGGGTTTTTATAACAATCTCACAGCATTCATGTTTACCAAATTTATTGAATTCAATTTCATGACTTGGGATTTAAATTTTTATCGTCTGGGTTACTAATCTCAATGACATGCAAGCTTCTTTTTTTTCCTTTCTCAAGTGGCAGATATCTCTATTCACCTACCTTTTGCACTTTTCACAACTTATTAAGGGACCTCTTTCACAGCTCCACGGTGGGTAGCGTTGTACAGACTGGGTTGGTCTGTGCTGAGTTATGATGGTGGGCCACTACAGCTGGCCACACTGTCCACACTGTCCACAGGCTGGCAAGGAGAAGAATTAGCTAGGATTCCCATTACTGATCACAATCCAGTGAAAGTGTGTTTGTGTGTATGGATATTAGGTGAGGACAGGATCAGGCTCGGCTATGATGCTCCCAGAGTTGAATAGTCTGCCATTCTCACTATCTGGCCACACATATAAATAATGGTTCCATGAGAAGGTACCAGACGACCGCTGCTGTCTATAGAACCATTCTGTGTCATGAATCACCACCTCAAAGTGAGGAGGGAAAGAAAGGGGAACCAATTGGAATTAAAAAAAGAGTCCCCTTCCTCAGTAGCTCTCCATAAAGAGCTGTTCCTACCAACATGTCTGCATAAATAAAATGGTGTAGCTGAGTACTGAAGGCTAGCATATGTACGATAGATTTCTATATGGTACTGTATGTTGCCAGAGCGGGGCAAAGAAAGGCCCATAGAAACATATTTTAGCTTGGGTAAATATTTTAGCTCCATTCAATGCAGAAAAATCTTTAACTGTCCTAATACACCACTATATTCAGATACCTACAGCAGATCAACATTATACCTCCTTTCTGTGAGGAAACACCTGGCCACTACTTAAAGCTTCCCCGAACCTTTGACCACAATTGAAAACATCCTGTATAGGGAATCGTGATGCAAACCCACATCCTACCATTCTGCCCTATATACAGAACATTCTAGCTTTGTCTTCTCTAGTGTGTCTGTACAGAATGTGATACACGTGGTATTTTTTACATCATAACTTCCACCCTTCAAATTAGGAACTAAAAAAGTACGTTGTTTTATGTTCTCCCATTCTTTTTAGTTGTTCCTCTGCTGCATTTCTTGCTCTGCCTGTGAGGTCGGGCAGCCAACGTACCCATGCGTTTCTATCAATGCAGTTCATGAACCAATGAAGTGTGTAAAGAATCCAAGACAATTTTGCCACCTGGTCTCCAATCAACCCTTCCTCTTGAAGGCAGAGCTAAGATCGGGAAAGCTATGCTTTTTATCACCTCCTTGTGCATTCCTATCCATGTTAAAGGTACTATATGAAGGCAAGTTGTTATTACAATGGACCCCAATCCTGTTTCTACCTGACAACACAGAATTCCAACAGGGATTTTCCTTCCCTAACCCAGGGGCACTGAGGCCAATTGCAGCATATTTCAGCTGGGAATAACTGACTCAGTGTGTATTGAACCTGGGACCATCCTGGTGCATTTGGCTACTCTAATTCCTGACCTATCAGGCAACCTGCTTAGAAGATATTTCAATTCTTTCAATGGGGATTAGATACTGATCTATTAATCTTCTTTAACCTACTTTCTGTCGCTTTGATAGTTTGCTTATGTATAAAGAGCATGGTTTGCAGGTAAACACCTGCTATTTTTATTGTATGTGTGAAGGTGAAACAGAGAAATTCCTGTTTGATCTACCTCAGTGATGTCTCTACTGATGAAATCAGACGCCAATTACTTGCAAAATATTAATTTGCAGTGTGGAGCAAAGGATTGCTTGCGGAAATGAGAAAAGACAGAGTTTTACATTCAAAATGGGTTTTTATTTTACATTCAAAATAGCAGAAGATTGTCAGTAAGTTTGGGGTGTTTTTGTAGAGTTTCTTGCAAGTGATTTTTGCCAATTGTGCATGGGTGGCTTTGTAACTGTTTGATCCCCAACCAGAAGGAGGTCACAAGCCCACGTATAATGTTTCCCAACACATGACTGTACTTTACCATAGTTCAATCAGGTCCAAGTCAGGATGGTTAGAATGTGGAATTCCCTGCCACAAAGTTGTTAAAGCAAAGTCCATACAAGGGAATTAGATAGTTGCCTGAAAAAGAGGAATATTAAAAAAAAATGAGAGCAGCAGATGGAATTAGTTCCATGTAAAGAAAAACACCAGCACAGAATTGAAGGGCCAAATTACTTGTTTCTGTACAGTAACATTCTATGATGCTATGTTTTGGGCTCCAGTCTCTATTGCTGTGTTAATGTACTAGAACCTCTGCTCCAAGTGGAATGAACCAAAGAGAAATTTTACAGAGTGACTTCATCTCATCAGTGTAATCCAGATTTCAGCCAGCCATATATAGAACCATAAAAATGTCAGCTCAGAAGGAGACTTTTGGCTCATCATGCCAGTGCTGGTGCTAGTTCCATATTGAAGCTGTCCACTCCAACTCCAATTCACTGCTCTTTCTATTCCCCCATTTAACAATTTAGGTCTGAATGTATTTACACACACACACTTTTTTTAATATATCACAATTCAAGAGATGGGATTGTGTTCTTCCAAAATTGTACTAATATTGATTTTCAAGGTCAAGTACAATAACGCTATTACCCTCTGGTGTGACCCTAAAATGTTGACTAAGACTGCAAAAGATTAAATAGAGACAAATTGAATACAGACTGAGACATCATTCGGCACCTTTAGAAGTACTGCTTAGTGGAAACAGGCAGATTTTGTTTAAGGATTCAGTGATCATGTAATTAAACTCAATTTAACCCTGAGAATCTTAATAGGCCATTCATTGAATCTCAAATGATATACAGTACTATGATATACAATTCAACCTGTTGTTTCTTACTAGTTTGCTGCATTTGTAAAGGTAGTAAATGGAAAGAGATATTTTCTACTAAGTTTCCCTACTGATTATTGCAAAAATGTGTAATAATTTGATCTTAAAAGGTCAAACAAATAAAAAAAGAACTCAGCACATCAATATTAGCATTTAATATAAATATATGTTTTTAAAAATTATTTGGGCTATTTTTAATGCTTTAAAATGTATTCCATTTCCTTCAGATCTCCCTGTGACACGTGCCTCTTCTATATTCAGAGGACAGGCATGACTGTTCTCTTTTACATTTTTTAAATGCTTTCCCAATTTTGTTCCCTACCCTTTCATCATTTCTCTTTTGTAGGTGTTGATTTATACTGGGTATGGTTCCACAGGTACTGGCAGCTCTCCAGTACTTCACCCATACAGCTATTCTTTATATGCAAACCTTGGTAGTGAATGTTGCCAGCCTATTCATCATGGGGGACGCCACAGGCAAGCCCAATCATGTCCTGACTTCACATCCACACGCATGCACTTTCCACCAGTAGTCACTTGATAGTGATCAGGAGTAAAAACTCTCATTGAAATCCCTCCTCCACTGAGCCCAAGCATGATGTGGGCTATCGTAGTGTCCCTACTACCACCTTTGCTGAGATTAACTAATTCCAATCGGGGATTGAATCTAAGCCTTCCTGGCCTGCATGTCTCACTAACACACTGGAGAGGGCGTTTACTTACTGGACCATTGGAAGAGCCACCAAAACATTTTTAATTCAGACTAGCAAAGGTTAGTCCCCCATCTCAAAGCTCTTTCCCTCTCCTCTTCATTTCCCTCATTCCTCTGCCCTTCATTGCCATCCACTCTCCTCCCCCTCAGTCTTGCTCCTTCCTGAGTCTGGTTGCTTAAGGACTGGACCCGGGCTCTTATATCATCATTGCCACTTCTGCCACTAATGGCAATGATCGCAGCTGTTGTATACTGTGGGCGAGATCCCTATTTTCGTTAGAGTTCCTGCCTACAGTATACAGTGTAAGTAACCAGAATGTATCATTTTTAATGTAAAAGTCAGGGTGATGGCACTTGAAATGGTGTTAAGTCCTTTAGCAGCCAGACTCCGATAAAAGTAGGATGAGAGGCAAGGGAGAAAGGAGAAGGTTGGGAGGAAGAGGAATACCAGCTACAACAGAGGATGGGAGAGGGAAAAGAAGAATTCCAACTTGAATGGGGAGAGGACGATGAGTACCAGTTTAAAATGGGTTGTAGGGGGAGAAGTGTGCCAGGTTGAATTGAGGGGGTAAAGAGAGCCAGTATAACCTAAGGATTGGAAGAGGAGAGAGTGTAGCAGTGAAAGGGTGGGAGTTAAATGGAGTCCAATGCCTCTGTGAATGGAGTCTGGAGAGGGTACAGTGCTGAGGTGGGTAGTGAGTGGATGTGGGACTGCACCACTTAAGGTCACGTTTTGTTCGGGTTGGCCTGTTGAAAATCTAAATGTCACTTTGTTTTTCTCTCTTTTTGGTTAAAAATCTATTAATTGTGAATGATAAAATTGTTTAAAAATAACCAGAATTTATCATTTTTAATGTGATAATTCAAATTCTTTCTAAGGGGCATTCCTCAGGCCTCCCTAGAAATGCACACTCAATTTTGTGCCTTGATAGGCTTATGTTTTTTCCCCCTCCAACATAGAGGAAAGAATGTTGTTTGTACCTACAGTAAAAGTCACAAAGACAATGTAGCGCTTGTTTTTACACATTATAAGTTAATAATCAGGGTCATTCTTGAGGCGTCACCCAGCTTTTTGAAGCTGTTAGTCAGCTTTTGCTAGTTTTCTGGGTTGGGATGTATGTTTTAGTTTTATTATTTTGTCAGAGGCATTTTGCAGCAATAAATACTAAACCAAATTAAACAGAAAGTGATGTCCCTTAAGGGCTTACCATGTAATTGATGCATATAAATCAGGAAGATCTTAGGTACAATCATAAAATTATACTCATTTTAGCACAAAAGGAAACCAATTGTCCCATCCATGTTAGCTCTATGTTGGAGGTATATCGTACTCTAATCCCATTTCCCTGTAGCTATTAATTGTCTTCAAATGTTTGTTTAATTCCCTCATAAACATTGTGATTGAATCAGTTTAAATGCCCACTTTCAGTAATGCATTCCATATTATAATAACCAATTGTATAAACAAATGTCTTTAACCTCTGACTTTATGCTTTAAGTATTTTTTACCAGTTCACTGACTAGTGTAATATTCTTTCAGTATTTACCCTTCATCATAAGATCAGAAGTGAGGATGTTCGCTGATGATTGCAGTGTTCAGTTCCATTCGCAACTCCTCAGATAATGAAGCAGTCCATGCCCAAATGCAGCAAGACCTGGATGACATTCAGGCTTGGGCTGAGAAGTGGCAAGTAACATTCACGCCACAAAAGTGCCAGGCAATGACTATCTCCAACAAGCAAGAGTCTAACCACCACCCCTTGACATTCAATGGTATTACCATCGCCGACTCCCCCACCATCAACATCCTGGGGGTCACCATTGACCAGAAACTTAACTGGACCAGCCACATAAATACTGTGGCTACAAGAGCAGGTCAAAGGCTGGGTATTCTGCAGCGAGTGTCTCACCTCCTGACTCCCCAAAGCCTTTCCACCATCTACAAAGCACAAGTCAGGAGTGTGATGGAATACTCTCCACTTGTCTGGATGAGTGCAGCTCCAAAAACACTCAAGAAGCTTGACACCATCCAGGACAAAGCAGCCTGCTTGATTGGCAACCCATTCACCACCTTAAATATTCACTCCCTGCACCAGCGGCGCACCGTGGCTGCAGTGTGTACCATCTACAAGATGCACTGCAGCAACTTGCCAAGGCTTCTTCGGCAGCACCTCCCAAACCCGCGACCTCAACCACCTAGAAGGACAAGGGCAGCAGGCGCATGGGAACATCATCATCTGCAAGTTCCCCTCCAAGTTACACATCATCCTGACTTGGAAATATATTGCCGTTCCTTCATCGTCGCTGGGTCAAAATCCTGGAACTCCTTCCCTAACAGCACTGTGGGAGTACCTTCACCACAAGGACTGCAGTGACCACCACCTTCTCAAGGACCATTAGGGATGGGCAATAAATGCTGGCCTTGCCAGCAACACCCACATTCAAGGAACAAATTAAAAAAACGTTGAATAAATCTATTGGATCCTTGATTAACCTTCTCTGCTCGAGTGAATGCAGTCCCATTTTTCCAAGTTTCCTATCATAGCTATATCCTCTCATTCCTGGTATCATCCTAATAAATCTCTGATGCACCTTTTGCATGGTTCCAATATCACTTCAATAATGGTGTGCCAAAAACTGCATGTTGTACTCTAAAGGTGACCTAATACCTGGTCTGTGCTGAGCTAGCTGGTCTTAGTCAGAATTGACAGCAGGAATGTTGCAGTTGGTCTCACTGCTTCTGTGCTAGAGAAAAGAAAACTCAACCACATTTCCCTTCCTGATCATTATCCAGTGACCCTACTAGAAAGTAGGCATTACTTCACAGAATCGCAATCCCCTCTGATACCACCCATGGTCAAATAGTCAATGGAAAATAAGTTAAACATGAAACTCCCTCAGTTGCCTGGTAAGTATATTCACTACACAATGTGGTACAAAATGGAAAAAAAACCAGAAGATTGCATTTGATTCCTGGTTTGTGCTGAGTTAGCTGTTCCTAACCAAGGCAGCAGATGGGTACCACCATTGGTGTCAGCACTCCTAGGATAGGGTGAGAATAAATGAATACTACTCTCTGCTCGCACTCCTGATCACTATGTCCCTTTGCTAGAAAGTGCTCACCTGCCCCGATGTGGGTGATGACAGGATGGATTCAGGTGTGATGCCCTCCATAGTTGAATAATCTTCCAATGGTTATCCTCTAGGTTCACACAGGAAGAATGGTTACTTGGGTGACTGAAGCCAGATCACAGGAAGTGTTTGTGCCTTCCAGAAATAAGGGGTGAAAACAAGAGCGAACTGTCAAAATTTAAAAAAAACAAGTTTGTGCACTGGGATTATATTATAGAAGAAATAGGCTTGTGGGCTGCATGGAATTTAAAAGCTTATCTCCCTCCTGGCATGAGTCTACAAAGAAAGATTATCTGCTGCAAAACAATACTAAGACTGTTGGGAACCTAGAAGTCTGGAAGTTATTCCCTTGCTAACACCATGATAACCCTTTTTCCTCAAGATCACCATTATCTTCTGATACCCTCCCAGACAAACAATCAATATCACAATTCACAAATATCATAGTTACTCTTCGGAGAGTTGACTTTCTCTCCCCTTTGTGACGAGGCTAAGAACCCTAGCTGTCAGAAACATTTGGTGATATTGGTTTACAAGCCCCTATGAAGAAGTGTTTCTTTGTCTATTCCCCATTCCCTAATCCCTTCCCCCACTCGAAATTCAAATCCCAGCTCCTTCTGTACAGAACATATATCAAACTTCAAAATCTGAATTAAGTGCTGTATGCTTTAATTTTGCCATGATAAAAATATAAACTGATTTAAATCTACACTGCATTCAGTTAAATAGTTACAAGGGTTTTTACTTACACTATATTCCTAAAGGACAATTCAGTTTAGGCACAGATAGTTATAGTGCCCATCCCCCCAAAGCAGCGCAGACTCATTTTTGTGTGGCCAGCCACTCCTTTCAATTGATTCATTCCACCCCACCCCCTCTCCTTTGCTCAGTCATTCAGACCTGGAAAGTCAATAACAAGCTGACATCATCAGTGGTTTGTATATTACACTGCTAGTTTCTAGCTACCAATAACCTTCTAAGTGAGGAGCATGTAATTCATGCAGTCAACTAGAAAATACATTTTTCTTTTACAGTACATTATAAAAAAGGCTGGAGCTATTGGTAGCTTATGAAGTATCAAAAACACCAAAATATTAAGTAAATGTTTTCTAATTTATATAAGGTTAGATACAAACAGGTTGGTCACTCTCACTGATTTAAATGTCTAAGATTCTCATGATCCATGTAGACAATATTTATGCTCTAATTTTCACAATTATAGGCAGGTATACTGTGACACCATGCCAATGAGGGAAATACCCTGCTATTTCTATTATAGCAACCCTGGGTATAGGTGGTGTCTGTGTGTCCCTGGTATCCAGCATACCTAGGGGCGTGGGGAAGGTTAGATTTGAATTTTAAAAATGTATTCCCAGGATGTGGCCACATTTATTGCCTATCCCTAATTGTTCTGAAAATATGGTAGTGGGCCTTCTCCTGCTGTCGGTGTAGTGATTGTGGTTTCGCAATGGTGTTAGGTACGGATATTCAGGATTTAGACCCAGCGACGATGAAGATAAAATGACATATGTCCAAGTCAGGATGGTGTGTGACTCGAAGAGGCACTTGGAGGTGATGGTGTTTCCCTTTTTAATCATTTTGAAAAAGGAATGGTGGAGGGGAATTGGATCAGATTTATTCTTTACAGCGATAATGAACCTAAGTCCTAAAATGGCTAATTTCCCTATAGCAATTGAATGCAGAGTGATAGATTGCAGTGGGAAACTGCAAGATTCAAAATTTGGCGTTTTGTAAAAAGAAAGAATAAATCTAATCCAATCCATTCCCCTCACCTTTTTTCCAAACGATTACAAAGCACACAAAGCACAGGTCTTTAGCAAGCCAGCATTAAAGTAAATTTTAAAATTTAAATTTTCTGTCTCATTTTCTCCCCTCCTCCACTGAAGGAACTCATTTATTTTAGGGTACAGTTCCACAAGTGTTGGCTGCACTTGGTATCTCCTCCAAATGACTATTTTTCATATGTCAGCCTAGATCTCATGTCAGAGGTCAATCCTAGTCTCACTTAATGTCCAAACATGCACACGTTCCAGCAGGGGTCACTAAATAGTGATCAAGAATGTGATTCTTGGCTGATTTTCCCCTTCCTTAGCCCAGGCAGCTCATTAAAACACCTTACCAATGCCCCAACCAAGATCAACTAACTCAACACAGACCTGGATCGAACCTGGAATTTCCTGGCCTGTATGAATCAGTAGCACAATTTTGCTATAAAGCCATGTTAGGAATACAGCACAGTTTTGTGCAAGTGGGGGACAGTCATGTTCTTACATATTTTTGTTACTGTTATTCCCCATCAATGGAAATTGACTCTGTTTACAAGTCAGAAATTCATGATAATGTTAGTCGTCTAATAGCGCACTTATAATTTTAATATTTAACCAAATCCAACCTGGCTGCCCTTGATTATTCATTTGATCTCGAATTATGGATTTCAAGAGTTTGCCCACAACTGATATTAGATTAACTAGCCTATAGTTATCCAGGTTATCCTTCTTGCCATTCTTGGAAATATGTTGCAAACATTCATTTATTAACTGTCCATTATTGATTTTTTTTCTATGTACTTTTAATATTTTCTGAAAAAATATTGATGCTAGTAACAACATTTGTAAGAATGATTTGAATCCTCAACTGTCAAACAAGATGTACTTTGCATATCAAAAAAGCTTTTCTTCAGGGATGGGACTCTTCTCTCAACTGCAGGCAATCTCTGGCTGCTAATGACAGTATTTACAGTCTCATAAATAGGTCTAGATTGAAAAAAAACAGCTAACTGTAAAGTGTATGTCATCTAAGAGTACAAAGATACTAAGAGAGGAGGAAGAATACATTTGCTGTCTTAAACTCCCACGTACAAAGAAGAAGGTAGATTGGACCAGAAGAAATAAAATAACAGTTCACTTAGTGTCGACGGAGCAAAACCAACCGCAAACCCTTTACACAGAACATCTGTCAATTTAACATTTTGAAAGTCCAGAAAAGCATTTTCTTCCTTTCTCTGTCAATTTCCTTCCCTTCCCCCTTTCCTGAAGCCATTGATTCCCTACTTGGGCAGATTCTGCAGGTCCCTCCAGTACGTCTTCCAATGTGGGATTTTCCTGGCTGGGCTGATTACTACCTTAACCTGTCAAGCCATTGGTGGAGTAGAAAAGTGTATCTTAAATAGATCTTTTAGATAGATTTCAGCTGTAGCTACTATGCACATTCATTTTCCTAACAAAACTGGTGGAAATATAGCTCTGCTGTCAGAACAATATTTCCTGATTCTCAAAGTGACCTAAACTGTAACAAAGTTTTAACTCTCAAATACACAATTTCAGTTGTATCTTCTAGTGCAACAATATTTCACCTTGCATAATGTTCTGTAATGTTCCCTGAAATTACAATGCAATAAAAAAAATGCTTTTTTAAATGTGGTGTTTGAATGTTAAGTGATATATATCTTTCTGTCTGTTGCAGTCTGGTCAGGTAGTGCCATTAAAATCATTTAATACAAGTTGCAGACAATAAAGTTTGACTTACAAGACAATTATTTTGCTAAGGTTAAAAGTCAGGAAAACATAAGGCCACAATAGTTTGCTTAACATCGAAGTATTCATATTGACAAAGTCTAATTTTGATGAAATGTTAATGAAAAATTGTTTATAATTGTTTCATTCTCATGGGATGTTGGCAAAGCAATTTGCAATGAGAATGTGACTTTAGCTGGGACTCTGAGTCAAATGTCAGGCCCTAGCATTTATTTGAGTTATTCAATAGCAGACTCAGGAGAACATGAGGGATATGCAAATCATACCTAATTAGAATAACTTATAAGTGGGTTATTTCAAATCGCACAATGATGAAGCCCTCAGTTTTATAAAGATAGGACTGAGGTTATGAGGAGCTAACCTAAATTTATATATGCAAATTAATTCTGATTATTATACTTCACTAATACTTGCACATCTGTGGCATTGGTCATAATGAGTCAGAAGTTTTGCTGCTACAAGGGAGGGGTAAGGAGGACTGTGCTACAGAAATGGGGGAGGGGTGCTTTCACATTTCAACATTTTTACTTATTTAGCCTAGAAGGGATTTAGGGTCAATTTATATTATACTGCTGCTATGAATATAAATTCGGGCCACAAAAGGTGAACTACAAGAAACACACAAGCTATCTGAAATGTTGATTAAGCCTATTAGCTTAATACCAGATGAAGTAATTAACAGAATTTTGTATACTCATAATACCATATTAGTTTGAGAGAATGGAAGGGGTCAATACCGTATTTCAGAGAGATGTGCATCTATAATGTTGGTTATATGACCGCAGCTAAAGAATATCTGAAAGACATCTGACTTAATATTGGGTCTGGCCATTTTGCAGGCATCCCTGGCAGCCACCTAAAATAGGCATTATTCTCCTTATATATGAAAATGAAGGGCCTAAAGTCTGACTTTGACGCCATTGCTGAGATTGACAATGGGCAATGGGTGGAGGAGGAGGCTGGCTTGCTCCGCTTGGGATTCTTTAGCGGCCACCAACAAAAGATCTTTTTTTAAATTTCAAAAATCATTCCCATGGAGCCAGGAGGAGCAGGTTTGCATGACTTTCAGAGAAACAGCATAGTTGATGGCCCAAATGGCTTTCTCCTGCACTGTAAAATTAAATTCTATAAAATGGCATGATATGAAAGTTATAGAAATTAAGGGAGCGATTTTGCCAATGGGGGCGCATTGGAGGCGGGACTGTTGCTTGTCGGGTTTTAGTCCCACCTCCATCGACTTGTGGCCAACCCATATTATTTGACCTTGTTAAGCCCGACAGATGAATTGTCATCGTTTGACAGTTCTGTGAAGCTGTCAAACACTGACATTCTATGTTGTTTGATGAGTCCTTCAAACCTCTTTTGTGAGCAGAAATTAGATGGATGTTGTATCAGAGAATGCAGCAGCCATCTGTCATCTCTGCCAGTGAGATGCGAGACTCTCCGCATCCCCAATTGTTGAAGCCTGCAGGAAGAAACAAAGGTAAGTAAACATTTCCTATCACTTTCCACTTACCTCACACACTTACCTCTCCACACTTGCACCCATCACTTACCTTCACAGCGCACTTTTGCACCCCTCCAACCCCCGCAGACCCACTGCTCGCCTCGGTGACCCTGGTGAGGTTTCCCGACGTCAGGAAGCCCACACTGTAAAGTCTGTGGGTTGTATAGCGAAGTAGTACACAGACTACAAGAGTAACTTTAACAGGACTTTACTATTCGAAGGTCAGGGCGAATCTGCCCAATAAATTCTGCCACAGCACTTATATACCGGTGTGGTCACCGTCGGTATTACAGTATACAGCAGCCAGGATAAAGTAGTGCCACACCTAAAATAGTTCTCTTAAAGGTGGACGGTTACATACAATAGTTCTCTTAAAGGTAGAACAGTTACATACACTACAATCCTCCCTTTTTAGCTTACAACATACTTATTCCCCATTAACATAACATCATAACATATCCAACTTCATGTTACAACAGTTCACAGAGGTAGTCTCTGCGGAAACAGTTCACAGATTCAGTCTCTGCGGGAAACAGTTCACAGATTCAGTCTCTGATCTTCTTGACTCGGTCCGGACCACGCCTCCATGGTGTAGTCGGGTCACCTTGCTAGAGGGACTCCTCCCATAGTCCTTCCCTAGACTTAACAGCTTTACTTCCATCACTTCTGAACCAGCATTGCTGACTTTTTTAAAACAAACAAAAAACAGTTGGATTGCCTTGGGAAATTTTCCTACTTTCCAACTGATTTGGCTCCGTTCGGGGGACCACGTGTGTGATCGGGTAGAGGTAATAATGGTTCAGATGGTTATCATCTTCTGCTTCGTCTTTCCCTTTTTTGCTTCTTGGAGACTCTCGGGGCTCCATTGTCAGCTGCCAGCTGTAACGCCACCATCTCCCTATGTTCCTTAGACTTTAAGTGATTCATCCTGATTTCGGCACTTTGGGAGTTCTCGGCACAAGCTGGGCAGACCAGGTCCTCGTAATATTCAGTGTCACTCAACAGATCATGGTAATATTCGGTGTCGTCCTGAGCTAGGCCAGCGAGAGGGTCTTCTATTTCCTCCTTACCCAGCTGGACGTTAGCCAGCTTTTGTTCCAAATCCAGACATCTTTCCTGAAGAGACTTCTTCATGTGTTCCGCTTCATCCAGCTTTTTCTGGGCTTTCAGCAAGTCTTTTACTAATGACCTCATTTGTGATTTCAATACTTCAACTTCCTTCGGAGATTGATTGATCGGACTATTCAATCCCTCTACTGAAGTAGCTGTTTCAGCATTCTGTTGTTCTACATTGACATGAGTCAGCGTACTTTTGGCATCCAAGGGCTGCTCTGCTGCAGTCTTCTCCGTCTGTGTTGCCACTTCAGCTATTTCAATAACTTTTGAGAGCTCCGAACCCCTTTTCTTTGAAGATTGAGGCTCGTGTTCAAGTTTTTCCCATTTCAGAGTTTTATCCCTCAGCATATGAAGGAGTTGGCTGACTGTTAACTCTTCTGCCATCATCCCTTTCCCATTCGCTGCAGGGCTGTTTATAACCTTGCCCTGGAGGAGTTGGCTGACTGTTAACTCTTCTGCCATCATCCATTTCCCATTAGCTGCAGGGCTGTTTAGAACCTTGCCCTGGGGCTCCTTTGCTGTTTCTACTTCGCCATCATCCGCAGCCCCCACCATTCGAATTTCCACAATTGAATCGTCCGGTGATGCTGCACCCGACTTCAGTAGGAGCTCGGAATTCATGGCGACCAAATCAGCCTTTTCTGCCTGCAACCTGCTAACAAGCGCCTTCAGTTGCTGAACATCTTGCTCCACCAGATTAGAGCACGCACCTTCAGAGACCGAATCAGCTTTGATTCGTTTGGCCTCCTCGCGCAGACGGTTTGTGTGCTCCTGCTCCTTTTTCTCCCTCAGCTGCTTCTGTTGTCTTTCCAGATTCTCCCACTCTGTGTCCAAGAACTTTTTCATTGCTGTTGTCTCTTGCTCAAGACGGCGACTCAATTGTTCTAATTGCTGTTGTAATTTGAAATAAAGTTGAGTTCGAGCCCGGTGTTCCTCAGTAATGTATATGTCTGTAAACTGGACAGACTCAGAATTCTCTGTCAAACTATGTTGTTGTTGTTCAGTGGAATTCTGTTCTGAAACTTTGTTCTCCTCTGGCGCATAAGCCTTTATGCACGCCTTCATTTTTCCAACCTCAGTCAGCAAGTCCATTTTAGCCTTGTCTTTCATACTTGGGCTGGTCTTATCGTCATCCGTTTCAGAGTCTGAGCTGATTGTCTGCACCGAGTCCTCACTCGTTATTGCTTTTAGGTAGTGCCATTCCATGTCTATTTTCTTGATCCACTCCCGTCCTAGAAGTGGTGGTCCTCCCTCAGGTAGTACATATAAGTCCATTCCTGGGTGTTCTTTGCCCCTGTCTCTCACCTTGACTCTTATCTTCCCCATGGGGTATACTTTATGCCCCATGTATGTCTGCAATACGAACTTGGTATCTCTCAAGGGTATATGTGAGAATAGCCGGTTGTAATCCCTTCGATTTATGACTGATAGGGCTGATCCAGTGTCCAACTCCATTTTCACTTGGACTCCGGCTATTTTTAGCATGACCCAGATAGTTTGTAGGTCAGCTTTCTTACTCACATTGTGAATTCTCAGACTACCCAGTTCCTGGCCGTTTGGGTCTGAATCCGAATTCTGTTCGTCTGAACTCTTCTCAGCCACCTTGTGTACTTTGTTGTACTTTCCCTGTGATGGCTTTTTTTGGTTGCTGGTCTTCTTTCCTGACCGGCATACTTTAGCTATGTGACCCAGTTTGCCACATTTTCTACATTCCTGGTTTTTAAACCAGCATTGGTTCTGGTCGTGTGTTGTCTTCCCACAACGATAACATTTCGTTGTACCCGAAGTAATTTGATCCACACTGAGTACCGCTGCCTTTAGCTGCATTTCCGCAGTTCCTTTCGCTGCGGCTTCGTGCGATGCTGCAATAAGGACAGCCCTCTCAAGTGTAAGGTCGTTCTCTTCGAGTAGTCGCTTTTGCGTTCCTTCCTTCGACAACCCGCACACGAACTTGTCTCGCAATGCCTCTGTCAGATTTCCTCCAAACTGGCAGTATTTCGCTAGTCTACGCAGTTCGACCAAGTAGTCCGCGTTGCTTTCCTCTTTCCGTTGCGTTCTCGCATAAAATTTGAATCGTTCCGCCAACATCAGCGGTGTGGGGTTCAAGTGATCCTTCAGAACAGCAACAATATTAGCGAAGGTCTGATCCGCCGGTTTAGCTGGTGATAGAAGATGCTTCAATAACCCGTATGTCTTCGCGCCCATCGAGTTTAGCAAGGTTATAGCTTTATCATCATCTTCTATTTTATTGGCCTCACAATATATCTCGATACGTTCTACGTACGTGGCCCAATCTTCCACCTCGGCATCGAGTTTGTTGATGTTACCATGCTTAGGCATCTTCACTATCTCTCACTATCTTTCTGCGAAACAACAGGATTTCTCTTTAACTTTTTAACTTTTTCTTTTTTTTTTCCAAAATGGCGGGTTCCCGCGCTTGTCTTCTTCCCCGCCTACTGGCAAAATGGCGGTTTCCCGCGCTTGTCTTCTTCCCCCCTACTGGCAAAATGGCGGTTTCCCGCTCCTGACTTCTTCCTCTGGTGGGAGGGGTAAGCTTTGCCCTCGGGCGACGACCGCTGGTTTACGGGGTTTGTAGCCTGTGCGCCGGCTTCAGTTTATTCTGAAGCGCGCGCTAGAAAAGCCGATCGCGTTCCTTGTCCCCCCCCCCCTTCTTCTTTTCGGCAGGGGCAACCGGCGCTGGGGACAACCAGTTGGCGTTGGACAGATCCAGCTCCTGGTCCTTCACGGCAGCTGCTGCAAGCCGCTGGCCGGAACCTCGCTCGGTCTCTCTCTCGGGCTCTGTCTCTCCCGCTCGCGCGGCTCTCGCTCGCTCTCTCTCGGGCTCTATCTCTCCCGCTCGCTCGGCTCTCGCTCGCTCTCTCTCGGGCTCTGTCTCTCCCGCTCGTGTGGCTCTCCCTCAGCGGCTTTAAACGCCTCTCCCAGACCTCCCGCAGTCCGGTCCTTTCCTCCCCGGCTGCGGCTGATTCTTCGCGGGTTATTTAGTTATTTATTTATTTATTGCCTCCGCGCCTTATGATCCCGGTCGCAGCGCCTCGCGGCCTCGGTAGGTGCCCGGCCTTTTTCACCCCAATCGCGCCTCCCAGCTTCTCGCAGTCCGGTGCTTTCCTCCCCGGCTGTGGCTGAGTTCTCCGTGGCTTATTTATGTTTATATCTTCCCGCGCCTTACGATCCCGGTCGCAGCGCCTCTGGGCCCGACTTCTGTCCGGCTCCTTTCCCCCTCGACCGTGGTCGAGTGCACTGCCCTTATCCTCCATTTATTTGTTTCTATTTTCCCTTTACTCACAGTCACCGTGGCCGACTTGCTTCTCGTGCTGCTCGGCTCAAGCACCACCGTGGCAGAAGGAACAATCCGTGCCTGTTGCTGATGGAAGGCTGCGTGTCTGAAGTCTTCTTTCTTTCTTGCTGTGCAGACTCGAGTTTTCTCCCAGCAGAACGACGAGGGCGGTTGCCTCTTCTCGACGCTTTGTTAACTGCTTCGGACGTATTGCTGCACGCAGGGTAAGATCGAACTCGTCGCCACTGTAAAGTCTGTGGGTTGTATAGCGAAGTAATACACAGACTACAAGAGTAACTTTAACAGGACTTTACTATTCGAAGGTCAGGGCGAATCTGCCCAATAAATTCTGCCACAGCACTTATATACCGGTGTGGTCACCGTCGGTATTACAGTATACAGCAGCCAGGATAAAGTAGTGCCACACCTAAAATAGTTCTCTTAAAGGTGGACGGTTACATACAATAGTTCTCTTAAAGGTAGAACAGTTACATACACTACACACACCTCTGTTGGAAAAATGGGGATAATCCTCTTAACTGCCTGTTAACTACCTGTTAACAGGCAGTTAAGTGGCTGTAATCCCCTTCCCACCTCCAGGAGATGGGACCCGGCGCGGGTCGGCTACCCGTCTCCTGGGAAGATGGCATGGAGGCCGGTTGGGGGCGGGATGCGCACCCGCCCCCACATTCTGCCATTTTCCCGGCAGTCCCGCCTCCCCAGGGCTGGCAAGATCACGCCCCTGGGGCTAGATTTTCAGTTGCTTGCGCCAGCAGTTAGCGCCTTAAGAGAAGTGATTTCCGGGCGCTATGCGTGTAGCGCCCGGGCGCAGCGCAGTTTGCGCCCCGCCCCAAATTAAGTTGCCCGTTAGCGCCGGCGCAAAGTTTAGCGCCCGCCCGGATGCGCGCGCAGAAAATGACGTCACATCCTCGTGCAACGCCCTTTGGCCGCCCCGATTGCAAACTTCAGTCGGACCGCCCCATTGTGCGGCGGGCGGCCGGAGCGTTTGGAAAAAGGAACGCAACACAACCAGCGCGGGCCCCGGGGGGCGCTAATTAAAGGGATCGTCCTCTCCAGTATAAAGGCCATCCATTATTTCAGAAAACAGTCTTGTGCAACGCATTTCTGGAGACACAACAAGGAGGATAGCTAACTGGTTTCAAGCAGCAAGAGCCAGGTATTTTTGGACTCAGGCAACAGCGCTGCAAGTGGCCATTTGGAAATTAGAGTGTTTGCCAGGATTTGATGGGGGTTGCATGGGGTGCCAACGCGGAGCTACAGCTCCATGTCCGTAGGGCTCGCAGACGTATTGTGAGAGGGGCAGCCCTGGCTAGAGGCAGAGGGGGCTACAGGCGTCGGCCACGTAGGCCTTACCCAGTCAGGCTATACCGCCAGCAGCGCTCCTACCTAAACATGAGTGCCGCGCGATGTGTTAAAAGGCTCCGATTCCGGAAGGGGGTGATTGCAGAGATCTGCCACCTGCTTCGCCGAGATCTGCGGCCAAAGCTCAGGTGCAGGACGTCTCTGTCGGTGGAAGTGAAGGTGACAGTGGCATTGAACTTCTATGCCACCGGCTCCTTCCAATACGCTGCTGGGGACATAGCAAACATCTCCCAGTACGGCGCGCATCGCTGCATCCGCCAGGTGACCGAAGCACTGTTCAGAAGGAGAAGCCAATTCATCTCCTTCCCCATGGCCCTGGAGAGCCAGCATCAGCGCGCATTGGGATTTTCCAGACTCGGGGAATTCCCCTTGGTGCAGGGCGCCATTGACTGTACGCATGTGGCTTTGCGGGCCCCTCTGGAGCATGGCGAGCAGTATCGCAACAGGAAGGGCTACCATTCTCTGAATGTGCAGCTGGTCTGTGACCACAAGCAGCGCATCATGGCAGTCAATGCCAGCTTCCCAGGCAGCAGCCACGATGCCTTTATCCTGCGGCAGAGTACTGTGCATGACATGTTCCAGGCACAGCCTCCCCCAAGAGGATGGCTACTCGGGGACAAAGGCTATCCTTTGTGCACCTGGCTCATGACCCCGCTCCGCGCGCCCAGGACCGCTGCTGAAGAGGCCTACAACGAGAGCCATCAAACCACCCGCAACATCATCGAGCTAACTATTGGGGTCCTCAAGCAGCGGTTCCGCTGCCTTGATCGCTCCGGAGGAGCTCTCCAGTATTCGCCGGACCGGGTCTCCCAATTTGTGGTGGTTTGCTGCATGCTACACAACCTGGCTATCCGCAGGACTCAGGCACTGCCACCTGACGTTGGACCAGCACCTCAGGAGGAGGAGCAGGAGGAGCATGAGGAGGAGGAGGAGGAGGAGGAGGAGGAGCAGGAGTACGTTCCCAGGAGGGAGCGACCAAGGCCAAGGGCCGCACGACGCCACCTTATTACACGGTACTTCTAAGCCCCCTGTCAGGGAATGGCCAGGGGCCATGAGGGAAGATGAATGCAGCCGCTCCGCAAGCCCTCAGCCGGCGAAGCCAACAAACACTAAGAAGAACAACCATGGAGACTGCATGAATAAAGATAATTTTTTATTAAACAAAAATGAAAAGCCCTTCCGACATGAATCCCCAAAAACAATAAACGGGCCCCACAAAAAGCCCAACAAACGACTCACTCCCACAAACTGGGGAGGAGCCACTCCACCTTTATTGAAACCGGGCCTCAACGTCGGCCTAACGCAAAAAAAAAGCCCTCCAAAAGCACAACCATGGGCAAAATAAAGATGGCCACCGCCATATTAAAGGAAAGCTGGCCACACCCTCTACTGAGTGGCCCGCGAGGGCGAGACCTTGGCCAGCATTTTGCCTCCCCTGCCCTGCCTGCTGCTCCTTCGCAAGCTCTGCCCAGTGGCTGCTGCGAGGCTGGGGGAAGGCGCCTGAGGCTCAGATGCCCTTCCGCCAGATGCCGCTGGGGGGCGGCCTACACGGCGTTTGGGCCTCGAGGGGCCGTTTCCTGAGTGGCGCGCCTGAGCCTGGCCACCATCAGCTGCAGCCGCTTGCCCTTGACGCCCCAGAGGGGGAATGGCGGCGACGGATGGTGCAATGTGGGCCAGCTGGCGTCTGGGATGCGCTGGCTGGTGCTGTGGCGCGGTGGCACTCGGCCGGGCCGGCACTGCAGGATCCGCAGCAATCAGCCGACGGCCGGCTTGCTGGGATGGTCCAGCGCGGCGCCTGCCCTGGCGATGCCTGCCTGAGACAGCGCGTGTGGCAGCAGTGAGTGGCCCTGTGGTCCTGGTGTGCGCGTGCATCACATCCGCCAGGGTCTTGACGGCATCAGTTAGCATGCGGCCAGTCGCGGCAGTTGCTGCCCCGAACTCGCGCACACTGGTCGCCAGCGACTCGATGGCCTCAGGCATGCGCCCCACCACGCTCATGAGCTCCGTGTGGCGCCGGTCCGAGTCGTCGGCCATCTGATCGAGCTTCCGCACCTCCTCCGAAGTGAAGGTGTCCGGACTGGAGTCGCGACTCTCCCGCTGGGGAGGAGGGGGCCGAACTAGGGGACCCTTGCCGCGTTGGTGACGGCGAGTGTGCCGAGCAGCAGCACTCCCCTCTGATCCTTCCCCCCTTTGGGGGGAAGGCCGCGGGCCACGCGCACGGCTGCTGGGTGGCTGGACGCCACTGGTCCCAGAAGCTGCATTGCCCTGCGACAGTTCCTCCAGGCACTCGTCCAGTGAGGAGGTGTCGAGCATTTCCTCCTCTCCTGCGGGACGTGACTGTTCCCCCGAAGGTCCGGCTTGCTCCTCCTCCTCCTCCTGGTTGGAGGTGCTGTCACTGGCAGCCTCAGGGTCCTGGTCGTCACCAGCTGAAAGCAGGAATGCACAAGAGTAGCTTCAGAGTGAGGAGACGGCGTCAGCGAGGGAGTTAGGACTGGTGGGATTCAGCGCATTGGTGGGACAGTGGCAAAGGAGGTAGCTCGGATGGGCCAGTGCGATGCGAGAGGGCCAAAAGGCGAGGTCCTTACCATTGCCGGGCAGTGGAGGGTCGGATACACCGCACGCTGTGGGGACAATCACACGTGCTCCCATGAGCACACACACGCGCTCCTCCAGCCGAGTGAGCTTCTGCAGCTTGGCGCGGCCACCCCTGGCACGGGCCTGGCGATTAAACGCTACTTTAGCCTGCAAGAGAAAGGACGGGCTGTAAGTGCGCAGTGAAGCCCTGATGTAGTGTGCACTGCCTCCCATGGTGGAATAGCTTGGACAGAGTGAAGCCCTGATGTAGTGAGCACTGCCTCCCATGGTGGAATAGCTTGGACAGAGTGAAGCCCTGATGTAGTGTGCACTGCCTCCCATGGTGGAATAGCTTGGACAGAGTGAAGCCCTGATGTAGTGTGCACTGCCTCCCATGGTGGAATAGCTTGGACAGAGTGAAGCCCTGATGTAGTGTGCACTGCCTCCCATGGTGGAATAGCTTGGCCAAAGTGTAGAGTGCCGAATGGCCATTTGATGCTCATGACTGTCCCAATGCTGCTGGCTGAGGGCTGGCCAAAAGGACTTTCAGGTCCCTTTGCCCATCATGTCAGGTGTACATGCAAGAATGAGGAGGAGACTGGAAAGGCTACTCACCCTCACAATCCTGGTCAGATCGTTGTACTTCTTACGGCATTGTGTGTGGGTCCTGGGGGCCTCGCCGGTGAACGTCACCCTCTGGGCGATCTGCTTCCAGGCTTTGGTGTAGTCGTGGTGGGTTGGATTCCTCCCACTGTCTGGAAACAAGATCTTGCGCCTCACCTCCAGAGCTATGAGCATGATGTCCAGATCACCCTCTGAGAAGCGCAGGGCACGCTGACGGGCCTTCTCTGGCGTTGCCATGACTCCCTGGGGCTGAGCAGTAGTGTTGAGGCCTCTTTGCAAGGCTGCAGTGTGCAGGGCGTGGCAGCAGACCAATTCGTCCCTTCCCCCTTTAAGAGCTGGTCGGCACCACGGGGTCTGCTGTCAGTGCAAAAATGACCGCACCCGTGCTGCGCCCCGCCTGGGCGCTATCCCTCTGGACCGCCGGCTTAGCGCCTAAAGAGAGTAGTGGAACGCCTCTTTTAGCGCTCCACCAACCTCTTAGGGCGAAGCCACTGAATTCCCGGCAACGGGGCGCTACTTTGGGGCGGGCGCTAACTTCGGGCGGGCGCTAAGGTTAGCGCCCCAAAACTGCCTATACTGAAAATCTAGCCCAAGGTGTTATATATGAAGTTCATGTGATAAGTAAGACATTGAATATATTATTATAGATGTTTTGCATCTATAGTAACAAACAGGAATTGAATGTGTCGAAAATGTGACTTTCTTTTTACCACTGGCTATTTCCAAACCCCTCCTGGGGTTCAACAAATCCATTTGAGGAGAAGTCCTCACTCACTGCCAATCCAGAGGTATGTGGAATCTGGCCAGTATGAATTGACAGCCTGATTCTATTACCAAATTCAAGGCACAAAAATAAATGCCCATGTAAGCTTCAACTGTTCTGACCTTCCCATCATCTACTTGCCTTCCTGTGCAGTGTTTCCCCCCGCTGCCACCTCCCCCAACATCCCCCCTCTTAACCTGCACAGCTGCTTCAGAAGTTTGCAAACCTTGTCCTCGCAGACTGGCTCGTTTTGAAAAAAGTTTAACTCTTTCTACCTCAACCCCTCCAGAGTTACTTATGCAAATGTTGGCTTGGCTCAGTTGGTACACTCTTGTTTCGGAGTCAGAAAATTGTTGGTTCAAGCCCCAGGACTTGAGCACATTGTCTAAACTGCCACTTCCATGCAGTAAAGAGGGACTGTGGCTTTGTTAGAGGTGCTGTCTTTTAAACAGCATTAAAATTGAGATAACAACAGAAAATGCTGGAAAAACTCAGCAGGCCAGGCACCATCCGTGGAGAGAAAATAGAGTCGACGTTTCGGGTCTAACCCTTTTTCAAAACTGGAAAGGAAATGAAATAGATCGAAAGGCAGGGCTGGGAGAGAACAAAAGAAGTGAAGAGACATTAAGAGGTATTCAAAACGAGACGAGATGGTGATAGGACTAGTGGAGGCAAAAGACGGCTCTAGATTAGGTGTGAAATGTTCTGGCAGAACGAGAGACAGCTGCCATGTGGGAGAGAGAAAAAAAAAGGGGGGGGGGGGAAAGGGCCAAAACAAAGATGTGGATAAAATCTAAGCAAAAATGTAATGGGGGCCGAGGTTATGATCTGAAATTGTTGAACTCGATGTTGAGTCCGGGAGGCTGTAAAGTGCCTAATCGGAAGATGAGGTGCTGTTCCTCGAGTTTACGTTGAGCTTCCGTGGAACAATGCAAGAACTAGAGTACAGTGAGGTCTGAGTGGGAATGGGGTGGTGAATTAAAGTGACAGGCGACCGGAAGCTCGGGGTCCTTACGGACTGAGCGGACCAAAATTGAGACCCTGTTTTCTGTTTTGGTGACTCAGGTGGATGTAAAAGATTCTATTGTACTATTTAAAGAACAGCAGGGAGTTCTCCCACTGTCCTGACCACCATTCTTCCCTCAACCACCACCAAAAACAGGTTATCTGGTCATTCATTTCTCTTGCTGTTTGTTGGGATATTGCTGTGCACAATTGTCTGGCAAGTTTCTCTACACAACAGTGACCACACTTCAAAAGTTATTAATTGTCAAGCACTTTGAGGTGGCCTGAGAATACAATATTTGCTATCCAAATGCAAGTTCCTTTTCTTAATCTCAAAGATACCTATAAACATATCTGTCTTGTACACTGCACATACCTTCACAGAAAGTCTAAAAAAGAACTTGGGAGTGAGATCTAGGTCACCAAACACCAGGAAATAAATGGAAGGGAATCTGGGAAAAAACCCTCACTAGTGCCATTCCCTATCTAATATCATTGTGGGAACACCGTCACCACACGCAGCGCTGCAAGAAGACGGCTCAGCACCACCTTCAACTGGTGGTGGGCAATAAATGCTAGCCTTGCCAGTGATGCCCATATCACAAGAATAAAAAAAAAATGTTAGCGAGGTGCAGAAGGGAGCACCTGGTGATTCACTGAGCACGAGTGAGGAGGAGGACAAAGTGCAGGTAGAATCTGAGGATCCACAACCTACTGGTGAAAGGGCCAGATTGAGCGCTCGGTTAGCTGCTGTGCCCATGGATTAGGACCTCATGCTTACAACAGCAGTATGTTACCTCAGTACCAGCAGTTCATGCAATGATTTGAGTGTGTTCCAGTCAGCCTGTACAGTTTGAGGGCATTTATGGAATAGTCCACAACCTGTAGTGCTGCATGACTGTCTGACCGAGCTGCAGATCAGCAACTGCAGTGCTGGTCAGATGCCGAGATCACATTGTGGGGCCATAACCTTACTAACGTTTTCCACGCCCTTAGTGAGGCTTGCAAATGCCAAATACTTCCCCACCACACTATTAAGCATTATGCACACAATATCTCCAGTGGGCTTCAGGATTACGTGTTTGAAAATGAGGATCCCCGGTGTTCAATGCACTACACCGCTGAACAGCACATTATTGACCCCCAAATGTAAATGGAATAGGAATTGCCTAATGCCTTAAATAAGCCCAATGTTAAAATTATGCATAAAGGTATACGTTTACTCGCTGAATAATTTCTTGCAGCTGCATGGGGGAATGTTTGATCTCATAAATATAAACAGAAAACAAATCACAAGGAGCACATATTAAATAAATCATATAATACCATAGAAGAGTAAAGAATAAATGACTAATGCACCATTGCTTCAAGTCAGCACATTGATGACAAACGAAATACGATCCCCCAGTGTCTATACTAAAGGTGACTTGAATAATGGACATCTGACACATTCACTGACAGAGTTCCTTGGTTAAAGCTTGTTTGAGAAGCAGCTGTCGCTGTTTATACGAATCCAATGTGATCTTTTAACTCAAAGCTTAAAACTGCATCAGATTATAGATATGAGAATCTGTCCTCTGATGTGTAATAATTTAAACATAATGGCCCTGAAAATCCATGGGGTGGCACATCTTGGTGTAACTGCTGAGATGCGCCTGCTTCTGACCGCCACTGCTGACCCTGTCAAAGTTTGCAGGGTCAGGGGAGGTCACACGCTCCACATGGTAATGAAAGACTGGGGCATTTCATGGGACAACCCCACCAACCCACCAAAAAGAGCTGGGTTCCTGCTCCTGGAAAAAAAACCTGAAGTGCCCCTGTGGCCGCCTTACAAAAGGAGGCCGCTTCAAACTTTAAAAAAATTCTCGGGCACATTTTTGGGCGTCCACACCACAATCATGGTCTGGACACTCTGGTGGGGCCCCACAATTCCTAAATGCGTGGGCTAGTACACTTGGTCTCACCTGCACTGATTATACGTTGGCCCCTAAGAAGGCCCAGGGCATGGGGGTTCCCCATGCTGGCCCGCACCCTTATGTTAATGGCCTTGTAAGGAGCAGGTGGAGGCTCTGTCTCCACAGAGCCTCCCTGCAAACCTCAGTACTGGACTGTGATCCAGCATAAGTAGGTCCTGCTCTAGTTTCTGGCTGTTCCAGCAGACTCTTGCTGAAGTTATGGTGGGAGTCTGCTGGAACAGCTGTAAATTTTTGGGGGTCTCACAATAAAATTCACTGCAGATCTTTCATATATAAAAAAAGAGACATCTGGGCTTCTTTAGTAACACAATGATCTAGGTTTCTGTTTAATAGTGACTGAATAAAAAGTTTTCTTATGTAATATATGTGTATTTAAGGCTTGAACTGCACACACAATATAATTAATCAATGACTTAGTCTGGTAGGGAAACAATCCTTTACTACCAACAGGCTAAAGATCATCGGTAGAAGGGGATGCACAGTTGCAACACCCAAGAAGAATAAATATTCAATAACTGTCAACTTGCCAATAAATGTTCAGATAAATGGAAAAAAATCTAGACCATGATTCTACTGGTGATTCCTTATAAAAATGTTCCGCTTATATTTTATATAAATGGAAAGATATAAGAGTACACCTTGTTATTAAATAATTTTAGATTATGTTTGGCGTAATAAATAGCCTTTCCATTTTCTAACTAATGTTACGCAGACCCAAAGTAATTGTAATTTCTGTGCTATTGTTAAAATGGTTTTACATGCCAGTCCTTTTATGTACAATAATAAAAGAGAAGTAATTTATTTGAGCTAGCAAGCAGTATGGTTTTCCTTATGTAAACAAAGGAGATTTTTCCCCATGGTCTTAAATTCCAGTTTCAGTGGCTGCCAGTGTCTGTTTTGTAAGTAGATTGCTTTCTGATTTATGTGCATCTAAAAAGGACCTGAAGTCATTTATCTTCAATCCAGGAGAGAGATGAAAGAGGTGCGATTGTGAAATCTCCCGCAGAGCTAAATCAGGGCATCAAAGAAGGGAAAAAAATCTATTCCCATGCTGAAACTAGAGCTCTCCCTCCTGCATGTTTTTATTAAGATCTTTTACACTTGCTTGTTTGTTTAAGTATAAAACCAGTCATATGTAAAAAAAAACTAATACAAATTGTTGCAATGTGGTGTGTCAAAGGATGTAAATCAGCTATTTAAAAATGTTCAATCAGTAACCTAGGACTCCAACTTGGCTGCCTCAGTTAGGTAATATTTCTCAGATCTCCGCTGGTCACACTCTGTGATGCAACCACCTGATAGGGGTCTGAGCTCATTGGTCGGTAGCATTTTGGGAGGTTGTCTGAACAACAGGTGAAAATGCCAGCAGTGCCATTTTGTGACTGGGTGGGTGTTTTAAAAGTGCAGTTATGCCTGGATGATACCAATAGGGCCACCAATTAGCCATATGGCACGAGTATAAGATCTGTTGGCCTCCGCTAACATTACAGCAGTGATAGAGCTTTCTTTTCTCACTTTAACCTCCACTCTTGTAACATTTGTAATATCTCCTCCTATCTTGATTCTATCCATTTCCAGTTATTTTGCCTTGGTTTATTGAGAAGCTGAAGCAACATATGTGGCAAATGCAGTTTTGGTATCTCAGTGGCCATGGTGGGTAGTGAATCCTTAGCTTGTATTTGCATATTCTCCATGGTGGGTTGCATTGAGCATGGATTGTTTTTGGGTCCCCTGTGCTTACATAGAATTGTATAGAAATTACAACATGTAACAGGATGTTTGGCCCAACCAGTCCCTGTTGGGGTTTATCCTCCACAGAATCAGTTATCCTAATGCCATAGGTCCACCCTATTTCCATGTCCCTTTATTCCCTTTCCCTTCAATCACCTATCTAATCTATTCTTAAAGGTTGACATCCGCCATTCATCGCCTCGGGAGTTCTCCCAGTCATTCCCCACCCCCACCCATAACTTTGGCAGAAACCCCAGAGAAGTGGTGTAAACCCCATTCATGCTGTTTCTTCGGGGCTTCAGCAGATCTTCCACTGAAGCTATGGCAGATAATTGGGAGAATCCCCAGAGCATTTCACCCTATGGTCTCTGCTTCAATCACTAACTCCAGTAGTGCATTCCACAGCTTCACAACCCTTGGTGTAAAACTGTTTCTGCTGCTCTCTGTCCTAAATCTTTTCTGTTTAATTTTGTATCTATGTCCCCCTGTTCAGTACCCCCGAATCACTGGAAGTGGCCTGTTTCTATCTACATTGCCCCATCCTTTCATAACTTTAAATACCTCTATCAAATTACCCTCTTTTCTAATGAAAACAGACCCATTATTCCCTAGCAGGCAAAATATTCCCATGGCTCTATTTATGCTATGTTTGAGTGGGTCACTGGGAAGTGCTTGAAATCAATAGAAATGCTTTACTGTTGATTGCTTTCCTCGTTTACTCTGAGAAACACTTAAGCCCTCATTTTAATTGGGTGTGCCGAAGTGGGCGGAAAACCATCCTGACCTTAGCAGCGGGAGGCCCAGGCAATTTTAACATCTGGGCCTCATCTGCATATCCCCAGTCAGTTGCCTCACCTGAAACTGGGGGGAAGCGGCAGCATGCCGGCGGGTGGGAGTGCAATGTTAGGCAGCAGGAAGCTACCGCTGGTGAACAAAGTAATGGGCGGTGGAATTCAGGTAAATGGCGGGGAGGGGGTTTTGGGCTGGCCTTACGATAGGGAGGTTGGAGCTGAGGGCACGGGAGAGTTAAACTTTCCTACTCCTCCTGGCCCCACAATGGAGGTCAAAAAAGTTTAAAAGACTCACCTCTTTGG
This sequence comes from Somniosus microcephalus, assembly GCF_052327205.1. NCBI lineage: Eukaryota > Metazoa > Chordata > Chondrichthyes > Squaliformes > Somniosidae > Somniosus > Somniosus microcephalus. The sequence goes on along the minus strand of NC_140992.1, from coordinate 62,215,088 downwards.
CCTCTGCTGGTGCCGACTTTTCTTCACACTTGGTTAACCGGGCAGGAAAGCCACAACCACTTCCCTATTCAGACCCATGGTAAAAAAATAGCAGTCGGACCCTGATCTGCAGATTTATAGAAGGACCCTGACGGTTTCTGGCGGGTGTTCTTCCTGCCTGCCCAGAAGAGCAGGTTAAAGTTGAAGACTACGGGAAGGGAGTGGAAAGTTGGCGGGTAAGTCCCCCGGGTGATTTAACTGCCCACCCACCCAGTTTCCACCAGACGGGCACGGTTAAAATTGCCCCTTTAGTCTCTGCTCAGTTACTCCCTCTGATGGCATGGTTGAGATTGGAAACTCACTCTACGGAGAATTCCTCCGAAGGCAACGATTCCTTGGTGGATTTGTTCCATGGTTGCCCTCCACGACCTTGCCCAAGTGACCATTATTTACGTGTAAGCCTTGGCAATGAGTGGTGACAGGCTATTCAGCAGCAGGAAACCTAACAGCCAACTCTGATCCTGCCGTCATCCAATGTTCACAGTGTATTCTTCCAGCAGAGGTTACTAGATAAGGGAACAGCAGTGTGTTAAGTCTGTGTGTTATAATGAGAATTACTACACAGACCACAAGAGTAACTTTTAACAGGTCTTTACTAGTCGAAGGTCCTGGCTGACCTGCCCAATAAATCATTACACAGCACTTATATACTGGTGTGGTCACCACCGGTATTACAGTATACAGTAGCCAAGATAAAGTAGTGCAACCCTTAAAATAGTTCTCTTAAAGGTGGAACGGTTACATACACTACAATCCTCCCTTTTTAGCTTAACAGTATATATTCCTCATTAAACATAACATCATAACATATATACACAACTTCATGTAAACACAGTTCACAGATTCAGTCTCTCTGGAGGCTTCCTGACTCGGTCCGGATAACGCCTCGGTGGTGTAGTAGTTTTCGGTGGTGTAGTAGGTTCTTTTGGCAAGGTCGATTCGGCTTGAATGCCAGTGTCGGGTTCATCTGATTCCAGTATTACCGGATCGGAGGTAGATACTATGGGTATCTCTGCTTCATCATTAGGCGTATAGAGTTGTGGAGTAGGTTGGCCCTTTTCGGATGACTCTATGATCTGGTCAACATGGCGCCTTATTATGCTTTCACCAATGTCCACGGTATACATCAGCGGTCCTAGTCGTGTGCAAATAGTTCCAGGCTGCCATTTCTCGGTACGGTAGTCCCGGGCCAAAACTTGTTGACCTATCTGGAAGGTTCTAGTTGGCCTTTCATTCATGCCTTGAAATTGCCGGTTCTCTACGCCCCTTCTGATGTTTGACTTGATCAAATCCAGCCGGCATCTTAGTCTTCTATTGAAAAACATCATGGCGGGAGTTTGGTTTGTGACCGCATGTGTTGCATTCCTGTACGCCAACAAGAAGTTATCTACCTTATGTTGTAGATTTATGTCTTCATTACCCATGGCCTTTATGGCCTTCTTGAAGGTCTGGACAAACCTTTCAGCTAATCCATTGGTGGCGGGATGGTATGGGGCGGACGTGTAGTGCTTAACCCCATTGTTTTTTTAAGAACTTCCTGAATTCTTCGGACACAAATTGCGGTCCATTATCAGAACAGATCTGTTCTGGCAGCCCATTCCTGGCAAATATGGTCCTTAATACTGTGATGGTTTTTTCCGTGGTGGTGGAGGACATCTTTATTACCTCCGGCCACTTGGAGTGTGCATCCACCGCGATTAAGAACATTGAGTCCATAAATGGACCAGCAAAGTCGATATGTACCCTTTGCCATGGAGATGAGGGCCACTCCCATGGATGTAGAGGGGCTTGTGGTGGGGTGTTTTGGACCTTCTGGCATCCTAGACAGCTCTTGGTCACTTCTTCGATGTCTCCATCGATACCTGGCCACCACACAAACGCTCTGGCTAGGTTCTTCATTTTCACTCCACCCAGATGCCCCTCGTGAAGCTCCTTTAGCACTTTATGCTGAAGTTTGGGTGGAATCACCACTCTGGATCCACACATCAAGGTTCCTCGGCACACTGACAGCTGTTCTCTTCTTTGCGAGAATGCTGGCAACAGTGGCTCGCCATGTGCTGGCCATCCCTTCACCGTTAAATCGTAGACTCGTGAGAGAGTCGGGTCATTTCTCGTTTCCTTTTCAATGGTAGAATTTGTTACTGGTAGACATTCCACTATGGTTGAGTGGAACATCTCCACTGGGTCCACTGTAGGCGCCTCTTCTACCGTTGGCAACGGTAGGCGCGATAAACCGTCAGCATTCCCATGCTGTTTTGATCCTTTGTATTCTATGTCATATTGGTGTGCCCCTAGGAAAAGGGACCACCTCTGTAGCCTTTGCGCTGTCATAATGGAAACGCCCTTTTTAGGGTTGAATATGGATACCAACGGCTGGTGGTCTGTCAGCAGTGTAAACTTCTTGCCCTGCAGGTAATGATTGAACTTCTTTACTCCCTACACAAGGCTGAGAGCCTCCCTATCTATCTGAGCATAGTTGCGCTCAGCGGAGGTCAATGATCTGGATGCAAATGCGACTGGCCTTTCCGAGCCATTTGGCAACTTGTGTGAGAGTACTGCTCCAATACCATAAGGGGAAGCATCACAAGCTAGACGAATAGGTAGCGTTGGGTTGAAGTGAGCCAACACTTCCTCTGAGGTGATCAATGCCTTGCTTTTGCGAAAGGCCTTCTTACAGTCCTCGCTCCACTTCCATGGTACTTCTTTCTGCAACAGAGCATTCAGCGGGTGCAGCACCGTGGATAGATTTGGCAGAAACTTATGGTAATAGTTAATCAACCCTAGGAACAACCTCAACTGGGATACATTTTCCGGAGCGGGAGCCTTCACAACAGCTTTGATCTTGTCAGGTGACTTGTGCAGCCCCTCCTGGTCAATGACATGCCCACAGTACGAGATCCGTTTCTGAAAGAACTCACATTTCTGGTGATTAACTCGAAGGCCATATTCCTTCAACCTGGTGAGCACCAGTTTCAAATTTGCGAGGTGTTCCTCATCGTCCTCTCCTGTAATCAGGATATCGTCCAAGTAACATTGAGTGCTTGAAATTCCCTGTAATACCTGCTCCATGGCCCTCTGCCAAATTGCTGGAGCCAAAGCCACTCCAAAAACCAGTCTATTATATCGATACAAGCCTCTGTGCGTGTTGATTGTGAGATACTGGCGCGACTCTTCCTCAACTTCCATCTGTAAGTACGCTTGCGCCAGGTCTATCTTGGTGAAGTGTTTCCCGCCAGACAATGAAGCAAAGATATCCTCAATCCGCAGAAGCGGATATTGCACCGTGTGAAGCACCGGATTAACTGTGATCTTGAAGTCTCCACAGATGCGGACCTTCCCCGGTTCCCCTGGCTTGTTACTCGATGAACGCTTCATGACGGGAACAATGGGCGTGGCCCACTCACTCCAGTCCACCTTAGACAGTACTCCTGAACGTTCAAGCCCTTCCAGCTCAGCTTCCACAGCAGGTCGTATCGCATAAGGTACCGGTCTGGCTTTGAAAAATTTTGGGTTTGCATGTTCTGCAATCTTGATTTTTGCCTTAATTCCTCTCAGTGTTCCCAGTCCCTGTTGGAACACCTCTTTAGCCTCATCCAATATTCTGGACAATCGTTCAGGTTTGACATCTTTCTTTCCGGAATCTACCGTTATTGCTTTTAGGGAGTGCCAGTCCATATTTATTTTCCTGATCCACTCCCGTCCCAGAAGTGGTGGACCTCCCTCAGGTAGTACATATATGTCCATTCCTTGGTGTTCTTTGCCCTTGTGTATCACCTTGACTTTTATCTTTCCGATGGGGTATACTTTTTGCCCCATGTATGTCTGCAATACTATCTCCGTATCCCGTAGGGGAATACGTGTGAATAACCTTTTGTAATCTTGCTTATTCATGACCGTCAACGCCGATCCGGTGTCCAATTCCATCTTCACTTGGACTCCTGCTATCTGCAGTGTGACCCAGATAGTTTGTCGGTCAGCTTCCTTACTCACATTGTGAATTCTCAGACTACCCAGTTCCTTGCTGTTGGAGTCTGAATCCGAATTCTGTTCATCCGAACTCTTCTCAGCCACCTTATGTACCTTTCTGCACTTTTCCTGCGGTGACTTTTTGTTGCTGGTCTTCTTTCCTGACCGGCATACTTTAGCTATGTGACCAAGCTTGCCACATTTTCTACATTCCTGGTTTTTAAACCAGCATTGGTTCTGATCGTGTGTTGTCTTTCCACAACGATAACATTTCGTTGTACCCAAAGCCATTTGATCTACGCTGAGTACCGCTGCCTTCAGCTGCATTTCCGCAGTGCCTCTCGCTGCGGCTTCGTGCGATGCTGCAATAGTGACAGCCTTATCAAGTGTAAGATCATTCTCTTCAAGCAGCCGCTTTTGTGTTCCTTCTTTCGACAATCCACACACGAATTTGTCTCTCAGTGCCTCTGTCAGGCTTTCCCCAAACTGACAGTATTTCGCTAGCTTACGCAGTTCAATCAAATACTCCGCGTTGCTTTCCTCTTTCAGTTGCGTTCTCGCATAAAATTTAAATCGTTCCGCTAACATCAGCGGTGTGGGGTTCAAATGATTTTTCAGAACAGCAACAATTTTAGCGAAAGTCTGATCCGTCGGTTTAGCTGGTGATAGAAGATGCTTCAATAGCCCGTATGTCTTTGCACCCATTGAGTTTAGTAAGGTTAATGCTTTATCTTCATCTGATATTTTATTTGCCTTACAATATATCTCTATGCATTCTACATACGTGGCCCAATCTTCAACATCGGGATCGAAATCGTTGATGTTACCACGCTTCGGCATCCTCGCAATCTTCTTGAGAAACAACAAGAAATTTTTCTTTAACTTTTTTTTCAAAATGGCGGTTTCCCACGCTTGTCTTCTTCCCCGCCTACGAAGATGGCGGCTTCCCGCGTTTGCCTTTCTCCCCCGCTGGCTGTAATGGCGATTGCTGTATTGCTGCGTTCACCCTCCCCAGCGGTTTTCAAATCGTGCCTCCCAGCCCCTCTCGCAGTCCGGTCCTTTCCCCCCCCGGCTGCGGCTGAGTCCTCCGCGGTTTTTTTTTTTTTATTTTCTCCGCGCCTTACGCTGTCCCGGTCACTGTGCCTCGCGGCCTCAGTAGCTGCCCGGCCTTTCTCACCGATCGCGGTCGAGCTCTCTCTCGACACTGTTGCGTCTCCCAGCCCGCTTGCAGCCCGGTCTTTTACACCGGCTGCGTTTGCCTTACGCTGCCCCAGTCTCAGCGCCTCTGGCCCCGACTTTTCACCGCGGCTCCCGTGCCTACGCTGCCCCAGTCTCAGCGCCTCTGGCCCCGACTTCTGTCCGGCTCTTTTCCCCGGCCGTGGTCGAGTTCTCCGCCCTTATATCCTCCGTTTTTCCCTCCCCTACTTCACAGCCAACGTGGCCGACTTGCTGCTCGTCGCTGATCGGCTTACCCACCACCGTGATAGAAGGGATGATCACTGCCTGTTGCTGATGGAAGGCTTCATGTCAGAATTCTTCCTTTGCTCTGCAGACCCGAGTCTTCTCTCAGCAGAATGATGAGGGCGGATGCCTCCTCTCGACGCCCGTTAAACTGCCTTGGATGTATCTCTGCCGCAGGGTAAGATCGTACTCGTCGCCACTGTTAAGTCTGTGTGTTATAATGAGAATTACTACACAGACCACAAGAGTAACTTTTAACAGGTCTTCAGAGTCATAGAGTCATAGAGTCATAGAGTAATACAGCACGGATAGAGGCCCTTCGGCCCATCGTGTCCGCGCCGGCCATCAAGCCCTGTCTAATCTAATCCCATATTCCAGCATTTGGCCCGTAGCCTTGTATGCTATGGCATTTCAAGTGCACATCCAAATGCTTCTTAAATGTTGTGAGGGTTTCTGCCTCCACAACCCTTTCAGGCAGTGAGTTCCAGACTCCAACCACCCTCTGGGTGAAAAAGTTCTTTCTCAAATCCCCTCTAAACCTCCCGCCCTTTACCTTGAATCTATGCCCCCTAGTTATTGACCCCTCTACTAAGGGAAAAAGCTCCTCAGCATCCATCCTATCTATGCCCCTCATAATTTTGTACACCTCAATCATGTCCCCCCTCAGCCTCCTCAGCTCCAAGGAAAACAAACCCAATCTGCCCAGTCTCTCTTCATAGCTGAAGCGCTCCAGCCCTGGTAACATCCTGGTGAACCTCCTCTGCACCCTCTCTAACGCGATCACATCCTTCCTGTAGTGTGGCGACCAGAACTGCACACAGTATTCCAGCTGTGGCCTAACCAGTGTTTTATACAGCTCCATCATAACCTCCTTGCTCTTATATTCAATGCCTCGGCTAATGAAGGCAAGTATCCCATATGCCTTTTTTACCACCTTATCCACCTGTTCCGCCGCCTTCAGGGATCTGTGTACTTGCACACCCAGATCCCTCTGACCCTCCGTCTTGCCTAGGGTCTTTCCATTCATTGTGTATTCCTTTGCCTTGTTAGTCCCCCCAAAGTGCATCACCTCGCACTTTTCCGGGTTAAATTCCATTTGCCACTGTTCCGCCCATCTGACCAACCCATCTATATCGTCCTGCAGACTGAGGCTACCCTCCTCGCTATTTACCACCCTACCAATTTTTGTATCATCCGCGAACTTACTGATCATACCCTTTACATTCATATCCAAGTCATTAATGTAGACCACAAACAGCAAGGGACCCAGCACCGATCCCTGTGGTACCCCACTGGCCACAGGCTTCCAGTCACAAAAACAACCTTCGACCATCACCCTCTGCCTTCTGCCACTAAGCCAGTTTTGTATCCAATGTGCCAAGGCACCCTGGATTCCATGGGCTCTTACCTTCTTGACCAGTCTCCTGTGCGGGACTTTATCGAAGGCCTTACTGAAATCCATGTATACCACATCCACTGCGTTACCCTCATCCACACACCTAGTCACCCCCTCAAAAAATTCAATCAAATTAGTCAGACATGATCTTCCCTTGACAAAGCCATGTTGACTATCCCTGATTAATCCTTGCCTCTCCAAGTGGAGACAAATTTTGTCCCTCAGGATTTTTTCCAATAATTTTCCTACCACTGATGTTAGGCTCACTGGCCTGTAGTTCCCCGGTTTTTCCCTACTACCCTTCTTGAATAATGGTACTACATTAGCGGTTCTCCAGTCCTCTGGCACATCCCCTGTGGCCAGAGAGGTCCTGAATATATGTGTTAGAGCCCCCGCAATCTCCTCCTTTGCCTCACACAGCAGCCTGGGATACATTTCATCCGGGCCTGGGGATTTATCCATTTTTAGGCCAGCTAAAACCGCCAATACCTCCTCCCTCTCGATGTTAATATGTTCGAGCATATCACAGTCCCCCCGCCCTATTTCTATGTCTACATCGTCCTTCTCCATCGTGAAAACAGATGCAAAAAATTCATTTAGAACCCCTCCTACATCTTCCGGCTCCACACACAGATTGCCACTTTTGTCCCTAATGGGCCCTATTTTTTCCCTAGTTATCCTCTTACCCTTAATATACTTATAGAACATCTTCGGATTTTCCTTTATTTTGCTCGCCAGTGTTATTTCATGGCCCCTCCTTGATCTCCTAATTTCTTTTTTAAGTATCCCCCTGCACTTTTTGTACTCCTCTAGGGCTTCCTCCGTCTTTAGCCTTTTGTATCTACCAAAAGCCCTCCTTTTTTTCCTAATCCATTCTCGTATTACTAGTTGAAGGTCCGGGCTAAACTGCCCAATAAATCATTACACAGCACTTATATACTGGTGTGGTCACCACCGGTATTGCAGTATACAGAAGCCAAGATATAGTGCAACCCTTAAAATAGTTCTCTTAAAGGTGGAACGGTTACATACACTACACAGTGGAAACCCTAGCCAATTTTTTCCTTCCCTAACCCAAAATAACTAATGTCAGTTGTTGCATTTCCTATGACCGCCCGGCTAAGATCAAATAAGTCAGCAGTCTGAGGTTGAATCTGGGACTTTCCGGGCTTAGATACAAACTAAGTAAATTCCTGAGATATTGGAGGAGCAAGAGTGGAAAACAATTTGCCTGTAAATGAAAGAACTAAACTCAATGTTTGAAGGGGAATCAATTCACTGTAAAGAGTGTTTCTCTGGGGTATGCCACAGTTTTATTTTGGCATACTTCAGGCCATATAGAAAATGACCCACATTTTGATGGTGAGTGTCAATGCAACTAGTGGATTTTTAGCAACATTTTTGTGGCTGGGCCCAAGAGTAAAGAATGCAGGAATACATCCCCTCAGGAATGATATGACTTGTGCTGCACATGGATCAGTTAAAACTCCTCAGACAATTTATATTTACTTTATAACTTCTAATGTGAAACCCTTTGGGTCCCATGTGGCAGTCAATGTTTGGAAAAAAATGTAGAGCACACACAATTAACCTTTCAACTATGAGGACTTAGCAGTTTGAAAGCTTTATTTTCCCTGCTAGAAACTAGGGCTGAATTTTACTTACCGAGACGAGTAAGGGGTGGGACAGCTGCCTTCCAGGTTCTAGTCCCACCCCCAGCAATGTCTGATGAACAGACGCTATTTTACCCTGATTGGCCTTGTTAAGCCCGCCCTGCGGGTTTGCTGGCCAATTAAGGGAAAGCCGGTGTCAGATGACGTCAGTTGATGACGCTTCATCTGCCAGTTTTCTTAAAGGTATATACACCACACTTGTTTGACAGATGATTTGATAGTGTTTGACAGCATTGAGGTGCTGTCAAACACTGACAATCACTGTCCAAAGGTGATCCCTTGCACTTAGGCTCTCCAATTACTCTCTCCTTAGGATAAAACAGATGGCAGCTGCAGCTGAGATTGCAGAAGCCATCTGTCACTTCTCCCGATAAGATGGGGCTACACAAACACTTCACAGCTTGTCACCTTCAGAAACATCTAACCACATTAAACATTACTTTCACAACATTTCCTTACCTCTGATACTAACCAGTGTCCCATTGCATCCTTCACACCACTTATGCAGCTGTCATCCAAACACCAACATAACAGCAAACCCACAGCATGCCTCACTTACCCTGGCGGGGTTCCCCGACGTTGGGAAGCCCGCAGCAGCAGTTGAAAAATTGGAAAAGGCCTCTTAACTGCCTGTTAACAGGCAGTTAAGTGGCTATAATCCTCTTCCCGCCGCTAGGAGTCGGGTCCCTGCGCAAATCAGGACCCGCTCCCATTCTTTTTGACAACCCCAGCAGTCCCGCCTCCAAACCCGCCTCGTCAGGGCTGGTAAAATCCAGCCCTAAGATTGCAATTAATACTCACACACAAGACCATGCATAAATGAGAATCCTAATCAGCTGTCAGTGTGTACTGTTAAATTAAAATCTGACAGATGTTTTATTTTAACTGTAATTGAATCGTGTTTCTCTTTTTTGATTCAATCATGGGATGTGAGTGTCGCTGGCAAGGCCAGCATTTATTTCCCATCCCTAATTGCCCTTGAGAATGTCGTGGTGAGCCGCCTTCTCGAACCGCTGCAGTCCGTGTGGTGAAGGTACTCCCACAGTGCTGTTAGGTAGGGAGTTCCAGGATTTTGACTCAGCAACAATGAAGGAATGATGATATATTTCCAAGTCAGGATGGTGTGTGACTTGGAGAGGAACTTGGAGGTGATGGAGTGCCCATGCGCCTGCTGCCTTTGTTCTTCTAGGTGGTAGGGGTCATGGGTTTGGGAGGTGCTGTTGAAGAAGCCTTGACAAGTTGCTGCAGTGCATCTTGTAGATGGTACACACTGCAGCCACGGTGCGCCGGTGGTGGAGGGAGTGAATGTTTAAGGTGATGGATCGGGTGCTGATCAAGCGGGTTGCTTTGTCCTGGATGGTGTTGAGCTTCTTGAGTGTTGTTGGAGCTGCACTCATCCAGGCAAGTGGAGAGTATTCCATCACACTCCTGACTTGTGCGTTGTAAGTGGTGGAAAGGCTTTGGGGAGTTAATAATTAATAATTCAATAATAATAATAATAATTCAACTTTATTGTCATTGTACAATGCACAAGTACATGAACAACGAAATGTGATCTTGCAAGCTCCCATGAGTCCAGTACAAATAACATTAACATTAAACGTAAATAGCACCGTCCTGGGAAAAGCAAAGCCGCTGCGTCTGTGCGCGCCGCCATTCCATTTCCACCATTCCTCCTGTCCGACAATCTTCAGCCTAACGCCCGGGCCTGCTCACCAGCCGCCCCTCCCGGGGCTCCTTCCGTGACCTTCTCACCAACTGCCCCTCCTCGGGGCTCCTTCCGTGACCTTCTGCACCTGGTCTTCCCTGATGGTCACCCCTCCAGGTACTAACCAGGCCTGGCTCTGTTTAGCTTCCAGGACCTATGCCAGGGACCCTGTCCCTAGTCCCAGGAGGTGAGACACTCAGCCTCTGACCTGCTCTTGTAGCCACAGCATTTATGTGGCTGGTCCAGTTAAGTTTCTGGTCAATGGTCAATGGTGACCCCCAGGATGTTGATGGTGGGGTATTCGGCGATGGTAATGCTGTTGAATGTCAAGGAGAGGTGGTTAGACTCTCTCTTCTTTGAGATGGTCATTGCCTGGCACTTGTGTGGTGCGAATGTTACTTGGCACTTATCAGTCAAAGCCTGGATGTTGTTTATTATGACATATCAGGGTGGATTCTGTGGTTGGGTGCATGCATGCACACCTAAACTGATAGAATGGGGAGCCCAATCCCATCTGAATTCCGCAGGTGTAAGATAATTTACATAATTTTAATAAGCTCCCTTCATTGAACCGTCTGGAATGAGGGACGTGTAAGCAGGTGTATAGTAGCTCTTTAAACAGATGCTGTACTCTTAAAGGGAGGTAGCATCTTTTTTTTGTGCAGACTGACTTACTGGACAGCATGGCTGGAAGCATTCCCCGAAGTGCCCCCTTCAGCAAAGAGAGCCATGAGGATTTATTGGAAGTGATCTCCCTGAGGAAAATGTCATTTTCTGGGACAGAGGGAAATCCTTCAAATAGAGCCAGTGTACAGCAAGCATGGCAGAAGGTGAGCAATTATGACTCTCAGAAACTGACAGCTCACTTTAAAAAAAATTCTGCCTCAGGTTTATGTGCAATTAACAATAATAGCTGATGTGACGTGTCTCTGCTAGTTCAGTTGAATCTGCTGTCATTTGATTGGGGCAGAGAGCCTAGTGGGGTCAGGTGTGTCATCGCCTGAGAGACTGGAACCTCCCTACTGCAACATGCCCTGATACTGGGCACTCCCTCCACATGTACAGTAATCTCCTTGGGAGTAAATCTTTCGCTGCAATGAGGGCAGTAAAACACGTCATATTGGCTCGCTGCCATATGGCATACTCCTGCACCTATTTCTTATGTTCTTATGCTAAATGGTCAAGCATGACTTTGCAGACGGGGGTAGTGAACCTTCCAGTGTGTTCAGCATATCCTGTGATATGTTGGTGCTCAGATAGCATCCTTCTTTTAAATACTGACCCTTTGAAGTCAGCAAGCATTTGCACAGGAGAAAAACTAGAATGGTTAGGAGTCTTATCCAGTTACAAAAGTTCATTATTGATTAAAGTCTTTTGAAGTCTTTTGTTTAAGTGTTCACTTCCCCCCCGTACCCCCCTCCCCCCAACTTTGCCAGCCAGGTGACCTAATTACAGAACTTCATCAGTGACAGCACCTCTAATTAACTTGACCTTGGATTTCCTGTCCATTCCCATGGGCAGTAGTCTTGCCTCTTTCACTTCTTCAGTACCTTGTGAAATTACATTCTACCACTCTACAGTATACTACATTGGTGATAGGGTACATGGACATGCTATGCCACTGGACAACCTTTGGATACCTAGTTGTTAATTTATTTCTAGTTCGCTCCCTTTTCCAGTTAGCTCCCATTCTTTCCCAAAGGTGGTGCCTTATGCTTTGATATGGTTTCACTGTCACTGACAATACCTCACTCAAGCAGCCATTCTCCACTAGTGAGCATTCATGGAAGTATATCCCATGACCTAATCCAATCCTCACCTGACATCCACAAATGCACATTTTCCAGCAGGGGTCATTATGTAGCCATCTAGGGCAGGATCCCTAGCTTGGACTCACCAAGATCAGTTGTGCTGCCCCAATGGCTGCCTCTTCTCTGTACCGTAACAGGTTATTTATTCACCCCTGGTGGAAATAGACATGTAGGGATGATTTTTGTCTGTTTACAGCTGTAAATGGGGGCGGGGGGGGGGTAGCAGTACGAAAATGGAAAAAAGGTTCCGCTGACTTACTGCTGGAGATCGGAACATGTTGATTTTTGGGTGGACCTCAATTTAGGCAGCCAGTGCTCCTACTGCAAACAGGTAAGCAAATAGGGGTCAAATAACCCAGTTAAGTCTCCCATCACCATTCCCATCTCAACCTGTGTTGCTATAACCAGTTCCTCAACCTGCCCACAGTCCAAGGGTAGTGCAGGTTGGGAGGCAGCGTTTTAAGGGATCCACAGCAGCAGTCAGGAAAAGCTGGAAGCAGGTCTGGGACTTGTTTTTTCTGCAGTCTGTTGTGTGTTGAGCCTTGAAGGCTTCCATTATTTCATCTCCTTGCTACTGCTAAAAATTGCTGCTCCTTTTCAGTCCCGATGCTTCCACCCCTGCCCTTTAAGTTGCGTTTCCTCACTGCTTACTTAGAAGTAACATTTATGGCTCCCAACCACAGGAAAATGTAACATGAGCCTGTATGACTAACTGTGTTTGATTTTCATTTGTGTGTTTTTTATTGGATTTTCTTTGTAATTTTCATGGATCATTAGTAATTACTGGGTCTGGTTACTTTTGGAGAAGCTTAGTGGTTTTCTTTCTATTTTTTTTGATGCATTCATTAACAAGTGCAGCTTGCTCAGACTTGGCCAATGTCAGGCTCTACGTTATAGCTTGCTTAATGGCCCCCTTGTATATTATTTAAATTTTAAAGGATTGTTTCACGCTAATTGTTCGAATTCATGCACCTCAAAGTGGAAATTTGAAACCCACACTTATTGTGCATCAAGACAGAACGTGCCATTACTGGCCTACTAGTGTGCACTTTGTGGGAAATCATTTTACAAAGGTACGCGACTTTAAATTTTATAAAATCAAGATTTGTGATTGTTTGAAAGACTGGAATGTTTAAAGAATTTGTGAGAAAGTTGTGACTTTCACAGTGGTCTTGTGCCTCAGAAGAACAGGTTTCAAAAGACACTTTTACTTTACAAGAGCGGACAACAAATTCTTGGTTCCCGGTATGTGCTGTACCCGTAAATATACAGCCTACTCCAGATGATTTGAAGTTTCTTTTGCATAATAAAAATTGGAATTATCCAATAACATGAATTAAGCAATGTAAATAACAGAGCAAAGTGGAAATGTAGTGCTAAAAATATTGAATTATCAGATCATTTGCATTAAGTGACTTTGAATTTAGAGGAGTGGACTGCAAATGACCCCTTCTACCTCATTCCAGCAGCAACAAAACCCTCCTCAGGTGCTCCACATCCTTCTCCAAATCTTTCAGAACAAGAGGAATACCCAGCAGAATTGAACAGAATTATATAGAATCTACAGCCTAGAAACAGGCCATGCAGCCCAACTAGTCCATGCTGATGTGTATACTCCACACGAGAGCAATTCATGTCTTCAGATATTTAGTTGCTGTGCTGGGAAAACTAAGAGAAAACAAAGCAAAAAAACACAAAACTGGTTAGTAAAAGCAGCAAGTAATGCTGCAGTAAAAATGCAGCAAAGGATTCCAAAAAACACTAAACACAAATTTCACCTGCAACTGGTAATAGTGTAACAAACTGTTAAAAATCTAGCTATCAAAGGTCAGAACTTGCTTCCCAGCAGCGCATTCCTGGCTAAATACATGAGAAATTGCAGCTAACTGTGATTTGCATAAATTTACATGAATTTTGGCATATTGATGAGACTCTTGTTTAGGGTGAGAGAACACTGCCTCCATATCATTTTTAAAATGGGAAATCCTCACAAAATTACCTATCTGCTCAAATTGCTGAATGCCATGTACCCAATCTGTGCCAGCACAACCAGTCATTTAGATTGGAATATCTACCTTGCACCACTCAGTACCACACCAAGGAGCCATAAATATCAGATCATCACTAATAAATCCAATAGGGAATTCAGGAGAAACTTCTTTACCCAGAGAGTGGTTAGAATCTGGAACCTGCTACCACAAGGAGTAGTTGAGGCAAATAACATAGATGCATTTAAAGGGAAGCTAGTAAACACATAAAGGAGAAGGAATCAAAGGTTATACTGATAGGGTTAGATGAAGAGGGGTGGGAGGAGGCTCGTGTGGGTATTGATAGCATTGTCAGCATTTGCATGTTTCTATCTGAATAACATCTCCTTCCACTTTAAAGGTAAATACATTTCCTAATATGCAACTGGCATGTATGAGTAATAAGCAACACATAAGACTGAGGTCAATTCTAGCCAAGCAGTTTTATTCCAAGTAAAATGACTTAGATTTCTCTGACTCTCATTTAATCAATGTGCAATTGTGATATGACTAATATGTATTTAGCAGCTGCATAACTGACATGTGAGCTAGTGGTCACTCAACTCTCAGGAATGATGATATGTACTGACTAGATGCTTCACCATGCTTTACGTCAAGTAAAGATGGATGCCTGGAATTGACACATGATGAGACAGAGAGCACAAGGAAGCCAAAGGATGCAGATGTGAAAGTGGAGCCTGATGTTGTTGACATATCAATCCCTGGCTGCAAAGCAAGCAGATGATGATCTTAGTGCTGCTGCCATGAAGAGATGGATGCTAGCTGAGCATCAGGCACATAGGGAGGTTCTGTGTGGCCTCACCCAAGATGTGCAGCAGATTGCTGAGATAGTGATGGGCTCCACTGCATGGCTGTGCACCAACATCCAAGAAGGTTTCACTTAATTGCAGGGCACCCTGGAGAAAGTGGCAGATGTAGGAGCATCTGTAAACCATTCCCCACTTCATGAGAGATCCAGGCAAGTCAGTCAACTCCTTGTTGGATGCATTGAATGAAGGACTTTAAGTCTTGGAGCAGGGTCTTGAGAGGTCAATGTCAACCAGATTGCAAAATATACAGGATAGCATCTTGAGGATAAAGGATATTTAGTTGACTCTCAGGGATTTAAGGATCTTTCTGATTCTGTGAATTTTGTATCCAAATTCCTGTTCTCATTACCAATGGAGTAGCTGCTGTGTGTGTGTCTCAGGGGTTGCTTCCTCTCATGGAAGCTGCACAGACGAGCACTGCATCAGCTACCTGCAGAAACCGTCATCTTTGCAGGACCAGACTACCAAAGTGCCCATGACAAAGAATCAGCTTCTCCCATGTCCATCCCAGACTTAGGGGCTCAGAGAAGGACCACCTCCATCCCAAGAGGCTCATGAAATTTTGCACTAGTCGTCGCGCTGTAAGGAGCAATGATTTTACTTAGACCAATGAGAGTTTGGTGAGAGAAGGCAGATCCAGGTTTGTACTGAGTTAGCTGATCTCAGTCAAAGTAGCAGCAGAAGCAGCACAATTAACCTCAGCGCCGTTGGGTTACAGAGGGGCAAATTGGCTGGGGTTCCAATTCCTGGTTGCTGTCTACATGTGTGTATGACGACATTGGGTGAACACAGCTTTGATTTCCCCCGTGGTCAAGTTGCCTGGCAACACTCATTGTCAAGGTTTGCACGAGTAATAGTCACTTGAACGAGGTACTGGAGGCTACCCGGGGACTATGGAATCATACCTCATCAAGGACTCAACAACTTCAGGAGATAAGGGAAGGAGAGAAATGTAGTGGGCAAATAAAGAAAAATCATGAACATAAACAGTAACATATGAAAGATGAATTCACCCTTCCCCCACTTCAAAAAAATTAGACAAAAACGTAACATAGAAACACATAAGACGTCCTTCAATTCTAAAATTGAAAGGCCTATTAAGTAATACATATTTTCCCAAGGTTCTTTTTGCTGGTATGCTGTAACTATTGCTTTGGCAGCAAGCCAGAGAAGCTTCTAGATACTGTGGCACACAAGAGTCTTTCAAGTAGTGCATGGAATGTCTGCAGTGTGGAGGAGGGGAGTTATGAAGGGAAATTACAAGATCACAATCTAATGCAAAGTAAAACAGTTCTAATTAAAATGTACCATCATTGGCTGTAGCATATGACTGAACTTGAAAAAGATATATATCTTTAAAAATAACAAAATGCACTTGTGACAGCATGACACAAAGAATACTGCACAGCAGAATACATCACCCTTCCCCCGTCATACAGCAAAGCTGTTTTTGCCGCCTGCCAACAGAATCATGGGCGATGTCACATTAGGCTTAGCTAGTTGCTCCAGGGTAATGAATAACACTTCCTGGATAGATTTGTCTTCACTACAGTTGTAGGAGGTTGTCAGCCTCCTAACATCTGTCAACACTACTCATTCCAGGCAGATAGTCACAAAGCAGTTGCTTCACAAGGGCACTGATTACCTTAAAATAAATAATAAATAGGTAGCTCACATTTTTTAAAAACCTGGAAAAATTAAATTAGCAGTGTTGGCAAATAGCAATATTTCCCTTTGCATCTGGTAAGACACTACTCTAAGATGAGGGACGATGGTCAGGACAAGTGCCCTTGCTTTCCCTAAACAGCTTGTACTTTAACTTCAGATAAATCCTTGACCACCGACAGGAGTGCACCACAGGTGATATTTCCGTGCCCTTTCAAACCAACCCAAAACTCTAAGACTGGAGGACACTGCATCAGGTGGCTTTTATGTTGTGACTTGAAATCACATATGAAATAAATAGAGATTGTAGCCCTAAAATTACTTATTGTTTGGTTCAGCACATACATACAGTTTGTGAGGTGCATTCTGGTTTGAGACCCATTTCTGCTGGATTTCTGCCTCTTAATGTTGGGAATCCAATTTGCGATTTCCATTGAGGTGCCCTGCAATCCGCCTGCTGATTCTCCGCTAAGGTCAGTTAATTATATTTAAATGAGCTCTATGATGTTGATGTGGTGAAATCCAAGAAGCTATGTTTGCAATGCACCAGGGCCAATACTCTAGAATGATGGAAATGAGGTGGACCTGTTGCCAGTAATAGATAATCTACTTTGGTGCCTGAAGACTGAGTAAATTTGAGCACTGATTGCCAGAGTTAGAAAAGAGCTTTTGCAATTTTTGTAACTCAAGGAGCCCTAGTAAAATTGAAGTCAATGGGAAACAGTGGAAAGACTCTCCACTGGCTGGAGTCATACCTAGCACAAAGGAAACTGAAGGAGTTCCTCAGGGCAGTGTCCTAGGCCCAATTATCTTCAGCTGCTTCATCAATGACCTTCCCTCCAACATAAGGAGGATGTTCACTGATGACTGCACAGTGTTCAGTTCCATTCACAACTCCTCAGATAATGAAGCAGTCTATGCCTGCATACAGCAAGGCCTGGACGACACTTCACCAAAGAGGCAGTAAGACAGCTGTGCCAGCTATTGCATGAAGACCTGAGGCAAAGTAGCATAGTAACAGTTTCAGGCAGGAGAAAACTGTTGTTCCATCTTGCCCACCTACCCACTGTATTCCCATGCTGCATTTCCAATAACCCCAAATCCCATTTGTTGACATGAATCTGCCTAATTCCTTCTTGAAACTCATGAGGTTTCTTCCTCCAGCACCCGTGCCAGTAATCTGTTCCACATACATACCACCCTTCTGGTAAAAATATTTCTCCTGCATGTCCTATTTTCTTTTGTTGTCCTTAATTTGTAAATATGAACCACTGGGCTTAAATTCTGTACACAGCAGAAAAGTTTATATGGATCCAATCTGTCCAAACCTTTGATAATTTAAAACACTTCTATCAGTATTAGTCAGGTACAAAAAATAATCAAAAAGGTTAATGGAATGTGTTATAACTAGAGAGCAAAGGGGAGGAAGTTTTGCTGCAGCTATACAAAGCCCTAGTTAGATCACATCTGGAGTACTATATGCAGTGTGGAACTCTCTCCCACAAAAAGCAGTAGATGCTAGCTTAATTAATCATTTTAAAGATATGGAGACAAGACAGGTGGATGAAGTTAAGGTACAGATCAGCCATGATCTCATTGAATGGAGGAATAGGCTTGAGGAGCTGAATGGCCTTTTCCTGTTCTTGTGTTCCTATCATATCCCCTCTCAGTCTTCCCTTTTCAAGAGGGAAAATACCCTATTTTATCTTTCCATATACATCATTCCAGTGTAGGTGACCCTATCTGCTTTGGAGGCAGAACAGCATGGTGTAAGCCATCAGGAGGACCATCAATTGGAGGGCTCCTTAGTGACAAGTGGCAAGAGGTGTTGGAACTAAACTTAACAATAAAGTGTTCTCTTCTGTTTAACACAGTTTAGCATTGTCACCACTGCCATAAGTCCTCTCCGCACCTTGAATCCAGTATTCATATTGGAACATTACATCACATCAGACCTCTTGACCTTACATGACCATGCATCTTAATCATCAGATTGAACACACAGCAGAAAATGGCTTCCTGTATTACGATAACCTCCGTGAATAACTGAGCATGAAATAACTGCATTTTGCTTTATTACAAGGAACTCAAAAATGAACATAAGCCATCCTGCTCTTTCCTCATATCATGCTTGCCCTAGCTGTCAAAATGTTTTTCTTTTTCCTTTCCATGCCTTTTTGAATGGCAATGTTGTGCAGGGCAAAGCAAGCTACAACTATTTAGAATAAATACTCCGCAGCATTTTGCAGAGCTGCTTGTGATATATCAAGAGAGTCACTTTCAGAGTCCTATGGTTCTGTCTGTCACAACTCTAACCGGGGATAATCAGACAAAAATTTACCATCGAGAAAAAGAAAGGGATGTTGGGAGGGTGAAGTTTAAAGGAGGGGCCTTAAAGGAGGAGAGAGAAATAGAGAAGTGGAGAGGTTTAGGCAGAGAATTCCAACACCTGGGGCCTAGACAGCTGAAAGCACAGCCGCCAATGGTGGAGTGAAAGGAGTGGGCATGCACAAAAAGTCCAGAGTCAGCGGAGTGGCTAATTTGGGAATTGGAGGAGATTACAGAGATGGGGGCTGATGAGGCTAGCTTTGAAAGTGAGAAGGACAGAACCTGAGGAGAGGAAACTATTTACAATGCCAGCATACAAAATTATTACAGGGCTTGACAGGGTGGATGCTAGGAGAATGTTTCCCTTGGCTGGGGAGTCTAGAACCAGGGGCCACAACCTCAGGATAAAGGGTAGGCCATTCAGGACTGAGATGAGAAGAAATTTCTTCACACAGAGGGTGGTGAATCTTTGGAATTCTCTACCCCAGAGGGCTGTGGAGGCTCAGTCATTGGGTATATTCAAAACAGAAGTCGATAGATTTCTGACTAGTAAGGGCATCAAGGGATATGGCGATAGGGCTGGTGAATGAAGTTGAGGCAGAAGGTCAGCCATGATCTCATTGAATGGCGGAGCAGGCTCGAAGGGCCGAATGACCTACTCCTGCTCCTATTTCTTATGTTCTTAATGGGGCCCAGGAAGGTAAGTTGGGTGGTCAGGAGTTTAATTGGAATGAGATCAAGGGAGCAGGGGGTGGGCCTCATGGACAAGATGAGCTTGGAGAGGGCATGAGGGAGATCGAGAAACTAGAGAGAGCCTGGGAAGAGGTTTGGCTTGGTGAGCAAAGGGAAAGGGAGAAAGCAGCAAAGGCAGCTGCATGGATGGTTTCAATCTTGGTGAGAAAGAAATTGGGTCTCCAGCATTTCTGGGAGTTTCCTCATAGACTTCTACGGAGTGGAACTTCCGTCCATCCTTACAAGACAAATGATGGGCCGGGGCAAGGGGCAGGGACTCACTAAACTGGGAGTTCCCGCTCTTACTCTATAGTCAGGACACAGCATTTATGTGGCAGCCAATATTCGCCTCCACAAGGCTGTATGTGGGCCCCACCAGTGAGGTCCAGGCCAGGCAAGCGGGAAGGAAATTTTAGATTCTTTTTTCTGAAGATCAGCCCCCTTACTCGGGGAGCCGAGGGGAATGTTGCCAGTGTTGAGAGGAGACCTGGGAAATCCCCTCCCCTAAACGAAGCCAAAGTTTCCATGGGCATGGGGCAGGCTGATGCCACAGATGCAGCTGAAGTAGCAGCTGTGCCCATCTTCCCCATGCTGATGGGCAGCCCTCCCATTGTGCCAGCAAACTCTGGTGGGAGTCACGCTGGAGGACACTGTCCGGGTGATCCTGGTGTAATGCCAGGATCAGGCCCTAAGGAATTTCAGGGCCAATCTCTTCTTTGTACAGAATATACTATCAGGCAAGTTTTCTTAGTTTGTAAAATGTTGTAAACCAATTTATGGTAATGATGCAGAATTGAACCATTCTGGATCACAGCATTAACCTGCCACATCCATACAGGGTCCTGCTGAGAACCACTGGTCTATCAATTTATGTAATACCTGTAGTTGTTAATTTCTGTGTTACAGAGCTGTCTACCGCTTCATCTAAACAGCACCAGTAAGGCTGATTTAAATCAGGTCAGAGTTAGCAGTTAAAATACTGTGCATGTAGGTGATTTGATAGACAATTCCTTTGAGGTGGCGGTGTTAGCTGGAATTTGGCAGTCTTGAGAAGGAGAAAGAATGTTTCAGAGAGTGAGCGGTGGAAATAGGGGAGAAAATAATAGAAAAGAATGAAAAATGCAATGAACCCAACATTTTCTTTCATACTTGTATCCTTCAAAATCCAAATGCATATTTAGATAACGTAGCACCACAGCAACCAAAGAAACGATGTTAATAAAATTCTTAACAATAAAAGTTTACTTTCCGTCATTTTGTTAAAGACAATTTCAGGAATAATACATTACATTGCAAAATGTCTGGGTGGAGAAGCGAAAATGTCAGTCAAGGACAGGATCAGGGTCCCCAATGGCTCAGCGAGCTTACTCAGTAAGTACGCATGTGCAGATGTTGGGTGAGGACAACATCAGGCTCAGCTGTGGTGCCCTCTACAATCAAATGGCCAAATGAGCAAAATACCTGATGACTGCAAGCTTCCTTAGAACTGCATCTCAGCAAGATTAACCACCTTCAGGGGAGGAGAGGAGAAATGGCAAAAAGAAAAAAAAAGACAAAGAATAAAATAATTAATCATAGAATCATAGAAATTTTCAGCACAGAAAGAGGCCATTTGGCCCATCTTGTCCCTGTCGGTCGACAAAGAGCTATCCACCCTAATCCCACTTTCCAGCATTGATCAGTAGCCCTGTAGGTTACGGCACTTCAAGTGCATATCCAAGTACTTTTTAAATGTAATGAGGATCTCTGCCTCTACCACCCTTTCAGGCAGTGAGTTCCAGAGCCCCGCCACTCCCTGCGTGAAAACATTTCTCCTCAAATCCCCTCTAAACCTCTGACCAATTACTTTAAATCTATGCCTCCTGGTTATTGACCCTTCTGCTAAGGGAAATAGGTCCTTCCTAGCCACTCTATCTAGGCCCCTCATAATTTTATACACCTCAATTAGGTCTCCCCTCAGTCTCCTCCATTCCAAAGAAAACAACCCCAGCCTATCCACTCTTTCCTCATAGCTAAAATTCCCCAGCCCAGGCAACATCCTTGTAAATCTCCTCTGCACCCTCTCTAGTACAATCACATCCTTCCTGTAATGTGGTCACCAGAACTGCACGCAGTATCCCAGCTGCGGCCTAACCAGTTCAAGCATAACCTCCCTGCTCTTTTATTCTATGCCTCGGCTAATAAAGGCAAGTATCCCGTATGCCTTCTTAACCACCTTATCTACCTGTCCTGCTACCTTTAAGGATCTGTGGACATGCACTCCAAGGTCCTTCTGATCTTCTGCACTTCTCAGTGTCCGACCATTTATAGTGTATTCCCTTGCCTTGTTAGCCCTCACCAAATGCATTACCTCACACTTCTCCAGATTGAATTCCATTTGCTACTGTTCTGCCCACCTGACAAGTCCATTGATATCTTCCTGCAGTCTGCAGCTTTCTTCTTCATTATCAACCACGCGGCCAATTTTTGTATCATCTGCAAACTTCTTAATCATACTTCCTACATTCAAGTCCAAATCATTGATATATACCACAAAAAGCAAAGGACCCAGTACTGAGCCCTGCAGAACCCCACTGGAAACAGCCTTCCAGTCACAAAAACACCCTTCGACCATTACCCTTTGTTTCCTGTCTCTGAGCCAATTTTGGATCCAACTTGCCACTTTGCCTTGGATCCCATGGGCTTTTACTTTCGTGACCAGTCTGCCATGCGGGACCTTATCCAAAACCTTGCTAAAATCCATATAGACTACATCAAACGCACTACTCTCATCGACCTTCCTTGTTATCTCCTCAAAAAATTCAATCAAGTTAGTCAAACACGACCTTCCCTTAACAAATCCATGCTGACTGTCCTTGATTATTCTGTGTCTTTCTAAATGAAGATTTATCCTGTCCCTCAGAATTTTTCCAATAATTTTCCACCATCAATGTTAGGCTGACTGGCCTGTAATTACTCGGTCTATCCCTTTCTCCCTTTTTAAACAATGATACCATGTTAACAGTCCTCCAGTCCTTTGGCACCACACCTGTATCCAGAGAGGATTGGAAAATGATGGTCATTTTGGGACCTAAGATTTCAGAGAGATTATTTCAAGCTGTGGTGTCCCATCTTAGATTTTTAATTAAAGTTCTCACAATACTCAGTGATCTCCTAAGGCATTGTTCAAAGGGCAGGCTATAGTACCTTGCACCCTGGGTAAGCCTGCAATGCAGTCAAAGCCTAGTGCTCTCTCATCCTGCTTTGCTGTGGGTAAAGCCTGGGTTATCTCTCTGATAAAACGATGGACTGCAAACTGTGAGATGTCTCTGATGTCAACTGCTGCAGCCTGGAAAGTTAAGGGTCACGGTTACCTTGACAGCCACAGGCAGTGCTGTCTGTGCCCGAGTTCGAAGCTTGGGTTGTGGCTGCAGCAGGTGATGTGGTTTGGGGACAGTCTTCTTTGTGAAGTGAAGGCGAAGGCGCCTAAGACATTGCTCCACAGTGAAGTTCAGGATGGAGAAGTACTCCCTGAAGACCCTCTGTGTGTATGGCTTCCTGCGCAGTGCCTTCTCCCTCTTCTCCCAGCTGCTCCTGCTCTCTTCTGTCTTCTTGACTGCTCCCCCTTGTCCTTCTGGCCCAAAGGCAGCCCTACCAGACCACCCATGACTGCAGTGAAACCGTTTTGAAAGCAGCCAAAAGCAGTGTAGCACCAGCAAATTTTTCTTCTCAGAAGTCAGAAATCAGTGAGAAAATTGGCCAAAAAATGCCCAGAAGTTAATCAGCAGCCTAGGCGGACAAACCAGCAACTAACCTGTATGTAGTGCTTGAGCCCTTTAAATAATTGTGCTGAAGGATCCTTGGTATGACAATTTGCTGAGCGAGTTTCTCACATGGCGAGTCAGGCATAGGGGCAGCCCAATTTCACAAAAGGGTCCTACAATAAGTGTAGGTCCCTTATATAAATATTTAATTACCATTTGCTATGCTTCCAACGCATGTCCTGGGATACCAATGGAGGAGCCTGATCCAATACGGCAAGGTGGAGCGGGACAGGCACGCGCACATCACCCATAATATTGGGCACTTAGGCGCTAACGGATTACTCAGCCAGTGTGTCACAAGTGCACATAATAGTGCGTATCATGAACATTTTTGACAGAAGTCATGCACCACAAGTGGGGTCTGAAGCTGGAGAATGGGGCCTTTAGTTGGGCAAGGTAGTGGGAGTGGAGTCTGTGAACAAGGGTTGTTCAGCGGTGGAGTGGTTCCTGGAGCTGGTAGTGATGGAGAGTGGGACCTAGAGCTGGGAAATGGAACATGGCGCTTGGAAGTGTGGCCTGGAAAACAACAGAGAATATGGCCAAGAGCTGGGGAAGAGGGCCAGGAGCGAAGGAATGGAAAAGCAAAGCTTGGAGTTGGGGAATGTGGCCAAATGTGTGGATCTAGTTTTAAATGAGGCCAGGGAAACGGACTAAAGGCTGAGGAGCTGGAAGAGCTTCTGATAACTCAGAAATACTCAGGATGGGTCTAGGTGCAGGAAGTCTTTGGGGTAGTGGGGAAGCACTTGGAGCTGGCCTCATCTGCTGTCTTGCTCTCTCCCCTGTCATTAGTTCACACTCATTGCCGTTAAGTTGTTGAATCAGGCCGCTCACTCAGTAGGTTTAGAGTGGGATGGTGGCAGCTTTTGTATTCTGGTTGTGGAATCTGATTGGTCCCTGCTAACTATATTATTGATATACCAGGTGGTTAGTATGGACCAATCAGCAAGGTTCAAAGAACTCTATAATCATACAATGCTGCAGACAAAAAAGGTAGATGGGGAGGAGTTAACTATATTGACTGATGAAAACATGTTGCACCATATAGCACCTGGTGCTGAAATATAATTCTGTATGTTTTGTAGTATAGTTCAATTACCCGAATTTATACAATCACACTGTAAACCTACACTTTTTGACCGTGAGCTCCTGTAACAGCCAGCCCTCAGGGATAAAGGATTCAGGTCATAGGTATGAGTACATAAACTGATCTTAATCTCTGCTGAGAAAAAGCATTTGGTGCAGTGGTCACTATTTTTGCAGATTCATTACAGAATACTTGTGCTTTAACCTTCTAGGCTATCCCTTTATTTTTAATCCTAGTGATAACTTTAGGTATATCCTTTGAGTCAAAATTATTTTCTTGAGAAGCTTTGACAGCTCTAATTAGTGGAAGGAATGAAGTTGACATGCATTGAAACCATCGCCGCCCCCCACCCCGCCGCAAAGTATGTCAGCCACAACCAATATGTAGAATTCCCTTAAATACGTTACAGAGAATGACAACATCATATTCTACACAGCAATGTGTCATTACTTCAATATTTGATTAATTGGTTATTATGTGCCCCACTGCAACCTGTTTCAATTAATTGGAATATACACAATTTCAACCAGAGATTATGTAAACCACTGCAGGCAGTGCTGTTGTCATAGTTTAAGGAATAGAGGAGAACAGTCTTGTGCTAAATTAACATTGTGAAATGTACTGCAGGGCTCAGACACATTAACCATTCTCGCACTGTGGTTGCTTATAGGAAGGCTACAGTTTTAGATTTATTCATGCAATAAATCAGCTAATGAAGAAATATTTTGTGGTTCTGTATACTTCTGCAATTGTGCTCTATTCAAACAAATTGCAGCACTTTTATTTGCAGATGTTATCATTTTACTATATCACACTACTTTGCAATAAATATTGACTCAAATTTTGACTTTATTATGACCATGAGCTTAAAATTAAAATTTTGCAACTGATGATTACAGAATCAAATCCATGCTTTCTAGTTGTACATATATAGAACTATGATAATTATGGCTGAAGAAGGGAGAATAACCCTCCTTGATCCAACATCTGCGCTGAGTTATCTGATCTGAGCTGACTGAGCAGCAGGGGCACTATAATTAGCCTTGGTGTTACTGGGTTAGGGAGGGAAATTATCCAGGGTTCTTGTTCCTGATTATTTGCATGTGGACATTAGTTGAGGAGAAGATCAAAATCGGCTACGATGCCTGTTATGGTAGAATCAGCTCCCGACACTAACAGGACTTGAGAATTCTGATGGTCTGTTCCACAATGATCTGAAGGACCCATGGCCTCATAGAACCTGTTTTTGGCCTCTGTCTTTGCATTCCAACCAGGTTGAAGCGAGCACGCCCAGTCTTCTACCAGTTACCCTGTCACATTGCTGAGTATCCTGGATTGCCTGAGAATAAATGCATCATGGCTATTCTCCGGGTGGCAGGCAAAGACATTTATAATGAGATGTCTAGCATCAGTGACTATCTGGACATCTAGGAAATGAAATCCTCTCCTGTTCATAAGGTTGATGGGGCTTTAACACAGGGCCTTTATAGCCACATGCGTGGTATCAATGGAATCCAGCCACTTGGAAGAAGCTAATGTTCCTATTGGGTCCATGTGGAACTGAATGAACTGAGGTGTGCACCGCTCATGCTCCGTTCAGTTTCTCTGGGTCTACTGCATCCTAACCCTTAAAGGCCACCAATGAAAAGGTAAGTAACTTTTTTATTTACTTACATTTATGTGGAGCCAGGAGTAGTAGGAGGGCATAAGCACACTGTTTTACTTGTCAGACCACCATCATAGCGCCTAAAAAGTGGATGGTTTTCATCAGGAAAATCCAGGCCAATGCCTTTAGCAGAAGGGGGGAAGGGGAGAAAAACTGATAAAATAAAAAATAAAAGTGAACGTGAGCTGGTGCAAATTAGATGTAGTACTGAGCGAGTTAAAGTATTTATACTGTAGCACAGTCTACAGTACACAAAAAGAAAACTAAAAATATTGGGCCACAATTTGCTGTAGGAGTGAATCTAACACCGTCTGCAGTTAGTTAGACTTGCCCTTGCATGTTTAGACTATTGGGGCAGAAATTCCTCCCCAAACGCGTGAGTACGGAAGGGGTACTCACGTGTCTGGCCGGAGGAAATGCCGGTTTTCAGCATGCACAGCGCATGCGCTGAAAACCGGCATTTCCTCTCCTCTCACCCAAGAGTTGAAGAGGCTAGCACGTGCGCTGTAGGGGGCAGCGCGTGCATCTTGGATTTCCTCTGTTTTGGGGGATTTGCGCATGTCTAAAGGCCTCCGGTCTTTACGCTTGTAAAAAGCACATGTAAGTATTTATTTTTACAGGTAAGTGGTGTTTTAGTGCAATTTAGAATTTTTTTTCCACAGGTTTATTATTTTAAAGAATCTACAATAAGGTAAGTTTAGTTTTAGACCCTTTTTATTAAAAAATTATTTTTTCAAAAAAAAAATTGTTTAAATTAAAAAAAAACTTATTTATACTTAATTTAATGATTGGGATGTTTTTTAAAATTTTATTTAAAGTTTAAGTAGTGTTTTGGGGTGCAGTACTTCTCATGAGTATGACAGCTCTTACTCTCAAACTTATGAATGAAGGTTCCCCTCCCCTGATTGGCTGAACAGTGCTCACCTGATCCCAGCTGGCACATCGCACTAACTATGCCGCTGGGTCAGGTTAGCACAGCGCGCCGACATCAGAACCTGGCCACTGAAAGGAAATCCACTGCAGGCCAGGTTTCAGATGTCGGCGCGCAGGGTGAGCGCACATCGGGGGCTTGCACGCGCGGCAAGCCCCCGACACCAAGTTCTGGGCCATTAAATGCTTTATGGCAAGTTGCTGGAAGTGTGAGCTGATAATGTCGCAGTGAGGTGAACAGAGCATCTGGGACCTGAGTGAAAAGGGCAATTAACTGTGTATCTCCTTAACCAATCAGATTGAAGAATCGTCACTGAGGTGCGCAGAGTCTGAACCAGGAAGTGTCAGTTAGAATATTTAATTTGATGTCAAATCATGTAGAGAAAGCAAAATAAAGAGAGGGAAAGAAAGATGGGATTAAGAGAGAGAGATAAAAGAGGCAGAAATAGTTTTTTCTTTAAATTTACATTTAAAAAAAAATCTCCAACATTAATTAAAATCTGAAGGAATGAGACTCCATAATTGTAAGAGTTAATTTTCAGTATCAGAGAGGTTGTTGGGCAGTAATTAAAACTTATCACGTCGTTGAAAATTTACTTACACTGGAATGGACAAGCCCTAACATATTCTGGCGAGTTTAGTGGGTATCTCTCACGTAAGTACAGCCACTTCACTCCATTCCATGTATTTCAATGCTGAGCCTCTTGGCAAGATATCGGTATAGAGCAGCTTCTGGAGGAGCAGGGCAACTCGGACAGCAAGTTACTGATTTCCGCGTTGTGTGGTCGCTGGAAGTTGCAGTCGAATTTACACTGTAATAACAGCCATTTGTCTCATCGTTATTACTACAGCAAAATCCAGCCCACTGTTTTTGCAAAGCTAATGATGCAGCGGCGCAACCCGGACAGCAATTTTTGGATTTCTGCGTTTAACCACGCATCTGCCCCTCACCTGAAGCTCCTGTACCATTTGCGCATAAATAACGGTGAGTGCCATTAGTCTCACCGTTACTTTGACAGCAAATTATGGCCCATTAAATTAATGAATGTGAGAAGTCACACAACACCAGGTTATAGTCCAACAGCTTTATTTGAAATCACAAGCTTTCGGAGCGCTGCTCCTTCGTCAGGTGAAGTGAAGAGATGCATATAGGCACAGCATATATAGTCAGAGAACACTGCCAGACGATTACAGGTAATCTTTCTAACTGCCCTTTATCCCACCTCGGCAGAGAGATAATCACAGTAATCAAAGGTGTGGATGGTGTCCAAACAGGTCAGTCAGGAAAACATTACATCAAAGCTGTTGGACTATAACCTGGTGTTGTGTGACTTCTCACATTTGTCCACCCCAGTCCAACACCGGCATCTCCACATCATAAATTAATGAAAGTCATGAATTTCTGGCTGTTTCATTCCACAGTACTAGATGAGCTTATTTTAGTACTAACAATGAAGCACTTCTTGTCTGTCTTTTGTTAGTTTGCAGTAGGCCACTATTAAACTACAATGATTTCTAACATTTATGAGATTTTGAAAAAATAGGGCTTTGCAGCTCGTGACAGTAAACAGTAAAAAATGTTATGTGGGAGAATTTGTGGGCGTTTATTAAGGTGATGGCTTTAATATCTCTGGTCTGAATATTTTTTCTGCAACATGAACTGTTTTTGTAGTATCTGTCTGTCTCTTGTTTTTCGCTGATGGACTTTTCAGACATCTCATGCAACACCAGCACGAAAGGGTAAAGAAAGACAGACGGTTGGGAAAGTAAAGATGGAACCCATCTGATGAATTCGTGGCTAATGTCTCCACACACATGTCTCGTCACTCTCACAGGATAGAAAGCAGCAATGTGATTACAGCCCGCTTATGCTAGAGTGTATAATATGAGGACACTGAGACAGATGACAATGTAGAGTAATTAATTCTACAAAGTCTTACTTGATTATTCAAGCTGTAGATAGCCGTCGTAGGCCATAAAAAAAGCAAACCAAGCATGAGGATTTATTTCTAGAGGGATTGAATTGAAAAGTAGAGAAGTTATGTTAAACTTATATCGAACCTTGGTTAGACCACACTTGGAGTACCGTGCACAAATCTGGTTGCCATATTGTAAAAAGGATATAGAGGTACTGGAGAGGCTGTAAAAAAGATTTACAAGGATGATACTAGAAACGCGAGGGTATACCTATCAGGAAAGGATGAGCAGGCTGGGTCTCTTTTCTCTTGAAAAGAGAAGGCGAGGGGTGACCTAATAGAGGTCTTTAAAATTATGAAAGGTTTTGATAGAGTAGACACAGAGAGAATGTTTCCACTTGTGGGGAAAAGCAAAACTAGAGGCCATCAATATAAAATAGTCACCAAGAAATCAAATAGGGAATTCAGAAGAAACTTCTTTACCCAGAGAGTGATGAGAATGAGGTACTCGATACCACAGGGAGTGGTTGAAGCGAATAGTGTAGATGCATTTAAGGGGAGGCTAGACAAGCATATGAAGGAGAAGGGAACAGAGGGCTATGCTGATTGAGTTAGATGAGGAACGATGGGAGGAGGCTCGAGTGGAGCATAAACACCGACATGGACTGGTTGGGCTGAATGGCCTGTTTCTGTGCCGTATAGCCAATGTAATCATATATGTAGTGTAAATGCTCAGAGCTGGCTCATAGATGCTGGCCTCCCAGAATCCCACCCAAATAAGTACCAGTATAAATGTGACTATGTCCAGCACAAGTGAACCCTTTGTAAAAGGTGAGGAGAAAATTGAAGGGAATATAGCATGTAGTGCTAAAACTCACTAATATGTCCGCAGTTATTTAATAAAATTAGTAAAATAAAAAAGGGTCAATATGGATCCCTTTCTGATCACACAATAGGGGTAATTTGAACTTTTATCATCAGGCAAAAAATGGGTGATAGCTAGTCGGCCTCCTGCTTTACACCACCTGCTTTACACTGCCCACCTTCCATCGCCCGCTTTTCTTTTCCATTGACTTCAATTACCGTCAATATCGCATCTCTTTATTTTTAAACTGGTCTCTGCTTTTTGTTTGAGGGTAAACCCTTACTACTTTTCTTCCCTTCCCTGGTCTCCCAAGCAATGCATCAACTGTAACTGAGAGGGTGGATGGATGGCTGGCTCTTATTCCTCAGTCAACGTTGCTGTGAGCTGGATGGTAGAAAGTGTGCCACAATGGTTCAGGAACTGTCCTCCCCCTGATAGTCCTTGAGAGAAAATACCTGGTTGTTTTGTGCAAAAGTTGTGCTAGTGCCGCTAACTTCTGATGCAACCCAAAAGTAAACTTCAGGATTCGAGAAGGCCAGGAAGACCCAGTAAAAATAATGACACGGCTGAGATTTGGAACCTAAGTCGTGCCCATCACTCCAGAGCACTGTGCTTCAGTGCTCTGATAAATTTTTGATATATTTAGGAAAAGAACTGACAGGGTCTGGATTTCTTATCAGTCGTGAAACTAACAAAAATAAGATGTTGAGAATTGGACAAACTTCAGTTGTGAAACAGACCACAATACACAAGCCAGTGCTGGGAAGTGAACTAGATTGGTTCAAAAGTATTTACCCTGCAGTAGCCTTTCCCTCTAAAGCTAACAACAGACTAAGCAGGTGAAGTTCAGGATCATAAACAAAAAATTGATTTATATAATCAACCACCTCCAAGCTTATAGAGTCCATTATCATCGCATTGACCCTGTCAGTCAGTGCCTGAACAGATTAGATCTTCCCTATGCATACGTGAAAGATTGATGGAATGCTGATGGTGGACAGCAACCTTTTCATATCTGGTAGGATGGGTGATGTTAGCATAGCCTTTATTGCCCTCAATCCTACATCGGACCTCTTTCAGCTCCTCAGGCGTACAACCTACAAGTCACTGGAGACCATATCATCACCACAGCCATCAGTGATCATAAAAACCAAGGGCACAAGTCTGAAAAAATCTACAAGATACTTCATTGTCTATAGGATTATACCTTAAAAAAAGCAATTTGACATTTAACATCAGACCTGTCCCTTTGAGCTCAGAAGATTGTGGGATAGGCTTGTTAATTGTTTAGAACCTTCTATATGTTCCTGGAAACTGGAAAATGGTGGGGCCAATTCTGTGGTGTTGTGCGCTTTAAAAAAATTAATTCACAGGATGTGGGCGTCGCTGGCAAGGCCAGCATTTATTGCCCATCCCTAACTGCCCTTTAGAAGGTGGTGGTGATTAACCTCACCTTGTGTTAATTAACAGCAATTAGACTTAGTGGCCTTGAAAGGAACACTGCTCTACTAGAGCAGCAGAATAATACATTCTGTCTTTTACGTCGGTTGCTCCCGGCAGTGGATTCCACACCCTTTTACAGCTTTAAAGCAGGCTCGCAATACCCGATAGATTATCCCAGGAGTGTAACAATAGTACCCTTTTGTGATCTGAAATGGATATTTGCATCTTTTCATACTTTACGCTGACATCATGGGGGCTTCCTGTTCACCTCGCTTCCCCTACCCTGCTCGCCTGATTCCTGAGTTAAAATTGGGGCTATAGAGTTTTCAGCAAAGGTAACGAGATAATGTTCAGGATCAGGAAAACTAGCTGAAATTTTCCTATCCCTTGCCCAGGAGCAGTGATGCCAATCATTGAACCCAAACTGCTGTCTGGCTGAGAAGAACTAACTCAGTGCAGATTAGGTTGAATCCTTCTGGCCTGTATGGGCTTAGTATTGCACTTCGCAGTGCATGTGTCCTCTCTCACAAATATGTTGCCACTCACTTTCAAATCACAGTTATTTTATGACATTAATAAAACAGGTGAAATTAAAACTATGGAGTAACTTCAGGTTAAAAAGAAGTTACCTTGATGTTTCAGTTGGTAAGTGCAGTTGGGCCACAAAAATAGGAATATTACATTCAATATCTGTTCTATGCTGAGTTAGCTGATCACAGCAGGGCAGCCTTAGGCCTCAGCACCTTTGAAATAGGGAAATGGAAAAAAAGCAGCAACGGTTACACTCTTGATTACTATCCTCCCTGTCTCAGTCCAGACATGAAAAATTGTCATTTATGCAAGGCACCAGAGGGGCTGCTGGTACATGTATCAGCCATACACCAGCATATGAAAACTGAAGGAAAAATGGGACATTATCATTAAAAACTTACATAGATCTCTGGCAGCTACTCAGGAACTAGATGTCATCAGAAGTCTACAGTCACACGTTGTTTTATTGGTAATGCCGTTATTTATGAATGGAAACTAACAACTATATATTTTAGAAAGCTGGCTATGGCATTAGCTTTGCTCTATGATTGTCAACAAATGAATAGTTAATTGAAGAAAACCTCTCCTGAACGATGGGCTCAGTTGCACTGTTTTATAAAGGATATAAACTACAAACTGACATAGCAATTTGGCATGTTCCATCTATACTACTACAAAGCTACTCCAATACCAAGTGATTTAATAAAAACATACGGCTGCCCTAGGCATTTGGAGCGCAGCTGGATCCTTGTGAATTTCTAGAGCTCATAGCATGTACAGTGTACTGCATCCGGAAATAGCACTCAATCAATGTATTACTGCATTTCTACTGAACCTTGAGCTTTTATCTGTGTATTCACTCAAATTCTATTGTCATATTTGATGAAAACTTTGCAATGTGGCCGTGCTGACAACGTGGTTCGTCTCAGGAAGCTGTCAGTACAAAATAAATCTGTACGTTTAACTTACTAAATGTACCTATGTGTTTTCTGTTTGCCTCAAAAGAGGTTCAAGATTTTCTTTTAAAACTTTATTTTTCTCCATTTTCCAAAGAATTGAAAATGATTTTGTTGCAGATAATGCTGGATTTTTGCTGAAATTACTTTTCTGCTTTGAGAGGAAGGGTACTATTCTTCAAAGACCATATTTTTGTATTTTATACATCACTCAGCATGCAATATCTCAGTCCTTATTAAAGGACTATTAGTGCCACTGAAAGCAGAATGAAGAGTGAAGTTTATATCCAGATGATGCCAATGACATTATTTATTATTTCATGAAATCCCTCAGATCTAATGACACCCAAGGTCACAGAGATGTAAGCCCATAAGTGGATAGATGGTGGGACGGAGGGGATTGGAGAAATACATAGAGGTTACAGCACAGACACAGATCATTTGGCCCAACCAGTCTCTGTTGGCGTTTACCATCCACAGGAGCAAAAGGTTCTAATCATATTTACCAACCCTATTCCCATATCCCTTCAATCCCTTTTCTTTCATCCACTTACCCAATCTAATCTTGACATTGGGGTAGATTCTCAACTTGCTGCCCAGCCATTAAACTGGTGTTGCGAATCAGCCGCCTGTCACAGAAATTGCCCAATTTTCATTTCCATTGAAATCAAGGGGAATGGGAAGAATTACAATGGAACTAACAAAATTATAAAAATGTGATTTGAAACAATTGGAGTTTGAACCCTGCTGAGACCCTGTTGGCAGCACAGACTTGGAAAATTGACCCTTGCCACTTAATTAATGCCTATTTTCTCTCAGAAACGACTTTACTCAAAAAAAAGGTAAATTAACCTTTTACCTATTTATACTTTCAAAGTTATACAACAGAGATATACGTTAAAACTGCTGAAATGGCTTGAAAAAATGGATCTTCGAGTACTGGCAGAATTTCATTGGGACGTCACAGTTACTCATTGCCTTAAAATGATCAAAAGTCCATTGTTTAACCTTTCCCTTCAATAGATATGATGCTTTACTTGGGTTAGATTGTTATTGTTTCCTTCCCCCTTCCAGTACTGATGTTATTGTTGTGAAGGGTAAATAAATCTGTCTCCTGTCTTTGTCTGTACTGACAAGTCAAGTGAGCTAAATTTTACGGTGTGATTGATCAATGATAGATCCCAGATATCTGCTGTGTTTGCTATAGTTTGTCTGTGAATAACCAATAGAGCATGGCCCTGGCCCTGGCCTTCAGCTGTAATTAATCTATGATAACTTGATGTAGCGTCATTTCTATTTATAGTATATCAGAAAACTACAGATTATTTAAGCAACTTCCTTGTATTTGTGTACAGGGAGATGAATAACTCTCACATTGATTAAATGCTGTAGCTGTGGCTTGTGCATTAAATCAGTATTGAGTATAATGCTGAGGCCATTCTGGAGAACTGGGGCATGTCAATTATGCCAAATTGTAGTAAGAAGTAATGGGCTGGAATTTGCGGTGGGTAAAAACGGCAACTAACAGCACTTGCTGTCATTACCCCTTTGAAACTGACTGCAAGTTTAGGATGTGGCGCATGCAGATCGAAACACGGAAATCCTGAAGTTGCTGTAAGTCATTCACTGCTCCGACACTGGCTGCGCTGTGGCTCCCTCTGCGCCCCCCCCGCCCCCATAGTTGGCAATCAGTGTAATCAGTGAAACTGATGAAAACTTAGGCTTTTCCGCGGTAATATCGCTGTTAAATACCCCATTAAAAGTTAAGCCTCTGTTGGATTAGGTGTAACTGGGGGTTTAACAGCCTATTGACTGCTAAACAAATGTTATGACCCTGAAAAATGAATTCTAATTTAGTGGAGTGTCAAATTTCTCCATTATGATAAAAATGACAATTTTTAAGAAACTTTAAAAAAATTATATTTTTAAAAAAGTTTGTTCATGATTAGTTTAGGTTCTACCTTATCCCCATGTCAGAGCCCCAATCTTTGTTTTGCTCTCCGTATCATTTTTAAAAAGTCGGGATAAAAGCAGGTTCTCATTTCCTGCTTCCCTGTCTGAGAATTCTGCAATGTGATTGGCTGCAGAGACAGCTTGTTAACGTCACAGCAGATCGCGTTAGGGATTCCCCACTATATTGCACTAAAATCTCTTGTGCGTTGAAAAAGGCAAACTTCTCACCACAGAGATTGAGAGATCTCTCTGGGAAGCTTTCTTTGGGGCCAGCGGCAGACTTCTTTGCTTTGCCGCTGACTGCAAATTCCGGGCTATTAAATATAAATAAATGTGAGATCAGTTTAAATATTGTACTATATTACATTTTGTTAATGAATGTTGTTGAGTAATATTATTACAAATTTGAAAAATAAAAAGGGTGAAATATTCTCTAAATCAGATAAAGCCATTCCTATGAATACATAACATCTATTCAATTCACAGTATAGAGCAGAATCTAAATAATATACTAGCTAATCTGCTTACTATTGTTTTTGAGAATATATTAATTACGGCTACAATCTATTTTGTTCATCTGGGGTCTCACACACGTTGAAACCCATCACTATGCTTAAATGTCTTCAATTCAACCTAATGAGAATTTACACCCACCAGTCGGGTTAATGTTTGCCCAGTATAGAGTGTGTACTCTTGCCATAGGGGCATATTCACTCATCTAACTCCATAGTGCTTAAGTCAGGTTGGTAGAACAAAGTCTTAGGATCCCAAGGAATTTAAAGAGATGTGCTTGCTGTGATGAGGTCTTAGTGACAGGTCGATGTAGGCTGTAGTCCTTCTCTCCTAGAAGAATGAGAGGGAATCTCATTGAAACTTATAAAATTCTAACAGGACTAGACAGACAAGATGCAGGAAGGATGTTCCTGATGGCGGGGGAGTCCAGAACCAGGGGTCACAGTCTAAAGATAAGGGGTAAGCCATTTAGGACAGAGATGAGGAGGAATTTCTTCACCCAGAGAGTGGTGAACCTGTGGAATTCTCTACCACAGAAGGCAGTTGAGGCCAATTCATTAAATATATTCAAGAAGGAGTTAGATATATTTCTTAAGGCTAAAGGGATCAAGGGATATGGGGAGAAAGCAGGGACAGGGTACTGAATTTGGATGATCAGCCATGATCTCATTAAATGGCGGAGCAGGCTCGAGGGGCCGAATGGCCTACTCCTGCTCCTATCTTCCATGTTGCTATGTTTCTACAATCACTTCCTCTTTTTGCCACAGATTCACCTCCATGCTTGGTCCTGGCTCTTGCCTGTGGGCCAGAGGAAGCACTTCCGCTGCATGTCTATGAGTTCTGAACCATGAAAGTGAACTGCTTGGACATATTTTATATGCTACAAGCTTAACTTGTATTGAGACTCTGCTGCTGTTGAAAAGAGACAAGAAAAAAACCAAGAACCTTTCAATACAATGGTGCCCAATTTCCTGGATCACACTTAAGCAGAAATTACGCCAAAATTTATGCTGGTTTCTACACCGATCTTGCCAACAGAAGTGTATGCCCATATTTCCTGCGAATTGCAATAGCATACGCCGGAATGCAAAAACCAGTGTAAAACAAATGGAAATTAACAAATAATCATGGCCCGAGAAAAGAGTGGAACAGACAACATCTCCCTTCTTTAAGTTCCTCTTTATCTTACTGATGTTATGAAAATTAAAATTTGAAGCCATCAAACCATCATTTATTCACATTGAGCACAGCGGCCTAGAAATTGAGTGGGCTTAGCGCCCATTTTGCGGCGCTAGAGGGCATTGCGCTGGACTTACAGCCGGTTTTGAAATTGACTAGGGCCCAACATCGGCGTTACACCGGTAGCGCTGCGCCGGCACCGATGACGTCATCGGTGTGCGCAGCGTCCCGGTTGCCGTGGTGACGGGCCCCAGCGCCGAAATTCAGTTGCGGCCGGCTCGCCCGTGGCAGCCGCAACTAAGACTCTGGCAACAGAGTCTTGCACGACTTTGCGCCGGCGCATAAAGGTGGAGCGGCGGCCGGCCGCTTTCCCGCCGGCCGCCTGCCCGCACCTCCCTTCCCGGACTCCCCCACCCCCCCCCCCCGCGGAACAGATGCTTCTCGGCTGCGAGCCCGGCACTTCCCCGAGGTGCCGGGCTCATTTTTGTGAAGATTTTACCGGCCAGCGGGCGGGTGCAGGCAGCTCCTCCTTAACTGAAGGAGGAGGCCTGCACTTCCTGAGCCTGCCGCACCGCATCGGGCGCCGCAGCGCCGGAATAGCGCCGCAATGCGGCGCGTAGCGCCAGTTTTCAGGCGCAAACAGCCTTCAGTAGCGCCGGCAGCCGTTTGGGCGCGGCGCTACTGAATTTTTGGCGTGCACAGCGCGACTTAGCACCGGCGCTAAATTTCCGGCGTTAAGCCCCGGCGCAGCGCAACCTCAATTTCTAGGCCAGCATGTTTAAGAAAATGCAATTGTGGAAGCTTTTCTCTTTTTAATGTAACAGTGTCTGATGCCATCAAATAGTATTCAAAGATGTAGAAAACATAGTACAAGTCTCAGTTAAGAGAAACTCTAAAAAAAATTGCTATAAAACACCTGAAATAATGGTTTTGGATCCTGCTGGCCTAAAATTTTGGCTGTAACTTTACACCTGATCAGAACTGGTTTAAATATAGGAAACTCTGTCCCGTCTCTGGTCTTTTTCATGGGGGTGGAGTTATGTTAATGAGCCAGATGGGGCTTTGATGGTTGTCACTCGGAAGCGGCACAAATGATTGAGGAAATTCCCGCATAATGATATTTCAGCCTAAAACCAGCAGTTGTGCACGAATTTCCTCAGAAAAATCGGTGCAACTCCACTTTTATGCCATAGTTACACTGAAACATCCCAGGCCATTACACCTGCAGAACAGAATGCCACAATATTGTCACAAATGCCTGGAAGAGACGACCTAAACATACTCCATCCAACACAGCACTGATAAAGACATTGAATAGGGTTAGAAACATAGAAGGAAACATAGTAAAACAGGAGCAGGAGTAGGCCATTCGGCCCTTCGAGCCTGCTCCGCCATTCAACATGATCATGGCTGATCCTCTATCTCAATACCATATTCCTGCTCTCTCCCCATGCCCCTTGATGCCTTTTGTGTCTAGAAATCTATCTCTCTCCTTCTTAAACATATTCAGTGACTTGGCCTCCACAGCCTTCTGTGGTAGAGAATTCCACAGGTTCACCACCCTCTGAGGGTTGATTAAAGTGAACAATCTTGTCTCCTGGAGCTGGAATACACACCCAAGATAACATTCTGTGAGAGGTGGGCCTATAACTTCAACACAAAGCCAGTTAATTTCCCTTCTTTTTGGAAGACCACTTAAGGCAGTATACAGTGACTCAAGAAGCTGAGATTAATTGAGGTACCCTCCAAAGTATTGTTTTAATAAAAGAAGCAAAGTTTTACAAAACCCCTAGAGAATCCATTTAGACCATGGGCCTTTGAAACGGGCAAAGGCTGGATGGCCGCAAAACATTCTTCATTTCTATTCAGTTCATGGGAAAGGACAAAAGGACAAAATGGGTAAGGTGAGCACTCCCACAAATAATAAAAACTATTTATCAGATGACAGCCAATACTACATTGCATTGGCTTTGTACAACATATCCATTTTATCAGTATGTTAGAAGGTTTTGAGATCAGTCAATGCTAGTGCAGTATGTTAAGCAACAGTCTCCCAAAAGATTACTGAGATGGCACTCCAAAATCATACATTCATATCTACATAGACATTTCAGCCACACTCTTATCCACAATTGAAACTTAAGATGAAAGTGTCTTTTTATTGTTTTTGAGGAAAAGAATAAGGAAGAAAAGGATTGGACTCTACTTACATTGGACATCTAGGCCCAACATTTGCGATCGGATGCTTCCCGCGGGCGGATGCCTCCGAACTGTAAAAAATCTACGCATTTATCTGGTGGCCCAGGAGGTACAGAGACTTGTGATCCTGGGCCTCTCCGGGTACGCACGGGCAGAGGCCCACGTATTCCAGGGGCACACGCGGTTCATAAGCGCCCCTGGGATCACGTGGGCTGGCCCAACCAATAAAAGAAGGGAATCCCCATTCACACTTATGCAAGTTCCTTACGTACTGAACTCCCATAAGTATGAATGGGGATCACTTAAAAAATACACAAACACATGAAATACATTTTTAAAAAACATATTTAAAATTAATTAACATGCCATTTAATTAAATATTTTAAACAAAAGTTAAAAAAAAAATTAATATGTTTTAACGGGGCTAAAAATAAACTTACCTTATTGGACAGGGTTTTTAATGTATAAATGAGTGATAACATTTTATTTTTCTATTTTTAAAAACTCTTATGCTGGTAAAAGCAGGCCTGCTTTTATCAGGCGTAAGAATTTCACAGATATTCAGCGGGCGAAAGTTGGGCAAATAGCGCAACTCTCCACCGGCAGAGGCCCTTCTCCCGGGAATGTGGAGGATCTGTCAAAAAATTCTTGACAGATCGCAAGTTCCGGGTTTTAGCGCATGTGCTTCGCATGCCTAAACCTGGAACTTGTGCGGCCCCTACGGGTGTGTACACACCTCGTACGCATCGGTAGGACAGACACACCAGAGACCGGTATACAGTCGGGAGGGAGTGGCTCTGGGAGTCCTCAACATTGAATCCGGACCCCATGAAGTCTCATGGCTTCAGGTCAAGCATGGGCAAGGAAACCTCCCGCTGATGACC
The DNA here is from genome assembly GCF_052327205.1 of Somniosus microcephalus. Lineage (NCBI taxonomy): Eukaryota > Metazoa > Chordata > Chondrichthyes > Squaliformes > Somniosidae > Somniosus > Somniosus microcephalus. Next base: position 62,175,530 of record NC_140992.1, on the reverse strand, counting down.
ACCTATCGCTCTCCCTCAGCTGAACACCACATGGAAGAAGCACTGAGGGTAGCAAGGGCACAGAATGTACTCTGGGTGGGGGACTTCAATGTCCATCGCCAAGGGTAGAACCACTATTGACCGAGCTGACCGAGTCCTGAAGGACATAGCTGCCAATCTGGAACTGTGGCAGGTGGTGAGAGAACCAACACAAGGGAAAAACCTACTTGACCTTGTCCTCACCAAGCTACCTGTCGTAGATGCATCTGTCCATGACATTACTGGTAGCAGTGACCACCGCACAGTCATTGTGGAGACGAAGTCCCGTCTTCACACTGAGGACACCTCCATCGTGTTGTGTAGCACTACCACCGTGCTAAATGGGATAGATTCAGAACAGATCTAGCAGCTCAAAACTGGGCATCCATGAGGCGCTGTGGGCCATCAGCAGCAGCAGAATTGTATTCAACCACAATCTGTAACCTCATGGCCCGGCATATCCCTCACTCTACCATTACCATCAAGCCAGGGGACCAACCCTGGTTCAATGAGGAGTGCAGAAGAGCATGCCAGGAGCAGCACCAGGTGTACCTAAAAATGAGGTGCCAACCTGGGGAAGCTGCAACACAGGACTACATGCATGCTAAACGGTGGAAGCAGCATGCTATAGACAGGGCTAAGCGATTCCACAATCAACGGATCAGATCAAAGCTCTGCAGTCTTGTCACATCCAGTCATGAATGGTGGTGGACAATTAAACAACCAGAGGAGAAGGCTCCTTGAATATCCCCATTCTCAATGATGGCGGAGCCCAGCACGTGAGTGCAAAAGACAAGGCTGAAGCGTTTGCAACCATCTTCAGCCAGAAGTGCCGAGTGTATGATCCATATCGGCCTCCTCTTGAGGTCCCCACCATCACAGAAGCCAGTCTTCAGCCAATTCGATTCACTCCACGTGATACCAAGAAGCGGCTGAGCGCACTGGATACAGCAAAGGCTATGAGCCCTGACAACATCTGGCTGTCGTGCTGAAGACTTGTGCTCCAGAACGAGCCGTACCTCTAACCAAGCTGTTCCAATACAGCTACAACACTGGCATCTACCCAACAGTGCAGTAAACTGCCCAGGTATGTCCTGTTCTCAAAAAGCAGAACAATTCCAATCTGGCCAATTACCGCCCCATCAGTCTACTCTCAATTATCAGCAAAGTAATGGAAGGTGTCATTGACAGTGCTATCAAGCGGCACTTACTCACCAATAACCAGCTCACCAATGCTCAGTTTGGGTTCCAGCAGGACCACTCGGCTCCAGACCTCAATACAGCCTTGGTCCAAACATGGACAAAAGAGCTGAATTCCAGAGGTGAGGTGAGAGTGACTGCCCTTGATGTCAAGGCAGCATTTGACCAAGTGTGGCATCAAGGAGCCCTAGTAAAATTGAAGTCAATGGGAATCAGGGGGAAAACTCTCCACTGGCTGGAGTCATACCTAGCACAAAGAAAGATGGTTGTAGTTGTTGGAGGACAATCATCTCAGCCCCAGGACATCACTGCAGGAGTTCCTCGGGGCAGTGTCCTAGGCCCAACCATCTTCAGCTGCTTCATGTATGACCTTCCCTCCATCATGAGGTCAGAAGTGGGGATGTTCGCTGATGATTGCACAGTGTTCAGTTCCATTCACAACTCCTCAGGTAATGAAGCAGTAACAAGACCTGGGCAACATTCAGGCTTGGGCTGAGAAGTGGCAAGTAACATTCGCGCCACACAAGTGCCAGGCAATGACTAGTTCCAACAAGTGAGAATCCAACCACCGCCACTTGACATTCAACGGCATTACCATCACCGAATCCCCCATCATCAACATCCTGGGGGTTACTATTGATCAGAAACTTAACTGGACCAGCCACATAAATAATGTGGCCACAAGAATAGGTCAAAGGCTGGGTATTCTGCGGCAAGTGTCTCAACTCCTGACTCCCCAAAGCCTTTCCACCATCTACAAGGCACAAGTCAGGAGTGTGATGGAATACTCTCCACTTGCCTGGATGAGTGCAGCTCCAACAACACTCAAGAATCTTGACACCATCCAGGACAAAGCAGCCCGCTTGATTGGCACCCCATTCACCACCTTAAACATTCACTCCCTCCCCACCGGCGCACCATGGCTGTAGTGTATACCATCTACAAGATGCATGGCAGCAACTCGCCAAAGCTTCTTCGACAGCACCTCCCAAACCCACGATCTCTACCACCTAGAAGGACAAGGGCAGCAGACGCATGGGAACGCCATCACCTGCAATTTCCCCTCCAAGTTATACACCACCCTGACTTGGAATTATATGACCGTTCCTTCATTGTCGCTGGGTCTGAATCCTGGAACTCCCTCCCTAACAGCACTGTGGGAGTACCTTCACCACACGGACTGCAACGGTTCATGAAGGCGCCTCACCACCACCTTCTCAAGCGCAATTAAGGATGGGCAATAAATGGTGGCCTTGTCAGTGATATCCACATCCCAGGAATGAATTTTAAAAAGCTCAACAACGACCCTCACCACCGCTTGAAGCCACGCAAGCCCTTTTGGACCCATGAGCTTAACCTCCAACAATGAGACTTCAACCCTGATGATGCTTGGAAAGCCAAATGGAATTCACAATAAGTCACAAACACGTTGTGAAAGACCCGACGCAGAAGATCCTTTGCTTCAATCTTCCGCAAAACTTATGATCAACCCTAAATCACATCCGCACAACCCATGGCTGATGCAGATACTTGATGCACAAATGGAGAATTAAAAACACTCCAGTGTGCGACTGTGGTCACTCAGAACAGACCATGGGACATAAAACGACTCAATGCCTGATTCAGAAATACAAGGGAGGCATCACAGCGACCCACTCCGCTACTCCTGACGCAATTATCTGGCTTAACCACCTAAATGTAAAATTATAGTTGTTGCTCTACATCCACATCATCCATACAAATGAATGAATAAGTTGGATGACATTTATACGATGTAAATCACAACACAAGATGTGTTCTTTCCTCCCCTCCCCCCTTTCCCTGCCTTTGTACTTGCTTAAAACCTGTTACATCTCTAACTTTTGAAAGTTCTGACGAACGGTTGACGACCTGAAACGTTGACTCTGTTTCTATCTCCACAGATGCTGCCTGACTGGCTGAGTATTTCCAACATTTTCTGCTTTTATTGCAAGATGGAGCTGTGTCCCTTTAAGGCAACAGAGTCTATTGTTAGTTATGTCAGGTCAAACACAACTCTACCTTAGCAGCAGAATGATACCCTGTGCATTACTTGGCATGATGCTCTGGCCCTTATAAAACAGTGTGTTATCTGACTTACTATGAGTTACGTGTAAATTTCTGAATTTTTATGGGGATGCTTACCCAGAAACCCAGGAATAACAGTCCATTTGTTTAGGCCTTCACTACCACAGCGGGGCACATGGCAGCTCTTGCAAGGGACCCTCAAACCTTCTGAGCTGACCTGATAAGAATGGTGTATCCTTGGTGGAGAAAACAATGAGATTTTACACAACCTTATACATTAAACTGCTTTGTTCAAACACAAAAAGGATTGGAGTTGTGAGAAAACAATTGATATTTACTTTCCAATACAGTAATATTCTTTATTAATTTGACTGGCTGCCACATATATAAACTAATTTCTTTTCCATAGTGAAAATAAACTGGCCTGCTGCAGTATTATGGAGCACAACCAAGTAGCACCACAGACTGATGTGATGTGGAATCATATCTGTGATTCTCTAGATATTGATTTCCTAAATTCAGCCACATTACTGTGGAGAAGCATTGAGCCAAGGAATGATATACCTTCCAAGGGAAGAGGAAATGGAAAAATTAGAAGTAATGTCATTACTGAGCCTTTCTAGTGGCCAATTCAGTGCAGCATTGGCAAAGGTCTGGGAACAAATTGTCAGCCATAGACAGTTCATAGCCTGAGGATACTAAGAAAATAGGAATAAAGTAATTTGAACAAAGAGGGGCTTGTAACCTGAAAATAAATATGAAAATATGAGCTTAGTTTAAAATCAGTTATATTCATCTCTTCTTACTGTGGATATTGCCCATTTTTATTGCAAGGCTGTTCCCACAGCACGGTATAGCTGTTTTGAGTCGCGATTCACAACTTTCTAGCTGGTAATCCTTCAAGGTAATCCTTGATGCTAAAATGGTAAGATGAAAAACAGCATGTGAGTGTTTTTTGGATCGTTATGAGTGCATTCCTTGGTTACTGAATGGTGGTAGATGTTTATTAAGTAAATATACACATGAAGTACATTTTGTGTCATTGTATGTGAGGCGTTTTTGAGTAAAATTAGAGCATATGGCTAAAACGGTGTCACCATAGTCACACCTGTGGCTAGTCAGTGATTTCTATTGGACAACACTGGTTTAAATAAAGTTGCAATTTATATTGCTGTATATGAACTATTAACATCACTACTAAGTTTTTTGTAATGTTAATAGCTCTGTGCAAAATATGAAATTAATATAATTATCATGTTACAATACCCATAGGAATTGAAGACAAAGAATAATGGAAGGAAGAGTTGATCTGGTAATAACAAAAAAAATTCAAACAGTACCATCTACAGGTGTGAATCACCATAATCAAGTCTTAAATTAAAGATCTTTTTACAAATATTAGTTTTGAGATGTCCAATCTGTAGCTGAGGGGACATATCAAGGCCAAAAAGCCCAGTCCTGATGATTGTGTATATAAACCATATTTTCTCCACACTTAGGCTTAGCTCCTTGAATTTGGTAGAAAAGAGTTACTCCCTGAGAGGCAATTTTAGAACCAATAAATTATAATCTTTTTGGGCATGCAGAATAGAGCATTTCCAGCAGCCCCTGAATATGAGGAGTCAGCCTGGGAATTGTAAATTACGGGTGGTGGGGAGGGGAGGGGAGGGGAAAGATTGTAGTCTGAATCTAGGGTGTTAGTGGAGTGTAGTGCACTGGAAAAGGGGGAGAGATTTGTTGGATCAAGTTTATGGGTAAGTTTGTGATTTTTTTGTGAATTTCTTTTCAGTGATTGTTACGTAAAATTTTATTTTAGGGGTATATAGTAGGATAAATGAGGAATCTAAGCTACTTTTTCAGAGGATTATTTTTGCTCGAATGATGTCTTGGTCGACTGCAGTTAATGATTGCATTAAGTTGGGCAGAAAGGCTTTGCATAATATGTTAATATTGAAAATTTAAAATAACTAATTAGAGTGACAAAAAATACAGTTAAATACTTAACAAATCAGAAAGAAGAATATTGGCCCATGACTCAAATTAGACAACAGACTGGAGATACAAGAAATGTTATTCTAAAGATTAGTTATATATCCTGTTGTATTACATAAGGAATTGGAGTAGGAAATTCAAGCGAGTAACACGATCAAGACTTCCTTCAAATCAAAATAGGAGTGCTTCAAAGGCTTTATATAATTGTTACAATACATCCTTAAATAGATTCAGGCATTTTCATTTGATATAATCTATGCATATTTCTTACTAGAAATGTTTTTGATTTGGGGAGAGAAGAACCTCTAACAACTAGTTCAGTTTTTTGCTCCATACGGCAGATCTGTCTTTGGAAATGACAAAGGTTTATTTATGCCATGTAACAGGAGAGCCAGATTTTACAGGAATTGCAACACTAGGCCTAACTCCAATTGGCACGGTGACTGGGAGAGCACTTTAATGAAACACACACTGTCTTCCAGAATAAACACTACTTCCTCGATGTAGAAGGCAGTAACATAGCAATTTATAAGCCAGTTAAGGCTTCCCAGTGGCCTAGTGCATAAAGGCACCTCTTAATGTAGTCCCAGATTCAATCTCTGGTCTGTGCTGAGTTAACTGGTTCAGCAGTAGCTGATCTCAGCTCCCCTGTGCTGGGGTTGGAAAAAAATCAGTCAGGTTTTGCTGCTCCTGATTACTTGTGGTGTTGTCTTTGGGTGAGCGCAGGATCGGGCTTGGCTGTCATGTCCTCAGCAATCATGTGACGTGTTGACATTCATTATTGGCTGATGCATGAAGAATGGCCACTCGGGTGTGGTAGTGTGGACTGCCAGCACCTGTGGGACTGTACAACATGCAAAAGTCAGTGGGGAAGAACTTCCACAGGGTTCTCCTGATCTCCCACCAAAATTTTTGCAGAAGACTAGCAGAAAGCTGTATAAGGCTGTTTTATGGCTAATTACGCTATTCCTCCAAAGGTTTTCTCCACGGAAATTCCAGGTGAAGAGAAGAGAAGAAAGACAATAAAAATAAAATCTATTTATTTTTCAAAGCAGCATTCCTGCTCTTTAAAAAGAAATCCTAAACTGCCAATGCCATTTTACTCTAATGCTGTGCTACCTTCTGTGTCATAAGAGCAACCTTAATCTGTGATGAAAAGGAGGTCGGCTCGATTGAAAATGTCTTGAGGTTATACTAATCAGTCGGGAGGGATATACAAACAGGCCTGTGTTTAATAAAGTTAAAAATATAAATGATAAGAAACGAAAGTATAATTGAATACAGGAAACTCTTTGGTATCCGGCACCGACGGGACCGGCGTGTTGTCGGTTGATCAAAAATTCCGGATGACGGAGAGGGTTATCTACCGAGGCTATTTTTAACAAAGAAAAATTTAAAAATCAAGAAATGTGCCGTATACAGTAATTGGGTACTCACCTACAGAATGTTGTGTTAAATGGATGGTGGAAGATGCTTGATTGATTAAGTACAGTACTGCCAGTTGAGGGTAATGCAATGCAATGACTACCAGCAGCGTGGGAGACACACAGTACCCTTGTAAAATGGCGGATCAGAAGAGACTACCAGCAGCGCGGGAGAGTCAGACTCCTGTTACAGGGGTATTGAGGTGTTCCGACTTCCGACAGCGCCAAGAAGCCGAGTAGTGGCAGTTTGGAGAACTACCCCCACTGACTAACTCGGCCACCGTGGGAGACTCGGACTCGGACTCGGCAACATTGCCGGTTATTGAGGTGTTGTTTTCGGAGTGAGAATTGTGCCAGTTAATAGAGAATTCCGGATATTGAGGTGCCGTTTAAACGAGAGTTTCCTGTATTATTAATGGGCTACATTAAATCAGGATTAGTAATTGTTGCAAACTCAATTCATCTATTCCATTCTCCAGTTTACTAAATTGGTACATGAACTTGCTCATTATTGCTTAATTTGAAATAAACAACCTATTCCTCACATATCGAAAATATAAAATAGAATATTTCTGTTCATGGGTGGAGGGGGTAAATTAACTTCATTTCCTTTAATGTGCTTGAAAATGAATTTATTTATTCATATATTATATAAAAATGCACACAATGATTCAGTGCCTGGTTACATTAATCCTTTGAGAAATAAGTTAAGAACATTTCAGCATCATGTCTCAAAAGGAGTGGATTTTTCATTCTTTCAGGACTATATTGTGAGGAGAAGCATCTATTTTTTTCTAGTCCATTTTTCACTAAAGATAGCAGTATGATGCAACATGAACTCAACATATTTCTCAAAGGTACCAAAGCTGAATAAAATCCTAAAGAAAATAATACCATTAAATGTATTGTGGAAGATAAGTAGTAAAAATATTAAATTTAAATTACCTCCTTTATAATGGCCCCCTTTATAATGCTGACATTTGGGAGCCATACAAAAATAGCCTTTTATAGTGAAGAAAGTGGTGTCATTTTATATTTCTCTTAGTGAGAGTACATTGCATTGGAACAGTAACATATCAGTGCATGATTAAATTGTACTGAGCTCTTAATTCCCTTGGAAATCTTCTTTTTCCTTTGGCAATATTGGCCTCCCCTCCTCTCATGAAAGCACTGACGTTTTGTTGGGGTACAGATCTGCAGGTGCCAGTCGCTCTCTAATACCCCAGCCAAGTGGCCATTTACTGTGTGATGGGCTATTATAACATGGGGGGCATCACAATCAAACCTGACATCCACAGATAAGAGATTCCTGCAGAGTTATTTCTCCTAGTAATACATTATCTGCTGCTACTGGAAAATAATTTTTGAAGTATAAAGAAAACAAATGAATTCCCAAATGTCAAATAGAGAATTATTTTCAATAAAATTGAGGATATCTCCCTTCCTTTTCAGACAAACAAAATTTAATGTCTATGTTAATTTAGGGGGCAATTTTCCCACTGGAGGCAAGATGAAGGCGGGTTTCGGTTTGTGTGGGTTTGAAACCTGCCTCCACTGATAGTTTTCAAAAATGTGAGATTTTCCCATGAATGGCCACTTGATTTCAGAGGTGTGGGATGTCCTTGGTCAATTAGTGTTTGGGGACTGAAACCCGCCTCTGTTATCAGCACTTTTCCAGTCTGATTTTATGGCTTCTTGCTCCCTTGGCTCATTCCACAGGATTTCTGCCTATGCTGCACCACCTGCAACATATTTTGAGAAACCACTATGTCCAATTCCAAGGCAAGGGCCTCCCCAAGGCTCTCGGAAAGGTGCTGCAAATGTTGTTTGAGGGGCTGATAGCTAGCATGGAGGTGCTCTTCCACTCATCTGGGAGGAAGAGGCCTGCCAAAGAAACCTCTGTGGGTACAGCTGGCAAGGGATATAACCTCCAGATCTGTGTGCAGATTGAGAGAATGTTTATGTGTATTGATGAAATGCCATCCCTGTTGGAAAGCATTAAAATGATTTGAAGCCAAAATGTTGACGTTATGGCATCTGTTCTTTCGCCTTCGGCAGCTCCACATTGCGGGCTCCGCCACACTTGCGTTGTCAGGTTGGTGGCCTGAGTGAAAGGAGGCCAGAGAGTCATGTCCATTGTCAATGATGTCCTAGGATGGAGCCAAGGACATGTGCCAACTTGGGCAACCTATGCAAATCTGGCCAGGATATGTTCATCCCTTGCATCCCAGGCAGCCATGTGCTCGCGTGCTGCCGCTGGTCGATACACCGGTGCTCTGACCTCCTCCTGCTCCTCCTCCTACTCCTGCTCCTTCTCCTCCTCATCATCCTCATCTGAGGAGGGCTGGAACCGAGCCGCTTGCTCATCAGGAAGCTGCAAGCCACGATGCTGTGCGATGTTGTGCAGTGTACAGCAGACCACAACCATTCTGGAGACCCTGTATGGTGTACACTGCAGGGCTCCACCTGATTGGTCAAGGCATCTTCAACAACCCAATGGTTTGCTCGATGATGGACCTGGTCGAAGTGTGGCTGGCGTTGCAGCGCTCTTCCGTCTCGTTATCTGGCCTCCTGATCGGCATCATTAGCCACTTCTTCAGGGGATAGCCTTTGTCACCACGGAGCCATCCGTTATGTTGGTTTGGTGGATTGAAAAGCGGAGGAACACTAGAGTGCCGCAGGATGAAAGAGTCATGGCAACTACCACAGAACTTGGTGCAAACATGCAAGATCTCCTTCTTGTGGTTACACACCAGCTGTACGTTGAGGGAGTGGAAGCCCTTTCGGTTGACAAAGATAGCTGGGTTGTGATGGGGTGCCCTAAGGGCCACATGTGTGCAGTCTATGATGCCCTGCATCATTGGCATGCCTGCCATATTTGCAAAGCCAACCAAATGGGCGGTTATACTTGCTTGATCCCTTGTGAACTGAATGTAATTGTGGGCCTTAGCAAAAAGGGCATCGGTAACCTGCGTGATGCAACTGTGGGCGGCTGACTGGGAGATGCCGCTGATGTCTGCTGATGATCCCTGGAAGGAGCCTGAGGCAAAGAAGTTAAGTGCAGTGGTGACTTTGACAGCCACTGGTAAGGGGTGTCCACCCGTTCCTCTGGGCACCAGGTCTTGCTGCAACAGGCCGCAGATCTCTCGGACAACCTCTCGCGAAAGTCTCAGCCTCCTTTGGCACTGCTGCTCATTCATGTTGAGGGAGCTCATCCTTTGTCTGTAAACCCTCTTTTGGGGGTATCTCCTGCGGCAAGGTGCCTCAATACGCTGGTGCCTTCTGCCCTGTGCAGCATCAGGTGCCTGAGGAGGAGGTTGGGGCTTCTGCTGGTGTTGCTGCTGAGCTGCCTGAGCAGGAGGTTGGGGTTCCTGCTGGTGTTGCTCCTGAGCTGCCTGGTTCTGCTGCTGCCCTGGATGGTCCTCATCCTCATCTGAGGTCCATGCAGAAAGGAAATGAATGGTTCCCATGCTGCTTGCAGATACCTCCTTCGGGGAAGCACTCATTGCAAGCTGGAGAGGGTCTTCCAAGGAGGTCCCACAGTTGATTGATTCGAGCTGCAGCACCTCCGACTTCAGAAGGCCTTCTAAAAGTGCTCTGAGACCTTTTAAAGCCAAGGTCTGGCACCTGCAAGTAATCCTTGCTGCAATAAACGATGTCTTGTTAGACCTGCAGCAGTGAGGAGGCCACCCACGAGTCAATCCACCAGATTTACCTGGCGTGGTTCAGGAGGTGTGTGGGGCACGCCAAAATCCTCAAAAAATCACGAGGGCCTCGCAAAATAGGCTTAGAGAGGCCCTAATGAGCATTTAATGCTCACGTATCGCTATGGCCAGCTGGAGGCGGGACCGTTTCCCGACCTCCAAAACCGGCACCGGCAAAATCCCGCGGAGGCGGGTTGGAGGCGGGTTCTGAACCCGCACTCATTGAATCTGGTTTTCCTGCCTTTCCCGCCTCCAAACCCGTCTCCTCCAACAGCAGAAAATCGCCCCCTAAGATTCCTAAAAACTGAAAATTGCAGCAAATAAAAGGGGGAATTTTAACTCCCGAGCGTGAAGCCAGAGGGCTGCATGGGCCACCCACCCAAGAGCTGCAGTGGGAGGCTCAGGCCTCATTAACATCCTGCTGGCCAGCTGCCTGTCCGAAACAGGTGTCCAGAGGCCGATTGGGCGGATAATGCTCTATTAAGTGCCTACTGAGTGGGATGCCAGCCACGGACACACTGCTCAGCAAAACCTGGCCGACACCCAGTGTAAAGTGTGTATAACTAACCTTTTTGTGGCCTGGTAGAGCAGGAGTGCTCTTCTGGGCCACACAGAGAAAGTTTGGGCCACTGTTACCCCAGGCCCCACCTTCTCACCCGTGAATCCCACTCCTGTGGCCTAGCTGACTCCTGGTCTGCCGGCCTCATGATTGTGAATTTTTCCCACCTGTAGCCTAAGGATGTCAAAGCCAACAGTGGCATCCCAAATACTGCATCAGCTGAAATCAGCTAACACAGCCCAGAGTGAGGATCAAACCTTCAGCCTTCTCGTCTCTATTATTTCTTATTGCACAAGGCAGTGTGTTCTTGAAATTAAGTTTTTGTCAGTTTGTTATTTAATAGATCGATAGCAAAATACTGCAGATGCTGGAAATCTGAAATAACTCCTCTACATTGGGGAGACCAAATGCAGGTTGGGTGACCGCTTTGCGGAACACCTCTGTTCAGTCCGTAAGGGTGACCCCGAGCTTCCGGTCGCCTGTCATTTTAATTCACCGCCCCATTCCCACTCAGACCTCACCGTACTCAGGCTTTGCATTGTTCCACGGAAGCTCAGCGTAAGCTCGAGGAACAGCACCTCATCTTCCGATTAGGCACTTTACAGCCTTCCGGACTCAACATCGAGATCAACAATTTCAGATCATAACCTCGGCCCCTATTACATTTTTATATATATTTTTTATCCACACCTTTGTTTTGTGCCCTTCCCCCTTTTTTTTCTCTCCCACATGGCAGCTGTCTCTCATTCCGCCAGCACATTTCACACCTAATCTAGAGCCGTCTTTTGTCTCCACTAGTCCTATCACCATCTCGTCTCATTTTGAATACCTCTTAATGTCTCTTCACTTCTCTTTTGTTCTTTCATCCCCATTTCCCAGCCCCCAAACTGGCCTTTTAATCTGTTTCATTTCCTGTGCTTTTTCAGTCCTGATGAAGGGTTTTGACCTGAAACGTTGACTCTATTTCTCTCTCCACGGATGTTGCCTGGCCTGCTGAGTTTTTCCAGCATTTTCTGTTGTTATTTTGTTATTTAATAGAGTTGAACTCTTTGGTGTTAAAATATCAGTCAGCCAAAATCCTGAATAGTGTTGCTATTCTTGAAGCTTTGAACAAAATGTTATTGTTACCACTTTTTTTAAGCACTAACTGATGTGACCGGTAATGCACAGGACTTTCCTCCCAATTCTTTCCTCATTAGGGACAAAAGAATCAAATGAAAGGCTTATCTTTCATAATGAACAAAACTAGCAAATCAGGAAAACATAACATTGAAATGAAAGGCAGACTGTGCATTTCAAAGACCTGAGTGGTTCTCAGATTCAGTTATTCTTTTAAATGTGTTTCTGAGATTAAAGGCAGATTTTATTGATTAGACATTAGGTAGCAGAGTCAACAGTGATAAAATATGAAATTTATAACAATGCAGGATAGTTTTAATTCAACAAGATCCTTAAGGTTTAATACTTGCAATATTTTATTGCAGGAAATGTTTAAATTATATTTAAAAATGTTGAATGAAAGAGACATGAACACATTGGAAGACTAGTCGTTTGGGTGGACAAAAACATTTTTAGACATCATCGACATTTTTATGAACTGTATTAAGAAACAAAAAGCACCCATCTAAAGTGTGACACCCAATAACAGAATGCTAATTGACTGATTATCAGAAGTATTTGTAGATATAAATATTCCCGGTAGCATGAAGTTAAATTCAGTTAAAATACATTAAAATCACTTAACATTGCTATACTCTCATTAGTTTAAGTGAGGTGCTTTTACTTTCCTCCAGAAATGCTTGGTTGCCATCCTGAAAATTTTCATTTGTGAGGATTAATTTAGAAATAAGGAACAAGTTACCAAAAACCATTGGCACTTTAGTTCTCAAAGAATTGGTCTTTATTTCTAGTTCTGTGATCTTTCGCTACTATAGATATTACAACAAGGTACAGAAATTCAAGAAAACAAGTAAAGTTCTGCAGATGCTAGAAATCTGAAATAAAAACAGAAAAGGCTGGAAACATTCAGTAGGCCAGGCAGTATTTGTGGGGAGAGGAAAATAGGGTTAATGTTTCAGGTCTTATGACCCTGCATTATGACGCAGAAATTCAAGAATACTGCCTTAGTACTGAGCACCAGCAATGGGCATCTCCCTTCAGTGTGGCTCATACCTCTTTGCATACAGTAAATTGCTGTTCACAAGTGCAGAGTGACTAAAACTAATTGGATCCAATAAGCCTTAATTGCTATATTTAACCTACCTGCAGAATTTTTTTAATACCATGTCGGGAAATGGAAACCATTGTCAAAATAGTAAATAAGACTTTATGCCTAGTATTATATTTTCTGCATGATTGTGTGCGGGTGTAAAAATTATCAATGGACAGAAAATTGTGCTGATGTTTAATATGCCATATGACTGATATAACGTATCCTTGTTTTATGTTCTGCTTATTGTACTGTTGCAATTGTTTTTCTAATATAGCTTCAGTATGTTGCTGTGCCAACTAAAGACATCTAGCTTGGTGAAGCAACACAAACATTTGAGGATGTTGGTTACATTGCACACAATAAACTCCAGTATTTCACCACTGAAGTTCTGTTACAATGTGACAAATGTGGTATCAGAATTATTTACATTCAGTGTCCATAGAGCAACTAAAATTTATCATGCAAACCTATTTAGAACACTCTGAACCATTAGGCCATGAGGTTATTGCACTTACCTCAGTGCCATAATTGTAATTATACATATTCAAATTCCTTGACATGTGGATATACAAAAAAAATTGCACAATTAGCAAAAATATGCCTGTGTAGTGTGAATACTGATATATTAAATTATAATGAACCACCCCTTCTCCCCACTCAGCAAACTGACCTACTGGACAGAAGCAAAATGTTAAGATGCTGGGCTCTATAACGGCATCTACTGTTAGTTAGACTTGCCTTGCATGTTTATGACCATATGACCACCATCATATCACCTAAAAAGTGGGTAATTTTCATCAGGAAAATCCAGGCCAATGCCTTTAGCAGAAGGGGGAAGGGGAGAAAAACTGGATAAAATAAAAAATAAAAGTGAATGTGAGCTGGTTCAAATTAAATGTAGTACTGAGCAAGTTAAGGTACTTATAATGCAGCACAGTCTACAGTAAACAAAAGGAAAACTAAAAATATTGGGCCACAATTTGCGGTAGGGATGAATCTAACACCATCTGCCCATGCATGTTTAGGCTATTACATTTTTTGCGTGGCAAGTTGCTAAAAGTGCGAGCTGATAATGTCACAGCATGGGAAATCCCGCATCTGGGACCTGAGTGAACAGGGTAAGCAACGGTGTACCTCCTTAACTAATCAGGTTGAAGGATTATGAAATTAACAGTGCAACGACTGAGAAACAAGTGTAAATTAGAGTGGGTGAGTTCAATGTCATATCAGGTACAGAAAGAGAAATAAAGAGAGGGAAAGAAAGATTGTTTTAAGAGAGCGAGAAAAAGGAGACAGAAAGGAAAGTAAATTTTTTTTGTTGTTGACATTTTTAGAATTTCCAAAACAATTAAAATCTGAAGGAATGAGACACCACACTTGTAATAGTTATTTCAGTGCCAGAGAGGTTGATTGGCAGTAACGAGTTTAATTCATATCAACCATGCAAGTACAGCAACTTTACGCCAGTCAATTCATTTCAATGGCGAGGCAGACGTTGAGATGCTGTTTTCGTGAAGCTAACGGTGAAGCGGCACAACCCTGATGGCAACATTTGGATATTTGAGTTTAACCACGCATCTGCCCCTCGCCTAAAGTTGCTGCACCATTTGTTGTCAAGATAACGGCAAGCACCATTAGCCTCACCATTTTTTTTACAGCAAATTATGGCCCCTTGTATGGATGTGACTTCTAGGTGCCCAAGAACCAACTCTGCGTGATAATCGCTGTCATTCCAATTCTACTTTCTACATTCAACCAATTCTACATTTAGTGGAATTTATTGTTCAATTAAATTTCGGTTTGAAATTACACTATAAATTTAAATGACAACCTGTATACAATAAAAAAAAAGTATAAATTGGTTGCTAGGTGAAGAAAGTTATAAAGTTTGGGTGCTTCAAATGTAATTTATTTCTATATTCTATATAGATAGAAAAAGTGATAATTTAGCTGATGTGCATATTTTAATGGTTCAAGTCAGAGAGAAAATTGGAACTTTTCTAATATTTTATACATTAGTAAATTGTGTCCCTTGGGTATTAATTTTCTACCAGTATTTCATTGTGTACTGTATTGTAGAATGGATCAAAGTGCACTGAGCTGAGACCAGGAGCAATTTAAAATGGAGCAGCTGTTGCTTCACCTACCAATATTAATGTGATTTACCACACGCTCTCTCTCTCTCTCTCTCTCTTTCACTTTCTCACTTTCATTATAAAATACTTGAATGGAAATCTATTAAAATACGAATCATTCCTTTTTATAAAAGAAAGTCTTAGGAGGAATATTGTTACAAAATTGACTTGACTTCTTCCCCATATCTTATGGTTTCCATGCTCATATAATTTTCTGGCAATGTGCACTATTTCCAGGTGGTTGCTTGGATTCACATTGTTTTATGTTGTTTTTACAAGCTACAAAAAGATTACAATATTAAAATATTGTATCTGATGATTTTAAATTTCATATCTATCAGGAAGGATTGGCTGATTGATCAGATTTGGGAATATGGGACATTACATGGTCCATTAAAGAACACAGAAAATAGAGTGTACAAAATTCCTGAATACCATCTTAATCCCATATTTGTCACCCATTTCATTTATGGTCCATTTCAGTTCCTATGCCAAGATGAAAAATGTCATACAGCAAGCTGGCTGATGCCAAGACTTATATATTAAACTATCATACCAACCGTGCTCTCAAATGGAATGTTACACAGACGTGTATGTAACAATTGCAGGACAATATTAATCATCTTGTCTTTCTCCCATTGATATTTTTTATTATTTCCAGTGTGCCTGCTGAGAAGTGCATGTAGCGGAGGAGACAAAGATGGTGATTTAAAAAAATTGAATGAATAACAAATGTGCTTTGTGATTTTCCCTGTGAAATCTCTGCATTTGTTCTCATCCTGTGGCCATGTGATTCCCTCTGTACCTTGTCTTCATGCAGCTTTGTAAGCCAGAGCTCTGAGGTTTGTAATCAGCACATTTGGATTACCAGACAGTTTGTTTCTAATATTAGTTGTAAGACTTGTTTCGGCTTGTTAAACTGCAGAACTTAATGTTAAATGATTATCATGACTTAGATATAATTGGGTGATTTAAATTTACAAATGGCAGTGTCACAGAGTTGCTGCCAGGAAACAGCTGAGCTCCCATGTGTTCAGGATCTGAATGCCATTCACAAGCATGTTCCCTGGTATAGGCTCTAACGATGATATGATAAGCTGAATATGGTTAAGCTTTTATATTACAAAAAAATTCTATTGTTCTAGGAAGAAAATGTAAACTTTCAAATAAAAAGAAAAAGGCAGCAAAAGCTGGAAATCTGAAACAAAAGCAGAAAATGCAGCAAAAGTACAGTAATTCTGTCAGCATCTGTAAAGACAAAAGACAGTTTAATGTTTCCAACGTAACCCTCCGTCAGAAGTCAACTTTCTAACCTGGCTTGTACTCGCATATTGTTAACTGAACACTAGATGGCCCCCCAATGGGAGTAAGCACATTGTAGCAATTACACTTTTCTTGTATAACTTTGTTATTCTTTGCTGAGAATATTCTACACGGTCTGGAAATAAAAGCAGTTGGTTATTACCACTGCAATTAAGGTGTTTCTTTGGATATAATAGTGGCAACAAGGATAAAAGACAGCACATTGTTAAAAAGATTGAATATTGGACATGTTTGTTACTTGGGTTGTGGTCTACCTTGTCCAGGGTTTGCCAACTCTGGTTGGGTGTATTCTGGTAAGGTTTCATCACATGACCTCCCACCTTGAACCGTCCCAGCTCCACACTCCCGCCATGGGTCCACCCTCCGGACGCACTGTCTTCCCACACCAATTGGAAAATGAACAGACTCTTTGTTACCTAATTGGATTAATCTTGACTGTCAGCCAAACAGCCTTTTTCTCCCCATCTCCAAAATGTTTACAACTAATAAATGAAAATGTTCAAAGACAATGAAAAACACCATTTTTTTTAATGCCCCTAAGATTTTTCCCCTGAGTTGTTTGCAGCAAAGTCCTGGAGATTAATCTTCAATTCTTGGAGAGTCCAGGATAATTCTGGAGGTTAGGCAACCCTAACCTTGTCATTAAAATTATTTTTTATCATGTTGATATTGTTTGGAGAAATCGGAGAGTATTGATTAGGGTCTAGCATGTAGAAAGACTTTTATTTTGAGGCAACAAAACTTGCAATAGGTACAAGAGAGAATTTTGCTTTCTACCTGTAGACCTACAATGTATACATTGATTAAGAATCTGATCACTCCTTCCCAGCCTAAAGATAAAACATGAGGCGTTAGTACAATTAGTCAAAGAACATCTGAGCCCAAAGCCACTTCTTATTGTGGCATTCTGACGAAAGTTCATCGACCTGAAACGTTAACTCTGTTTCTCTCTCCACAGATGCTGCCTGACCTGCTGAGTATTTCCAGCATTTTATGTTTTTATTTCTTATTGTGGAATGGTTCAAGTACAACCAGAAGAGGTAAAGCGATGATAAAAATGTTTCTCAGTTTATGATAGAATGGAGGAAACTGTCCAAAACTTGTGACTTTGGTGGGTTTCTCGATGATCCAATAAGAGGCCACTTTGTCTGTAGTTAGAAGGAAATGTCAGAGGAAATTGTTGATAGAAGACAGACTCATGGCTGCTAGAGCTCTCGAAATAGCACATGGGATGGAGATTGCTGCCAGCCATGCCAACGAGTTCTATATCACAGTGTCCAACAGCTCCAGAGAGAACAAAGATGCTCATCCACGTTGGCGATGTGGTAAAAATAATCATTATTCAGACCAATGTTTTTGTAAGAAGGTTAAATGTCATAATAACATAAGTGACACAAATGTGTCAGCCTTGGCTCAGTGGTACCACTTTTGCCTCAGGGTCAAAAGGTTGTGGGTTCAAGTCCCACTCCAGGACATAAGCAAATAATTTAGTCTGATACTTCAGTGCAGTACTGAGGGAGTGCTGAACTGTTGGAGGTGCAGTCTTTTGGATCAGATGTTAAACTGAGGCCCTGTCTGCCCTCATAGTTGGACGTAAAAGGTCACATGGCACTATTCGAAGAACAGCAGGGGAGTTCTCCCCAGTGTCCTGGCCAACATTGAACCCTCATCTAATGTCACTAAAATAGATTGGCCCTGAACTTACGGTTGTAATGACAGCGAAACTGGCAACGTTTGCCGTCATTACTCTGTAAAACTGACAGCAACTTCAGGAGTCTGCACATGTGCAGTTAAACGCGGAAATCAGGAAGTTGCTGTCAGTGATAGTCTGCTCCTCCACAGGATGCGCTGTTGTAGTCCTTGCAGATGGAAATCAGTTAGAAATCACTGAATTGATGTGAATTTCAACTTTTTACACTCTATTCTCATAAAACCCTTGAAAAAGTTAAGCCTTGTTGAATAAGGTGTAGCTTAGTTTTTAACGGTGTACTAAGTCATAATTACTGCTGAACAGCCTTTCTGGCCCTGAAAAACTGATTTTATATTTGTGGAGTGTCATTTTCTCCATTCCATGATAAAAATTCCATAGAAATTAATTTTTACTTATTTTTGAAAGTTTGTTTATGATATTTCAGCTTCTACCTTAATCCCAAGTGTATGTCCCAATCTCTATTTCGCTTTCTGTAAAATTATTAAAAAGTGAATGATTAAACCCGCTTTTTACTTCCTAGTTTGCTGTCTCTGAGAATTCTTCAATGTAATTGGCTGCTCAGCTTGCTCAATGAATTCACTGTTGCTAGACGCCATGGATCCCCTATAGATGGCACCAGATCGAAAGTCATATCAGAAAAGGTGAAATTGATGATACAGAGCCTGCTAAAAGTTTGTGGGCAGCTTTCTTCAAGGTCAGCACTGACTGCAAAATCCAGGTCAATATCTGGTCATTTATCTCATTGCTGTACGTGGAACCTTGCTGTGCACAAATTGCTGCTACATTTCCCTGCATTACAACAGTGGCTACTCTTCAAAAAGTACTTCATTGGCTGTAAAGTGGTTTGGGAAGTCCTGAGGTCGAGAAAGGTACCATAAAAATGCAAGTTCTTTCTTCTAAGATCCAAAAGACTGCGGCCTAGAAATTCACTATGGCCCCGCCAGCTGGCTAGCGCCCAAAAGTTAGCGCTGGGCGGGAAGCCTATAGCGATCGTCAGATATTCATTGTTAGCGCCCCAATTCGGAACCGGGCGCTATACCAGGGTGTGCCCGCCTCTGCTTGGGGCGCTGACACTGAATATCAGCGCTTTTGGTGCCGCTGCGCCAGCCGCTGCGGAGCGACAGGCTGCGGTACTGCAGGCCTCCTCCTTCTCTTAAGGGGGAGCTGCCTGTAACGGGGAGATCGCCGCTGGATAGTGCCGGCAAATGAACCCGGCACCACGGAGAAGTGCCGGGCTCGCGGAAAGCAGCCGGCAATGCCGCGGGGGGGTGGGTGGAGGAGGCCGGGGAAGGAGGTGCGGGCAGGCGGCCGCCGAAAAAGCGGCTGGCCGCACCTTCCGCTTTAAAGCGCCCCACTAAGGCAGCAGGACGGCCCCGTTTTCTGGTCGCTGTTTGCGGCCGCTTCGGAGGAGGCGGCCGCAACTAAATATGGGGATCGGGCCGGTTTCGGGGCGGAACCGGGGCACTGCGCACACTGATGACGTCATCGGTGCCGGCGCAGCGCTAACGGCTACTGCCGCCAATACCGCTGCGCTGAATATCTGCGCAAACTCATTTCTGGCGCAAAATCACTCTTTAGGCGTTAACTGGGCGCAAAGCTGGCAGCGCCTTAATGAATTTCTAGGCCTGCATCTCCAACAGTTCAGCACTCCCTCAGTACTGCACTGAAGTATCAGCCCAATCTAGCATCTAGATTGGAAACAGGAAGAAGAAAAGAAGGCCCGAACTCATCACAACGCTGCGAAGAATCGGCAGAAGAGAAGACAAAAATGCAGTGTCCATTTTATCGATTCCGACGAGAAATCGTACCACAAGGTGGTATGGATGAAGAAGAGACATGTTTTCCTGTACACCCTATAACAGGGTGTATGTATGGAACTCCCATAAGTATGAATGGGGATTCCCTTCTTTTATTGGTTGGGCTGGCCCACATGATCCCAGGGGTGCTTGCGAACTGCGTGCGCCCCTGGGATATGTGGGCCTCTACCTGCATGTACCCGGAGAGGCCCAGGATCGCAAGTCTCCATACCCACTGGGCCACCAGGTAAATTCGTAGATTTTTTACAGGTTGGAGGCATCCGCCCGCAGGAAGCCTCCGATGGCAGATTTTGGGCCATTCTCTTTTAGTCAACCTTATCATTCAGTCAGACCAAACTTTCTTTGGACCCATTTGGCTCCCTTCTTTAGATCGACATACCTAAGCCATACCTGCCTCCCTTACCTTGACCTTCAACAGGTGGGTCTTTTTTTCTCTTTTTATATTCTCCCTGGAAAGGAGTTTGGCAGTTACCCCCACCACCACTCTTTTCAGGAGTTAGCCAGTAGAGCTAACAATCAAACCGGCTACCACCCACCAAAGAGTGAATTTCTACTAGACAACCTGAAGCTGTGTAGACAAAGCTACAATTTCTCCCACCACCCCTATGCATGAATGCTTCCTGGAAGTGTCAGAAACAAGATAACATGTGCCAGATCATTATGGGTATCAGTTTCAATGACAGGCTCATTAATATACTTATCCCCGCTTTGTCTCAGTGGCCCTAGCCTTTTCCCTATATTAAAAATAACTGGAACAGGGCTGTAACTTTGTGAATTAACCCTTAAAGTTCCAAAACTGACTTCAAAGCGTAAACATGTTGTAGCTTAAAACAAAATCCTTCCTAGGTTACGTATACAGCAATCTTCAAATGTTACACAAAGGCTTCACTGTCATTTCTGCCATTTTCACTGTGAATGCTTGATGCAGGGTCCACCTGTTAGGCCTTGGTGTCCTGTGTTCAGAGGTTGGTGGAAGGGACCCGGAGACAAAAAAATGGAAGAAGGGCCCATGCAAGTGCTCTCAATCTGCTCCTCCATCAGTAAATCGTTTTCACCAGACAGCTCACTGGCCACCTCTTTCTCGCATCCTGGCAGGCCCCTGAGGCCTACCACAATAAGTTTCTGTTCCTGTACTGGTGTAACGATCCAATAGGGGCTGGGAGCCCTCCTCTGGCATGTAAATGAACCAGGGCTGGAAATACTGCTAAGATCAGCGTTGGGACAGATGGAAGTCCCACACTACTGGGGATATGCCCTAATATTCCACCAGAACTGGCCTTTTAATGGGTGCACTCTAATCTCCATGCAATCCAACAGACTACTCCTATTTTACACAGGTTTTATGCCAGTCACTACTCCAGTGGATATGTAAATGAGCTGAAAGTTTGGTGTAAATACCTTTCCATACCATCAGCGGGTGCAACTCATTTTCTATCTGCGTAAAAGTGATGTCACCTGCTGCGTGGAATTTCTAGGTCATTGGTAGTAAGAAGATGGTCAAGGTACGGGTAGGCTAGAGGGTGCACGCTTGTTGGTGGAGAGTGAGGGAATGGCAGAGGTACTAAATTATACACCAGTTAGTCTTACTTCAGTTCTGGTGAAGTATTGGGCTTCAATTTTCCTTGGGAGTACTGGCAGACTCCCGCCATAACTCTGACAGGGATCTTGTAGAGCCCACCAGAAAAAGTCAGGGACCCAGTTGTTCACGATCACTGCCGTTTGGAAGATTTTTAAGTCAGCCCTATATACTTTTTTCCCCCACTTGTGGTGAAGACTTTCTTCTGTTGTACTTCTCTTCAGTGTTGTCGTTGATTGGCTCTGGCATTGAGTAGACTATTGAAGCCCACTTTCAGGGTTGTCTTCATCAGGGGTATATTAATTACATTTATATTAAATATTCAGATACAGTATAAACTAATTTAAACATATGGAACTGTTTGTTTTTTCCAAAATATATGAAGCCCACTTGTCAGCATGGCTGTAGACTGTACTTACAATTAAATGTTTCAAATTGTCCAGAATTAGGTTCTACAGAATTCTTTCTTCTTTTTGATGAGATATGACAGTCAATCCAATCATCTACCAGCGAATCTTCTCTGGTCTCAGCAATACATTCTACTGTGTTGTATTGAACTACCATAATAATTACAGAGTGGCTAATAAAAAATTTAAAGGGCTGCATTTCAGTGTAATGTTTTATTGGCTGTTCCAGCATCTGGACAAGCTTTTCTACCCTTCCTCCCTTCCCAGAAACAATAATCAGATCTATTAATCCTCTTTCACTTCAGTTTAAAATGTGAACCTACTCTGACATATATTCTGGAAAAAACAAACAGTTCCATATGTTTAAATGAGTTTATAATGTATCTCAATATTTAATATAAATAAATGTAATTAATTTCCCCCTGAAGACAACTCTGAAATAGAATTTTACATTCAATAATCTGCTTTTTTATTTGTTAATTCAATGTAATAACCTGACCATAAACCTTTCTCTGAGGAATTTCAATTAGTAAGTATGCTAACCACAACGCTTTAAAGCGTCACACTGAAACTAGAGGATAGCTGAGGATTTCTCTGCAACAGACAAGGCTTTCTGAGGAGCGATCCTACTTCCGCCTGGTGACTGCCTAATGGAACGGAAATAATTGGTTAGCTAAAGTAACTGCAGTTATTGTCTGATTGGTGGATATTAGTAGCCAGAGCACGTGACTTGCTTTTTGTTTGTGTAAAGTACAAACAGTGCCCTGGGCAAAATGCTTGCAAAACGCATCTATCAAATAGGAAATGGAATTTGCACTCTTGTGTAGTCTGATTCACGGTCAAGGACAAACTCAGCATTAAGCTGCAATTAGCTGACTGCAAATTGATTGCAGAAATATATTTTAATGAAAAGAAATCTTTGACTAAGTAGTTTCTAAACTGTAGCTCTTTAAGGAGATTAAAACATGCATTTATACAGTACTTTTGAACAAGGTCTGTTAATGTCACTACTTTTGCAGTTATCAATAATTTAGGTCACTGAAAGATCACACGGCTGTGCTACACTATCAAATAGCAGCTAATGATAGTACTCACAGAATGGTTCTACTTTCTGCCAAAGGATCTCTGATTAAAGATTGAAGGAATACAGTAGTACAGGATGTTTTTTTCTGTTTTGCACCTTATACAAAATTTCTCAGCAAACTACACTACTTACTTTAATTAAGTGAGCTTTTTATCTTCATCAGGTTGGATTTCACCATCCAGATTGCACAGACTTTCAAGTTTCTTGTTTTCTGCTCCATTCATTTTGCATATTAATATTTATATTTAACCTTTTAAATATGGGTTACAATTATATTTGATCTCTTTTAACACAAATGGATTTGTGCTACTTAAGAGGTTGAAGAGCCTGCCATTTTCTAGATTGCGCATCGTAAAAATGAATCCAGAGGTCCAGCTTCTTTATGAAAGAAAATTCGAGCAGAACTAATTTTAAAAATGGGGAGCACGGTGTTCTAAGAATGGGTCTGGCTGTGCAAGATTATAGGTCACATCAGCTGGGTTTAACATTTTCATGAAGAAAGAATCAGGTCAGGTGCTGAATCCACAAAAGAACGTTGCGAATCCTCCTAAAACTGAACAAGTTATATGCTGAATAAGTTTAGGGTTATTGAGTTAGTGCACAATTTGAAGTGCTGGTTGAATGTGAAGTGATCAATGCAACACATATAAGCGTGATTCATTTTACATAATGATTGGATACATTGCAGAGTCAGGTGATGATGGCAGAGGAACCATGAAAATAGTGAGCTTCACTCCAGCAGCAAAAATGAATAATCAGATCTGATGCTCCAGGTTCCCCAGCCCAGAACAATCAGTAAATCTATTAAAGTATTACTGACACCAGTAGCAATGTAGTTTCATCTGGGATTCCAAAAAAAGGAAATGTCCTCCACTTTAAGAGACCTGTGTAACCAAAATCCAAGTATATATTAAAAGGTTAAACTACAAGCCAGTCTTTCTAACTTACCGTCAAGTGGGTGTTGTTCTGAGTGAGGCTGCTATCTTTGTGATTTTGAGATTCTGAGGCCGGAAATTGAAGCATTTACATATGACCCACAGGATTATTACAGTTATATTTATTGTCCATGAAAAGTAATATGATTTTTTTTGTTCCCCAGATTTGGAAATTGTTTCCCTAAGTTATTGTCGAATAAAGAACTGTCTTCCAATAGATTTTGAAGAAAGTATTATTCTCAGGTTTCTAAAATGCAATTTTGCTGGGAGGGAAAAAATGAAAATGTAGATGACTTACAAAATAATGCATTCTGCACAAACCCAGACCCCCCAATCACAAATTTAAGTATATTTTCAAAGTACTGAAGTTTAAATGGAGAATAACAGCTAGCCAAAGACCTAATAGCTGTATGGCAAAGACTTCAGATGATAACGATCTTGAATAGTATTAGAGAGGCCTTCTGCTTGCTGATTGGAGCACCGGCCCACGTGATCCCAGGTATGTTTACGCACATGGTGCACCCCTGGGATCTGTGGACCATTACGCTGCCCTCTACTCCACAGCATCTGACAGAAACTTCTCGGAGGAGCGTTCCCAGCAGGTAAGTGTGCATTCAGTTCGGATGCCAGCTGCGTAATCCTTAATTACGGCGCCGACCACAAAATCCAGGCCATTATATCACGGGCCATTATGTCACATAACATTATGCTCACATGAACCACCTACAGGTGCAATACCTTTGGATTGTTGCTACCATACAGTGTTTAAAAAATATCTATATAATAGATTATGGAACTGCTGGGAATAGCGCAGGAATATTATTTTTAAATATAATTCTTTGAACTACACGTGAGGCTGGGTAGTAATATTTTTATATCATTTTTTAAATCTTTGTTACTGTGACCAGTGAGCTGGGCTGAAGAGTATTGCTAGGGAAGAGAATGGTAGCTGTTTGGTAATTTCTATCGTTAGGTGTGGAGTTGTGTTGGGGAACAGTGCTCGCTAAGGAATTAACTCTTGACTCCCCATTAGTTCTTGCCCGTTAATACCACCTCTGCTCTCTAAATCAGTCTCTAGTACCTAATATTCCCCTTTGCTCTCACCCAAAATTGTAATATATAGCTGTGGGTGCAGAACACAATCATGTGGCCCATTAGCCACTTAACATCCTTGTCCTCTTCTCCAAAATCATTCTTTGCCTGTCACCTGGAATGCTTTACCCTGCTACCCCCAATACGCCTCTCTGGCACCATGCCACCTCGAATATACAAGATTATGCTACCGTGCTATTATGCCCTTGTAATCCTTTGCACACCGAACATTCCCTTGGGAGCTTGCAATACCTCCCTCTATCGCATACTCCCCAACACCTTTTTATACCCTTCACTTACTAACACCCCCCTCCCCATCAGTTCATAACAAGTCACCTCTCACCTGCTGATATACCACCCTGAGCCTAGTCATCTTTATTGCTGAATCTGGGCAGCATGCAGCAGGCTATCTATAGCATTGATATTTATATTTATTCAGTGTGGTTGGTTTTTATTACCTTGCATGTTTACACATAATGGATCGTTAAGCAATAAACACAGGAGCCCCAAGTTATGTTTCTTTGTGCTGAGTAAATTGTAATGTTACAGGTGTAAGCATTGTTTACTGGAGAAGACATAGAGTGAAATTCCTGGTTTTTTTCCTATTATACTGTACATTTTAGGTATTACATTGAAAATAATTTAACGAAAATTTACATTGAGTTATGCATTAGATTCTGAAATACAACAGCTCCATTTTTGAAGCAATGATTTTATGAAGTAACATAATGATATCATATCCATCCATCTATATAAAGTTGTACATCTAGCATGTGTCCGTTACACCTCAAAGTGCTGCACTTGATTGGTTCCAATGTTATATTCATACAGGATGCACTGCAGCAACTCACCATGGTTCCTTCGACAGTGGCTCACTCCCTTGTGACCTCTACCACTGAGAAGGACAAGAGTAGCAATGCTGTGAGAAAGCCATCAGTTCCAAGTTCCCCTCCAAGTCTCATACCATCCTGCCTTGGACATTTATTGCCATTTCCTCATCGTCACTGGGTCAGAATCCTGGAATTCCCTACTTAACACCACTGTGGGAAGCACCATCACCAAAAGGACTTCAGCACTGCCATAGAATCATAGAATGGTTACAGCACAGAAGGAGGCCATTTGGCCCGTCCAGCCTATGCCGGCTCTCTGCAGGAGCACTTCAGCTAGTCCACTCCTCCGCCCTTTCCCCATAGCCCTGCAGATTTTTGTGAGGGCAAATACGAATGGGCAGTAAATATGGCCTTGGCAGCGACTCCCGCATCCTGAGAACAAATTCAACTAAAATAACAAATCACAACTGACAGGTATGAGACCTGTCAATGTTTAAGTAGCATCTAAAAAATTAAAAAGAGAAAGAATAACCAATAGCAATTTGCCTATAATTGACCTCAGTATGTGTCTAACAACAATTAGGATGTAATTGATATCCGTTCTTACAGCAAGTAGATGGCCATAATGTGATTGGTCAGATTAATCTTCACTCCACTTTAGGAGCAGAACAAGACATGGTATAACCTCCTCTCCTTGTACAACTGGGTATCCTCCAACTTACTTTGAGCAATATCATGGTGGATTGGCTAATGTTTAACACAAATGTATCCTGTAACTTCATATAAGTGTAGATTGTTGACTTCAGCGTGGCCATGTAACGCAGCTGTGAGACTATAGGGCTACTGATTCTAATGTTATGCAGATGTCACAAAAGCTTCATCACAAATCCTGCAGAGTAGTAAATTTTAACAAATTAGTCATGACTATTCTTACTTTTGCTATGTTCCTGGAGTTCTGCCAATGTTTATATTGCTAGTTAGACTTCTACACAAGATGTTTTGATTATTTGCAGTACTGTCAATCTGCAAGTAATTTAAACATTTATGTGTGGGGAAGTCTTTATGCTGCTTTTGAGGGTAACGAATGGCATTCTCTGTGCATTTTGATGTGCTGAATACATTTTAAAACGTTATAGAGCTAATGAATGTGTGATAGAATATGCTTCATTTGTGTGGCAAACTTTGATTGGCTAATTTAATAGTCAGATCAATGCAGACCATCTGCTTATTGCAAACATTTTATTTACATCACATGTTGCAGATTCTTTGTTCTGGTTGGTTTATATTATTACATCATGCAATAGAATATGGGGGAGAAATTTAGTATCGCCACATTTGGGGCGTTATACTCGAGCGGGTGTGAAATTTAGTGCCCAGCGCAAATTATCGCCACCTACTGCTAAATTGACCTGCTTCGCCCCAGGAGGTGCTTGGAGCACTAAAACAGGCGCTGCACGACTGTCTTAAGGCGCTAAGCCGGAGAAGTGAGGCGCTACCACCGAGGGCGGGCGCAGCGCAGGTGCGGCCAGTTAGCGATTGCACGCAGACACGCTGGCGCCGGTCAGCTCTTAAAGGGGAGGTTCGATCTTGGATTGCAGCCACACCCTGCGCATCGGAGCCCTGATTCTCGGCGTGGACAGACCTGCTGCCACATTCTAACGCCTAGGACCATGGAGAGGGCCAGGGAGCGAGTGCAGCGGTTCAGTGAGGGGGCCCTGCAGGTTCTGGTTGGCGCAGTGGAGCGCAGGCGATCTATCCTGTTTCCGGACAGTGGCAGGAGGCCACTGCCCAACGACTATCGCAAAGCTTGGAGGGAGGTGGCTCACAGAGTGACCTCCAGCAGCATGGTGACTAGGACCCCTGTGCAATGCAGGAAGAAGTTCAATGACCTCACTCGGGTCGTCAGGGTGAGTACCCTTTTCAGTATCCTCTTCATCCCTGCATGTCCACCTCACTTTATGACCAAAGGATCCTGAAAGCCCCAATGCCCAGCCCTCATCCAACACCTATGGGCCTTTCATGAAACTCACACGCACATTCAGCACTTTACACACAGTAAGGGCTATTCCGCCATGGGAGGCATTGCAGCCAAGATCAGCGCTTCACACTCTAAGGGCTAATCGACCATGGGAGGCAGTGCAGCCAAGATCAGGGCTTCACACTGTAAGGGCTATTCCACCACGGGAGGCAGTGCAGCCAAGATCAGGGCTTCACACTGTAAGGGCTATCCCACCATGAGAGGCAGTGCAGCCAAGATCAGGGCTTCACACTGTAAGGGCTATTCTACCATGGGAGGCATTGCAGCCAAGATCAGGGCTTCACACTGTAAGGGCTAATCGACCATGGAAGGCCGTGCAGCCAAGATCAGGGCTTCACACTGTAAGGGCTATTCCACCATGGGAGGCAGTGCAGCCAAGATCAGGGCTTCACACTGTACTCAGAGTCCGTCCTTTCTCTTGCAGGGCAAGTTGGCCCATAACAGGAGGCAGCAGCAACGGACCGGGGGAGGCCAGCCTCACCTTCAAGACCTCAGCGATCTGGAGCAGTGAGTCCAGCGGATTATGGCAGGCCAGATGATTGGCCCCGTCGCCACTGGCGATGCTGACCCCGTTCTGGACAGCAATGGTAAGGTCATCACCTTTTTGACCTCTCTCCTTCCACTTGTGCCTCACACCAGCATCCTTTGCCACTATCGAACCAATACAGTGCATTGTAGCACTCATGCCTCCCTTGCTGCCGCCCTGTCCTCAAGCTAAAGCAACTCTTGTACCTCCCTGCTTTCAGATGCTGATTCGCCAGGTGAGGAGGCGGGCCCTCAAGCTGCCACTGTGAGTGATTCTGAAGGCGAGGAGGAAGAGGAAGCTGGACCATCAGTGCCACCCTCAGCCGAGGCAGCCCATGGCCATAATGGGGACACGTCTTCCCTGGAGGGGAGCAGGAGGGAAGGGTCTGAGGAGGGTGAAGTTCCGGGGCCCAGCGGGCTGCAGCAACGCGGGGGGGGGGGTAGGGAAGCTCGGTGGCCTTCTCCCCGGAGGGAGAGTCTGGCCTCCAGTCCTGCTACAGTGAGCGCAGAAGAGGTGCGGCTTCTCGCTGAAATGGGCGCCCAGGCAGAGCACAGGCACACTGAGCTCATGGCTGCAGTGGCAAGGATGCCCAAATCCATTGAGTCACTGGCAAGGAGTGTCCAGGACTTCGGCGCAGCACTGGCAAGGAGTCTGCAGGACTTCGGTGCAGCACAGGCAAAGAATCTGCAGGACTTCGGTGCAGCACAGGCACGGAGTCTGCAGGACTTCGGTGCAGCACAGGCAGCTTCCATGCAAGTGCTTAGTGGTGCAATGCAGTCAGTGGCTGGTCTGATGCAGACGCAGATTGAGGCCACACGAGCACTGACTGCTGCCATCCTCGCTGGATCGGGCACGAATTGCCGGGGCCCTCGCCGCGCCACAGCAGGCCAGCAGTCTGTGCTTCAGCAGATTGCTCTGCATGCTGCAGTGCTGCCCTGTGGGAGTGCCAGTGTGTTGTCCGACCAGGGAGCGGCTGTCCTCTGTCAGGATGGCAGCATTCCTGCTGCCAACACTGTCACTTCTCCACTGCAGCTGCCACCACCTGTAGGACAGACTGGTGCCGCCCATGCAGAGTTGGAGCAGTCAGCAGCCGGGCCCTCCAGGCCCAGAGCTGGTCCAGGCCGTACCTCAAGGGCATCTGCTGACTCAGTTTCTGACACTCAGCAGCCTTCCCCCAGCCTTGCTGCAGCCACTGGGGTCTCATTGCAGAGGAGCTGCAGGGTGGGAAGGGACCAATCTCGCAAGCGAAGCAGATCACCCTCGAAGGGCAAAAAGTAGGAGGTGTGGCAAAATGCTGTTAATTTTTTTAGTGAAGGCCGAGGATCGTGGTCATTTTTTGTTTACTCTTTTGTTCATTGTCTCCAGGTTGTGAGAGCCAGTTATGTGTCTGACTGCTTTTTTTTGGGTTTCTCTCTATTACTTTGTCATGCGGGAAGGGCACACAGTTTGTTAAATAAAGAAGTGTCTTTATTCAGATTGTGCATATTTGCTCTTTGAACTATTTGTTGCCTTGACCAGCTCAGGGGTTGCGGAACGGTTCCATTCATGTTCTTTCAATGGCACAAGCCATTCCCTCAGAGGGGGCCTAGAACCGACTTGCAATAAGCTGCTGACGGACGGCCCTTGCACTTTGTGCCTCCCTCCCGTCCTGGTGCTCCTCCTCCTCCTCCTCCTCCTCCTCCTCCTCTTCCTCCTCTGCTGGTGCTCCAATGTCTGGTGGCAGTGGCTGAGTCCTGAGGATTGCCAGGTTATGCAGCATGCAGCACACTACAACGAAATGGGAGACTCGCTCAGGTGAGTACTGAAGGGCTCCCCCGGAATGGTCCAGACAGCGGAACCGTTGCTTGAGCACGCTGATTGTGTGCTCAATGATGTTCCTGGTCACTTGATGGCTCTCATTGTATCGTTCTTCAGCAGGGGTGCTGGGCGAACGGAGCGGGGTCATCAGCCAGGTGCACAGAGGATAGCCCTTGTCCCCGAGAAGCGAGCCTCCTGGGTGAGCCGGGGCTTCGAAAAGGTCTGCCAGAGAAGTCTGGCGCAGGATGAAGGTGTCGTGGCTGCTGCCTGGAAAGCGGGCATTGACAGCTAGTATCAGCTGTCTGTGATCACACACCAATTGGATGTTCAACGAATGGAACCCCTTCCGGTTGCGGTAATCCTCGGCATTCTCTTGCGGCGCCCGCAAAGCCACATGCGTGCAGTCAATGGCGCCCTGGATCATAGGGAAGCCCGCTATTCTTGCAAATCCCATTGCGCGCTCTTGCTGCTTGTCCAGGGTCATGGGGAAGAAAATGTACTGACGTCTCCTTTTAAAGAGGGCATTCGTGACTTGGCGGATGCAGCAATGCAGCGCGAACTGGGAGACATTGGCAGTGTCCCCAGTAGCGAATTGGAAGGAGCCAGTGGCATAGAAGTTGAGAGCCACTGTCACCTTCACTGCCACCGACAGAGACGTCCTGCTCCTCAGTTGAGCCTGCAGATCTGGCTGAAGCAGGTGGCAGAGCTCTGTCACCATCTCCCTGCTGAATCAAAGCCTCCGAAAACACTGCTCCTCAGACATGTTGATGTATGAGAACTGTTGGCGGAATACCCTGGGAGGGTAAGGTCTCCTGTGCCGACGCCTGTTGGCCCTCCTCCATCTGGCCATGATTGGCACTCTCTCTCGGCGTCTCTGAGCCCTCTCAATGCAATGAAGAAACCCAATGTTTCCACCCATTGCAGCCCCCATAGTGTGTGGCCACTCAAGGTTATGCCAGTGAGAAAGCAAACCAACTACAAAGTTCTGGGCTGAAGCCAGAAGTACCTCTGCGAGCACTGACTCAATGCAGAAAGCTCTCTCCCTTTGTCTCTCTGCAAATCTCTCTCTCTCTCACAGAAGGAGTGGTCCAAAAATGGCTACCACAAAGAAGCCAGGAAGAGCCCCCTTTAAATAGCACCCCCCCAGTGACTGGGAACCGTTCCAGTCAACCAGTTGCTGGGAGCGCCAGGTGGAAAGGAGGGGGGCGCCACTGAAGTTTCGGTTCGGGGCGCCCCAAGGGCGTTGCACCATGAAATGACGTCAGGATCTGCGCGCGCAGCTGAGTGGGCGTTGTGGTTTTGCGCCGCTGCTAAATGTCCGCTCAATTTCGCGAGAGGCGCAGGTCTCGCTGCGCCCGGGCGCTAGCCGCATCGCGCCCCACTTATCGCCCTCTTAAGGCGCTAACGGGTGGCGCTAACAACTGAATTTCTCCCCCTATGTTTTTAAGTACATGAGCTTTTCATTTAAACAACATAATTGTACATCTATATTTCAACCCAGTCTGAGTTGGATGTAGGCTTTCTAGCCTGATATTTCTCCCTCCTTCAGCTGAGTGTGGATCAGGCAGAGTGCACTTCCAGTTGCAGGCCTACCCCTTGGCATGGCTTACGCCCAAAACCAAGAATGAGAGGTGGACAGCAACAGTAATGATCACTGGCTGTGGAGCTTTCTAGTTGCTATAAAAAATTAGCAGCCAGAAGGCCCTCAGCGCCAAGGATCCTTTGGAGACCGGTTAAAAAAAAAGATGCCACTTACTTTATCAGCTTTTGCTGTACTTGTTGTCTGGCCCTTTCAGATCATCAAGATGAGAAAGGCCAGTGCAAGGGCTACAGACAAGATCTCTTGGATGCCCCTGTGTTCGGCATCTACCTGGTGAACTGGGAGGAAAATGAGGCAGAATGTCCTGCGAGACCCCTTCTGTCTCATTTCCATAGCTGCCCCCGGTTTGCTTCAGAAAAGCACTATTCTGTTTGGGGAAACCCCCAGGAAATTCCTGGGCATTGTAAAGGGGTGTGGAGACCTCGCATCATGGGTCTCCATTCCTTTTTCCTCTCCTTTGTGCTTTGGAACTAAAAGACCACATAGAGAGGAAAATCTGTCACTCTGAGTTTTCACTTTTATATGCCATTTCTTGTTATGTTTGCTGAGTGATAGTTTTATATACTTATATAGGTTTCACTGGAACAAAAGTCATAACTTGTAGTTAATCAGAAGACTAATACAAGCAATGACACAGGAAATGAATGTCAATGTAGAGTTCCAGTCAGCAGTTTTTTGATATATTCTTGATAGAATAATTATTTTTCTTACTCTCATGGCAAGCACCCAACCTCTAATCCATTAGAGTGCTAACCTCTTAAGAACCTACAGCTGTTAATGGAAGGGTCATGGAAGTCTTGAGTTGCAAATAAGCTGGCCACGATGGAGGCAAGTTTTAGGAATTGTGACTTTGCAAGGACATTTCTGTTGAATGAATTGTAATGTTAGTATATTTTTAATCATACCCTCATCTGAAGAGTTATTGCTGATCAAACAAGTAAAATCTCACAGAATTTGATCTTCAACCACAGTATATGGCACGTTTGCAAAGTTATTCTCCTAGACAAGTGAGGTATCATAGTGCAGGCAACAAAAAATGGCTGACAGCATTTCAGTTAAGTATAGTTCAGGTCTCATTATGAAACACTTTTTGAAAATTGCAAAGAAAATCAAAACTCCAGAAATCTTAGTTATTCTGCTTCAGGCCATGCTGTGCTTAAATTTTGGGGTGTCAATTTACACTCGTTCACAACTGGCGTAAATGCAGGAAACCTGCTTTCTCTATTCTTTTACATAGGGCGGGGATATGTTAATGAGCTAAGTAGGGGTTCGGCCAATGTAACTTGACAGTGGTGCAAACGATTGAGGAAATTTGCACGTAGCAATGTGAAACCAGCATAGGTCACTTATACCATTGTTACGCCGAAAATTCTGAGGAAATTCTGGGCCTTGGTATTGGAAGAGCTCGTTTCCTTGTGCCCTCTTTTTTCATCTGTCCCTGTCCTGCTGAAGTCCTGTAAATGTTTCACTTATAGTCCACTATCTGGTGACTTAATGGGCAATAATAGACTATTTTCCAGGAAATTTAAAAACAAACTTACCATAAGAAAAATTGTCCCCCAAAAATGATTCCAAGAATAAACATATTATTAATAGTTATTTCAGAGTTATATGAAAAAGTTCTAATAAAAACAATATGGTATACTAAAAAGATACTGTAAATGGCGCAAGAGTAAAAAGTACATTGTTTGTTCCCTCAAGGTCCATTACACGTGGGTGCTGATATTGCCCTGGCCAGTGCCTGTAGTGTTGCAATGCATTGGGTACAGTGCCCTGCATTATGGGTTGCTGAATTAAGGGTACTAAATATTCCTGGATATAACATATTCAGGAAAGATAGGGAAGGAAAGAAAGGAGGTGGGGTGGCAGTATTGATAAAGGAGAATGTCACAGTGCTGGAGAGAGAGGATGTCCTGGAGAGACCAAGGACAGAATCTATTTGGTTAGAGTTAAGAAAAAAATTAGAGGTGCCATTACACTACTAGGTATATTCTATAGGCCACCAACTAGTGGGAAGGATATAGAGGAGCAAATTTGCAGGGAAATTACAGAGAGGTGCAAGAACTACACAGTAGTGACAATGGGGGACTTCATCTATCCTAATATAGACTGGGATAGTAATAGTGTAAAGGGCAGAGAGGGGGAAGAATTTCTGAAGTGTGTTCAGGAGAACTTTCTTGATCAGTATGTTTCTGGCCCAATGAGGAATGAGGCATTGCTGGATCTGGTTCTGGGGAATGAGGTGGGTCAAGTGGAGCAAGTGTCAGTAGGGGAACATTTAGGGAACAGTGATCATAGTATCATAAGGCTTAGATTAGCTATGGAAAAGGACAGGGAGCAATCTAGAGTAAAAATCTTCTTCTTAGGCAGTCCCTCGGAACCGAGGATGACTTGCTTCCACATTAAAAATGAGTTCTCAATTTAATACTTAATTGGAGGAAGGCCAATTTCATTGGATTGAGAACGGATCTGGCCCGGGTAAATTGGAATCAAAGATTGGCAGGCAAAACTGTAATCAAACAATGGGCTGCCTTTAAAGAGGAGTTGCTTTGGGTACAGTTGAGGTACATTCCCATTAGGGAGAAAGGTAGGGCAACCAAAGTCAGAGCTCCCTGGATGACGAAAGAGATAGAGAGTAAGTTGAAGCAGAAAAAAGTGGTGTATGACAGATGTCAGGTTGAGAATAGAAGTGATAACCAGGCTGAATATAGAAAGTTCAGAGGGGAAGTGAAAAAGGAAATAAGAGGGGCAAAGAGAATATGAGAATAGACTGGTAACTAACATAAAAGGCAATCCAAAAGTCTGCTATAGGCATATAAATAGTAAACAGGTAATCAGAGGAGGGTTGGGGCTGATTAGGGACCAAAATGGAGACCTACACATGGAGGCAGAGAGCATGGCTGAGGTACTAAATGAGTACTTTGCATCTGTCTTTACCAAGGAAGAAGATGCTGCCAAAGTCCTCGTGAAAGGAGGTAGTTGAGATACTGGATGGGATAAAAATTGATAAAGAGGTACTAGAAAGGCTGGCTGTACTTAAAGTAGATAAGTCACCAGGACAGGATGGGATGCGGGATGCAGAGGGTATTTAAAGTGGAAATTGTGGAGGTACTGGCTATAATCTTCCAATCCTCCTTAGATACAGGGGTGGTGCCAGAGGAGTGGAGAATTGCAAATGTTACACCCTTGTTCAAAAAAGGATGTAAGGATAAACCCAGCAACTACAGGCCCATCAGTTTAACCTCGGTAGTGGAGAAGTTTTTAGAAACGATAATCAGGGACAAAATTAACAGTCCCTTGGACAAGTGTGGATTAATTAAGGAAAGCCAACATGGTGTTAAAGGCAAATCGTGTTGATTGAGTTTTTTGGTGAGGTAACAGAGAGGGTTAATGAGGGCAATGCAGTTGATGTGGTGTACATGGACTTCCAAAAGGCATTTGATAAAGTGCCACATAATAGGCTTGCCAGCAAAGTTGAAGTCCATGGAAAAAAGGGATTGTGGCAGCATGGATACAGAATTGGCTAAGTGATAGGAAACAGAGAATAGTGGTGAACGGTTGTTTTTCGGACTGGAGGAAGGTGTACAGTGTTGTTCCCCAGGGTTCAGTACCAGGAACATTGCTTTTCTAGATATATATTAATGACTTGGACTTGGGTGTACAGGGCACAATTTCAAAATTTGCAGCTGACACAAAACTTGGAAGTATGGTGAATAGTGAGGAGAGTGATAGACTTCAAGAGGACATAGACAGGCTGGTGGAAAGGGAGGGCGGACACGTGGCAGATGAAATTTAATGCAGAAAAGTGCGAAGTGATACATTTTGGTAGGAAGAACGAGGAGAGGCAATATAAACTAAAGGGTACAATTCTAAAGGGGGTGCATGAAGAAAGAGACCTGGGGGTATATGTACACAAATCGTTGAAGGTGGCAGGGCAGGTTGAGAAAGTGGTTAAAAATGCATACGGGATCCTGGGCTTCATAAATAGAGGCATTCTGGGGTGCTAACCTCGCCGGGGCGCTAATTTTAGCAAAAGTTAGTGCCCCTACCCCATAAATTCAGTAGTAGTGCCCCAAGAAGGAGGTGGAGCACTACTGGAACCACTCCACTTCCTTCTTGGGGCGCTACTACACAATGTTGCGGCGCTACTTGCAGCAGCGCCACGAGCGGCAGCACATAGCGCCGCGCCATTGCAGGACTCCTCCCTGATTAACGGGGGGCCTAACGCTGTGTCACCACCCTTTCAGGTAGGAGTGCTGGGCTGAAAGATTGCGGCCGGCAGCCCGCATACAAATGTGAAAGGGGGCAGGTGCTGGCAGGCGGCCAAAATAAAAATGGCCGCCCGACATCTGCCCTTTAAATTGCACCACCGCCTGCTACCGCCACTGCAAAACCGCCCCCTGATCCTGTCGCCCATATCGCCTGGTGATAGGTCAGGGGGCACAAGGGAAGTTTGCAGCCGGGGCGCAAACGGGGCGCTGCCAATGGCGATGACGCCGCCGCTAACCTCCCACTGAATTTTGTGGAAGGCGCTAGTGGTGCCGCGCCCAGGCGCTAGGGCATTTGCCCCGGGGGCGCTAACGAGAGGTGCAAAGCAACCCAATTTCTAGCCCATCGAGTAAAAAAGCAAAGAAGTTATGATGAACCTGTATAAAACATTGGTTCAGTTGTTATTGGTTTGGCCTCAACTGGAGTATTGTGTCCAATTCTGGGCACCACACTTTAGGAAGGATGTGAAGGCTTTACAGAGGGTGCAGAAAAGATTAACAAGACTGGTTCCAGGGATGAGGGACTTCAGTTACGTGGATAGACTGGAGAAGCTGGGGTTGTTTTCCTTGGAGCAGAGAAGGTTGAGAGGTGATTTGATGGAGGTGTTCAAAATCATGAGGGATCTGGACAGAGTAGATAGAGAGAAACTGTTCCCATTGGCGGAAGGGTCGAGAACCAGAGGACACAGATTTAAGGTGATTGGCAGAAGAACCAAAGGCGACATGAAGAAAACCTTTTTTACGCAGCGAGTGGTTAGGATCTGGAATGCGCTACCTGAAAGGGTGGTGAAGGCAGATTCAATCATGGCTTTCAAAAGGGAGTTGGATAAGTACCTGAAGGAAAATAAATTGCAGGGCTACGGGGAAAGGGCGGGGGAGTGGGACTTGCGGAAGTGCTCTTCAGAGAGCCGGCATGGGGTCAACGGGCTGAATGGCCTTCTTTTGTACTGTAACTATTCTATGATTCTGTGAGGCCTGCTAAGTGCCAAATGGGAAGGTGCATAATAATGTGGTCCTGAAACCGTGTGCACCTACCTTTGATGGTCTCATTATGGGCCCAAATAGTATACAATTTAACTGCACTCCAGATACTCAACCCATATAAAATGAGGGCTGCATAGGTAGCTTCTAGTCATATTTTGGATTCTTTGGGGGAGAAATTTGGTATCGCCCATTTTGGGGCGCTAATATCGACCGGGTGCAAAGTTTAGCTCCTGGCGCTAATTATCGCCTCCAACTGCAAAATTCGCCTCTATTGCCCCTGGAGGTGATTTGAGCGCTAAATCAGGCGCTACACACCTCTCTAAAGGCACAAACATCAGGGAGCGAGGCGCTACCTCAGAACGCTACGGAAGCTCAGGCGATGCCAGTTACCATGGAAACTAGACACACTGGCCCCATCCAGTTCTTAAAGGGGAGGGGCCATCTTGCTGGCCAGCCACACCCTGCTCATTGCAGCCTTGAATCTCGGCCTGGAGTGACCTCAAAAGCAATTGTGTGGAAGCACTAATGGATAGGCCCAGGGAAAGAGCTTGGCGCTTAGGAACCTCAAAAGTGGTGCTAAGGGCCAAAACTCCTTAGGACAGCGTTAAAACCAAAAATTTTGCCGACAAGAAAAGGCAGGAAGCGCCCGCCTTTAAATAGTGCTCCCCCAGCCCCTTCCTGACTTGAAAACGTTCCCCTCTACCTGTCGTTTCTAGCGGCAGGCGCTAAGGCAGGGGGCACGACTCAATATCCAATCCGGGGCTCTACTGGGGCATTGCACGCTCGACTGATGTCACAATCTGCGGGTGCAGGAGATCGTGGTGGTAGTGTTTAACACCACCGCAAAATGCCGGTCAATTTCGCGAGCAGTGCAAACATCGCCGTGCTCGAGCACTAGTTCCTTTGCGCCCCGTTAGTGCCCTCTTAGGGCGCTAACGGGAGGCACCAATCAACCGAATTTAGCCCACTTCAGCTTTAATGAGTAGTTGCTGCCAGTAGTTGTACTGTTTGTTTGCAGTCAATTCCGTGCTTCTTTGGTGTTTACTGATTTAATCTGTTTGGCTGTTTTGCTGCTTTTAAAGAAATGAAATTGCACAAAGCTTCTTAAAGCTGGACTCTATCTGCCTCCGTACCTTGATTCTCGCATTTTTGGAATTTTGAGCCAGGTCCCTTTTATGGACAAGAGCTGCTGGTGTTGGATATTCTGCACCTGGACTTTGTGCACTTCCAGCATGCACTGGGAGCACCATGCCTTTATTTTGATGAGCTGACCTTGTCTTATAGCATGCCTTAGCTCATCCAGTGCAGGTATGTGCAGTGCTTCAACTGCATCTGGGCCACATTATTGGGCCTATAGAGCTTCCATTCTGCCCATTTAACATTGGTTTAGATGGCATAAATTGCAATCATAGAAACATAGAAGATAGGAGCAGGAGTAGGCCATTCGGACCCTCGAGCCTGCTCCGCCATTCAATGCGATCATGGCTGATCATCCAAATTCAGTACCCGGTCCCTGCTTTCTCCCCATGATCCCTTTAGCCTTAAGAAATATATCCAACTCCTTCTTGAATATATTTAATGTATTGGCCTCTACTGCCTTCTGTGGTAGAGAATTCCACAGGTTCACCACTCTCTGGGTGAAGAAATTCCTCCTCATTTCTGTCCTAAATGGCCTACCCCTTATCCTTAGACTGTGACCCCTGGTTCTGGACTCCCCGACCATCGGGAGCATCCTTCCTGCATCTAGCCTGTCCAGTCCTGTCAGAATTTTATAAGTTTCAATGAGATTCCCCTCTCATTCTTCTAAACTCCAGCGAGTGCAAGCCCAATCGACCCAATCTCTCCTCATACGTCATTCCTGCCATCCCAGGTATCAGCCTGGTGAATCTCCGCTGCACTCCTTCCATGGCAAGAACATCCTTCCTCAGATAAGGCGACCAAAACTGCACACAATACTCAAGATGTGGTCTCACCAAAGCCCTGTACAACTGCAGCAAGACATCCTTGTTCCTGTACTCAAACCCTCTCGCTACGAAGGCCAACATGCCATTTGCCTTCTTAACCGCCTGCTGCACCTGCATGCTTATCTTCAGCGACTGGTGCACAAGGACACCCAGGTCTCGTTGCACTTCCCCTTCTCCCAATCTATTGCCATTCAGATAATAATCTGCCTTCCTGTTTTTGCCACCAAAGTGGATACCCTCACATTTATCCACGTTATATTGCATCTGCCATGCTTTTGCCCAATCTCCCAACCTGTCCAAATCATCCTGGAGTTTCTCGGCATCCTCCTCACAGCACACACGCCCACCCAGCTTTGTGTCGTCTGCAAATTTGGAGATATTACATCTAGTTCCCTTGTCTAGATCATTAATATATATTGTGAATAGCTGGGGCCCAAGGATCGATCCCTGCGGTACCCCACTAGTCACTGCTTGCCACTTGGAAAAACACCCGTTTATTCCAACTCTTTGCTTTCTGTCTGCCAACCAGTTCTCTATCCAAGTCAATACCTTGCCCCCAATCCCACGTGCCTTAACTTTACACGCTAATCTCTTATGCGGGACCTTATCAAAAGCCTTCTGAAAGTCCAAATACACCACATCCACTGGTTCTCCCTTATCTATTTTACCAGTTACATCCTCAAAAAATTCCAGTAGGTTAGTCAAGCACGATTTACCTTTTGTAAATCCATGTTGACTTTGTCCGTTCCTGTCACTGTTTTCCAAGTGCTCTGCTATTACATCTTTTATAATGGACTCTAGCATTTTCCCCACTACTGATGTCAGGCTTACCGGTCTATAATTCCCCGTTTTCTCTCTACCACCTTTTTTGAATAGTGGGGTAACATTAGCTACCCTCCAATCCATGGGAACTGTTCCAGATTCCATCGAATGCTGGAAGATGATCAGCAAAGCATCAACTATTTTTAGGGCCACTTCCTTAAGTACCCTAGGATGTAGATCACCAGGCCCTGGGGATCCCAGCACAAAAGATGGAAAATTAGTCATTTAAATATTTTTGCATGAAATCTGCAGCTGAATGAAACTGGGGCACAAAATGTACACATGCACTGTTGAACACAAGATAGAGCTGGTCAAAAAATTGTAGGCGCAATGAATTGGGTGCAAAGCATGCCTAAACCCTGCTTGCTCAATTTTCTGATCTCTCAGTAACTGTTCTGCATCTGTGAAAATGGTGCAGGTACTTGGAAATCCTACCCTACTGTGTCAGATCTTTATCGTCTCTTCAGATCACAAGAACATGACATTTTTAAAAGTAATTCAAAATATTAATTGACTTTGCATTTGCTACTGTCTTTGAACTTAGTAAGTCACATAATGTTGAATTTCCTTTGTGATTGCTTTACAAACACAACCATCTCTGAATTGGTAACTAATACTGAGACAACAGACACTGCCACGAGTTAGCATAATCAAAAGGGATTTCAGACTGCTGGCCAAGAAAACTATGTGTAGAGCCCAGATGGAAGACTTGAAGTTGATATAGTTTTTCCATTTAGTGCTTGCATTAGTCACATAAATTGTATTCAGAAACATACAATGATTCACAGAGCTGATGCCATAGGCATCGTGGTGGTACGGAATCATTAATGAGTGAATCCTTTCCTCCACACTTTCACTTTCCACTCCAGATATGTTTCAGCCCCGTCACTTACAGGAGCAGGATATGTCAGTAGCTGCACTAGAAAGTAACCACTTAAAGCAGTCCTATTCTGCTTAACGCTGTGCAGTCCTCCAGGTTGGTACTCTTTAGAAGAATAGTTTGCTTTAAGGACAGGGTTTGTCAGAAAGTTTTCTTTGGCGCACTGTGGCTTTATATACTGTTTTTAATGTGTGATCAAATATTTTTCTGCAATTGAGGGATTTACAGCATAAGCTCATTTTTTTATTGCTCGTCATTTTTTAATCAAGTTGCCAAATATGTGGTATTTTCCCTAACCTCTGGAATAGCCTCCCTAAACTTCTCCACCTCTCCACTTTCCTTAAAACCTACCTCCTTCAAGAAGGTTTTGGTTACCTGCCCTAATGGCTCCTTCAAATTTTGTCTGATTACACTTCTGTGTAGTGTCTTGGGATGCAAATACGTTAAAGGTGTTATATAAATGCAAGCTGTTGTTGTTGTTGTGCCCAGATACAGTGACTGATGGATGTGGTTAATGAAAAGTTAAAGAGGTGTATGAGCAGTGCGTATGCATTGACAGCAATCTGCCCTATAATTATTTTTGGTGCATGTCCCCTTTAACTGGCTGCATGGCCCATTCAAGTTTTCGCGCATTTGCGGTTTCTCCCATGGAAAAGCCAGTGAGCGGCCTGCGCGGGACCTCCAGAGCGCTGCGCAGCCGCACAGCTTAACAGAAACGTTAATACAAAAGGAAAATACTGCGGATGCTGAAAATCTGAAATAAAAGCAGAAAATGCTGGAAATACTCAGCAGGCAGCATCTGTGGAGAGAGAAACAGAGTTAACGTTTCAGGTCGATGAAAGTGCCAAACTGAGGTGCTGTTCCTCGAGCTTACGTTGAGCTTTGTTGGAACAGTGCAAGAGGCCGAGGACGGAGAGGTTAGAGTGGGAGTGGAGCGGAGAATTAAAGTGACAGGCAACCGGAAGCTCGGAGTCACGTTTACGGACTGATTAGCCACTTTACAACCTTCTGGACTCAACATCGAGTTCAACAATTTCAGACCATAGCCTCTATTCCTATTTTTTTTCACATGGCAGCTGTTGAGGACTCTGCCAT
The DNA here is from genome assembly GCF_052327205.1 of Somniosus microcephalus. Classification (NCBI taxonomy): domain Eukaryota; kingdom Metazoa; phylum Chordata; class Chondrichthyes; order Squaliformes; family Somniosidae; genus Somniosus; species Somniosus microcephalus. The sequence continues at coordinate 62,133,491 of NC_140992.1, read as the reverse complement.
TGTCATTTACACCTCATCTAGACTCATCTTTTGTTTCTTAACTTGCCCCATTACCATCTCCTTTTACCTTGCACCAACATCTCTTTTGTCTTTTAATCTCTCCTGCTTTCCACCCTATCACAGATCTTCCCTTGTGTTCTTTCCTCCCATTCCCCCTTTCCCTGCCCCTGCACTTGCTTAAAAATCTGTTACATCTCCAACTTTTTTCCAGTACTGATGAAGGGTCATCGACCTGAAACGTTAACTCTGTATCTCTCTCCACAGATGCTGCCTGACCTGCTGAGTATTGACAGTATTTTCTGTTTTTATAACATACACTGGGTCATCATCTGAGACAGCTATAACACAAAATGTACTTTGTTGTTAAGAATCAATTTATTTTTACTGTGAATTTAATCAACTTAAGACAATTCTTAGTGATGAAGGCACTGATTGTATCCTTCAAATTGTTGTTAAAGTCATGTTACATCTGTGTCTGCCTTGGTCCTTGATGTCTTTGGCAAGAAACAGTTGCTTTTCACTCAGTGTTTTACTGTGGTTCTGTAGTTGAGTAATCTGGTTTGTTAATAATTGATATATTTCAGTCTAGGTAATGTAGCATTTCAAAGTAAGCCTTCCTATAATGAGGTGCCTAGAATTACATGTAATGTGGCCTGACCAATCATAGAAACATAGAAATTTATGGCACAGTTGGAGGCTATTCAGCCCATCATGTCTGTGCCGGCCAAAAAATGGCTGTCCAGCCTAATCCCACTTTCCAGCTCTTGGTCCGTAGCCCTGTAGGTTACAGCACTTCAAGTGCCTATCCAAGTACTTTTTAAATGTGATGAGGGTTTCTGCCTCTACTTTTCTTTTCTTTCTTATGCAGTCCCTCGGAACCGAGGATGACTTGCTTCCACATTAAAAATGAGCTCACAGGTGACTGATTAGTCCAATGCGGGACCTACAGTCTCTGTCACAGGTGGGGCAGACGGTGGTTGAAGGGGCGGGTGGGTGGGGTGCTTGGGTTGACATGCGCTCCTTGCGCTGCCTGCGCTTGGCTTCCGCTTGCTCCCAGCGAAGAGACTGAGATGTTCGGCGCCTTCCCGGATGCTTCTCCTCCACTTTGTGCGGTCTTGGGCTAGGGATTCCCAGGTGTCAGTGGGGATGTTACACTTTTTCAAGGAGGCTTTGAGGGTGTCCTTGAAACGTTTCCTCTGCCCACCTGGGGCTCTCTTGCCGTGCCGGAGCTCTGAGTAGAGCGCTTGTTTTGGGAGTCTCGTATCGGGCATGCGGACGATGTGGCCCGTCCATCGGAGCTGATCGAGCGTGGTCAGAGCTTCGATGCTGGGGATGTTGGCCTGAGCAAGAACACTGACGTTGGTGCGCTTATCCTGCCAATGGATTTGCAGGATCTTGCGGAGGCAGCGTTGGTGGTACCTCTCCAGTGCTTTGAGGTGCCTGCTGTACATGGTCCATGTCTCTGAGGCATACAGGAGGGCGGGTATCACTGCTGCCCTGTAGACCATGAGCTTAGTGCCGGGTTTGAGGTCCCGGTCTTCAAACATTCTCTTCCTCAGGCGACCGAAGGCTGCACTGGCACACCTTTCAGGCAGTGAGTTCCAGACCCCCACCACCCTCTGGGTGAAAGATTTCTCCTCAATGCCCCTCTAATCCTTCTACCAATTACTTTAAATCTATGCCCCCTGGTTATTGACCTCTTTGCTGAGGGAAATATGTCCTTCCTATCCACTCTATCTTGGCCCCTCATAATTTTATACACATCAATCAAGTCTCCCCTCAGTCTCCTCTGTTCCAAAGAAAACAACCCCAGCCTATCCAATCTTTCCTCATAGCTAAAATTCTCCAGTCCCGGCTTGGGGATCACGTGGCTCCTGATTTGAACCCGCACGTATTCGGGGACAAGTTCCTGAACCGGGGACTCTTCCAGGGGACATTGTTTGCCCGGGGACACAGTACCTCATCTGGGGACTGTCCCCGGAAAACGGGAACGTACGGTCACCCTACCGTATGCCTTCTTAACCACCTTATCTACCTGTCCTGCTCCATTCAGGGATTTGTGGACATGCACTCCAAGGTCCATCTATTCCTCTACGTTGCTCAATATCCTAGCATTTATTGTGTATTCCCCTGCCTTGTTAGTCCTCTCCAAATGCATTACTTCACACATCTCCCGATTGAATTCCATTTGCCACTTTTCTGCCCACCTGACCAGTCCATTGATATCTTTCTGCAGTCTACAGCTTTCTTCCTCACTATCAACCACACGGCCAATTTTTGCATCATCTGCAAGTATAAATCATTGATATATACCACAAAAAGCAAGGGACCTATTACTGAGCCCTGTGGAACCCCACTGCAAACAGCCTTCCAGTCACAAAAACACCTGTCGACCATTACCCTTTGCTTCCTGCCACTGAGCCAATTTTGGATCTAACATTTTCACTTTCCCTTGGATCCCATGGGCTTTTACTTTTCTGACCAGTCTGCCATGTCTTGTACAAATTCAACATCACTTCTTGGCTTTTATATTCATATGTAATGCTGAGACTTTACAATGAAATGATTAGAGCACATTTAGTGGTGAAATTCCTCTTAGCACACAGGCAGGAGAATAGCATTGAACAGGAGTTAAACTTTGCTCTGTGGGCTTGCCTGCCTCTTCCAGTGCTGCAGCAGAGGTCCCACTTCATCATCACCTGGATGTTACAGCCAAGCACAGGTGGCTCCCTCTTGGCAGTGATAATTCTTCTAGGAGGCCGGCATGCATAGCAAATGTCGACTCAGGTAAATGGTTTGGAGTTGGGGTCGGGGCAGATTTGGAGGAGTGGGTGAAGACCTCCCCACTCTGAGACTCCCACATACAGAGGAGAATCCAGCCCTTTATGTCTTGATGTGCTAACACAGTTTGTATCAACCTGGAGTGGCAAAATGTAATTTCAGATAGTAATTTAAATATACTGTTTCATTTATTTATGATAATGAATCTCATTACCATTTATTTGTGAAATAACACTTTTATCCACATTTTTAGATTGAAAAATCTTATTTAATATACCATGCTCATAGAACCATAATTAAACCCATTTTCTTGTTTCTCAGAATCTGTGCCTCTTTATCTTGCGCTCATATGACTTTTTCTCGCAGTTTCAAATGGCTGAGTAAACAACTAGGTCAGTGTATTTTAATCTCCTGTTTGTGTGCTATTGCTCAAGGTGCCAAAGAAATATGAAAAGGCCAGCATTATCTAGATACTACAGTGAGCTCTCGAAGCAACCTTTGTACATTCATCTTTTGGAATATTAATTACAATACACAACATGTACTTTTCCCCGTATGTGATTCATGTTCCTTTGTAAAAAAAAAATCACTTATATTTGAGCAGTTACATCAAGGACAACTTTGGTCACTGATGTAAGAAAACTACTAGGCACTTGGCCTAAGTATTAAACAAGGTTTTAATCAACTGTTTTTCAACATGGAGATCTAGTTGTGTCCTTCACTAGTTCCTGTTAAAGAATGTCCTGAGTAAGCTGGGCCCATGCCCGAGTATTTATACTCTCCTTGGACAGTGCCACCAGCAGGCCGCCCAGTATCACTTCATAAGTCATTTTCACATGAATGACAAGATTCATGTCATTCTTCCCGCCTGAAAGATTGGAAGTCCGGCGGCTTCCTTCTACCGAATTAATCGGACTAAAAATAGACGCAGTCGTTTGGATCTCCATTGGAGGCCGGAAGGCACATCTCCTCGGACCGTGTTTTGGTCCCTGGGTCGCTTGGTTCGTACCGGCGGGCTGGCAGAGTCCGTGTCACCTTGATCGACCTGAGGGGGACTGGGGAGATCGTGGCTCCGGGTGCGGGCCCCCACAGGCACAGAGCTGGCTTCACCCTGCTCAGTAGTCGGTGATTGACCGGCGTCCTGGCTTCGGGCGGCCATCCCGCGGGGAGCGCTCTGTTCCCCGGGTTGATCCGACAGAATAGCTGGCAGATCCCTTGACACCCTGGGTAGGGCGTCATCCTCAGAGGAGCGCAGGGTATCGGTGTCATTAATACGGATCCCACTATCGATTGGGTCCGTGGGACCGGTTGGGCAGGGAGCCAGATCCTGAAGTGAAACTGTGGATTCCCGGCCATCAGGGTACCGCATGTGGAGCCACGATCTCCCCAGTCCCCCTTAGGTTGATCAAGGCGACACGGACTCTGCCAGCCCGCCGGTATGAACCAAGCGACCCAGGGACCAAAACACGGTCCGAGGAGACGTGCCTTCCGGCCTCCGACGGAGATCCAAATGACTGCGTCTATTCTTAGTCCGATTAATTCGGTAGAAGGAAGCCACCGGACTTCCAATCTTTCAGGCGGGAAGAATGACATGAATCTTGTCATTCATGTGGAAATGACTTAGGAAATGATACTGGGCGGCCTGCTGGTGGCACTCTCCAGGGAGAGTATAAATACTCGGGCATGGGCCCAGCTTGCTCAGGACATTCTTTAACAGGAACTAGTGAAGGACACAACTAGATCTCCCTGTTGAAGAATGTCCTGAGCAAGCTGGGCCCATGCCCGAGTATTTATACTCTCCCTGGACAGCGCCACCAGCAGGCCGCCCCGTATCATTTCATAAGTCATTTCCACATGAATGACAAGATTCATGTCAGTCATCTTTTTATCCAGTTTGCGACTGAAAACTGGGTGGCAGTGGGTGGAAAATGGGACGTTGGTTCTTCCCACCCATGGGCGCTAGAAGCTGTTAGATGGCTATTTGCAATGTTATTTAAAAGGAACTTTAGCTGCTCAGAAAAAATGTAAAGAGCTTTTGGATACATTTTTCTTGCACTAGCTGATGGTTTTATTGACCTTAATATTATTAAAAATTATTTTAATCACTATTGTAGGCTCTGCACTGTAAAGGGGATTTTGGAACTGCAGTTGTTTTTTTTATGGCGCTATTTCTAGGCATACCACCCTAGGCGGAGGAAAAGGAGGAAAGAAGAAACAGAACTGGTGGACAAGCAAATAGAAGGATGCATGTTCAGAGAAACCCTTACTCTATGGAGCAGCGGTTATAGGCCTAGAGCAATATACCTGTACTTTTCTGCGGAACAGTGCGTAAGGAAGGTTTGATTCTCCAGGAAGGCAGAAACAGAGTTGTATCACATTCCACAAGAAGACCTGCAGCCAACCGCTACAGCTAGCATGGAACTGACTGTTGAACTTAAGGTTGCTACAGCATTTAATTTCTTTGCCTTTGAATCCTTCCAGACTGCCACAGGGGATCTCGCCAACATCAGTCAATCTGCAGTCCTATTAAACAGGTGACTGATGTCTTGTTTGCTGGAGCAAACAGATTCATCAATTTCCCATGGATATCCAGAAGCAGCACGCTAGGTCTCTGCGGATTTCGCAGATTGCAGGATCCATGGCAATCCACAACTGGCAGTTTTCCACCCGAAGTGAAAAATACCCCCATCACCTCTTTTTTCTTATACGCTATGTTTCCCCCCCTTTAAAAAAAACCCCAAATGCCTTAGGTCATTTTTATGGATTTAGCTGCCTGCATTCAGGGTGTTATGTATTTTAACCCCTAGGTCTCTTCAGCATCTTTCCATGAGTGTCTGTTCCCATTCTTTGTTTCTCCTCCCAAAACACATTGGCCCGTAACTAGCGGTCAGCAGCGAAGCAAAGGCGCTTACCGCTGGCCCTGAAGAAAGCTGCCCATAGAGATCGCTCGATCTCTATGGCGAGAAGTTAGCCTTTTTCGACGCGTAATTGATTTCAGTGCTTTTAATGGGAATTCTTACTGCGATCTGCTGTGACATCAACAAGCTGTCTAAGCAGCCAATCACATTGCAGAATTCTCACAGACAGGAAATGAGAACCTGCTTTTATCAGGACTTTCTAAGAATGTTACAGAGAACAAAATAAAGATTGGGACTCTCACATGGGGATAAGGTAGAAGCTGAAATATCATGAACAAACTTAACTTTTAAAAAAGTTTTTAAAAAATTATAATTTTTATCATAATGGAGAAATTTGACACTCCACAAATATAAAAATTCATTTTTCAGGGCTAGAATGTTGGTTTAGCAGTCAATATACTGTTAAAACCCCAGTTACACCTATTCCAACAAGGTTTAACATTTAATGGGGCATTTAATAGAGATATTACTGTGGAAAAGCACAAGTTTTCATCTGATTTCACTGATTACACTGAGTGCCGGCTATTCGGGTTGAGTCCGATGCGGGCAGCATGGCAACTTCGTGCTGCCTGCTCATTTAAATGATTTTAGGATGCGCACGCGCCAAATCCTGACGTTTCAGAGGGGTATTGACGGCAAACGCTATTGGTTTGCTGTTATTACCCACCGCAAATTCTGGGCCATTATCTTACAATTATTCACATTAAGTTGCATCTTCCATAAATCTGTCCTGGTCTGTGTGACTCAGTACCACACCATCTGGTGCATTTACTCACTGACTTACTGAGGGTAGACTTAGCCAATCTTTCTTATTTCCTCATCTCTGGTGGAACAACACAACTTACACTTCATCTGGCATCTTGCCCAAGAACTACTCAAATCCACCCATGTAAAGTGGCAAGCTTTGTGACAGGCAAGGGGTGCTGAACTAGAAAGCTTCTAGCTGTGAGCTTCTAGCATATCCTGCATTACGTTTTAATTGCCAAGTCACAAATGTTATCACAAATGACTAAATGTTCAAATTGTGTTAAGCAATAATAATTATTTCATTCATATTCAGCCTGATTAATTTAAAATGAAACTTCTGTTTACAGTAAACCAGTTGATTATCATTTAGTCAAACACGGTTCCTTTAGTGAGATATACTTGTTTTTATTTTACAGTTTGGATGGTATATTTTTTTTGCTTTGCTAGCACCAACTTTTAGACAGAGGAGCTAATGGGTTTCAACATTATTCAGTCACTGAACCACAAGCAAAATGAGATAAGCGCTTATAAATATTACATATGGGATGCAGTCTTACATCAAAGGGAAGAACAAAAGGTCAAAGCTAGCTTTAAGACAGGGGACAACCAAAATTGGTAATCCTTTTCAAATTCAGTTAAAAAATCTCAATCAATTTAGCCTTTTTGATTTTCTCCTTCCTCTGCTGTGTTCATTGAGGGCTAAATTGGGCAGGGCCCAAAAATGGGTGCAGGGATCACAATGTGCGGTTAGCCCGCATCCGTTGAGTCTGATGCGGGCAGCATGGCAACTTCGTGCTGCCTGCTCATTTAAACGATTTTAGAGTGCAGCCAGTGCTAACAGCAGTGCTGTTGAGCGGCTACACGCCTCAGCAGGGTTGTGACAGGCTACCACCAGTTAAAGCTGGCCTACACTACTTAAAGCCAGCCTGCACCTCTTAAAGGGGAGGTACATTGTGGCTGGAGCAGTGGCTGGAAGTCATTCAGAAGACGTTCTGACCTGGGACAGATTAAATAATGGCACAACAGGGGAGAGAGCATGCTCCAAGGTTCTCGAACGCTGCACTGGAGGTCTTGCTGGAGGAGGTGGAGAGAAGAGATGTGCTCTATCCACAGGGGGCCAGGAGGCCCTCCAGATAAACTTTGCGAAGGCAGTGGGACCAGATAGCCATGGCGGTCAATGCTAGGAGTCAAGCCCTGAGGACCTGGATTCAGTGCCGCAAAAAGTTCAATGACCTCACATGAGTGGTCAAGGTCAGTGAATTAATTTTCAAATGCTATATCCCACCAATTGCTCCACTAGCCTCACACACTACTCAATGCACCACACATCCATCACTCACCCACCAACAATATCTATCAATCAACAACAACAACTTGTATTTATATAGCTCCTTTAATGTAGTAAAACGTCACAAGCCGCTTCACAGGACTGTTGTAAAACAAAATTTGACACCGAGCCACATAAGGAGAAATTAGGGCAGATGACCAAAAGCTTGGTCAAAGAGGTAGGTTTTAAGGAGCATCTTAAAGGAGGAAAGAGAAGTAGAGAAGTAGAGAGGTTTAGGGAGGGAATTCCACAGCTTAGGGCCTAGGCAGCTGAAGGCACGGCCACCATTGGTTGAGCAATTAAAATTAGGGATGCTCAAGAGGGCAGTAATAGAGGGTCGCAGGTATCTCGGGGAGTTGTGGGGCTGGAGGAAATTACAGAGATAGGGAGGGGTGAGGCTGTGGAGGGATTTGAAAACAAGGATGAGAATTTTAAAGTCGAGGCATTGCTTAACTGGGAGCCAATGTAGATCAGCGAGCACAGGGGTGATGGGTGAACAGGACTTGCTACGAGTTAGGACATGGGCAGCCGAGTTGGATGACGTCAAGTTTACGTAGGGTAGAACGTGGGAGGCCAGCCAGGAGTGCGTTGGAATAAGTCAAAAGTCTAGAGGTAACAAAGGCATGGATGAGGGTTTCAGCAGCAGATGAGCTGAGGCTGGGGCAGAGACAGGTGATGTTACTGAGGTGAAAAAAGGCAGTCTTTGTTATGCTGTGGATATGTGATCTGTAGCTCATTTCAGGGTCAAATATGACACCAAGGTTGCGAACAGTCTGGTTCAGCCTCAGACAGATGGTAGGGAGAGGGATGGTGTCAATGGCTAGAGAACGGAGTTTGTGGCGGGGTCTGGAGACAATGGCTTCGGACTTCCCAGTATTTAATTGGAGAAAATTTCTGCTTATCCAGTACTGGATGTTGGACAAGCAGTTTGACAATTTACAGACAGTAGGGGGGTTGAGAGAAGTGGTGGTGAGGTGGAGCTGGGTGACGCCAGCACACATGTGGAAACTGATGCTGTGTTTTCGGATGATGTCGCCAAGGGGCAGCATGTAGATGAGAAATAGGAGGGGGCCAAGGATGGATCCTTGGGGGACACCAGAGGTACTGATGCGGGAGCAGGAAGAGAAGCCATTGCAGGTGATTCTCTGGCTACGATTAGATACATAAGAATGGACCCAGGCGAGTGCAGTCCCACCCAGTTGGACGATGGTGGAGAGGTGTTGGAGAAGGATGGAGTGGTCAACCATGTCAAAGGCTATAGACAGGTTGAGAAGGACAAGGAGGGATAATTTACCTTTGTCACAGTCACATAGGATATAATTTGTGACTTTGATAAGAGCTGTTTCGGTACTGTGGCCGGGGCAGAAACCTGATTGGAGGGATTCAAACATGGAGTTCCAGGAAAGATAGTCACGGATTTGGAAAGTGACAACACGTTCAAGGACTTTGAAGAGGAAATGGAGGTTGAAGATGGGGTGGTAGTTTGCAAGGACGGAGGGATCAATGGTTGGTATGAATGACGACTCATACCTAACATTCATAGCTTCACCTCACCCTCATACACTTAGCACTGTTGCAAGCCTCGCACCCATATCTCACAGCGTGCACACACTGCCTGCTATTCAACCATGACAGCCACATCACCCAAACAGATTGCACCACACTCACTGACACACTTCCCTCTCTCTTGCAGGACAAGGTGGTACATAAGTAGTATGTGTGCAGTTTTGGTCGCCTTATCTGAGGAAGGACGTTCTTGCCATGGAAGGAGTGCAGTGAAGATTCACCAGGCTGATACCTGGGATGGCAGGAATGATGTATGGAGAGAGATTGTGTCAATTGGGCTTATACTCAATGGAGTTTAGAAGATTGAGAGGGGATCTCATCGAAACCTAAAAAATTCTGTTAGGCCTGGACAGACTAGATGCAGGAAGGATGTTTCCGATGGCCGGGGAGTCCAGAACCAGGGGTCATAATCTAAGGATAAGGGGTAAGCCATTTAGGACTGAGATGAGGAGGAATTTCTTCACCCAGAGAGTGGTGAACCTGTGGAATTCTCTTCCACAGAGGGCGGTGGAGGCCAGTTCATTAAATATATTCAAGAAGGAGTTGGATATATTTCTTAAGGCTAAAGGGATCAAGGGATATGGGGAGAAGGCAGGGACAGGGTACTGAGTTTGGATGATCAGCCATGATCTCATTGAATGGCGGAGCAGGCTCGAGGGTCCGAATGGCCTACTCCTGCTCCTATCTTCTATGTTTCTATGTTTCTATAGCCGAGGAAACAGGAGCAAACTGGCAGGGGACAGGCGCGTCTGCATGCCCTTACCCCCATGGAGGAGACGCTGCTTGCTATCATTGGAGTGGCCATCGTTGAGGCCGTGGCCAGCGACGGGGCTGAAACCATAGAAGATGATGGTATCGCCATACCTAATCCTCCTTCTCACATCCCACTCCTACTCATCCCACAATCTCTTCTGATTTACAAGCTACAGATGGTGTAAGCATGCATCTCATTTTTCCCACTCCCTGCAACACAACCCTACCCTTGTGCCTTTCTCCTTTCAGATACCCAAGAATTGCAAACTGGCCAGGCAGTGGAAGAAGAACAACATGTGGAAGGGGAAGAAGGCGGTGATGATGAAGACACACTGTCACTTGATTTCACACTCACAGTCACCAGCCCAGATACTGACACTGCACATATCTTAGAGGATAGCTTAGAGGCGGGATCTGCATGTGTGGAGACACCAGGCACAAGTGGCCTGCAGCCAGGGCGGGGGGCAAGGGTAACACAGGTGCCAGCTCGCCGGAGGGTGAGGTCGCACATGAGTTCTGCTGCAGAGGACTCAGATGAGCACTTTGATGGGGCTGGCTACAGAACAAGGCTGAATGGTATGCACAAAGAAATGCTTGGTGCATTGCAGGCCTGACAGAAAGCCTGACAGAAAGCTTGCGTGCAATGTCAAGGAGCATGGAGGAGTCCAGCACCAACTTGGCACAAGGCTTTGCGCAGAGCTTGGAGCCCATCCTTTCCAGCGTGGAAGTTGTGGCCAACTCCATTAGCATCCTTATCGACCCAACCAGGATGCAGCATCTGAAGGCCAATGTTTCAGCTTCTATTCCAGCACAAGCAGAAGCCACCCAATGTCTGAGTGCTGCAGTGGAATCTGAGATTTCTGTCATGCAAGCTCAGCTTGCTGCCATACAAGCTCAGACTGCTGCCATACAAGCTCAGACTGCTCTCATGCAAGCTTAGCTTGCTGCTATGCAAACTCAGACTGCTGCCATCATGGCTACGGATATCAGTGTTCAAAGGGGCTTGCAAGGTGTCACAGCAATCCAGCAATCTGTCCTCCAACAGATTACTAGGATTGCTGAGGCGCTGCCCCGGGGGAGTGGCAGTGGCTCCATGGAGTAAGAGCCTGCTGTCCTCTCTTAGGATGACAGCATTTGTGCTCCCACCACTGCCACTCTGCCAGTGCTCTTGCTGTTGCCTGTCAACCAGCCAATTCAGACTGCTACCGCCCATGCCGAGGTGGTGCAGGCCAAAGCCGGGCCTTCTAGGCCCAGAGCTGTTCAAGGTCATCCTCCAAGGACATCTGCAGTCTCCCCCACTGAAATTCAGCAGCCTTCCAGCAGCCATGCTGCAGCCACTGGGGTAGCACTACGTAGGAGCACTAGGACAGGCAAAGGCACATGGAAGAGAGACACTAAGGGAATGCACAGGTTGATGAATTGACAATATGCCATGGTTTGATTTATAAATTTGGTTTGGAATGTTTAGTGTGTTGACTTTTATTTTTGCATTGTGGCAAGCAATGGTCAGTAACAGAGGGAAGGTAAGGTGTGGGACTGTTGTTGAATGGGAAATTGGTGTTACGTTCACTGGTATCACAGTCGGATGAGCCATTCATGGACAGCCTGGCCAGAAAGGGGCTGTCTAGGTTGCCTCCTCCCTTCCTCTTCCTCCTCCTCCTCCTGCTCCTGAGCTACTCACTGTATAACTGGTGGCAAGGGCTGCATCCTCATGATGGTGAGGTTGTGCAGCATGTAGCAGACCACCACGAATCTTGACACCCACTCTGCTGAGTACTGCAGGGCTCCTCCAGAGCGGTCCAGACAGTGGAAGCATTCTTTCAGCACACCAATGATATGCTCTATGACATTTTGTATGGCAGCATGGCTTTCATTGTATGCATGCTGCCCACGTGTGCATGAGTTGTGCATCAGAGTCATGAGCCATGTCGTCAATGTATAGCCCTTGTCATCCAGTAGTCACCCTATGTTTTGTTGTGGTGGCTCAAATACAGCAGGCGCAGCAGACTGCCGCAGAATGAAGGCACCATGACTGCTGCCAGGATACCGAGCATTGACCTGCACGATTCGCTGCCTATGGTCACACACCAGCTGGACATTGAGGGAGTGGAATCCGTTCCGGTTGTGGTACATCACAGAGTTGACATGCGGCGCCTGCAAAGCGACGTGCGTGCAGTCATTGGCACCCTGCACCATGGGGAAACCTGCAATCCTCGCAAAGCCGCGTGCTCACTCCACCTGCTGCCACTGGCAAGAGAGAATTAAATGTATTCAGCTCCCTTGGAATACAGTGCAACAACGGAGGGCAAACTGGGAGATGTTGCAAATATTTCCTGCACCAGCCTGGAAGGAGCTCGACGCATAAAAGTTCATGGCCATGGCCACCTTCACAGCCACTGGCAATGTGGTCCTTTCTGAGGTTGCAGTAGTAGCTGCAGCAGGTAGCATATTTCAGTGAGGACTTCCTTACTGAAACACAGACGTCTGACACACTGTTCCTCGCTGAGGTTGAGACAGGAGAATTGCTCCCTGAACACCCTGGGCGGATTTGGCCTTCTGCTGAGAGCTGTTCTCCCCTACTCCTCCTCCCTCAGCCAGCAGATTTCCCTGCTCTGTCTACCCGCTGTTCATTCTTCAGGTCCTGCTGTATTCCAAGGGGAATTCCCACTGGCGCACCCATGTCTGGGAGCAACTGGTTTGTGCAGAAGCCTTGAAGTCAGGACAAATTCCTTCAGCACCTCCCACACCACTCCCTGTAGACTTTAGCAACTTTAAAGAACTCCAGAAAGCACCACACACTTGTACAGTTGTAGCAACAACCAATAGTAATCAATCAGCAACTAACCTGAAAGTAGTTGATGATCCCTTTAAATTCACGACGTGCGTGGATTCTTTAGCGCAGTCAAGACCATCCACGGCCCTAGCACCCAAGGTCCTACCCCACTGCGGGCCAAGAACGGAGAGGTACTCATCAAGGACAGAGAGGCAGTCAGTGCCCGCTGGAAGGAGCACTTCGAAGATCTCCTTAACCGAGACTCTGTCTTCGACGCGAGTGTCCTCAACTCCACCCCACAGCATGCTACCCGCCACCACCTCAGCACAACTCCAGCCCGGCATGAGGATGAAAAGGCCATACGACAACTGAAGAACAACAAGGCCTCAGGAGCCGAGGCGCTAAAACATGGTGGAGGAGGTGTATTGGCGCGAATACATGAACTCATTTCTCTTATTTGGAAGGAGGAGAGCATGCCAGGGGATCTCAGAGATGCCATAATCGTGACCACCTTCAAGAAAGGTGACAAGTCCAATTGTGATAATTAAAGAGGAGTCTCCCTGCTGTCTGCCACAGGGAAAGTCATTGCACGAATCCTCCACAATCGCCTTCTCCCAGTGGCTGAAGAGCTCCTCCCAGAGTTGCAATGCAGATTCCGCCCACTAAGGGGCATAATGGACATGATCTTCATGGTGCGTCAACTTCAAGAGAAATGCAGGGAACAGCACCAACCGCCGTACATTGCCTTCTTTGACCTCACAAAGACCTTCGATACCTTCAACTGTGAGGGCTTATGGAGTGTCCTCCTCAAATTCGGCTGCCCTCAAAAGTTTGTCAGCAACCTCTGCCTGCTTCACGACGACATGCAAGCCATGATCCTGACCAATGGATCCACCACAGACCCAATTCACGTACGGACCAGGGTCAAACAAGGCTGTGTCATCGCACCGATGCTCTTCTCGATCTTCCTGGCTGCAATGCTTCATCTCACGCTCAGTAAGCTCCCTGCTGGAGTGGAGCTAATCTACAGAACAAACGGGAAACTGTTCAACCTCCGTTGCCTCCAGTCCAGGTCCAAAGTCGTCCCATCCTCTGTCATCGAATTACAGTATGCAGACGACATTTGTGTCTGCGCACACTCTGAGGCTGAACGCCAAACCATCGTCAACACCTTCACCGAAGCGTACGAGAACATGGGCCTTACACTAAACATCTGTAAGACAAAGGTCCTCTACCAAGCTGGCCCCGCCACACAGTACTGCTCCCAGATTATCAAAATCTATGACGGGGCCTTGAACAATGTGGACCACTTTCCATACCTCGGGAGCCTACTGTCAACAAGGGTAGACGTCGATGACGAAGTCCAACACCGCCCTCAGTGTGCCAGTGCAGCCTTCGGTTGTCTGAGGAAGAGAGTGTTTGAAGACCAGGACCTCAAACCCAGCACCTAGCTCATGGTCTACAGAGCAGTGGTGATACCCGCCCTCCTGTATGCTTCAGAGACATGGACCATGTACAGCAGGCACCTCTAAGCACTGGAGAGGTACCACCAACGCTGCCTCCACAAGATCCTGCAAATCCATTGGCAGGATAGGCGCACCAACATCAGTGTTATTGCTCAGGCCAAAATCCCCAGCATCGAAGCTTTGACCACGCTCAATCAGCGCCAATGGACAGGCCACATCGTCCGCATGCCTGATACAAGACTCCCAAAACAAGCGCTCTACTCGGAGCTCCAACACAGCAAGAGAGCCCCAGGTGCGCAGAGGAAACGCTTCAAGGACACCCTCAAAGCCTCCTTGAAAAAGTGCAACATCCCCACCAACACCTGGGAATCCCTGGCCCAAGACCGCACAAAGTGAAGGAGAAGCATCCGGGAAGGTGCCGAACACCTTGAGTCTCTTCGCCAGGAGAAAGCGGAAGCCAAGCGCAAACAGTGAAAGGAGCGCATGTCAACCCAAGCTCCCCACCCACCCGTCCCTTCAACCACTGTCTGTCCCACCTGTGACAGAGACTGTAGGTCCCGCATTGGACTCATCAGTCACCTGAGAACTCATTTTTAGTGTGGAAGCAAGTCATCCTCGGTTCCGAGGGACTGCCTAAAAAGAAGAGAAATAGGGAGATCCTTCCTCCTGCTGAATGCCTGTTCGGCTGTGCAAGTTTAAGAGAGGACATTAGCTGAAGCTTTGAGCTACAAATGGCAGCGCTGGCGTCAAAACAGCGTTGTACGGTGATTGACGTTACGATCTGCCTACTCTGCATACTTCCGGCGGAGGCTCACTGCGTACGTGCTAACACCCTCACCAAGATGGCATCCGGTGCAACTCACAGCAGAAGTGTGTGCGCACCGCGGACGCCATTTTGGAGCCAAAAAGGCACTTGTAGTGCCGAAACAATGTGCGCTAAGGAGCCGAATTTTGCGGCCACTGACACTTGCTGAAACATGGTACTCAAGGCACTTTCAGCTCTCCAATACCTCGCTGAAGTGGGTATACTTCATTTATGAGCCTAAACAGCAAAAGCAAGAAGTCTATTGAACAATGAAGGCATCGTGGCTAAATTAGCTCCTGTCCTCACTTGACATCCACACATGGATAAAGTCACTGTATAGAAATCAGGATCCTTCCTGCTGGGTCCAGGGGTGTTGTGACAGTGGCCAGTTGTAGTGTGCCAATTTCTACCTCGGCTGAATAGAATCTGGGGCCTTCTGGTCTGTCTACCTAAGTATTGCACTGGACAATCCCTTTATCCACTATGCCACCAAGCGAGCTGTTTTATATTGTTTGGTATTTCAAAAATGATGCTAGCAAAGCCACATTTATTGTTCTTCCCTAGTTGCCCTGAGAAGGTGATGGTGGCCTTTTCCTTGAACTGTTGCTGATGTATTGATGCAATTTTAACTTAAAATCATGGGCGGCCTGCATGATGCCAAACCTGCCAATGAATCTTGGTGGGATGCAGCAGAGTGGCCAGAAGAGGCCGTATATTTTTTTCAATTTTGCGAGAAACCTTTGTGGGCCAGGAGGAGCTCCTAGTCCTCCAGGCCTGGCAAGGAATCCTTGGGCCTCCCCCAACCTTGGCCTTCCATCTCCATCCCACGACCGGCACTTCTATAGACACCCACTCGCCCAGCACTAACCTTATACCAGAGACTTTTCCCTTGGGTCCCTGGCAGCGTTGGCCTCCTGAACGATTTCCCGCTCCCACTCACTGGCTCGGACATCATTACCTCCGGCTTTGATCGGGAAACAGTGCAGAATCCGGAGTTAAAATGACCTTGGCCTCAGGCTGAGGAGCCTCCAGTGGGCTCCCACCTGCCTTAATCTTTAAGCAAAAAATATGTGATTAATTACCTATGGTGCTCACACAAGAATGGCCAGAGAATGACATGAATGTCAAGAGGCCTTGCTCTGTAAGTAGATTGCTTTTTCATAATAATGCAGTGTGGCAAGTTTCACAGCTATGATGTTTTCTGGACCACTCTGCATCATAGGAATGATAAATGCAATGTCATCCTCATGAATAGCACAGATACAGTGGGAGGAGTTTTGTGTGGAGCATAAACACCAACATAAGCCTGTTGGGCCGAATGGCCTGTTTCTGTGCTGTAAAATTCTATGTAAAAGATACTCTGGCTCTTCTCAAATAAGAACAGCTTTGACAATTACTTATGTTGTGAAACAGTTCCTCTTTCGAATCTGTGGCAACAAACATTTTAAATATATTTCACAAATAAACAGACCAATATAAGGTTATATAAAACAGTTATCAAATGAAAAAGGCAATCCAAGCTCAGATGGATGACTTCCATGTGTTCCTACTTGTCATATGAAGGAAAGATGCTGAATAGGATATGGATAAATGTTTAAATAATTTAAATTCTCAAAAGGTCAGAGGTTCTCAGTAACTTAAACATTTGATTTGAAGAAAACCTGTCCTGCTGACTATGTTTACAAGAGTTATGCTAGCAAGCATTGGAGTTTCATGTATAATTGAAACCTCACTGTTAGCTTAATAAGTAAACACTCAGAGTCAACTGTGACATTTGAGCTCCAGCTTGTATATCCTGAGGCTTCATCTCAGTTGGCAGTAAGTTGGGGACTAACACTGTTAGAGCTATCAGTGACATATTATCCACATTCCTCATTCTCACTATTAATTACACATTTACATATTAACATAATAAAAGTGCAAGAAATTTAAAATTGAGGAATGAAAGCCATTGTAACTTTCAAAATATTCCCATTTACTGTCTCATAACTAATCTGTTTCTGAAGTGTCTAATGCTGAATACTATCAAGTAAAATTAACAATAAAACAAAATTGAGAACCCATTTATTCATCTACAGTACTTTTGAAACAAACTTAATGCATTGCAAATGTTCTAATTGTTCAATAGTCAACTCTCATCTTCTATCACTTCCTTTTTATAGGTGCGTACCATTATTTTGGCTCCATGGGCTGAACCTTCCTTAAGTTCAGGTAAGCTTGGGTTGCTTTTGTTTGTTCTTCCCCTAACTTAAGCGTACGCAGATTGGCTCGATTCAATTGAATTCACTGTACTCGACTTTGGAGTCGTGCTCATCCCTAGTCATTAACGTCTTCTGCTCGAGTGAACAAATATCAATAACTGTCAGCTGAGTGATATTTTGTTTAATGCATGGGTTCATTTTCTGAGCTTTCAAGTGCTTCTTGCAATGTCTTACAGATCAGACGACTAAGAGATAATTGAATACAGTAAATCATCATGTTTAATTTCACTGCAATGAATGATCATGCTCCAGGGCAGCAAAATTAATATCCACGGCCATGGAATAAAGTTACTGGCTGACAGCAGTGGTGTAAAGAGTGTGTTGGGAGTAACTCTGTGGGGCCGTCTCAAGATTTTAATCACGCGTTTCATTTATCTCCTACACCTCCCTAATCATATTTTGGATTATTTTGGCCATTAATTTGAAGATAATAGTCCCGATATTTACGGGGATGCGGGGAGGGAGCAAGATATCGGTCAGTGGCCGGGGAAGCCCGAAATACTGGGAAGGGGGTACCTCATTGGAATGTTTTACTCCATTTCCTGTGCGGGAAAGCCTGCGGTACAAGACAGCAGCCGGAGGCAGCTAGGGATGGTCCCCGGCAATCGAGAAAGTCGAGGGTCGGGGGGTTGCTTGGAGCACGGTGAAGAGGAGGGAGAGAGATCTCGCGGGTGGGGGAGAAGAGCTGGCTGGGGTGTTGGGAGATCCAGAGGAAGATATCATGGGCAGCCGATCAGCAATGCCAGTTTTATGTCTGGGCAGCAAGTTGATAAGCTACCCCGATGAGGATGGCTTGAATATATAGCCTCAGTTTGTAGCACAGGTAAATGCGCACAGTAAAAGACAAGTTCAGAATGGTGGACTATGGTGTGTAGGGACTGATTCGCTATTAGGTAAATAGTTGGTCTCAGCTGTGATGCTGCAAGAAGTGCCAGTTTTCAGATGGGGATGAAGGTTTCCCATGACCTCTTTTATGCACCTCCTTTTGGCCAGATCAAGTAAAAGGCATGGAAGTGGGTTGCCAACACCCCAAGGAACAGCGTGTGCTGTGGGAGATTTAAGAGTGAGGGCAAATTAAAAAAAAACCCCAGAGAGAAAAAACAAATTAGCAAATTCGTTAATGAGCCAATAATTCCAAGGGATAATTTTCTGCAGTTTTATAATCATTGCTCTATTGCTTAGTGCCCATTTATTCTCACATCACTAAAAATGCCCATAAAGAATCATCTCTAGTTGAATGAACTCACTCCTTACAGATGCACCGTGGATCAGACTTTTGAACCATTTACATCTCTGCAAGGCTGTATGCAGAATGGAACTTTCCACCAGTGACCCCAGTGGAGGGTGTGCCTGCAAAATATCAGTGGAAGGGGCTGTGCAGCTGCTGGGGTTCACCAGTTTTCTTCTGAAGGATTTGAATTGGGGTAAATAGGGAATATTTAAAAAAAACATTTATGGCTCAGCCTATGGTTGTGAGGCATGTTGCAAAGTTTTTATAATTTTTTCTTGATTCGCATTTTAAAAATAAATGTAATTACATTTTCTTCCATTTTGTTTTCAGTGGTTCGTCCTAGGTCCTATTAATGTTTTGTTAACTTTAAATGTTTTAACACATGATACATTTGTGACAAAATGAATGATGTGAATGCCACATGTTTGTGTTCTTATACAAATGTATAAAAACGACAGATAGGGAATGACTGGCTAGTCCCATCAAGATGGTGTGGTGTACAGTCTGG
Organism: Somniosus microcephalus; assembly: GCF_052327205.1. NCBI lineage: Eukaryota > Metazoa > Chordata > Chondrichthyes > Squaliformes > Somniosidae > Somniosus > Somniosus microcephalus. The sequence continues at coordinate 62,114,355 of NC_140992.1, read as the reverse complement.
GTACAGCTTATGAACATCAATACCCCCATCTGCAAACCCCAACATGCAATCTCCTAGGACTGGCCAAAACTAGGGCAATTTAGGGAAGACAAACCTCCTCTCCAACCCCCCGAAGACAATAAAAAAGTTCCAGGAGACTGTGGCAGAACCACTGAATGACTCTGGCTAACTGTATATAATTCTCTTTAACGATGTTCTAACACCAGCCTAAACCTGTATCATTGTGTTAGGCATTACTGTGATTTGTATATAGAGTTTGCATGTACGGGGCGTGGCCCCTTTAAGAGCGTGGGAAAACGCGGGCAAACGTGATGACGTCACGTCGCAAACCAGGGGGCTGCACAGTCAGTCCTCGTGGCATCTCCGTTGAGTAAAGACCTGTTTAATTGTTCTCCTGTGTCGATCTCAGTTATTCGTAGGAATTCGTTAATTCCTACATTGGCGACCCCGTTTTTGTGAACGTTTTCACAAAAGAAGAACACAGCATGGAAGCAAACGCCGTTTCGCTAAAGCTACCGCAGTTCTGGGAGCAGCAAGCGCCCTCGTGGTTTATTCAGGTCGAGGCCCAGTTCGCCCTGAGGAACATCGATGCGGATCAGACCAAGTATCTTTACGTGGTCTCCGCACTCGACAGCTCTACCACCTCTCGGATCGGAAGCCTCATCGAAAACCCCCCAACGGAGCACAAGTATGAAACCCTCAAAGCGCAGTTACTGCAGGTTTTTGGGCTCACAAAATCGGAGCGCGCCCGTCAATTACTCGCTATGCCTGGGCTCGGGGACTCCAAGCCTTCAGAGTTGATGAGCCAAATGCTCACACTCCTGGGCTCAGAACAGGAATGTTTCCTATTCCGCGAGATTTTCCTCAGCCAACTGCCTGAACAGGTACAAGCTGCCCTGGCCAGATCTGAAACTGAAGACTGCGCAACACTCGCTGTGGAGGCTAACAAAATTTTCACTGTAACTCGGCAGTACTGCGCCACCACGAGGCACCCATCCCCCGCAGACACCACCCCAGCTCGTCAGCCTGCTGGGCTGTGTTTCTACCATGCGCAGTTCGGCGCGAAAGCGAAGCGTTGCCGCCCTCCCTGCAGTTTTCCCCCAAAAAACCAACGACTGACACTGCGACCACCGAGGAACGGGACTAACGGGCACCCCGCGGCCGCGATGGCGATCGGCAATGCGGGAAAATTGCTCTTCATCACGGATACTCTCTCCGGTCGTCGTTTTCTGTGCGACACCGGAGCGCAGTGCAGCATTTTACCCGCGTCCGCCCTCGATGTGCAGATGGGGAATCACGGCCCCGCCCTTGAAGCGGCCAACAGCGGAACAATTCGGACCTTCGGCAGACGGCGGGTGGAGTTGTGCCTCGGGGGCCAACGTTTTCACTGGGAGTTTGTTACGGCCAAAGTTTCCCAGCCCCTCCTCGGTGCGGATTTCCTGTGTGCCAACAGCCTCCTGGTCGACGTTCGGAACTGGCGGCTGATCAACGCAGCAACTTTTCATTCTCTTCTGTGTTACCACAGTAACACTACGCCATGCACCGTCTCCTGTGCTTTCCCGACTCCTGGTGAGTTCGCTCGCCTGCTCAGCGAATTCCCCGACCTGACAAGACCCACGTTCTCCTCCACAGCCACGAAACATGGTGTGGAACACCACATCACCACCAACGGCCCCCCAGTCTACGCGTGGGCCCGGCGCCTAGAACCTGGCAAGCTGGCAGTCGCAAAGGCAGAGTTCGCAACCATGGAACAGTTAGGGATTATTCGCTGGTCGAATAGTCCCTGGTCTTCACCCCTCCATATCGTCCCGAAGCCTGGCGGCGGATGGCGGCCATGCAGCGACTATCGACGACTAAATGACGCCACCACTCCTGATCGGTACCCGATCCCCCATATCCAGGATTTCTCTGCCCATTTGGCAGGGAACACCGTGTTCTCAAAAGTTGACCTTGTCTGGGGCTACCACCAGGTCCCAGTTCATCCACAAGACGTCCAGAAGACCGCAGTCATCACCCCATTCGGCCTCTTCGAGTTTTTATGGATGCCGTTTGGGTTAAAGAACGCCGCCCAGGCTTTCCAACGCCTGATGGACTCCGTGCTGTGGGACCTCAAGTTCCTCTTCGTCTACCTGGACGATATTCTAATTGCCAATCCTACTGAGGAAGAACATACCTGTCACCTACGCACCCTTTTTCGACGCCTCAGCCAACACGGCCTGATTATCAACCCGGCCAAGTGTTAGTTTGGCTTGCACCAAATTGACTTCCTGGGGCATCGCATCACCTCAGAGGGAACGGTTCCTTTACCTTCGAAGGTAGAGGCGGTGACATCCTTTCCACGCCCGCAGAACATAAAGGCCCTGCAGGAATTCCTAGGCATGGTAAATTTTTACCACCGTTTCGTGCCTAAGGCGGCACTACTCATGCAGCCCCTGTACGAGGCCCTCAAGGGCAAGACTGGCAAGAACTCGGTAGACTGGACGGATGACATGGCCCGAGCGTTCGCCGACACCAAAAGCGCCTTAGCCAACGCGTCTATGCTGGCGCACCCGCTGCCAGGAGCCACCATCGCCCTCACCACCGGCACGTCGGACTATGCAGTCGGTGCTGTGCAACAGCAGTGGGTGAACGGGACGTGGCAGCCATCGGCATTCTTCAGCCGTCAACTATGGCAGAACGAGAGAGCATACCGCACATTCGACCGGGAGTTGCTTGCCCTTTTTCTGGCCACCCACCATTTTCGGTTCCTTTCACCGTTTTTGTGGACCATAAGCCGCTGACCTTTGCAATGTCCAAGACCGCCAAACCGTGGTCAGCCCGACAGCAGCGCCAACTGACCTACATATCCGAATTCACCACGGATATATGGCACGTGGCCGGTAAGGACAACCTGGTGGCAGACTGCCTCTCCCACGCGATCGTCAATACGGTTCATTCGGGCATCGACTATGCCCTCATGGCAGCGGACCAAGCCTCAGACCCAGAAGTCCAAGCTTACCGTACGGCCATCACTGGCCTCCAGTTGGCCGACGTCAAGTTCCATTCGGCAGGTACCACGCTGTTGTGTGACGTCTCCGTACAGGATCCTCACCCTGTCGTGCTGGTCGTCTGGCGCCGCAAAGTGTTCGACGCTATACATGGGTTGTCACACCCAGGAATGAAGGCCTCTCAGAAACTGATGTCAGCAAAATTTGTATGGCATGGCATGCATAAGGATGTCCGCGACTGGGCCAACACCTGCGTGGTCTGCCAAAAGGCCAAGGTACAGCACCACATCAAAGCTCTGTTGGCCACCTTCACAGTTCCGAAGCGACGTTTTGACCACGTCAACGTGGACCTGGTAGGACCACTCCCACCCTCCCATGGTTTTTCACACATCCTGACCATGGTTGACCGCACCACCAGATGGCCAGAGGCGGTCTCCCTGTCATCCACTACTTCGGCGGACGTGGCCAGGGCGTTCATTTCCTCCTGGATCGCCCGTTTCGGAGTACCCACCGATATTTCGCCAGACAGGGGACCGCAGTTTTCCTCCGAACTCTGGAATGCAGTGGCCCAAGGACTCGGTGTCAAATTACACCGCACCACAGCCTACCACCCACAGGCGAATGGCCTCTGCGAACGCTTCCACCGGTCAATGAAAGCCGCCCTGAGGGCCAGCCTCCAGGACGCTGGATGGGCAGACAAGCTACCGTGGGTCCTGTTGGGCCTTCGCACAGTCCCCAAAGAAGACCTTCACTCTTCATCAGCGGAGCTGGTGTATGGTCAGCCACTGCGAGTCCCAGGGGACTTCCTACCAACATCGACGGAACCATGGTCCGCGTTTGCCCAGCTTGCTAGTCACCAAGAGGCAGCCAGATGTTTTGCACCGGTGCCCACTTCGCACCACGGGCTGCAGAGGTCACACGTTCCCATGGAGCTTCACAAGGCTGAATACGTTTTTATTCGCCATGACGCACATAGGGATCCGCTCAAGGCCCCATATACCGGCCCCTTCCGTGTGTTGGAAGCAGGGGACAAAACCTTCACGGTCGATGTCGGTGGTAAACCAGACCACATTTCGGTCGACCGCTTAAAGCCAGCACATTTGGACCTTGACCGCCCCGTCGAGACAGCACAACCGCCAAGACGGGGTCGGCCACCCATCGTCGTTACAGCAGACCAAGTGTGACAGACCGCCAGCCGCCCAGCAGCCTCCGCCTCGAGAGTACAGGAGTCGTTCTGACAGGCTTGTCCGACCCCCCTCACCGTTTGACTTTGTCCGTTAAAGCGAATTCTGCAGGGGGCGCATGTGGCAGAACCACTGAATGACTCTGGCTAACTGTATATAATTCTCTTTAATGATGTTCTAACACCAGCCTAAACCTGTATCATTGTGTTAGGCATTACTGTGTTTTGTATATAGAGTTTGCATGTACGGGGCGTGGCCCCTTAAGAGCGCGGGCAAACGCGATGACGTCACGTCGCAAACCACGAGACTGCCCAGTCAGTCCTCGTGGCATCTCCGTTGAGTAAAGACCTGTTTAATTGTTCTCCTGTGTCGATCTCAGTTATTCGTAGGAATTCGTTAATTCCTACAAGACCACAATAACTGGGAGACACATCCCATAATACCCCATTGACCTGTTATATGTAGTGTTGTCGGTCACAGTGAGGAACTCTTCCAGCTCTCTTTTGAACGTTTGCAACAAATCTGCCCTCACTGTATTTTTTCCTTACACTTACATTAATGTAAATTAAATTTCAAAGGATGTGAAAGGATCAGTACAACCACACTGAAAATAAAAAATATAGAAAACTTAACTACTTTGCTCCACGTAAGACAGACTTGCGAAAATAGTGAAAGCTTTAAAAAATTGGACCTAACATTTCATGCATATTTGAGACTTTCTTGATGTATTTGTTGTATATTTAAAAAGGCTGAGGTGTCTGAGGTTAGTCATGTCAGTTTTACACAGGAATTTCTGCATTGGCCATAAATAGCGTGCTAATTCGTGCATTGCAAATAACTTGGAGCTGCACAGAGCCTAAATTAGCCAGCCAACAGATTCTGAAACAGAATCTACAGCAAACTCCACACTCTCTATTTTTATTTTTTTATTCTATCACCTATCAATTTTACTAAGACTAAAAAGGAGCTTTGAAACAGTAAGCACATTTTTTAAACTTCCTGGCTTCCAGATATGATATTATAAGATTACATACACAGTGAAAACGTATGGCCCTTTGTATAAAATACACTTTCCAGTAATAAATGCCAGGGGTATCTTGCAAAATGCATGTGAAATAAATATGCTGAAGATCAACTTCACTAAAATGCAAACACTTTTCAATGGAGCTTTGAAGAATCACTTCTGAAAATCAACATATCAAATCCAATCATGTAACTGAGAACTTGCTGCTAGCCATCATGCCAATCACAAGGCTAATCAACTTTCACTTCTCTTGAGCTAGAGATGCAGCCATGCTTACTTGTTTCCTCGTAAGTTGTGTTGGCTGACTCAGATGAATTTAGTTCCGGACCTTGAATTAAAGTGACATAGGGGAGTTTATGCTGAATTTTCCCCTTTGCTCAACAATGCAAACATTGCTTGCTGCCTTGGGTTATTGTCAAAGCGCCTTGCCACTATAATTGGCACACTACTGCAAACTGCATGATTCCAGTCATTCTGTGATGGAGCAGTAGCTAACACAGGTCTGTTGAGATACCGCGGCAAACGTGGGAGTCGAGACCAGAGTTGATGGAACACAACTGCTTTAATTTACATCATGGCAAAAAGAGAGCTTGAAAAGCCCGCGCAACCACTTAATACCCCCCAGACAGGAAGTGCTCCCGGCAGCCTGTCCCTGCGGGAAACAAGTTGCCGGAGGAAAGGGCCCCCGGCTGGGGGCGGCTGCTGCCGGCAGTGCGCCTGCGTAAACTGTCCGTGCCGCCATGAGCGGATTATGTCCAATGGTGGCGTGTCGCCACAGAGCTCCCCCCAGAATCCGCTTAGGAGGAGTGGACGAGTCGTGACGGTGGTCTAATGGTTCTGCCGGAGCGGCTCTGAGTGGCCGCCGGTCTAGTTGGTGGGGCCGGGCGGTTCGCCGCCGGCTGTGCTGGCTTGCTGGCGGGACGGCCTCTAGTTGGAGGTCGGGCCACAGGGACCTGTTCCCCTGGTTCTGTGTGTGCTGGTTTGAGTCGGTCGATGGAGGCTGTTTCGACCCTGTCGCCGAGTCGCAGCTTGAGGACCTTGTCCCTGGTTTGTAGTACCTCGTACGGTCCGTTGTACGGGGGTCGCAGGGGTCCGCGGTGCGCGTCGTGTCGCACGAAGACGAAGCGTGCCTGCTGTAAGTTTGGCGGGACGTGAGGTGCGAGTTCGCCGTGTCGGTTGACCGGAAGTGGGGCGAACTGTTGAGCGGAAGAGAAAGAGTTGAGCTGCTGCTGTTTGGCCGACCAAGGCGTGGTAGCCGCCGGGAGGAATTCGCCTGGTACGCGCAGCGGTTGTCCGTAGACTAACTCCGCTGCTGAGGACTGGAGGTCTTCCTTGACCACGGTGCGTAGGCCTAGTAGCACCCACGGTAGGCGGTCAGTCCAGGTACTGTCCTGCAGGCTGGCGCGGAGTGAGGCCTTGAGTGACCTGTGGAAGCGTTCACACAGCCCGTTGGCCTGTGGGTGGTACGCCGTGGTTCGGTGGAGCGTCACCCCGAGGTTGCGTGCTGTGGCCGTCCAGAGTTCAGAGATGAACTGGGCGCCTCTGTTGGAGGTTATGTCGGCCGGTACGCCGAACCTCGCGACCCAGGTGTTAACGAATGCCCTGGCGATGTCGGCTGTGGTGGTGGAGGTCAGCGGCACTGCCTCAGGCCAGCGTGTGTAGCGGTCGACCATCGTGAGGAGATAAGTTTGGCCTTGCGATGGCGGCAGAGGACCGACGATGTCGACGTGTGCGTGGTCGAAGCGGCGGCTGGGTACCTCGAAGTCTCCCAGGGGTGCTTTTGTGTGCAGCTGTACCTTAGCTCATTGGCAGACGAGGCAGGAGGTGGCCCAAGTCCGAACATCTTTGCTGAGGCCGCGCCAGACGAAGCGCTGGGAGAGGAGTTTGACGGATGCACGGGAACCCGGATGGGAGAGCCCATGGAGTGCGTCGAAGATGCGGCGGCACCAGGTTGCAGGGACGACCGGCCTGGGTTGGCCGAGTGAGACGTCGCAAGTGACTGCTGTGGCTTCGGGCCCGTGCGCGACCTTGGCTAGGTGTAGCCCTGGCAGGCTGGTAGCCGCCGAGAGGAGGTCTGGGTCCGTGAGCTGGGCCGCTGCTAGTTGCGCGTAGTCGACCGCTAGGTGATTCGCGCAGATGGCGGGACGGGAAAGGCAGTCGGCGACAACGTTGTCTCTACCGGAGACGTGCTGGATGTCCGTGGTAAACTCGGACACGGCCGCGAGCTGGCGTTGCTGCCTAGCGGACCAGGGTTCGGTGTTCTTGGCCATCGCATATGTGAGCGGCTTGTGGTCCACGTACGCGGTAAAGGGGCGGCCCTCCAGGAGGAACCTGAAATGGTGGACCGACAGGTGGAGCGCGAGGAGCTCGCGGTCGAAAGTAGAGTATTTGACCTCCGGGGGGCGCAGTTGGCGGCTGCAGAAGGCAAGTGGCTGCCACGCGCCATTGACCCACTGCTCGAACACGGCTCCGACCGCATGATCGGAGGTGTCGGTGGTGAGCGCGACCCGGACATCGGCCCTCGGGTGCGCGAGCAGGGTGGCGTCGGCGAGCGCGTTTTTGGTGGCGTTGAAGGCGGCTGACGTGTCAGCGGTCCAGGCTACGGCCATCTTGCCGGATTTACCTCGGAGGGAGTCGTATAGGGGCTTCATGAGGGCTGCAGCTCTGGGGATGAACCTGTTGTAGAAGTTCACCATCCCGAGGAACTCCTGGAGGCCCTTGATTGTTTTGGGGCGGGGGAATTGCTGGACGGCCTGCACCTTGTTGGGCAGGGGGACGGCCCCAGCAGGGGTGATGTGGTGGCCGAGAAAATCGATCTCGGCTAGGCCGAATTGGCACTTCGCCGGGCTGAGGATGAGCCCGTGTTGGGCTACGCGCCCGAACAGGATGCGAAGGTGTTCGAGGTGTTCCTGTTTGGAGGAGCTGGCCACGAGAATGTTGTCTAGATAGACGAATAGGAAGTTCAGGTCCCGGAGGACTGAGTCCATAAGGCACTGGAAAGCCTGGGCTGCATTCTTGAGGCCGAAGGGCATCCTCAGGAACTCGAACAGGCCGAATGGGGTGATGACGGCCGTCTTGGGGATGTCCGCGGGGTGTACAGGGACTTGGTGGTAACCGCGCACCAGGTCGACCTTGGAGAAGACGGTTCGTCCGGACAGTTGGGCCGAGAAGTCCTGGATGTGCGGCACCGGGTATCGGTCGGGGGTGGTGGCGTCGTTGAGGCGGCGGTAGTCCCCGCAGGGGCGCCAGCCTCCGCCGGGCTTGGGGGCGATGTGGAGGGGCGAGGCCCAAGGGCTGCTGGAGCGGCGGATGATGCCGAGTTGCTCCATGGTGGTGAACTCGGCCCGCGCGATTTCCAGCTTGGCCGGTTTGAGTCTGCGGGCGTGGGCAGAGACCGGGGAGCCGGTGGTGGGGATATAGTGCTCCACACCGTGTTTGGCGGCTTTGGCCAAAAAGGTCGGGTTAGTGAGGGCGGGAAACTCGGCTAGTAGTGCCGAGTAGTCGTCCGTGGCTCTGGCGAGGCAGTAGGTCGTCAGGCCGGCCGAACGGGCCGGGGTGAATGCGCCAGGGATGGGGGCCATAGTGTTGATGTCGACGAGGCGGTGCCTCGGAATGTCGACAAGGAGGCCGTGGGCGCGTAGGAAGTCGGCGCCTATGAGTGGGCAGAGGACCTTGGCTGTGAGGAACTCCCAGCGGTAGCGGCGGCCTGCGAGGTCGAGTGTGACCATGCGGGTGCCGTATGTGCGGATGTCAGGGCCATTGGCTGCGGCCAGCGTGATACCCCGTGCGCCACGTTGGATTTCGAGGGCGGAGGCGGGGGTGATGCTGTGCTGGGCTCCTGTGTCGCACAGGAATCGGCGGTTGGTGCTGTCGTCGGTGACGTACAGTAGGGGCCCCTTTTGCCCCGCGGCCATCGTGGGGGCCGGTGCGGGGGGGGGGTTTGAAAGTGCACGGTGGCGTGCAGCGTTGGGCCCTAGTGCCAAAACGGGTGTGGAGTGGAAGGGCGGTCGGGCCTAGTGGGCCGGGGGGACCGCGTGGTCGTTGCCGTGAGGTCGGGCGTGACGTCGCGGGCGGTCTGCACGGAGAGCAGCCGTTCGGCCTTTTCGGCTATCTCATTCAGGTCCGTGGAGCCAGACTCCACAATGAGCGGGCGGATGCTGGCTGGGAGCTGCCGAATGAAAAGCGTGCGAAAGAGGGCGCCGAGGTTTTTGTCGTCCGAGAGGGACAGCATGTGGGAAAGCAGGTCTGATGGTGAAGCATCACCAAGGCCTGGGAGGTCGAGGAGTTGGCAGTTGCGCTGGTAAGAGGACGCCTGAAATTCTTTAAGAAGCGCGGCCTTCAGATGTTCGTACTTGCCTTCCTCTGGTGGATCCTGCAGCGCTGCCCAAACCTTGGGGACTGTGGCGCAGGTGAGAGAGGCGACGAGGTAGTCGTACTTCGTGGCGTCGACTGTAATGCTTCTCAGCCGGTATCTGGACTCGGCTTGAACGAACCAGGCCTCGGCCAGGTTCTCCCAAAAGTCCGGTAGTTTAACCGTGACTGCGTTTGTATCCGCCATGCTAGCTTAGGATTCGTCCTGAGCGTCGGGGTCACCAGTGTTGAGATACCGCGGCAAACGTGGGAGTCGAGACCAGAGTTGATGGAACACAACTGCTTTAATTTACATCATGGCAAAAAGAGAGCTTGAAAAGCCCGCGCAACCACTTAAATACCCCCCAGACAGGAAGTGCTCCCGGCAGCCTGTCCCTGCAGGAAACAAGTTGCCGGAGGAAAGGGCCCCGGCTGGGGGCGGCTGCTGCCGGCAGTGCGCCTGCGTAAACTGTCCGTGCCGCCGTGAGCGGATTATGTCCAATGGTGGCGTGTCGCCACAGGTCAAGGATTTGTCTTTAAACCAGGCTTCCTCAAAGATGCCAGAATTTTCAACACAACATGCTGTATTATATCATAAAATTAATCAAAAAAAGTGATATGATATGGGAGCAACTTAATACATCAAATGTGGGTGAGTACAACCACCCATGTCATCATATGACAATCCCCAATCCTGCCCCGCACCCCCCCAATTCATGTATGTTCCCATTTATATTGAGTGAAGAATCAAATATTCCCACCAGCAATGGTCAGAAATTATGGCCTTGATTTTAACTGGTTAAAATAAGTCGAGTCACTTACCCCCACTGAGCCCGCTCCCTTCCCGCCACGTCCCAATATTAACCTGCTCTTTTGAGCAGGACACCCGCAGGAGGGAAGCGGGGTCCGACTTTAAATATGCAGATCGGGTCCGATGATGTCATCAGGACTGATCTGCAGCTGCAACCTGAGTGGGGGGCAGGGGGGCCAATGCTGGCTCCCTGTGAGGCAAATCCTGTCGGGAGCCGGATCCTGGGCCAGAAGAGTATGTTTAAAAGTTATATTTCAGGTTTCCTTATGGGCCAGGAAAAGTCATCATAATAACATAAAACTGACTCATTGATGATCGTAGCACAAGGGTGTGCTCTTAAATGTAAAAAATGTCATGATCGCATTTTGTCACTGCATCACACTGTGCCATGAAGTAGTAGAATCCACAGTTTCTGACAGGGATAGTTCCCAATCTTTAGCAGGCAGTCTCAGGGAGACAGTAAACAGAGACCAGGTACTTTTCTAAATTAGATGGGGGAAAGCCAGAAAGTGAATGACACTTGCACACTCTCACATACCTTACCTTGCAACAGATTACAATGTAACACTGACAGAGGCTTAGGGCCAGGTTAATTGCCCAAATTCTTGAGCAAGGAATGGTAAAAACTTACTTAAGTAAACGGAAGAAAGATTTCAGAAATAAGGAAGGCAAATGGCATGTTAGCCTTTATTGCAAGGGGGTTGGAGTATAAGAGTAAGGAAGTCTTGCTACAATTGTACAGGGCCACAGGGGTGAGATCACACCTGGAGTAGTGTGCAGTTTTGGTCTCCTTATGTAAGGAAGAATATACTTACCTTGAAGGCAGTGCAACGAAGGTTCACTAGATTGATTCCTGGGGTGAGCGGGCTGTCCTATGATGAGAGACTGTAGAATGGGCCTATACTCTCTGGAGTTTAGAAGAATGAGAGGTGATCTCATTAAAATGTACAAGATTCTGAAGGGGATTGACAGGGTAGATGTTAAGAGGTTGTTTCCCCTGGCTGGAGTGTCTAGAACTAGGGGGCATAGTCTCAGGATACGGGGTCGGCCATTTAAGACTGAGATGAGGAGGAATTTCTTCACTCAGAGGGTTGTGAATCTTTGGAATTCTTTGCCCCAGAGGGCTGTGAATGCTGAGTCTTTGAGTATATTTAAGGCTGAGATAGATAGATTATTGGACACTAGATGAAGCAAGGGATATGGAGATCGGGCGGGAAAGTGGAGTTGAGGTCAATGATCAGCCGTGATCTTATTGAATGGCAGAGCAGGCTCGAGGGGCCGTATGGCAGAGCAGGCTCGAGGGGCCGTATGGCGGAGCAGGCTCGAGGGGCCGTATGGCGGAGCAGGCTCGAGGGGCCGTATGGCGGAGCAGGCTCGAGGGGCCGTATGGCGGAGCAGGCTCGAGGGGCCGTATGGCGGAGCAGGCTCGAGGGGCTGTATGGCGGAGCAGGCTCGAGGGGCCGTATGGCCTACTCCTGCTCCTAATTCTTGTTATTTTGTTCAACAAAAAGCAACATGAGCTGTAATATCTTCCCAAACTGCAGTAAACATGACACATCAAAAGGACTACATTGTTGACAAATAATACATGCCTGGAATAAATTGGGCACCAGATAAAATCTGTCTAATCCAGAAGTGTACATTGTATATGTCAAGAATGTAACAGTATATGCTATTAAATCGTATTTTGTGTGTAAGTAAGTATCTCTTTGGATATCGTGCTATCAGTACTGACATATTTAACAGTTAAAGCCAGACTCCCAGAGAGAACCAGTCACTGTTCATGGATGTCAGTTTGATAAAGGACTGGCTCAAAGTCCTGTTGGAACCATAACATTGTGTCTTTATGAGCAGTAATAACTACATATCTTTCTCCACACACCAAACATAAATATCTGAGCGATAAGCCCCAGCTCACTGATTTGAACTACTGAAAAACTGGAAAAATTGCTGATTCTAATTGAGACAGACTATAAGATTGTTTCACATCTATTATTCCTTCTTTTAGTCCATCACTGCTTCCCTTCACAGCATGACCTGGGCTTCCACTTCTTCCAAGATCATGCTGTTCTCCCAAACAAATACAATTATCAAAAACTATCAGCTCCTCTGACTCCACAGGAGCCGTGATCACCCCTTCCGGCCCTGTAGCCCATTCCAATCCACCCTCCTGGCACTTATCGGAGGGCCGCCGCCAGCCCGACATTGACGTCTTTACTGGAGCGAGCTGCCCGTGGAGGCACAACCAACACTGGCAGCTCAGGCCAGGTATGCTGATGAAGCCCGAGGACCAATTTCCATCGATCCTCAGGCCTCTCGGTTTAGATGCACACTGGTCATGCAGCGTCGAGTCTGGGCCTCAAAATGGGCCCAGACCCTATAGTTGTGTTTCCCATATAAACATTTGAAAACTGAAATTCTGTGATTGAAAAGTGGAACACTTTAATTCATTTTGCTGTATAAAGTCAAATCTTGCTATCTTGCACTTATTGTGCCCTCAATATTACACTATAATAAGGATAAGATTGGTTAGTCAGAACACAAGCCTCTTGTTACATTTGGAGCATAATTTGCTTTCATATGCTGGCTACAAATGCAAAATGGGATTTGTGCCCAGCTGGGAATTTTCTCCCTACCATTACAATGAGCAATAGCATTTATTGAAGATTCAAACTCCAATAAATTATGGCATGGCAACATAAACTCTGCTGTGCCATAATGTGGCAGAATATAAATTCACATCTGTTATTGCCAACATGATATATTCTTGACTATGTTGTCATTACGACTTAGGTGACGAGGGGAGGCCAGGTGCTTCACCAAAGGGATGGAAAGAAAGGAAGGAGGATCAGACAGTAAGTCTTTCTGGCCACGTCTCATGCACTTCCTAGCAGTTGGCTCCAAGGCAGCATTGACAGACATGTGAGCAGGTCATCTGTTGCCTTGCGAATTGTGTGCCACCAACAGAGGGATAAGGATTGCAGGGGAAAATTAAATCCATTACAAAAATGGAAACATTTTTATTGTATTTATTGATGTTACTTACAGGTCTCTTAGAGACTTTGTGATACTAAAGCAAAAGTAATGTTAACCTCTGCAAAGGTTTAAAACATTGCATTGCTTTAGAAGGATCTTTAACTGAATGGTTCATCATTGAAGCAGGAGTGTGACAATAGAGCATGAGTTCTTTCTTCCCTGCTGTTTTTGATAGCCACTGAGTGAGAGACAGGCTTAGTGTTGATTGATATAAGCCCTGAATATATTAATGTTGGAATCAAGGCATGCAGCTAGATGACCTAGATTTTCATTTTACTGTACAGTTTTATTGTCTGAGGGCCACAACGAGATAAAAGAAACAACTGACTGAGCTGATGAGGTAGCATAAAATGAGCAATAAAAGAAAATGAAAATGATGTCTGCTGAGGTGGATAATAACTGTGTGGCAATGTTGCCAAGAAGCAGTCAGCCAGGGGTATTGAAAACATTTCCATCTCCACACAGCTTATTAATGAAGGAAGTAGCACAGTCAGAATTCAAAGAAGATTCTGAAAAGAGCTGGGAGAACAAAAATTGATGTTGAAGATCTAGAGAAAATGAATGATTAACTTGGATTTATGGTTGTTAAATTGTAGCCTCTTGTGTTTTGTTTTGTATTTCAGTACCATTTAAAACATTGACATCAACAGTTATTTCATGACATTTGTATATAACCATAGTTCAGATCTCAGTATATAAAACTGTCCTAGTAAAGAGTTCCAATAATGATTGGTGACCCATTGAATATAAATGTAATAATATAGTATCATATGATAATGCACTGTATAGCACAGTTATGTTGTTTAAGTCTATATTTGCCACCACTCCTGTTCTGTTTTAAACATTGGCAAGTATGAGTATGGTGATTTATTGCTAAGTCTGCAGTGAATAGTTTGTTTATCATATGCATTTTAAGGTTTCCTATTAGTGGGTTACAATTTTAGGTCATCATATTCTGGAAGGTCGAAAATGGACGGATTATATTTTGAGTCTGAAACACTTGGGGTAGTTCTCTGAATTTGCATTTTTGGAGTGTAGCCTCATCTGCCAGGAGCCCATGTCAGAAATTTGGGCATACACTGCGCGTGATTTTTTTACTTTAAAATCGTACGCAATGCACGGCCAACTATCCAATTTGCTCTCCTAATGGACAAGATTTCCTGCTGAGAATGTCAAAACAGTGCTGCATAAACTAGTGTGTGAGAAAGTGGGCAACCTTGTGGGACCTGGTACTGTAATATTAATTGATCCATTTTTCATTGCTATGCACCACACTTGGTTTAAAGAAACTTCCAGCAAGAGAACATCTGGAGACTGGATAACAAACAAAAAGGTTATATCTTGAGAGGTATCTTTTGAGCTACAGCCAAACATAAAGTAATTGGATCTTCAGTATGAGTTGTGACAAATGGATTTTTCTCAACAAAGAATTCTTTTTGCTTTCAAGCAGCTCCTCTGCAACAGAATACACCTGCTTGCAATAGGTATTATAAAATGTACCCAACAGACTGCTCTTTTGTAACATGCCTAAGCTTAACAAGAGCCGTCCAAAGGTCAACAAGAAAATTGACTGAGCGGGCGAAGGAGTTATGGACGGGAAACTCGGAAGTATGGACTTCCCAGAAGTCCTGCAGTTTTCTCCTGTCCAGTTTTATTCCACAGTTCCTCATTCTTGATGGTCTCTGACCAGCAAATGTCCAAGATTGTTCATAGACATTTATGGACAAATGTCTGTAAATTGTTTGGGCAGGATTTTCATTGGGCCGTGGAGGCGGGATTGGAGGCGTGTGGGGGGTTAAAATCCCCAAATCGGAGGTCCCGACCCCATCCCGCCTCCATGCCAGTTTCAAAGGAGGCGGGTACCCGCCCCACACTGGGACCCGCCTCCCTGAGGCAGGAAGGGGATTAGTGCCAATTAACTGCCTGTTAACAGGTAGTTAACAGGCAGTTTTTAGCCTAATCCCTATTTTTAATGTTGAAGTGTGGGATCCCCGACAGCTCCAAACCACGCCAAGTTAGAGGAGGCGGGCCGTCGGGATGAAGGGCTTGGAGGGGTCGAGATGTCCAGTGTTCAGGTGAATGATGGGTGCATGAGTGAAAAGGTAAGTGTGTTTGGTGTGTGTAAAGTGTTTAAATAAGTTTTACATACCTTTACTTACTTTACAGCCTTCCTTCCTTCAATCTCAGGAGTCCCTCATCTCACCGGCACAGAAAGCAGAATGGCTGCGAGCTGTTAAAAATTGCAGCATTCAGCTTTCTGTTCCGGGGAGATCTCTAAATCATCCTGAGAGGAAGGAATTAACTTAAAATACAGATTGTCAGCGTTTGACAGCTTCAAACAGCTGTGAAACGCTGACATTTCATCTGTCAAAAGGTCTTGACACATGAAATATCAATCTGAGATGTCACCTGTTGCCGGGCGGGCTCAACAAGGTCAATCAAGTCAAAATTGCGTGGGTTGGCTAGAACTCGATGGAGGCGGGACTACAACCCCGAAAGCTGTAGTCCCGCCTCCTACCCAACTCCTGAATGAAAATCCAGCCCTTTGTCATAGTATTTGTTTCTCTCCATTCAAAAGCACTCTTTTGACATTTGTTTAATCTTTTGTGATGCGTGGGGTGGGGGGGTTCAATTTTAACATAGGCGAGCGGCTGGCAGTGGGTGCGGGTGTGGCTAAATGGAGAAAATTGGAAGTGTGTCGGGTTCCAGCTTTTACTCAGGCGGAACAAGGGGTGGTCAACCTGCTCCCAAGAGGCAAATTGGCACTTTAAATATGATAATGAGGCTGGTAGCTTTGGGATTTTACTGCGGCTGGCTGGGTTTCCTGGGCAAGGACAGCCTCGGGAGCACTCCTTTTGGGCCGGGAAGAGCAGGAGCCACCATCAGCCGCCTACATTCAAACCACCCACTGGGGTCAGGGATCGGACCCTCACACTCCGGGATCGGCCCCTCGCCAAGATTGGATCTCCCCCCTCCCGCGGGATTGGTGCCCCCAATATCAGAATCCCCTCCCCCCCCAGGTCAGGGATCAGCCCCCTCACCCCGAGGTCGGGGATTGGACCTACCTGGTCCTGTGGCCTCCTCTAGAGCATTCACCACCCGACTGGAAGCCAAGCCTGTCAATCAAGCTGACCTAGAATCATTGACTGAGATTTATCGGGGTGGTAGCAGGCACGATCAGAGGCGGGTCGGATGGGAAAGTTGTAATTTTTGGGAGTGGGTCGAGAACCCACTTTCATCCCGCTCCCACGCACCTTTCCCTCAGGCGCATCTGTGAGCATGGACCCGACCCAACCGGCAGAGGTGGGCGACACAGTTAAAGTATTAGTAGCTTGTTGCCAGACCCTTAAGAGTGGTTTTAACCTTACCTTTTAAATTTAACTGGATGGCCACGGGAAACACGTCTGTCAACCTGAGGCGGGAGTTCAGTGGCCATTGCTCCAGCTGATTAGTTAACAGCACCAAATGTACAGTAAAAGCTCCCACCTGACAGATGATCACTTTCCTCAGCAGAATGGAGGGATTCATCAGAGTACCTGGGAGCAGCCTCTGCGCAGTCATTGTCAGTGTTTGCAGCACACCCATGTTACATTGGGCCGGATTTTCCGATCGGAGGCTTCCTACGGGCAGATGCCTCCGATCAGAAAAAATCTACGCACTTACCTGCTGGCTCCGTAGATCCCGAGTCTTCCAATCCTGGGCCTCTGCGCTACGAAATGTGCAGAGGCCCAGGTATCCCAGGGGCACATGCGGAGCACAAACGTCCCTGGAATCACGTGGGCCATGGGAACCAATCAAAGAAGGGAATCCCCCTGCACACTTTTGACAGGTCTCTATGCATAGATCTGTCAAAAGCATGAATGGGGATCACTTAAAAAACACAGGTAAACATTAAATAAATTAAAGAAAAACATCACGTATTTAAAATTAGTTAAAATTACATTAAATTTAATATTTTAACCAAAAATTAAATTTAAAAAAAAAATTTTTTTTTATGGGGCTAAAAATAAACTTATCTTTTTTAACAGTATTTTTTAAAAATTATAAATGAGTGGAAATTTTTTTTTTTTTAAACTTATGTTGGTAAAAGCGGGCCTTACACATGCTTTTCCCAGGTGTAAGATTTTTAAAGGTTTTCAGCGGGCGGAAGTTGTGCAGAAAGCGGAACTCTCTGCCCGCGGAGGCCCTTCTCCAGGGCAGGCGGAGGATCTGTCAAGAGGATTCTTGACAGATCGGAAGTGCAGGGTTTTAGCGCATGCACTTTGCATGCCTGAAACAGCACTTGTGAGGCCCCTACGGGTCCGTACACACCTCGTACACACCCGTGGGGGTCGGAATATCTGACCCATTGACATTTAAATCCAATGTGGCCATGGCCCCCTTAAATATCCCGGCTGAAAACGTGTCATTGATAACGTCACCAGACCTGCACCATTTAATTGGGCTGGGTAACGCGCAGGGTGGGCTAAATAGGCCTTATTAGGGGAAATTTGTTTTCAGCAGCGGGGTGGAGCCAACAGCAGGGTTGTGACCCATCATTACCACTGCCCACACCGGACTCACCCAGTTAGGCAAAATTCCGGCCATAGAATCTATGACTTCCGGGCAGGGAACCTGTCACTGATGTCAGATACACACTGTGGAGTTAAATCTCCACAGCACGTGGAGAAACACAGCCTTTTGGTTTCCTGCTTACTTCCGGACTCACCCCCGCCCCCTCCCCACTCCCAGCGGGTCTGCAGGTAAAAATCCCAGCCAAGATCTCCAAGGTTGCTTTAGTGTTAAGAATGCTGTTCTCACCTTTCCTATTCTTGTTTGGATATCTTTATCAGTTCCTCCATCCTTGCTGATGATGCTTCCAAGGTAGGTGAATTTGTCTATGTCTGCAACAGCTTCACCATTTAGGGTAATCTTGTTATTCTTAATGTTCTTTTTGCACATAACTTTAGTTTTGTCCTTATTGATTTTGAGGCCCATTTTTACGGTTGTTGATACATACACCCATTGTAAGAAATCATCCATGAAATTGTACCTACAGTGCATTTCCATGCTGTATATATCCTGTTTTTTAAAAAAATTCTCTGGCCTAGATATATACAAAATTATTTTGAACTCCCACAGGTTGTTGCTGTGATTCATTCAGCCTGCCTTGACTGTCTTTTTATATGGATGGAACTTTCCTATAGTGTTAATAATTCTGAAAAATTACATTAGATGAGGCTGAAGTGAGCACAATTCAAATCAAATCCTATGCTTTCTGTACAAAGAAAGAAACCTTTAAGAAGTTTTCCATTTCAAAGAGTTTTGGAAAACAAACATGATATTTAAAATGGATGCACATATGTAATCCTACACAATAAGTTCTGGGAGTTCGGATTTGTGTGAAATAATACCCCTACAGAATAAGAATTCCCAGACTACCTTCAAATTTATTTTGTGGATCTGGAAGGAAGAAAGCCGTCATCATTTGGGGCTATAAATAGTTATCTCCAGAGCAAAACTAGTTTTATTATGCAGACAGAACTGGGTTATACTTTACTTATCCACAAGAGCTGTCAAGAATAATTTGGCCTCATCAATGCACAGAGTCCATTGCTTTTGTGAATCGGCTCAGAATGAGACCCACCATGAAGAGCACAACACAAAAGATGACATGCAGGGGCTAAGGCCTACTTCTCTTCCTTGGGTCATAGAGAGATAATGTATTTCTACTTTCCTGCTCAAAGTTGGCTAGTTCCACATGGATTATTTTGCATTGTGTTTATGCAACTGGTCTAATACCTTTATTTTTTTAATATACGGGTACATCGCTCTCTTTCTCTCAATTAAGATTTGTGTGGCTAAAACAACTACTTTTACCCAACTACATTAGTGCTTTCATTGAGGTCAGGCTAACACTGCAAATAACAATATTGGATAGACTGTTCCGAAAATGGGCATTTTCTCAGTAAACCAAAATTTTGCATTTATCTGATATAAAGCACATGAACCCTTTTATGAGAAGAGATAGATTGGGAGTTTTTTTTTAAGTGGAGAGTTGTTAGGACATGGATTACCCTACAGAAACATTGATAAAAGCAGAATCCATTAGGTTTTAAAAAGGAAGCGGATAAGTGTTCGTGAAAATAGAAAAAATTAACAGAGTACAGGAAAGGGCAGGGGAATGGGATTAAGTGGATATCTTTTTCAAAGAGTGATGGGCTGAATGGCTTCCTTCTTTGCCGTGCCTGATCTGTTTCATTGTAGTCTTTCCATAACAACTCTATAAATTTCACAATTAAAAAAAAAATTGTTCCTGAGATGTGGGTATTGCTGGCAAGGCTGGCATTTAGTGCCTATCCCTAATTGTCCATCCCTAATTGCCCTTGAGAAGGTGGTGGTGAGCCACCTTCTTGAACCGTTGCAATCCGTGTGGTGAAGGTACTCCCACAGTACTGTTAGGGAGGGAGTTCCAGGATTTTGACCCAGCCACGATGAAGGAACGGCAATATATATCCAAGTCAGGATGGTGTGTAATTTGGAGGGGTACTTGCAGGTAATGGTGTTCCCATGCACCTGCTGCCCTTGTGCTTCTAAGTGGTAGAGGTCGTGCGTTTGGGGGATGCTGCCAAAGAAGCCTTGGCGAGTTGCTGCAGTGCATCTTGTAGATGGTACACACTGCAGCCACGGTGCGCTGGTGGTGGAGACAGTGAATGCTTAAGGTGGTAGATGGGGTGCCAATCAAGTGGGCTGCTTTGTCCTGGATGGTGTCAAGCTTCTTGAGTGTTGTTGGAGCTGCACTCATCCAGGCAAGTGGAGAGTATTCCATCACACTCCTTACTTGTGCCTTGTAGATGGTGGAAAGGCTTTGGGTAGTCAGTAGGTGAAACACACGCAGCAGAATACCCAGCCTCTGACCCGCTCTTGTTGCCACAGTATTTATGTATCCAGTGCACTCAGCCGTTTCTTGATATCACGTGGAGTGAATCGAATTGACTGAAGACTGGCTTCTGTGATGGTGGGGACCCCTGGAGGAGGCCGATATGAATCATTCACTCGGCACTTCTGCCTGAAGATGGTTGCAAACGCTTCAGCCTTGTCTTTTTTACTCGCGTGCTGGGCTCCACCATCATTGAAGATAGGGATATTCATGGAGCCTCCTCCTCCTGTTACTTGTTTAATTGACCACCACCATTCACGACTGGATGTGGTAGGACTGCAGAGCTTTCGATCTGATCCGTTGATTGTGGAATCACTTACCTCTGTCTATAGCATGCTGCTTCTGCTGTTTAGCATGCATGTAGTCCTGTGTTAGAGCTTCCCCAGGTTAGCACCTCATTTTTAGGTATGCCTAGTGCTGCTCCTGGAATGCTCTTCTGCACTCTTCTTTGAACCAGGGTTGGTCCCCTGGCTTGATGGTTGTGATAGAGTGAGGTAAATGCTGGGCCACGAGGATACAGATTGTGGTGGAATACAATTTTGCTGCTGCTGATGGTCCACACCACCTCATGGATGCCCAGTTTTGAGCTGCTAGATCTGTTCTGAATGTATCCCATTTAGCACGATGGTAGTGCCACACAACATGATGAAGGGTGTCCTCAGTGTGAAGACAGAAATTCGTCTCCAGAAGGACTGTGCAGTGGTCACTGCTACCAATGCTGTCATGGACAGATGCATCTGCAACAGATAGATAGATGAGGACAAGGTCAAGTATGTCAAGTACGTCAAGTACTTTTTTCCCTCATGTTAGTTCACTCACCACCTGCTGCAGGCCCAGTCTGGCAGCTATGTCCTTCAGGACTCGGCCAGCTCGGTCAGTCGTAATGCTACTGAGCCACTCTTGGTGATGGACATTGAAGTCCCCCACCCAGAGTACATTGTGTGCCTTTGCTACCCTCAGTGCTTCTTCAACATGGAAGAGTACTGATTCATCCGCTGAGGGAGGGCGGTAGGTGGTCATCAGCAGGAGGTTTCCTTGCCCATGCTTGACCTGAAGCCATGAGACTTCATGGGGTCCAGAGTTAATGTTGAGAACTCCCAGGGCCACTCCCTCCCAGCTGTACACCACTGAGCCGCCACCTCTGGCGGGTCTATCCTGCCGGTGGGACAGGACATACCCAGGGATGGTGATGGAAGAGTCTGGGACATTGGCTGAAAGGTATGATTTTGTGAGTATGACAATGTCAGGCTGTTGCTTGACTAGTCTGAGGAACAGCTCTTCCAATATTGGCACAAGTCCGCAGATGTTAGTGAAGAGAACTTTGCAGGGTCGACTCCGGTTTCATTCTTATTATTGATTCTTGTAGTGGTTTTGTACAACTGAGTGGCTTGCTAGGCCATTTCAGAGGGCAGTTAAGAGTCAACCACATTGCTGTGGGTCTGGAGTCACATATATGTTGAGATTAACTTATCTCTGGTCTTTCAAATAATCAGGATCGAGTGCAAACCAATATGTTCGGTATATTGGCCCGTATTTTCCGATCCCTATGGGTGTGTATGCGCTGTGTACGGACCCATAGGGACCTCGCAAGTGCCGGTTTCAGGCATGCGAAGACTACCCTGGAGAAGGTCCTCTGCGGGTGGAGAGTTTCGCTTTCTGCAGAACCTCCGCCCGCTGAAAACTCTTAAAAATCGTAAGGCCTGGTAAAAGCAGGTGTAAGGCCTGCTTTTACCAGCATAAGAGTTTAAAAAAGTAAAAAAATAACTTTTTTTCACTCATTTTTAATTTAAAAATACTTTAAAAAAAGGTAAGTTTATTTTTAGCCCCGTAAAAAACTTTAATTTTTTCCCCCAAAAATTACAATTTTGTTTAAAATATTTAATTTAATGTAATTTTAACTAATTTAAAAAAAGTGGTTTTTAAAAATGTGTTTAATGTTTTGATGTACTTTTTCAGTGTTCCCCATTCATACTTTTGACAAGCTGTCAAAAGTATGAAGGGAAATTCCCTTCTCCCATTGGTTCCCCATGGCCCACGTGATCCCAGGGACGCTTGCGAACCGCATGCGCCCCTGGGATACGTGGGCCCTACGCATTTCGTAGAGCAGAGGCCCAGGAGCGGAAATGGCCAGACCACTGGAGCCCTCGGGTAAGGGCGTAGATTTTTTCCAGATTGGAGGCCTCCGCACGCAGGAAGCCTCCGATTGGAAAATACGGGCCATAGTGTTTAATCGGAGTTTAAGACGGAATATAACACACTAGTTATACAGCAAAGGCATACAACCACGACAAGTAGCGAGTATTGCCCCCGATCGGGCAGACAGCTCGCGGTGCGAACAGCTCTTCTTTTTCCTCTCTCTTCCTGAACTACCCAAGAGTGTTAGACCAGAGTCAGCATTGATCCACTCTCAGGAGCCCTTTCTGAACTGCCCAAGAGTGTTAGACCGAAGTCAGGATAGATCCACCCTCAGGAGCCCTTTCTGAACTACCCAAGAGTGTTAGACTGAAGTCAGGATAGATCCACCCTCAGGAGCCCTTTCTGAACTACCCAAGAGTGTTAGACCAAAGTCAGCATTGATCCACTCTCAGGAGCCCTTTCTGAACTGCCCAAGAGTGTTAGACTGAAGTCAGGATAGATCCACCCTCAGGAGCCCTTTCTGAACTGCCCAAGAGTGTTAGACCAGAGTCAGGATAGATCCACTCTCAGGAGCCCTTTCTGAACTGCCCAAGAGTGTTAGACCAGAGTCAGGATAGATCCACCCTCAGGAGCCCTTTCTGAACTGCCCAAGAGTGTTAGACTGAAGTCAGGATAGATCCACTCTCAGGAGCCCTTTCTGAACTGCCCAAGAGTGTTAGACCAAAGTCAGCATTGATCCACCCTCAGGAGCCCTTTCTGAACTGCCCAAGAGTGTTAGACTGAAGTCAGGAT
Source organism: Somniosus microcephalus (assembly GCF_052327205.1). Classification (NCBI taxonomy): domain Eukaryota; kingdom Metazoa; phylum Chordata; class Chondrichthyes; order Squaliformes; family Somniosidae; genus Somniosus; species Somniosus microcephalus. The sequence continues at coordinate 62,091,116 of NC_140992.1, read as the reverse complement.
AGATCCACTCTCAGGAGCCCTTTCTGAACTGCCCAAGAGTGTTAGACCAGAGTCAGGATAGATCCACCCTCAGGAGCCCTTTCTGAACTGCCCAAGAGTGTTAGACCAGAGTCAGGATAGATCCACCCTCAGGAGCCCTTTCTGAACTGCCCAAGAGTGTTAGACTGAAGTCAGGATAGATCCACCCTCAGGAGCCCTTTCTGAACTGCCCAAGAGTGTTAGACTGAAGTCAGGATAGATCCACTCTCAGGAGCCCTTTCTGAACTGCCCAAGAGTGTTAGACCAGAGTCAGGATAGATCCACCCTCAGGAGCCCTTTCTGAACTGCCCAAGAGTGTTAGACCAGAGTCAGGATAGATCCACTCTCAGGAGCCCTTTCTGAACTGCCCAAGAGTGTTAGACCAAAGTCAGCATTGATCCACTCTCAGGAGCCCTTTCTGAACTGCCCAAGAGTGTTAGACTGAAGTCAGGATAGATCCACTCTCAGGAGCCCTTTCTGAACTGCCCAAGAGTGTTAGACCAAAGTCAGCATTGATCCACCCTCAGGAGCCCTTTCTGAACTGCCCAAGAGTGTTAGACAGAAGTCAGCATAGATCCACTCTCAGGAGCCCTTTCTGAACTGCCCAAGAGTGTTAGACCAGAGTCAGGATAGATCCACTCTCAGGAGCCCTTTCTGAACTGCCCAAGAGTGTTAGACTGAAGTCAGGATAGATCCACTCTCAGGAGCCCTTTCTGAACTGCCCAAGAGTGTTAGACCAGAGTCAGGATAGATCCACCCTCAGGAGCCCTTTCTGAACTGCCCAAGAGTGTTAGACCAGAGTCAGGATAGATCCACCCTCAGGAGCCCTTTCTGAACTGCCCAAGAGTGTTAGACTGAAGTCAGGATAGATCCACTCTCAGGAGCCCTTTCTGAACTGCCCAAGAGTGTTAGACCAGAGTCAGGATAGATCCACCCTCAGGAGCCCTTTCTGAACTGCCCAAGAGTGTTAGACCAGAGTCAGGATAGATCCACCCTCAGGAGCCCTTTCTGAACTGCCCAAGAGTGTTAGACCGAAGTCAGCATTGATCCACTCTCAGGAGCCCTTTCTGAACTGCCCAAGAGTGTTAGACAGAAGTCAGGATAGATCCACTCTCAGGAGCCCTTTCTGAACTGCCCAAGAGTGTTAGACCAAAGTCAGCATTGATCCACTCTCAGGAGCCCTTTCTGAACTGCCCAAGAGTGTTAGACCAGAGTCAGGATAGATCCACTCTCAGGAGCCCTTTCTGAACTGCCCAAGAGTGTTAGACCAAAGTCAGCATTGATCCACTCTCAGGAGCCCTTTCTGAACTGCCCAAGAGTGTTAGACAGAAGTCAGGATAGATCCACTCTCAGGAGCCCTTTCTGAACTGCCCAAGAGTGTTAGACCAGAGTCAGCCTTGATCCACTCTCAGGAGCCCTTTCTGAACTGCCCAAGAGTGTTAGACAGAAGTCAGCATTGATCCACCCTCAGGAGCTCTCACTCCACCCTTGCTTTTTCAGGTCTTTCTTTTATACTCTTTTTAGGGGTGGACTGGGGTAGAATATTAACAAGACCATTTAACATGTAGAGGTGCCCCTTAAAACAAGGTGCCCAATGGTATGTTGAGTTCTTTGTTTAAGCCATGGGAAAAGTGTCAACTAACAGGTTATCTTCCACCTGTCAGGTGTCCTTTTAGCCATTACACATGGTTTCTGTACCTAGCCAATCATGGCCTTACAGCATGTTGAGGACAGTTTTCCCCTTATCTCATCTGGCCCTGTCATCCCCATGCTTGGAGTCAGACATACCAGTCTCGGCCTTCAGATGTTCGTAGCTGCTTGTTATTGGTTATTTATGTTCAAAGCTGTTCATGCAGCTTAATTGTGCAAACTAACTATTTCATTCCATTATCAGACTATTGCACCATGGAATTAAATTCTCAAAGATATCCTCTATTCTATTCTCACATACTGGTTAACTTACACATCTTAGTAAGCAGCTTTGTTAAACAAAGTCAAAATCCTAACTTAGCATTATGTGGTTATTAGCGGTAATGGAAGAAACATAGGCATTGGTTGGCCAAACTAAAGATACAGTCAGCAACCTTCCTAGCACATAAACAGCAGACAGCTAGCCTGGGAAGCAAGGTCATATGTAACTGCCACTGTGTGGAATATTATAACATCTTCTCAAGTTTTCCAGGAAAACAAAACTTAAGCAGTTGCAGTAAAATACAACTTATACATTAATCCCTTACTTGTCTCGAGCTCTAATACAATCATCTAAACATAGTACTATTCACATCACCATTTCATTCGCATAACCATATATATTTTAGGTACCCCTAACTTCTAACATATTGGCCAGACCAGGTAAGGATGGCAGATTTCCTTCCCTAAAGGATATTAGTGAGCCAGATGGGTTTTTACGACAATCTGATAGTTTCATGGTCACCATTACTGATACTAGTTTTTTATTCCAGATTTTTTAAATTCATTAAATTAAAATTCCCTAGCTGCCGTGGTAGGATTAGAACTTCTTGTCCAGGCCTCTGGATTACCAGTCCAGTAACATAACCACTATGCTACCATTCATATGTTAGTTATTATTCTGCACTGATGCAATTGCAAGTGTACAGAGTTTGAAAACATCATGATGTGCATCATTTGAAAATTACATCCCACAAGGAATGCAACACATTCTGGCCTTAGCGCCGCTTTTGAGGCGCTAGAGGGCCTAGCGCCGAAGTTATGGCCAGTTTAGAAATTGACAGGGGCCCTAAATCGGCGTTAGGCCGGTAGCGCTGCGCCGGCACCGATGACGTCATCGGTGTGCGCAGCGTCCCGGTTGCCATGGTAACCCGCCCGAACTCGGAAATTGAGTTGCGGCCGCCTCGCCCGTGGCAGCCGCAAGCAACGTTCTGGCAGAGGTGCCTTACAGAACTTTGCGCCGGCGCATTAAAGGCCCCGCGGCGGCCGGCCGCTTTCCCGCCGGCCGCCTGGCCGCAGCTCCCTCCCCGGACTTCCCCCCCCCCCCCCCCGGAACAGAAGCAAGCCCGGCACTTGTCCGAGGTGCCGGGCTCATTTTTAAAAAGATTATCGCGGGCCGCGGCCGGGTGCAGGCAGCTCCTCCTTAACGGAAGGAGGAGGCCTGCACTTCCCGAGCCTGCCGCACCGCAGCGGGCGCTGCAGCGCCGGAATAGCGCCGCAATGCGGCGCGTGGCGCCAGTTTTGAGGCGCTGAGACCCCTCAGTAGCGCTGGCAGCCGTTTGGGCGCAGCGCTACTGAATTTTTGGCGCGCGCAGGGGGACTTAGCGCCGGCACTAACTTCCGGCGCTAAAGCCCTCGCTGCGCCAAAACCGAATTTCTAGGCCATAGAGTATTATTTATCTCAGCTTGAACCAATTAAGTAACATATTAATGTATCAACATCCTGAGGTGAATGCTGAGATGAAGGGCTGGCTTTACTCCGAATTACCGCCTGTTTTAGGAATGAAATTGCTTCTTAAATTCTACCGCCTTAAAATTGCCACCAAAAAACTACACCAGAATTATCTTTCCAAAAAATCATCAGTCCCATTTTCGGAGCCCGATTTGGCATAGGTAAATGTCGGCGTAGCTAACCCCACCAACTCATTTTACCCAATTTCCATTGAGGAGGTCATTTTGTGTGCTGCTGTTGACGGTTGGTGTTACTTTGCTTGCATATTGATCTTTTTAGTAATTTGAGGTTAAGTAATGAATTCTGCTCCAAGGTTTCCTCAGCTCTGCTCGAACTACAACTTGGCACTGGGGACATGGATGGAAATCCTTAAATTTTTAAGAGAAGAATGCTGAAGACATAGATGAGGCTACATTGGAGGCTCCTAGAGTCAGGCATCACAGAAAACATCTCTTCCCTACATGCACGTACTCAGTCACCAGGATCTGCAGACCAAGATGGTCTTACTTAGACTTTTCTGATTGAGAGTGCCTCATTCGGTTGAACTTCTCCCCCGCTCCCCTGGAGGCTATTGGATAAATATATCAATTGCCACCAGAAGAACGACATTGTCTGTACCAGCCAAAGTCACTACTGCCTCGAATTTCTTTGCAACTGGATCCTTCCAGGCAGCAGCATAAGATCTTTGCCACATTAATCAGGCAACTGCTCACCACTTCATCCAGCAGGTCACTGATGCTGTATTCAGGAAGGCTTCACAATTCATATCCTCCCCAATAGAAGCAGACTGAGAGAGACCTACAGACCTGCAGGGCTCCCATAGATGCAAGAAATAATCGATGAATGTGCCACTCAGAGCCCAAAATGACAATCCCATTCAATTTTTGTGAAAAGAAAAGGCTTTCATTTTATTATTGTACAGTTAGTGTGTAATACCAATCACCTTATCCTGCAATTCAATGCCAGTTAAGTAGGAAGCTGCCATGATGCTTTCATCATGAGACAATTTAAGATGCCAGCTCATCTTCAGGGTTCCAGGTGCTTCCCTTCACTCCCTTTGGAACCCATTTTCCTCCTACTGGAGGTCCATATGCCTCATTTCACTGCGTGATTGGCTTTACATACTAGCTGGACATTAATAGAATGACAAATTGTGGGATTAGCCCCCTTACACAGGGGGTCGAGAGGAGAACTGCATGGTGTCTTCGGGCATCCCGTTGATGTCAGCCAGATGCTAGAGTTTCTAGCAGCATAGGGCAGGCAGTTATCCAAGATGTGCCCATAGTGTCACAAGCTCCTGCTAGCCCCATGCATCTTAAATGCCCTTGCACTGGCCCCCACTGTGGTAAACCACTGTTATTGTTGTTGTTGTTGTTGTTGTTACACACTGTTGTACCTATGCATGCCTCAACATGTCTCGGCTGGCTCCACCCACAGGCCCAGGTATAAAGGTGATTGACCTGCAGCCCCCTGCCTTCTTGGAACCCAGTCAACCACGAGAGGCATGCTCTGTTCTTTGCTAATAAAAGTCTTTAGTTACTCTCTTAACTCTCAGTCTTTTATGAGTAATTGATAGCGCATCAATTTTATTAGCAAAAACAAAATGTCGACATTTGCTGAACAGCAGGCTGCTGCACCAAACGCGGAACAGCAGGCTGCTGCACCAAACGCTGAACAGCAGGCTGCTGCACCAAACGCTGAGCAACAGGAGCTGCTGCGAGCCCTCAGACCAACATGCCTGGACCTAGACCCCCAAGAAGCGGGTTCGGCTACCAAATTCGCGCATTGGCTGCGTTGCTTCGAGGCCTACCTGCAAGCCTCAACTGTGACCCTGGACGAAAACAAGTTGGAAATCCTGGCCTCAAAGGTGAGCCACCAAGTTTATACAATAATCCAGGACGCGACGACCTACGCGGCGGCTATCGGTCTGCTAAAAGGGCAATACGCACGCCCGGTAAATACGGTCTATGCCCGGCACCTCTTAAGATCCCGCAGACAGCAGCCCGGGGAATCGGTGGAGGCCTTCCTACGGGCACTACGGATACTCGGCCGAGACTGCGATTGCAAAGAAGCATCAGCCGCAGCACACACGGAGGGACTGATCCGAGATGCTTTCGTTGCGGGTCTAAGGTCCAACTACTCCCGGCAGAGACTGTTGGAAAAGGGAGAAATGGACCTGAGAAAGGCAGTGTCCCTCGCGCTCTCGCTCGACGCGGCCCACAGGAATATGGATGCCTTCTCCCCTAACCGCTCCGCAACGTGGACGCCACAACCTTGGGTCATGGGACCGCCACCTTCAACTGCTGCTGCGACGTCCAAGGCACAGAAATTTTATTTTTGTGGCCAGGCAAAACACCCCAGAGCACGCTGCCCGGCGAGAAACGCTACCTGCTCCAGCTGCGGGAAGAAAGGACACTATGTCAGCGCCTGCAAAGGTAAAACCGCTAACGCCAGCAGCGCCGCGTGCGAACCGTGAGGGCAGCCATCTTGTCCGCCATCTTGGGCTCCCCCAGCCGCGTGGGGTTCGGGACCATGGGCGCCGCCATTTTGTCCGCCATCTCGGACGTCTCCAACTTCAACCACGGGGGACCCGGACTCAACCACCGCCTCATCTGACGACCACATCGACTCGCTCGACCATACGCTGGCCTCCGTGACGCTGGACCAATCCCTCCCTCATCAACTGTCCAGGTCCATGATGGACATTAAGGTAAACGGCCGCGCCACTACCTGCCTTTTGGACAGTGGGAGCACGGAAAGCTTTATCCACCCCGACACGGTGCGCAGTTACTCTCTCCCGGTACTGCCGACGCGACATCGGATCTCTTTGGCTTCCAAAGCCCAGTCAGCGGACGTTGGTGGCTACTGTGTAGTGACCCTTTCAGTAAGGGGCACAGAATACAAAAATTTTAAACTCCTGGTCCTGCCCCATCTTTGCGCTGCCGTTCTACTGGGGTTGGATTTTCAGTGCAACCTTAAGAGTGTCACATTAGCGTACGACGGACCCCTCCCCCCACTCACAGTCTGCAGCCAGCAGCTTTTAAACCGCCCGCCGCGCACCATTTGCAGCCTCTCCACCCTTAAAGTCCCCCCCCCCTCCTTGTTCGCTAACCTCACCCGCGACTGTAAGCCCATCGCTACCAAAAGCAGGCGTTACAGTGCCGGGGATAGGAGCTTCATTAAATCCGAGGTAGCAAGACTCCTGAAGGAAGGGATTATTGAAAGTAGCACCAGCCCATGGCGAGCACAAGTGGTGGTAGTGAAGACTGGCGAAAAACAGCGCCTAGTTATTGACTACAGCCAGACGATCAATCGCTACACCCAGCTAGATGCATACCCACTCCCCCGCATATCTGACATGGTCAATCAGATAGCACAATACCGGGTGTTCTCGACGATTGATCTGAAGTCGGCATACCACCAGCTCCCCATCAGGGCTGAGGACCGCCAGTACACAGCTTTTGAAGCTGACGGTCGTCTCTACCACTTCCTCAGAGTTCCCTTCGGCGTCACCAACGGGGTTTCAGTCTTCCAACGGGAGATGGACCGGATGGTCGACCAGAACGCGCTCCAGGCCACTTTCCCCTATCTAGACAACGTCACCATCTGCGGCCGCGACCAGCAGGACCATGATGTTAATCTAGAGAAATTCCTCCGTACGGCCCAGCGGCTGAACCTAACATACAACAAGGACAAATGTATGTTTCGTACCAAGCGCCTTGCCATTCTTGGCTGTGTAGTGGAGAACGGAGTCATCGGCCCCGACCCCGACAGGATGCGCCCCCTTATGGAGCTCCCCCTCCCCCACTGCCAAAAAGCACTGAAGAGATGCCTAGGGTTTTTCTCGTACTATGCTCAGTGGGTGCCCAACTATGCGGACAAAGCCAGACCCCTCATCAAGTCCACCTCCTTCCCCCTGACAGCAGAGGCCTGTGCAGCCTTCACTCTCATAAAAGGAGATATTGCGAAGGCCACAATGCACGCAGTGGATGAGTCCATCCCTTTCCAAGTGGAGAGCGACGCATCCGACTTTGCCCTAGCTGCAACCCTTAACCAGGCGGGGAGACCCGTGGCCTTTTTCTCAAGGACCCTCCAGGGCCCCGAGATTCGACACTCCTCTGTCGAAAAGGAGGCCCAGGCCATTGTGGAAGCTGTGCGACATTGGAGGCATTACCTGGCCGGAAAACGATTTACCCTGCTCACTGACCAGCGTTCAGTAGCTTTTATGTTTAATAATAAGCAGAGGGGCAAAATCAAGAACGACAAGATCTTGAGGTGGAGAATCGAACTCTCCACCTACAATTACGATATCTTGTACCGGCCCGGGAAACTCAATGAGCCCCCAGATGCCCTATCACGTGGTACATGCGCCAACGCGCAGGTCGATAGACTGAAGACCCTCCACAATGACCTCTGCCACCCGGGGGTCACCAGGTTTTTTCACTTCATCAAATCCCATAACCTGCCCTACTCCATCGAGGAGGTCAGGACCATGACCAGGAACTGCCAAATCTGTGCCGAGTGCAAACCGCATTTTTATAGGCCAGACAGAGCAAGCCTGATCAAAGCCACGCGCCCCTTTGAACGGCTGAGCGTCGATTTTAAAGGGCCCCTCCCCTCCTCCGACCGCAATGTGTACTTCCTCAACATAATTGATGAGTACTCCCGTTTCCCGTTTGCCATCCCTTGCTCAGACATGACCAGTACCACGGTCATTAAATGTCTGAATGACCTCTTCGCCTTGTTCGGTTTCCCTAGCTATATTCATAGCGACAGGGGCTCATCCTTTATGAGCGACGAACTCCGGCAGTACCTGCTCTCAAGAGGTATCGCTAGAAGCAGGACCACCAGCTACAACCCCCGGGGGAATGGCCAGGTGGAAAGGGAGAATGCGACGGTCTGGAAGGCAGCCCTTTTAAACTTGAAATCTAAGGGCCTTCCGACCTCTCGCTGGCAGGAAGTCCTCCCTGCGGCGCTCCATTCCATTCGGTCACTACTCTGTACAGCCACCAATGCTACCCCTCACGAGAGAATGTTCTCCTTCCCCAGGAAGTCCACATCGGGGATCTCGTTACCGACATGGCTGACTTCTCCAGGACCCGTCCTACTGCGGAAGCACGTGAGGTCCCATAAGACGGACCCCCTGGTCGAGAGGGTGAGCCTCCTCCATGCCAACCCTCAGTATGCTTACGTGGTGTACCCGGACGGGCGGGAGGACACAGTCTCCATACGAGACCTCGCACCTTCGGGTGCTCCCGAAACACCTCCCTCGCCACCCACCACTACCCACGCCTACCCCCAGTACGCTTACGTAGCGTACCCGGACGGGCGGGAGGACACAACCCCCACACGAGATCTAGCACCTTTGGGTGCCCCTGAAACACTACCATTGCCATCCACCACTACCCACAACCCAACCCCGCTAGACGGCATGCCGCAGCCCCAGGACCCGTCATTGACCACCCAACCACTCAATGAGACGCCAGATTCAACGTTGGATGCTGCACCATCACCGCCGCCACCACGACGATCAGGACGGCATACAAGGCCACCTGATAGACTTACTTACACGAACCTTAGTACACTTCACCCCGCCGGACTCAATTTTAAACAAGGGGTGAATGTGGTAAACCACTGTTATTGTTGTTGTTGTTGTTGTTACACACTGTTGTACCTATGCATGCCTCAACATGTCTCGGCTGGCTCCACCCACAGGCCCAGGTATAAAGGTGATTGACCTGCAGCCCCCTGCCTTCTTGGAACCCAGTCAACCACGAGAGGCATGCTCTGTTCTTTGCTAATAAAAGCCCTTAGTTACTCTCTTAACTCTCAGTCTTTTATGAGTAATTGATAGCGCATCACCCACAAACTCAGGTGGGGTCTGCGCTGTAGGCCATTGGTGGGTGCGACTTTGGCATTATTGCTGGAATCGTGGCCTGCCCATGTTTGGGACCATTCTCTTAATGCCTGCCTGCACTACCTAAGGTGGTAAAAGATTTGATATAAAAAAGAGATTTTAAGCGTTACATAGAAATCAATTACTTTTCTTTGACTGACAGTAGATCAATAATTTCTCAGACCTTGAAGCACAGGAAGTAACATAGTATTAGCAAGAGGATATTATGCATTTTTATTGCTTTTTTCACTGAGGCATTTCCCCGATGTTGACTACAGCAATTATGTAGACTTTAGAATATTGAAATCTTTGCCTTCAAAGCTGGAAATGGTTTTTAGTTTCTTCACAGCAAATTACTTAGATAATATTTTTGATTCTTGATGTTATTTTACTGTGTTGGATAATAATGAATAGTTTTGATATGCTCAATAATTGCTAGTGCCTCTCCTATCTCCTCTTAAGCTCTTTCAAAATTCTGGATGCCTATTATTTGGGCCTGGTGACTTTTCTATTTTAAGTCCCATGAATTTTTCTAATATAGCACCCTGTATAATAATTAATTAATCTCCATTAAAGGCTCCATCATATCCTCCTCAGCTACTTCTTTAGTCCCACTTTCACCTGGTACATGATTTAATGTTTACCACTTGTTGCCTCGCTGTTTAATGCTTAAACCTCCACTCATGTTGATCACATGTTAGTGTTGCTCAGTATGCATTACAGCATGGTAGGTTGAAGAGGCTGTTGATGCTATCAGAGTCCCCCTTTATGGGATTCATCCAGAACTCAAAATGATTATTTAGATCAAAAAAGATCAGCCTATATGCATGTCAATACAGTAGATGAAAGAAAACATTTCAAAATTAAGCTGAAACGCTGCAAATGATTTTTTCCTCTCTTCTCCTGACGGGGATAATTCCTTTCTGTGGTATGGTTCCATGGGTTTACTCGAATTGCATTCTTCATACGTAAGCCTAGTTACAGTGTCAGCAAGTAATTTGTAGTGGCACATCATCACAGCTGAGTCTAATCCTGTCAGCACCTGATGCTGTTTGTGTGCACTTCTAGCAGGGGTTCCTGAAAATCAAGAGCAGGAAAACTGGCTGTATTCCTCAACTGTAGAATTTTGTCTGAGATCAGCTAACTCAGCATAGACCAGGGTCGGAACTTAAAACCTTCTTGGTCTGTATTGGTCAGCTGCTCACTGGATAAACTCACTGACTCATTAGGGGGAATCATGATTTAACTTTAATACAATTTATACTGACTCTTCCATTTCCCAGAAATTAACTGCAGATTGTCACCTGATAAACTGGTAATAATGATGCTATAGTCTTTGGGGTAGATTTTCAGCTTGCTGCCTGGGTGTAAAACTGCTGTTGCAGTTTGGCCGCCTGTTGTAGAAACCACCTGATTTTAATTTCCATTGACTTCGATCTGCAATGTCAGTTTTACACCTAGATGGCAAGTTGAAAATCTACCCTTTTAACCCGACAGTGTGAACATCATCACACAAAGGTGGGCAGAATGCCACATCCTTCAGCATGAGACTTCTACAACACCCATCACTATCCATGCCACAAAAAGCACAAAACATTAAATAGAAACAAAATAAAACTGCCCCATTCCAAACATATGGCCAAAGTTTCCAAATTACAGAGGTCAGGATTTTTAAGCCAAATTGATGCAGCTTTAGTTATTGCAATTTTCTCTAACTTGATTGTAGTCTGTTGTGCCTTATTTTATTAATTCCCATTTAGAAGTCTGTTTACTTTGCCCTTAACCATTTGCCTAAGCAAACACAACAACTAAAAATCATCACTTGGTGGCACAACAGTGAATTTACAGACAAACAGTAGGCATCTTAATAAAGACAAGTAAAGGAAAAGTAAATATAACTTACCTCCCTGCCCACAGTGGAGAAAGTATGGCTAGAGAAATAAAAGAATATTGAACGCGAGGGCACCATGTCACCTGAAGCAGTCAAGACAAATGCACACAGCACATCAGAAATTAAGGACTGGAGGCTCAAGAAGCGTGAAGAAACAGAATTGCAGGGCAAAAGCAGAAATGGAACAGCAAAGTAATGGACCAAAGACCATAAACAGTTGCTCACCAGTAAGTGCCAATGTTCTTTGTAGAAAAGCCCGGAATTGTGCTCAGCTGTGGAAAAGTGAGGAGCCATGTTCAAACCAAAGAATACACACCCCACGTCAGACCAGCTTTTTGACAACTGGCCCCTCTTACTAAGTAGCTTTGCAACAACTGGAACGATTCCGCCCCAACTGAGCAGCTTCCCTATAATGACCTCAACCCTGCCAAGCATTCCATGTCCCAACAACCCTCAGTGTAAGGCGATTTCTCCAAACCGCGTTCTCTTAGTAATCAATTTAAATTGATGATCCCTCATCACTGACTCCCCAACCAGAAAAAATAGATTTTCCCTATTCACTCTGTCAAAACTCATCACAATTTTAAACACATCTATTAAATCTCCTCTTAGCTTACGAGAAAAAGCCAATGTTGATCATCTAGAATAACGGACAGTCTGCAGTGATAAAATACATATTCAGGATTCAGAATTTCATCCTTAACTGGCCTTTATACTTTGCGATATAAATAAATTATTTACTCTTACTTTGTATTTTAAAGTGATGGCTCACATTGCCTGACAGCCATCATAAGATACAAGTAAATAATGCGCTAAATGCAAAATTACACATTCATTCCAATACAGTGATGGAGAAATAGGAAAATTATAAAGGAACTGTTAAAATGTAATAATTATAAACAATGCCCCATTTATACAAAATCTAGGATTGGTGATCTGGGATTATTTTGGTTGTCTCTCGGATTGACCCAAATCAGCTTGCGTCTATAATTCTATAATTTAATTGCTATGTTTTGCAAACTCAAAATGATTTCTCACTCCCATGTGCATTGGTGTTGGTGCCGCAAAGAAGGCAATCCCGGATCCAGTCTAAACAGAGCATTAAACTATATGGAAACGATTCCATGTGTGCAATTATCCATAAACTTTTAACAGTGTCTTCAACAGTCCCATGTTAATGCTATTTGTAATTGTACACACTGCTGCTCTTCAGTAACATTCCGTCATGCCTACAAAAAACTGTGGGTAACACTCAGGACTGGCGAAACTAGTCAATAGTTTCACTGCGACCAATTCCTCTACAATTTGGTAGCACCAACAAACCCAGTTAGTACTGTCACAACCAGCCGGTACACTAACAGCTAATCAGGCAGTATATTAGCTGTCAAATTACAAACTGAATTGTGGAAAGAAAGTCAGAGTAGCTCAACTTGCAACAGCTAGTTGGATGAAATTCTATATATACAAAAATGAAAAACTAGATACTGTAGGATAAAAATCCAGTGCGATATAAAACTTTATAGCATAAACAGAGAAAATATTTAAATAAATCTGCCAATCAGTGGAATCAGAATATACTAAATTAGACATAGCATCAATTGGCTATAAGAGATACTACACAGAGTAAAACACTCCGAGGCCAAAAATTCACAAGGGGAAGGGGTGCATTCCTGCGTAAGTGCCAAGATGTGCCTGCCAGGACCTCCGCCACCAACCCCACAAAAGTTTGCGGGATCCAGGGAAGGTCCCTTGAATTGAATTTCATTGGTGGGCAACTGCACCACAAGGAGTGCATCTCGAACTCCTGCCCATCGATGAAGTTGCAAATTGTGGCAAAGAGTGGCCAGCTGTGTGGAAGGGGGAGGGGTGTGCTGTGTCTGGCTTTGAAACAGCACAACGTTGAAAAAAAGTTTAAAAATTGCCAACCTTTTCTTCGGGGGTCCAAGTCACAACCCTGTCCTGGGTAGGTGGGCTGCAATTCTTCTGATCGCCGGCATGGTATGCGTAATCTCACCAGGCTTAGTGCCACCGACCCTATGCTGGGTCCCTCTGATGGCCGGGAATGCGGACTTCCATCGATGGGGATTTCTGCCCCTGTACCCACCCCCTACTGATGTCGATGGCTTTGTAACAGGCAGGCGGAGGCATTTGGATACTCCACTGTTAGGCAACAACCAGACATACCTGGGTCCTGGTCTAACTAATGAACCTTCTGCCATACTGCCACCAAATTAATGGTGGGAGGAGTGCGAAGGGATGCAGATTTTCAGTCCTACTGAAAATAACTTGTGGTATAGAAATCCACTGAAAGACTAGAGAAATCTTTCAGGTGGAGTCATGGAGTAGTCTTGTTGTAAAATGTTAATTGATATCAATTAAGTTGGTCAAAACATGAATGCCAATCTAAATTACAGGTTGCCTAGTCTGAATTTACTGGTTAGATATTTAGCTGTGGATCTCCTCCAGGCCACATGTAAATTTGCTGTAAATAAACAAAATTCTGCTGCATTAAAAAAATAACTTTCCAAATTAGTGTAAACAAACAAGAAAAACCATCAAACATTTTTACTAATTATGAACTTTTTTCTCATTGTATAAATTCTCGTTGGAGATTTGTGACTTTTCTGTGCTGTTACATAAATAATGTTTCAATTAAGTTATGTTGCAAACTTTTATTTTTTGTGCAACATGTCCTTATTGGGACATCAATTATATAGAGAAAGGAAGCTCCAGAAGTCTATGGGAGGAAATTATATGGGTCTGAGGAAAATCTGTAATGTACAGTTTGTACTTTCACAAGTGAACTTGGCAAATGACTGAACACCACAGACAGGAATAATTTTCTATTTATCTTTGGAGATAAAGTCACGGACTGCACATTATTTTATTTATTCTATTATTCTTTTTACAACACTCACAAAGCACAGTGGAATATACTTTGGTGTTCTTTGAGCTAGTTTTTTAAAGAGGCTCCAAGTGTCCTTAGATTGTGTACAGAAAGATAACAACTCAATGAGTGGGGTGGGGGTGGAATATAGGCAATGGTGAAATTGGTTGTAACTGAGAAAGCCTGTGGTCAGAGTTTAAAGGGAACCTAGGGTTGATTTAAATGGAAATGAAAATCGCGTGGCCAATCTGCATTGCCAGATTTACACTGGGTGGCAAGTTGAAAATCTACCCCTTGGCTTTTCAGCCTTGCAAAGAGGGGACATGAGATGAGTCTAAAGAGCTATATAAATTGTAGACAAAATGAAAAGGTTAATCCAGAACTCTGCTTCAAACTAAACTATGACAATAGGACAAGGAAGCACTAGATGAAACTAGTGAAAGGCAAGTTTAGGATCTGTGTCAGAAAGAGAGTAATCAACATATGGACTGCATGTCAGGTTGGAGTAGTGGAGGCAGTAATTCTGGAATACTTTAGGAAACAGATGCTGTGGTGAGGGGAGTTGAAGGTCTTCCTGGATGGATGAACTATGATGCGCTGGATGGCCTTCCTTATTTATGTTTAACATGATTTGTTCTTAAGTAGCCGTTGACATGGTCATGTGGGAAGCAAAGTACTGGCAGTCTACCAAATACATCGCAGGTATGAAAGAGTAATCTTAGAGCTCAAACCAGTGTTACAAGAAGGTCGTCGTCGTACGTGTCTTCATACTGTTCCCTTTGGGGAACTGTATGAAGTGGTGGAAGGATTTCTGGCTCCGATTAACGCTCCTTCCGTGACCATAACCATCTTCGTACCAGCCATTAGGGTGGTTAGTCCTATGGCGGGAGGGTTTTACGGGCTCCCACAACCCATACGAGGCGGGGGGCCACCCACACCCATGGACGCAAGTATCCCGCTGGATGTCAACCCAGAATTTAGAGCCGGAGCTCCGACTCCATTTGCCGGGACTGTCTGGAGCGGGGTTCGAAACCCTACGCCTCCTGGCCCAGCGGCAGGAATGCTACCGCTACGCCAAAGGCCCACTCCCCTACAGAAGGTATCACCCACAAATGAAATAAGCAGAGCATCTCAACATCTTTACAATGCATTTGATTTACAACAGGTAGTAAATAGCACAAAGAAGTTAGTATTAAGTGTAATATTTTGCCCACCAATGTTCTCCCTTCCTCCCTTGAAGGGACTGGCTCATGCTGTTCTAAAGTTCCACATGTGTTGGCTGCCTTTTCATACCACTAGGTGTGTGAGCCTAAGTAGTAAATATCAGTCAGTCAAATAACCAGCTGACTGACATAAAAACAGAAAATGCTGGAAATACTCAGCAGGTCAGACAGCATCTATGGAGAGAGAAACAGAGTTAACATTTCAGGTCGGCGAAGGGTCATCAACTTGAAACGTTAACTCTGTTTCTCTCTCCACAGATGCTGCCTGGCCTGCTGAGTATTTCCAGCATTTTCTGTTCTTATATCAGTCAGTTGGTTATTTGACTGAGCTTAGTAGGAAAATTCACTGCCTGCAATACTGCAGTAAATTGATGACTAAGACCCCAGGTTCAATCCTTGAGATGGGCTGATTTACCTGATCCCATTAGGGTGGTAGTAAGGGTACTGCAATTAGCATTACTGTTGCGTATGTACCTTTAAGAGAAGAACTGATTCTATACTGCAGTACCGGCAGTGACCACCCCTGTATATAAAGCCATAGCAGGCTTCTGTACTTCAGTCTTAAGTTACCCTCTGTTCAGCTGCAAGCACGAGCAGAGGGAGCAGCCAGACTTTGGAGAGTGGATTAAAGTGGTGGTCCCCTGACCAGGAAGAGGAGGAGAACGTTGGACCACCACCACCAACTCCACCATCATTACATCAACTGAGGTGCCTGGAGAGAGAGGACAGAGGAGGAGAAGGAGAAAGGAGGCCTACATCAACATCAACCAGGGGAGAGGCCTTTCTATCACTGCCTCCCCAAATTGGCCTCCACTTCAGGAGAGGGAGAGAGGGGAGAGAAACCAACTGCTTGAAAGGAGGGAAGAAAACTTCATCCGGAACATCTACAGGTGGGTGTTATTTGGGGCACTCTCCCAAGACTTTGTATTTTAGGTGGGGGGAGAAAAGAAGAAGCAAGGCCGGATCATCAAGGGGTGTAGTGTGTGTGTGTGCTCTTGTTAAAAGCTAGGCCACACACACCACTAATTAGCATCCCTTCTATTGCCTGCCCTGGGAGAGCTTGGAGCTGCCCAAGGTGAAGTCCTTAATTTAATTTAATTACATCGTTAAGACCTGTTGCAGGACTAAGCCTGGGCTTCTCCAGCTTTTCCAGGTGAAGACGTCTTCTCCCCCTGCCAGAAGACCACCATCACCAAAGACTTTTTCCATCGGAGAGTGCAACCCTGCCAACACCCACCCACCATCCTGAGTGGCAACACTGCCCTTTGCGGCCTCCCTCCTTCCCACCCCCCCACCTCTCTCTCTCTCTCTCTCTCTTTGTCTCTCTCTGCCTGTCTTTCTAAGGCACCTTAGTTTCATCTATTTTATTAATTGCCAATTGAGCAGAGGGGAGAGGCCACTCTCCCAATTTAAATCAATAAGGAGAGAGGTGTGTCCTCATTTTAATCAGCTCCCTCTGCTCAATAGAGGACAAAAAAAATATATATACACCGAGGCCATTAACACCTTCAGGCCTGTGACTTGGGGTGAGTGTAGCCCTTAAAAAAAGCACCCCAGAATGGCGACTGCGTCTTCGCCGGTGGCGGGGCCAGCCGGGACCTATGCGAGAGTGGTAGCCACGGCCACAGCTGCTCCCGCTGTTCCTGCTGCCCCGTCACCTTTTCGATTAATAACAAAAAAGCTTGGGGTGAAGAGCTACACTCACCCCACTATGACCATCGAGGCCTGCGTCAAGGCCATGGCTGGGGTTGTCGGCCCCTCAGCCATCGTCGCGGCCTCGAAAATGTATGGGAAGGCTGTGTTCTTCCTGGGGTCGGAGCGGGCGGTGTCCCTGGCTGTCGCCAAGGGGCTCACCGTGGGCGGGACCTTCCTGCCGGTGGATCCTCTCGAGGCCACCGCGCAGAGGATCATTATTTCCAACGTCCCGCCCTATGTTCCTGGTGAGCTCCTCCTTCCCCATTTGCGACAACTTGGGGAGGTGAGGTCGGGGATCACGCCCATCCCGCTCGGCTTCCGGGAGGCCAGCCTTCGCCACGTCTTCTCCTTCCGGCGCCAGCTGTTTATCCAGCTGGCGCGGGAGGAGGACACTGAAGGGGCGTTCGTCGTCCTCCACGAGGGGACCGCCTACCGCGCCTTTTGGACGTCGGACGGTGTGAGGTGCCATGCCTGCAGGGAGGTGGGGCACATCAGGAGGAACTGCCCTGCCTCCAAGGCCGCCGGATCATCTCGTGCGGCCGAGGCTGGCGCCGCCGCCGCCGCCCTTCCCCCCGGATCTGCCCACGCGTCAAGTACGTCTGATGCGCGGTTGACGTCGGGGGCCGATGCCACCAAGGCCTCCGGCGGGGGGAGGGAGCGTGTCCGGCCGGAAAGAAGGCGCGGGGAAAAAAGAAGCACCTTAGGGCAGGTCCCCCCGTGGATGGTGAGCCCTTGCCCCTTGAGCCCCTTACACCCGCGCTCCTCGCGGAGTTGATCAGGGCAGATGTGAGCGGGAGGGGCCCCGAGCCTGTGGCCGCAACCGCCGCAGCGGTAATGCCAATACCTGCGGCCGGGCTCGGGCCCGAGGAACCCGACAAACCTGCTCCGCCGGAGGGAGTCGAGGAGGAGGCCTTTGCAGACATGGAGGTCTCCCTCGCTCCCTCCGTGCTAAAAAGAAGGCGCGACCCCCTGGATGAGGAGGAGGACCGGGAGGAGGAAGGTCCCTCCGAGCAGGGGGAGTCGTCGCCCGCCGCGGGTACTGCGCCCCCCCGCCCCCCCAGCGCTGTCGTCATCACCAGCGATCGGCAGGGGTCGCCTGTCCCTCGGGAGGCTGAGGCAGATGTGTCTGTCCAGCACGTGCCTCCCGGGGATGGGGATGAGACCCTGCCCGTGGGGGGGGTTGCGGAACAACCCGCGGCAGTAATTGAAGTTGACCTTTTATCGGTGTCGTTACCCCTCGCCGGGTCGGGCAGCCTGGGGGTTGGGTCGGGCGAGCTCGAGGATAATGAGCTCGCCCAATGCGACCCGGACGTCTCCCAGGGGATGCTCGTCCTGGTAGAGCTTTTAATTCAAAACCCCCCGTCCGCTGGGTCGGAGGTTGGTGGCAGGGAGGAGGATGGCCCCCTGGCTGCGTCTCTGGTGCCGGACGTACTGGAGGAGCTGGAAATTGTTCTCTCCCCGGTTTCTCCGGTCGTTCCGGTGTCTGAGGCGGAGGGGAGCTCTGAACCGCCGCCGTCTTCTGGCCCGGCACCCCTAGAGGAGCCCAGGGAGAAATCCTCTGCCGCCGATCCTGGGGGTGGGATCCGGGCGGAGGCGGGGCTGGCTGGCGCGGCCGAGTCGTTCGCTTCGCACTGCGCGGCGGACGGGTCGGCCGCTGGTGACGACCCCCTGGAGGAGGATGGGGACTCGGTGATGGGCACGGAGGACGATTCGGACTCCAGCGCCGACGTGGCGATGGATGACCTCGTGCCCCTTGCCAAGTCTCCCCTCATTTCCGTAAGGGAACTCCGGGATTTTATGGCCACGTGCCTGGGTCAGCGCAATAAGGTCCGGCTGGCCCTCGACAGGTGGTCGGAGCTGGCGCTGCTCATCGATTCCGTCCGCGCCGCCGTTAAGATCTTGGGCGCGGACGAGGGTGTGAACCCGCTCGAGCTGCGTCGGCTCACAACGTTTCTCACTGGGCTGCTGAGGAAGTGGCGGCGGACCAGCGGCTGCGCTTCCTCGCCCCGTTAGGTGTAGGTAGAGGTTGCACTATGCTTCTGACATGAAGATAACCATAGCCAGCCTCAACATCAACGGCAGCAGGGAGGCGCGCCGCAGATTCAATAACTTCTCGGTCCTTCGGGACGGGAAGTATGCGGTGTGCTTCCTGCAAGAAACCCACACCGTTCCGGGAGACGAAGCCACGTGGCTCCTGGAGTGGCAAGGAGGGGTCAGCATGAGTCACCTCTCCAACAATTCCAGCGGGGTGGCTATCTTGCTGGCCCCGCATTTTCAGCCGGAGATCTTGGGGGTCAAGGAGCACGTGCCGGGCCGCTTGCTCCATGTCACTGTTCGCCTGGGGGGCGTGCCGCTCCATCTAGTGAACGTGTACGCCCCTCAGACCAGTGCGCAGCAAGTGCGCTTCTTCGAAGAAGTGTCCGCTCTCTTGGGCTCCATCGACGTGGGCGAGTGCGTCATCCTCGGGGGGGATTTTAACTGCACCCTCGAGGCGAGGGACCGTTCGGGTCCCCCGCGAAGCCCGGCGGCGATGGAGAAGTTGAGGGACCTGGTTGGGTCCTTCGACTTGGTGGACGTCTGGCGAAATCTCCACCCCGACTCCAGCGCCTTCACTAGCGTGAGGTCTGGGGGAGGAAGGTCCAGAATCGACCGCCTCTACATTTCCCGGGCGTTCGTCTCCTGCGTTCCGGCAGCTTCCATGCGGCCGGTGCCGTGCACGGACCACCACCTGGTGTGGGCGGAGCTCGCTCCGCTGCGCGCGCGGGGGGGGTCCGTGTACTGGCATTTTAACAACCTGCTGCTGGAGGACGCACGGTTCCGGGATTCGTTTCGTCGATTCTGGGCCGACTGGAGAAGGAAGCAGGGGGGCTTCCCCTCCTTGAGGCTATGGTGGGATGTGGGCAAGGCTCACATCCGTCTCTTCTGTCAGGAGTACGCGAAGGGGTCGACCAAGAGGCGGGAGGCCCGGGTCGGGCGGTTGGAGAAGGAGGTGCTCGACCTGGAGTCCCGTCTCGGTCAGGTCGTCGAGGACCCGGCCCTGCGGAAGGTGTACGAAGAGAAGAAGGGCGCGCTGAAGGACCTGCAGCTCGTCGGGTCCCGAGGCGCGTACGTGAGGTCGCGGATCCAGCTCCTGCGGGACCTGGACCGCGGCTCCCCCTTCTTCTACTCGCTGGAAAAAAGACGGGGGGTCCGTAAGCAGCTCTTGGGGCTGCTGGCCGACGACGGATCTCTGGTCTCGGATCCGGAGGGAATCAGCGCGGAGACCCGCGCCTATTACGGGGCTCTGTTCTCTCCGGATCCGTCCAGCGAGGATGCGCGCAGAGTTTTGTGGGAGGACCTGCCGAAGGTTGGCCCGGAGGGCGCCGAAAAATTGGACGCTCCGCTAAGTCTGGCGGAGCTGACCGGCGCCCTCCGCCAGCTCTCTAGGGGAAAGTCCCCGGGGCTGGACGGGCTGACCGTGGAGTTCCACAGGGCGTTCTGGGACGTCTTGGGGGGCGACTACGCGCGGGTCCTGGGGGAAAGTTTGGCGACCGGGGAGATGCCCCTCTCTTGGCGCAGGGCGGTCATTGTCCTGCTGCCTAAGAAGGGCGATCTCCGCCTCCTTAAGAACTGGCGCCCGGTCTCCCTCCTCAGCACGGACTATAAAATCTTTGCCAGGGCCATGTCTGCTCGCCTTGGCACCGTGCTGGCCCACATGATCCACCCCGACCAGTCCTACACGGTCCCGGGCCGGACCATCCACGATAACATCCATCTGGTCCGGGACCTGGTCCACCACTCCCAGAGGGCTGGTCTGTCGGTCGCCTTCCTTTCCCTGGATCAGGAGAAGGCGTTCGACAGGGTGGATCACGAGTATCTCTTCGGGACTCTGCGCGCATTCGGGTTCGGGACGCATTTCGTCGCCCGGATCCGACTTCTGTATGCCGCCGCGGAGTGTCTGATTAAAGTTAACGGGTCCTTGACGGCGCCCCTTCGCTTCGGGAGGGGGGTGCGTCAGGGATGCCCCATGTCCGGCCAGTTATATGCCATTTGCGTGGAGCCTTTCCTGCGCCTCTTGCGGAAGAGGTTGACGGGACTGGCTCTGCAAGGGCCGGGCGTGGAGGTGGTCCTCTCGGCTTACGCCGATGACGTGCTCCTCACGGTCACGGATCCCGCTGACTTGCGGAGGATGCGGGAATGCCAGCAGATTTACTCGGACGCATCCTCCGCCAAGATCAACTGGGAGAAATGTTCCGGACTCCTGGTGGGTCAGTGGCGGGTGGACTCCCTGCCGGAGGAGTTCAGGCCTTTCGCCTGGAGCACCACGCACCTCCTCTATTTGGGAGTCTACCTTAGCCCTGCCGAGGACGCTTGGCCGGCGAACTGGCAAGAGCTGGAGGCCAAAGTCACCGCTCGCCTAGGACGCTGGACAGGACTGCTCCGAGTGTTGTCCTACAAGGGTCGAGCGCTGGTCATAAACCAGCTGGTGGCCGCCATGTTGTGGTACCGGTTGGTCACTTTGATCCCTCCCCCTGCGGTTGTCGCCAAGATTCAGAAGAAGCTCATCGACTTCTTCTGGGACAAAAGGAAGCACTGGGTCTCTGCCGCGGTTCTGTGTCTCCCGCTTAGGGAGGGCGGTCAGGCGCTGGTGTGCCTTCGCACCCAGGCTGCGACTTTCCGTCTTCAGACGCTGCAGAGATACCTGTACGTCGAGAATCCTCCGAGATGGTGTGCGCTGGCGACGTTTTTCTTCCGCCAGCTGCATGGCCTCAATTACGACACGCAGCTCCTGTTTGCGAAAGTGGGCAGCAGGCGTGCCGGCCTGCGGGAGCTGCCTGTCTTCTACCAGGAACTACTATGGGTTTGGAACTACGTCGCTTCCAGGCGGAGCTCTCCCCCGTCAGGAGCGGCGGCTCTCCTTCGGGAGCCGCTGCTCAGGAATCCGCACCTCCACGAACACGGGTTCGGGCGGCTGGCGGAGGGTAGGGCTGTGGCTGGCAAGGTGACCAGAGTCGGGGACCTGCTCGATGGCGGAGGAGCGGGCTGGATGGCGCCGGAGGAGCTGGCGCGGCGCCTGTCCTGGGCCAACGTCCGGCTCGCGGTCGAAACCATCGAATCGGTAAAAGCGGCACTGGGCCCCGACTCCACTAGGTGTATCGAGGCGGCTCAAGCACGTGGGGCGATCCCGTCCGAGCTTACCCCCGTTCGGACGGAATTCCTCATCGGCGCCCGGCCCCGAAACTCCCCTCGGGAACCGGCGCCTCACAACTTGAGCCGTCTCGAGGAAATACCCTCCGTGCCTTTTCATTCCGCGCGGAGGGGTTTCCTGTACGGGCTGCTCCTGCACACTCTCCACTTTGCCATCTTCGTCTACCGTCCGGACACGCCTTGGCGTGGCGTTTTGCCGACCGGCGGTAGCGGAGGTCCCCAATGGAGGGCTCTCTATGCGGGAGTCCTCCCTTGTTCCATCGGGGACTTGGCCTGGAGGGTGTTGCACGGAGCGGTCCCATGCAATAAGGTTTTAAGTAGGTTCACGGACTCCCAGGCCGCCTGCATTTTTTGCGGCCTGGAGGAGTCCGTGTTTCACGTTTATATGGATTGTGAGAGGTTGCAGCCCCTCTTTCACTACTTGAAGGGGCTGCTCCTCGATTTTTGGTTGCACTTCAGTCCCACGCTCTTGATCTACGGTCACCCGGTGCGGAGGGGAGCGGACAGGTTGGAGGACCTCCTTGTGGGCCTGCTCCTGGGCCTGGCTAAAAGAGCCATCAATTGGTCCAGGCAGTGGGCGGTCGAGGGGGTCGTCCAGCCGGATTGCCTGCATCTCTTCCGCGGCCATGTTCGCGCCCGGGTGGCCCTGGAGATGGAGCACGCGGTGTCCGCCGGTGCGCTTGTGTATTTCCGCGACCGGTGGGCGCCGCGGGGACTGGAGTGCATCATCAACACGGATAACCAAATTTTAATTTGATTTGTTAAGCTTTCGTTGAACTTTTGTTTATTTACAGTCGAATTGGTTTTTTTTTGGGTCCAAATAAAAGAGTACCCTCTGTTCAGTAAATACCTGTTATTATTGTTCTCCTGCAGTCCGTGTATTATTTATACTCGGACACTACATTGGCGACGAACAGGTTCGAACTCACCTGCAGTACTGCATCACCTCACGGGGATCTTTCCCTGAGAAGAAGCTTCTTGGAGGTCGAAGTCAGAACAACGGGCGTCGACCGCGGGCAACCGCCCAAGGATCCATCGGAGTTCGGAGAGTTGCAGGAGAGGCTGTGGAGAGCTGGGCTTGGCTCCCCAGTCAAGGTGTTCCAGCAAATCGTGCTGGTAGCAGGTAGTGCGCTGACCCTTCCGGACTGCGGCGGGCTCGAGCTCGATCGAGCGGCTCTGAAAAGGGGCCGTGCAGCGTCGTCGGGAGGAAAAGAGGGAGAGAGAGGGTGGAGCGCACAGGGCGCGGTCGGTGCTCAAGAACCGGCCAGCGTAGCGAAAATAAAACAAGGGGAAGGAAAAGTGAGACGCGCCAAAGCCGCGGGTCGCCGCCATTACCCTGCAGAATGCTAGGAGTAGCGTGGCAGCAAGGGGAAGAATGAAAAGCGCGGGAGGTGCCATTTTATTCCATTGGGGAAGAAGGAAAAGCGCGGGAGGCGCCATTTTAATCCATTGGTGAAGAAGAAAAAGCGCGGGAGGCGCCATTTTAAATCACCCAAGATGCCGAAAAATGGCAGTATCACTGCTTTCGACAACGAGGTAGAAGACTGGACCACGTATGTGGAAAGAATTGAAGTGTACTGCAAGGCAAATGAGGTGGCCGATGGAAAGAAGGCGTCGGTATTATTAAATTTGATGGGCGTGAGAACGTACGGCCTATTGCGGAATTTAATTACCCCAGCTAAACCAATGGAAAAAAGTTTTGAAGAGATTGTTAATATCTTACAGGAACACCTAAACGCTACACCGCTGCTGATAGCAGAAAGATTCAAGTTCCATAAAAGAAACCAGCACAAAGATGAGAGCAATGCTGACTATCGTCCGGAACTACGCAAGTTATCGAAGCACTGCCAGTTCGGAGCAGGACTGGCAGACACCTTACGGGATAAGTTTGTCTGCGGGCTCCAGAGTGAAGGAACCCAGAAACAACTACTTTCGGAAAAGGACCTGACGCTAGAACAGGCTTTCAGCGTGGCAGTATCCTACGAAGCAGCAGCACGGGGAGCTGCGGAAATACAACAGAAACCACAGGAATACAGCGCTAACAAAATGGCGTATGGAGCAGAAAAGTGCTATCGCTGTGGCAGAACAACCCATGATCAGAAGGACTGCTGGTCTAAGGACAAAGTATGCAGGCAATGTGGGAAAATGGGACACATAGCAAGAGTCTGCAGGTCAGGAAAGAAAACCAACACTACAAGAACTACTAAGGAAAAGTACAAGAAAGTAAAGAAATTGACAGACAGTAGTTCGGAAGATCAGGAGAGTGATAAGGACTCCGGGAGCAGGAGACTAAGTTGTCTAAAGTTACACAACGTGATCGCAAAGGAGGATCACCAAACCATTTGGGTCACCCTCATGATAGCAGGGTCCCCAGTAAAGATGGAATTGGACACAGGATCAGCCCTAACTGTCATGAATCGATGAGACTATGAGCGGCTATTCTCACACATACCCTTGAAGGACACGTCCATTGTATTGAAGACATACATGGGGCAAAAAGTCTACCCCAGAGGAAAAATAAGGGTGCCAGTTGAATACAACGGCAAGGAAACACAGAAACTGTATCTATATATACTACCAGATGGAGGACCACCATTATTGGGACGTGAATGGATCCGAAAAATACAATTGGATAGGCATTCCATTCAGGCGCTAACTGTGACTGATAAAAAGGATGATGACGTCACGCCTGGACGACTGTCAAAAATTCTAACTGACGCGAAAGAGGTGTTCCAACAAAGACTTTGGACTCTAAAAGGAGTAACGGCAATGATAAAAATCGAAGATAACGCAAACCCAAAATTTTTTAAGGCCAGACCTTACGCGAACCGCCCAGCCGTTGAAGCAGAGCTGGAGAGTCTGGAGCGTTCAGGTGTGCTGTCCAAGGTGGACTGGAGCGAGTGGGCCACATCCGTTGTTCCTGTAATGAAGAAATCATTGAACAGCACGCCTGGGAAACCGAAGAAGGTTCGCATCTGTGGGGACTTCAAGGTAACTGTGAACCCAGTCCTGTACACAGTACAATATCCACTTCCACGGATAGAAGATATTTTCGCCTCACTATCTGGAGGGAAACGCTTTACAAAGATTGATCTGGCCCAAGCGTATCTACAAATGGAGGTGGAAGAAGCATCTAGGAAATACCTCACGATAAACACTCACAAAGGCCTTTACCAGTACAATCGACTGGTATTCGGGGTAGCATGAGCCCCGGCTATTTGGCAGAGGGCGATGGAACAAGTCCTGCAAGGGATCCCGGGGACCCAGTGTTATTTGGACGACATCCTGGTTACGGGCGAAAATGACAGTGAACACCTTGCCAACCTGGAGCAGGTGCTCACGAGATTACAGGAATATGGGCTACGAGCCAACCGCCCCAAATGCGAGTTCTTCAGGAGACAAATCTCGTATTGTGGCCACATGATTGATGAGGAAGGGTTGCATAAGTCGCCGGACAAGATTGAGGCTGTAGTCAAGGCTCCAGCACTGGAAAATGTGTCGCAACTGAGGTTATTCCTCGGGTTGGTGAACTACTACCATCAGTTCTTGCCGAATTTATCTACAATTCTGCACCCACTGAACGCCCTACTGCAAACTGGAGTAACATGGAAATGGAGTGATGAGTGTAAGCGTGCCTTTCAGAAATGTAAATGCCTAATCACTTCAAAAGAAGTATTGGCCCACTACAATCCAACACTACCGATTCAGTTAGCATGTGATGCGTCTCCCTACGGCATCGGAGCGGTGCTGTCACACAAATTCCTTGATGGTTCAGAGAGGCCAATAGCCTTTGCGTCACGCTCGTTAACCTCAGCCGAGCGTAACTACGCCCAGATTGACAGGGAGGCCCTCAGCCTGTTGTGGGGGGTGAAGAAGTTCAATCACTATCTGCACGGGCAGAAATTCACCCTACTGACTGATCATCAGCCCCTGGTCTCCATTTTTAACCCAAAGAAGGGCGTTCCGGTGATGACGGCGCAACGGCTGCAAAGATGGTCACTTTTTCTAGGGTCACATCAGTACAACATAGAGTACAAGGGTACGAAACAGCATGGAAACGCTGATGGGCTGTCACGCCTACCGTTGCCTACGGTAGAGGAAGCACCTGCAGTGGACCCTGTTGAGATATTCCATGCGACCATAGTCGAATGTCTACCTGTTACAAACTCAAGTATAGAGAAGGAAACCCGAAATGACCCGACACTCTCTCGGGTCTATGATTTGACAGTGAAGGGATGGCCAGCACATGGCGACTCACTGTTGCCAGCATTCTCGCCAAGGAGAGAACAGCTGTCAGTGTGCCGGGGGACCTTGATGTGTGGATCCCGAGTGGTAATTCCACCCAAGTTGAGAGATAGAGTGCTCAATGAGCTTCATGAGGGTCATCTGGGAGGGGTAAAAATGAAGAGCCTAGCCAGGGTGTTTGTGTGGTGGCCGGGAATCGATAAAGAAATCAAGGATATGACCAAGAGATGCACAGGATGCCAGAAGGTCCAAAATACTCCACCACAGGCCCCGCTACATCCATGGGAGTGGCCCTCATCTCCATGGCAACGGGTACACATTGATTTTGCTGGTCCATTTATGGACTCAATGTTCCTAATCGCTGTGGACGCCCATTCGAAATGGCCAGAGGTCATCAAAATGTCCTCCACCACCACGGAGAAAACGATTGCAGTCCTACGGACCATCTTCACCAGGAATGGCTTGCCAGAACAGATTTGCTCCGACAATGGGCCACAGTTTGTGTCCGAGGATTTCCGGAGGTTTCTGAGGAATAATGGGGTGAAACATTACACATCTGCCCCATATCATCCAGCCACAAATGGATTGGCTGAGAGGTTTGTTCAGACCTTTAAAAAGGCAATAAAGGCAATGTATAATGACGACATACCACTACAACACAAGGTGGATAATTTCTTGTTTGCTTACCGGAATGCGACACATGCAGTCACCAACCAAGCTCCAGCCATAATGTTCTTCAACCGAAGGCTAAGATGTCGTCTGGATTTGCCCAAACCAAACATAAGACGAGATGTTGAGGATAAGCAATTCCAGCACATAAATGAGAAGCCAACCAGGAGCTTCAAGATAGGGCAACCAGTGTTGGCCGGCGACTACCGAACAGAAAAATGGCAGCCAGGAACGATATGCACACAGCAGGGACCACTAATGTACACAGTGGACGTTGGAGAGAGCATCGTGAGACGCCATGCTGACCAGATTCTAGAGTCACAGGAACAAGCCAAACCCATACCACGAGCAGGTGCACCTGGTAATCAACCCGAAGTACAGATTGCGTCTACCTCAAAAGTAGTGGTATTGGAAGCTGACGAACCAACCAATGACAATGAGCCAGAATCAACTCCACCGCAAGAACAGGATACTCGAGAAAGGCGCTATCCAGTCAGGATCAGGAAGCCTCCTCAAAGACTGAACTTATAAATGATTATTTCATTTGATGTATATAGTGCAGAGAAAATTGTAATTGTAATTAGTTATTATTTAGTTGTTAAATGAATGTTATGTACTGTTTATCTAAAAGGGGAGGAATTGTTGTGTATGTACCTTTAAGGGAAGAACTGATTCTATACTGCAGTACCGGCAGTGACCACCCCTGTATATAAAGCCATAGCAGGCTTCTGTACTTCAGTCTTAAGTTACCCTCTGTTCAGTAAATACCTGTTATTATTGTTCTCCTGCAGTCCGTGTATTATTTATACTTGGACACTACAATTACTGCTTCTGGGTTGGGGGAAGAGGAAATCAGCCAGGGTTCCTGATTTGGATCACTATTGAGCATTAGATGTATCAAACTTCCAGTGTTGGGTGTTCTCTGTTGCAAAGCAGGAAAATAAACAGTGCTAAACAGCTGTTAAGATATTGCCAGTGTTAACGTTGTTGCATTTTCCACTGCACTTTCAGACTTGTCTTGTAGTGCTGCACATGACATAACAAAGATCTGTCACTTAAAAATTTCTGGGACTGTTCCTACACTGACAATCTTAAATAGCCTGTGGGGTAATATAGATACTTCAAAACTTAAAGCGTGGAAACAGTTACACACCAAAGTCAGCTGTTTTTTATGTGCAGAGGAATCTCTTACAATTTAAGGAAAACTTGAGCCCCAATTTATTCCACATAAACTGTATGGGATAGCAAATGGTTCTAAGACTAATAGCTGGTATAAAATGCCCACCAAGTTGGATTCCCTTTGTATCACAGGTGAGTATTTATTATTTGGGATTTATCCCCAGTGTTTTATACTTCCATTTCAATATTGTGGTAATATATTTTATGCAGCACATCTTTACTGATTTATCAAGTATACAATAAAAGAAATATTGCATCTATACCAGAGAAATCATACAGCTATGAAGATGTTTTGCAATACATAAGAAATTGCATATTTTCTTAACTTTTCTTTTTTAAACAATAGTAAAAATACCAATTTAGAAATCAAACTAATTTCCTAAAACAGCAAAATGAGTTTATTAACATTGGGCTGGATTTTCATTCAGAAGTTGGGAAGGAGGCGGGACTACAACTTTCGGGTTGTAGTCCCGCCTCCATCGAGATGCAGCCATTCCACGCGATTTTCACTTGATTGACCTTGTTGAGCCCGCCCAGCGGGCTCAGCGGGCTCAGCAGGCCAATTAAGGGCCACCCGGCAACAGGTGACATCACAGACTGAAATTTCATCTGTCAAGACGTGTTGACAGATGAAATATCAGTGTTTCACAGCTGTTTGAAGATGTCAAACACTGACAGTCTTACTTCTAACCTGAGTCCTTCTACGCAGACTCAGTTAGAAATCTCGCCGGCACTGAAAGCTGCAGGCTGTCACTTTTGACAGATCGCAGCCATTCTGCTTTCTGTGCCGGCTGAATGATGGACTCCCAAAGCCTAGAGGAAGGAAGGCTGTAAAGATAAGTACAGGTAATTTAAACTTCTTTACACACTTTAGACACACCAAACACACTTACCTTTGCACTCATGCACCCATCACTCACCTGAACATTGACATCTCGACCCCTCCAAGTCCTTCAACCCGACGGCCCGATTCCTCTAACCTGGCGTGGTTTGGAGCCATCGGGAATCCCACACGACAACCTTCAAAATAGTGATTAGGCTAAAAACTGCCTGTTAACTACCTGTTAACAGGCAGTTAATTGGCACTAATCCCTTCCCGCCTCGGGTCGGCGGGTCCCAGTGCGGGGCGGGTACCCGCCTCCTTTGAAACTTACATGGAGGCGGGTTTTGGGTGGGATGGTGTCGGGACCCCCGAATTTGGGATTTTAGCCCCCTGCACGCCTAAAAGCCCGCCTCACGGCACACTGAAAATCAACCCCATTGTGTATATAAAACAGCCTAGAGAAGAACCCAATTCAGAAAACCTTTAAAGCCAGATTCTGAACCATTGAACTCACAGTGGAACAATGTGTATTTAGCATAATATTAATTTTCTAACCCAATTCCTCAAAAATTCAAAAGCACTGCCTATGTCAATTAAAATTTCACAATGAGGTGGTTACAACATTCCTCCAGGACATTGCCACAGCCTTTCTGTTGATATCCTTGTAGTGACATGACATTTTCAGTATGCTTAGCTCAGTTCAGTGTGAATTACATTAACTTCACCAGGCTTTACTCAGTTCAATACAACAGTCAAGTTGAAGTGGGTGACATATTCAATTCACTATGTGCTGTTTTCCATTTCAGTAGATTTTATTCATTTCAGTGAGAAAGCCTGAAGAACCAGTCAAAAATAAATACTTGGGTATTTGGCAAACTGGGACATTAGAGTCATATTCTCTCCATTGTACAATGTACAAAATGTACAGACATATAAGATAGCACCTAAAAATTGTTACAAGCGTGATATCTAAATCAGCAATGATAGCATATGTTCCACCTCATGCAGTGATCTGTGCTGACAATTGTCGGCTGGCAGCAGGAATGACTAAAGTGCATGATAATCAGTGTTAAAAATCTGTTGATAATCTGGTGACCTCCTGCTGAACTTACGGCAAACTTATAATAGGACTTGGATACGTCGGGTTCCAGCCGTAAGTCCGAGTATCTGGGATGGCCTCGTGGAGGAAGAAGAGGGGCAGGGCCAGGGATAGGGACCCCATGAATCTGGAGTTCCCGCTTTCTGGCCCTCAACAACAACAGCAACAACTTGTATTTATATAGCACCATTAACATAGTAAAACATCCCAAGGTGCTTCACAGGAGTATTATAAAACAACATTTGATACCGAGCCACATAAGGAGAAATTAGGGCAGCTTGGTCAAGAGATAGGCTTTGAGGAGCATCTTAAAGGAGGAAAGCGAGGTAGAGAGGCGGAGAGGTTTAGGGAGGGAATTCCCCAGCTTAGCGCCTAGGCAGCTGAAGGCATGGCCACCATTGGTTGAGCGATTAAAATCAGGGATGCTCAAAAGGCCAGAATTAGAGGAGCACAGATATTTCGGGAGGTTGTGGAGCTGGAGGAGATTTCAGAGATAGGGAGGGGTGAGACAATGGAGGGATTTGAAAACAAGGATGAGAATTTTAAAGTCGAGGCACTGCTTAACCGGGAGCCAGTGTAGGTCAGCGAGCACAGGGGTGATGGGTGAACGGGACTTGGTGCAAGTTAGAACAAGGGCAGCCGAGTTTTGGATGACGTCAAGTTAACGTAGGGTAGAACGTGGGAGGCCAGCCAGGAGTGCGTTGGAATAGTCAAGTCTAGAGGTAACAAAAGGCATGGGTGACAGTTTCAGCAGTGAGTGAGCTGAGGCAGGGGCTGAGACAGGCAATATTACAGAGGTGGAAATAGGCGGTCTTAGTTATGACTCGGATGTGTGGTTGGAAGCTCATTTCAGGGTCAAATATGACACCAAGGTTGTGAACAGTCTGGTTCAGCCTCAGACAGATGCTAGGGAGAGGGATAGAAACATAGAAGATAGGAGCAGGAGTTGGTCATTTGGCCCCTCTAACCTGCTCTGCCATTCAATGAGATCATGGCTGATCATCCAAATTCAGTACCCTGTCCCTGCCTTCTCTCCATATCCTTTGATCCCTTTAGCCTTAAGAAATATATCCAACTCCTTCTTGAATATATTTAATGAATTGGCCTCTACTGCCTTCTATGGTAGAGAATTCCACAGGTTCACCACTCTCTGGGTGAAGAAATTCCTCCTCATCTCTATCCTAAAAGGCTTACCCCTTATCCTTAGACTGTGACCCCTGGTTCTGGACTCCCCAGCCATCGGGAACATCCTTCCTGCATCTAGTCTGTCTAGTCCTGTTAGAATTTTATAAGTTTCAACGAGATCCCCTCTCATTCTTCTAAACTCCAGCGAGTATAAGCCCAATCGACCCAATCTCTCCTCATACGTCATTCCTGCCATCCCAGGTATCAGTCTGGTGAATCTTTGCTGCACTCCCTCCATGGCAAGAACATCCTTCCTCAGATAAGGCCACCAAAACTGCACACAATACTCAAGATGTGGTCTCACCAAGGCCCTGTACAACTGCAGCAAGACATCCTTGTTCCTGTACTCGAACCCTCTCGCTACGAAGGCCAATATACCATTTGCCTTCTTAACCGCCTGCTGCACCTGCATGTTTACCTTCAGCGACTGGTGCACAAGGACACCCAGGTCTAGTTGCACTTCCCTTTCTCCCAATCTATTGCCATTCAGATAATAATCTGCCTTTCTGTTTTTGACACCAAAGTGGATAACCTCACATTTATCCACATTATATTGCATCTGCCATGCTTCTGCCCAATCACCCAACCTGTCCAAATCATATTGGAGTTTCTCGGCATCCTCCTCATAGCACACACGCCCACCCAGTCGATGGAGTCGATGGCTGGGGAACGGAGTTTGTGGTGGGGACCAAAGACAATGGGCTGAATTTTCCGGGGTGGTAGCGGGTGCGATCGGTGGCGGGTCGGGTGGGAGAGTTTTTTTTTGACAGCGGGTCGGGAACCCAGTCAACTCACTCCCACGCGCCTGTCCCACAAGCGCATCTGTCATCGTGGAGCCGACCCAACCTGCAGCGGCGGGGGACCCAATTGAAATCATTACGAGGTACTTTACAAGCACTTAAGAGCCTATTTCCCCACTACTTTTTAAGCGTCCCTGCATGGCCACGGGATTCACACAGCTTGGGAACCACGTCTGCCAACCTGAGGCGCAAGTTCCGTGGCCATTGCTCCAGCTGATTACCTGACAGCATGAAAAACAAACCAAAATAAAAACATGTTGATTACATCAGCTAACATTTTGCTGGAGATTCTGTTCTACTTGAAAAGCTACTGGTAAAAGTTAATTTTTCACTGACCATTCTCAGCTGTTGCCTTCCAAGTCAACAGTAATTGCAGTGAATTGATCTGCACTATAAAAAATGACATATACCATTTAAATAAATGTTTGTGTTGTTTCTGGTCAGGTTTTTCTCACAGTATACTGTGATTGTCCAGTTACACATTAAATCAAGTCATCAACCGTAACAATTTCAGTCTCATCACTCATTCCACTGGTTCAATTTGCTTTCAGTCCCTGAATATGACTAATTTAATTTTTCAATCTGAGACTTTAGGGTGAATTTCTGCAGAGGTTCTCTCACTTGTCCATTGTTAACTTCAAAGGAAAAACAGCAGAAATCCCAGAAACACATTGTAAGCATCACTTACACTATTTGTCAGGGATTCCGCAGCTCTTCCGCTGATCTTGCATAAGATTGTAAATCTTCCCCTTTACAATTACATTTAAAATCTGCTTAATTTTATGTCTTACCTAAACACACACATCTTTTATTTGTACCAGTTACTGATACAAAAGTCTATAGATTTGTGGCTAAAGCGCCAATAACTTCCCAATTAACGTACTTTTTAAATTATGTTCTTGATCGTATTTGTAGATGGAGTCATATTACTTAATGATAATATTATTTAAATATTTCTTTGTCACTCATATATAACTTTTATTATATTATTGTACAGTAAAAACTCAACACCCACTATGTTAGATTAAACTTAAAATTTAATTTGGCCAGGGTCCCTTTAAGGATCCCAGCTTAAATCATGTCATGAATGACGTCACCAGACCTGCTCCATCTAATTGGGCCAGGTACTGCGTTGGGCAGGCTCAATAGGTCCCATTAAGGTAAGTTAATTTTCTACAGCGGGATGGAGCCAGCAGCGGGGTCCTGACCCGCCACCGACACCGGCCGCACCGGACCCACCCAGGTGAGGAAAATTCCAGCCACTGGCTTTGGGCCTTCCCAATACTTAATTGAGTTGCTTTCAGTTCAGACCCGGTGTAGTGTACCTCCCCAATACCTAATGGAAATGGTACTTGCCTGATACAGGAGGCTAGTGGCAACAGGACCGTCAGCTTTTTTGGGGTGAAGGAATCCCAGCCCTCCCCAGACTAGCATGTTTCCACTGGCGTTTCTGGTGTCTTCAGTGAAGAGAGAAGCGCCACAGATTCATCCTCAAACCACCAAAGGTCTGCTCCTCATGGTCCCTCTCCCTGACCCCACTAAGTTAGGTATCAGCCTTAGCTCAGTGGTAGCACTCTCACCGCTGAGTCAGAAGGTTGTAGGGTCAAGCCCCACTCCATAGACTTGAGCAGATAATCCAAACTGAGACTTCAATGCAGTACTCGGGGAGTTAAATCAAGGCCATGTTTTCCCTTGCAGGTGGACGTTAAAAGGTGCCATAGCACTATTCGTGGTTGACTCTTAACTATCCTCTGAAGTGGTCTAGCAAGACCCTCAGTTGTGTCAAACCACTATAAAAAATTCTACAGCAGTTCAATAAGAGGGAAGGGTAAGGGAACCAAAGCAAGGGCTCCTTGGATGACGAGGGAGATAGAAAAGATGATGAAACAAAAAAAAGAGCGTGTATGATGCATGTCAGGTGGATTCTTCAAGGGAGAACCAGACCAAATACAATAAGTTGAGAGGGGAAATGAAGATGAAAATAAGATTGGCAAAGAGAGAATATGAGAGTAGAATGGCGGTTAACATAAAAAGGAACCCAAAAAGCTTCTACCGGCATGTAAACAATAAACGGGTAGGAAGAGGCGAGGTGGGGCCTATTAGTGACAAAGAAGGTGATATATGCTTAGAGGCGCAGAGCAAGGTTCGAATACTCAGTGAGAACTTTGTATCGGTGTTTACTAAGAAGGTGGATGCTGAAAAAATATCGGTAGACGTGGAAAAGGTAGAAGCAACGGAAGAGGTGAAAATTGATAGACATGATGTACTAGAAAGGCTGGTTATGCTTAGAGTGGATAAGTCGCCTGGTCCAGATGGCTTGCACATCAGGTTGCTAAGGGAATTGGGGGAAGAGATAGCGGAAGGGCTTGCCATAATTTTCCAATCTTCCCTAGATGCGGGGGAGGTGCCTGAGGATTGGAAAGTGGCAAATGTGACACCATTGTTCAAGAAAGGGTGTAAGGAGAATCCTAGTAACTACAGGCCGGTCAGTTTAACATCAGTGGTGGGTAAAGTTTTAGAAACAATAATCAAGGAAAAAATTAACGGGCACTTGGAGAGGTTTAAGCTAATTAAGGCGAGCCAACACGGATTTGTAAAAGGCAGATCATGTTTGACTAATCTAATTGAATTTTTTGATGAAGTAACAGAGGATTGATGAGGGGAATGCAATGGATGTTGTTTACATGGACTTTCGGAAGGCGTTTGACAAAGTACTACATAGAAGGCTGGTTAACAAAATTGAGGCTCATGGAATAGGTGGGTCAGTGGCAGCTTGGATAAGGAATTGGCTTAAGGACAGAAAACAGCGAGTTGTGGTAAATGGCTGTTTTTCAGATTGGAGGATGGTAGACAGTGGTGTTCCCCAAGGATCAGTGCTGGGGCCACTGCTTTCTTTGATATATATAAATGACCTGGATAATGGAATACAGAGTAGAATTTCTAAATTTGCCGATGACACCAAACTTAGGGGTACGGCAAACAATGAAGATGATACCAATCGACTGCAACAGGACATAGAAAGGCTAGCAGAATGGTCAGACAAGTGGCAGATGGCATTTAATACAGAGAAGTGTGAGGTGATGCATTTTGGCAGAAGGAACAGGGAGAGGCAATTTACACTTAATGGCACAGTTTTAAAGAGTGTGCAGGGACAGAGGGACCTGGGAGTTAATGTGCATAGGTCCCTGAAGGTGGCGGGACATATTGAGAGAGTGGTTAGCAAAGCATATGGGATCTTGGGCTTCATAAATAGCGGTATTGAGTACAAAAGTAGAGAAGTTATGCCGAACCTTTATAAAGCGCTGGTTAGGCCGCAACTAGAGAATTGCGTCCAGTTCTGATCACCACACTTTAAGAAGGATGTGAAGGCACTTGAGAGGGTGCAGAGGAGATTTACCAGAATGGTTCTGGGGATGGGGGATCTTAGCTACAAGGACAGATTGGAGAAGCTGGATTTGTTTTCATTAGAGCAAAGGAGGTTGAGGGGTGATTTGATAGAGGTGTACAAGATTATGACGGGTTTGGATAGGCTAGACGGGGAAAGGGTGTTCCCACTAGTTGATGATACAAGGACTAGGGGACACAGATTTAAGGTTTTGAGCAAGAGATACAGGGGGGACGTGAGGAAATTCTTTTATACTATACGCATTGAGTGGTGAGGACCTGGAATTCGCTGCCGACGGAAGTGGTGGAAGCAGAGACACTCAAGGGGAGACTGGATAGGCACTTGAGGGAAATAAACTTGCAGGGCTACGGGGATAGAGCGGGGTACTGGGACTGACTGGATTGCTCTACAGAGAGCCGGCACAGACTCAGTGGGCCGAATGGCCTCCTTCTGTGCCGTATGACTCTGTGACTCTATATTCCTGTAAAACATGGTATCCTTTAGAAGCTGCTGCTTCCTCTGCAGTTCTTGGCAATGTTTCATTGTGCCTTTTTTACTCTTGATTAATCACAGGACACTATCAAGTGTCACCATTGGCCTCTTCTGACCTCTCATCTATTCAAGGATCTTTTGATTTAATCTAAAACTGGCTACCTCCACACACTATACATTCTGTCTTTAGCTTGCATGTCATTTTTGAGATATGACCCTCTTCGCGCTCCATTCATCTCATTCACCGTGCGGAAATTAAACTGGGGTTAAAGGGATCATTGCTCAAAATATCATGCACTGCTTCTTCAGTGTTGCTTTACAGGCATTAAAGGTGGAAAGATTATGAAAATTTAGGATGCACTAGTCATCAGTTATTATTAACCCAACTGACAAAGGAAATGAAAGCTGATTTGGATCAGCAATATTTTGATTCTTTCAGTTCATATTATACATGCTAGGATGGTGTAGCCATTACACAGAAGGAATTTTGCCATCTATTTTCCATTTAGGAGCAAAGCAACAATGGGTGCTGATGCCATTGTTCAGATTTCTAAATGCCTCTGATACTACTCCTTATATCAGATTGTGAAAGTCTTGCAGCATTCCATTTCCGCACACTGTTCAGCCATACTGGTGTTCTTATTATTGTTTTATGTTGGGCTAATTAGATGGGGAGAAGTTTTAAGGTTATTTCAGTCAAAGCTATTTCAGCCTGTGCCAGTTTACTTGGTTGTATTTCTTCTCCAGAACTTGGTTTTGCATTAATTTTGTTCTCATCAAGGTAAAGGATGTCAATACTAGAAAACAAAACGTTGTTCTCCTTGTCCCCCACCCCACCGTACCCCAATTTGTTCCTGCTCTGTCGTGGAACTGAATCATACTACAGTATGGTGTCATTGGTGGTGATAGCCTGCAGTACTTCAGCCAAGCAACTGTTCTTTACGTGTGAATCCAGACAACAAAGGTAGAATCTTCTGCTCCCATTCTACCCTATTTTGGATGTATCCAGGGTGGGGTAGGAGCAGAAAATTGGGTGGAGAGCTTTACCACCAGCTCTCCGCTGCTCACTGGCACTTCAGGGATTTTCCGCTGGAAGTGATAGCAGCTGTTGAATACGTCTACCTAACTATGGCTGGACATATTCAAAGAGGACAGTAATGATTACATAGTGCTGTACATTTGATTTCCTGCCATTACTTCCATAACAACCTGGATGCAAAGGATGCCGTGCTGGGGGCATTTAAGTATTTAAAGTTCCCGTCCAGGAGTGCAGTCAATTGTGGAACTGGTTTGAAACATAAAAAAATGCTATAAATACTTTATTTGCTAACAGCAAATTCTGAGATTTAGTCCGCAAACACAATGACAGCAGATTTTGTGCTTAAATTCTTTTTGGCACAGGGCCCAAGCTAATGGCTAGGGGCAGCACGGTGGCATAGTGGTTAGCACTGTTGCCTCACAGCGCCAGGGACCCGGGTTCGAATCCGGCCTCGGGTGACTGTCTGTGTGGAGTTTGCACATTCTCCCCGTGTTTGCGTGGGTTTTCTCCGGGTGCTCCGGTTTCCTCCCACAGTCCAAAGATGTGCGGGTTAGGTTGATTGGCTATGATAAATTGACCCTTAGTGTTAGGGGGATTAAATATGTGGGGTTACGGGGATAGGGTGGGATATGTGTTGGTGTAGGGGTTACAGGGATCGGGTGGGATATGTGTCGGTGCAGGCTCGATGGGCCGAAATGGCCTCTATCTGCACTGTGGGGTTTCTGTGATTCTGTGATTCTGTGAACAGAGCAGGGATCGGGCCACATTCTCCTGGGCCTGCCCCACACCCAATACTGCCATACCCCTATGACATTTCAGTTCCCTCCATCCACTGCTTACAAATTCAGGAACCCTGCTCCCTGTGAAATGAAACCCTAGGATCCTCTCCCAAGTATTATTAGACCCGGAGACTCCTTACCCACTGGTACCAAACTCAGTGACCTTCCTTTCTAGTGCTTCCAGACTTGGAAACTTCCCCACGGTACCTACAACCAATGGTCCCAGACTCAAGTACCTCTCCCCAATGTTCCCAAATGATGCAATCCTACTCCCCCGTGCTTCCAGATTTCAAGACCTCCGCCTAGTTCAATTGGACTTTCATACTTCACCCAGTGTTCCAGATCTTGGTACACTGCCTAGGACCTTCTCAACCTAGTGCTAACAGACCCTGGAACTTCTTCTAATGGTCCCAGACCTTTAGCTCCATCGCCCCATAGTGCTGCCATACCCTGAGCATCCCCGCCGCCCACTGCTGCCATACCCTGGGATTTCCCCCCACTACTGCTAGACCCCAGGAATAATCCAAAGAACCAAACCCCACATGCCAGCCCCCAGTCCTACCAAACCCCAGATTCCCTTTCCGCATTACTACCATACACAGAAATGCCACTTGTTTCAAAACCAAGCAACCCCATAATAGTTACTGAACTCCACAAGCCCCACCCCCACGACTGGTAAATCAGTCAAACCTACCTCCAATCTTCTGTACTCAGCTTTAATTAAAGTAAGAGATTAAAAATTAAATAGATAGGTAAAGAAACATATAATAATAATCATTATCATCAAAGCCACTCATTTACAGTTTTCATGGAAAAATGACCAGATCATTAAGTTTGATCTCCAAGTCACTAGTAAAAGTCCTGGAACGCCATGTAATAAAAACAGAATTTGACTTTTTCAGTCACCGTAAATCAATGACCCTGTTTCTAACTCCCCTATTATTATAAAGTAACATATCTTCTAACTCACCATTTGCAACATTACAGCACATCCACTAATACTTCATTATAATGTTTATTTTCTGAATTACAAACGTTTTGTGCAAAATGGCATCGGAATGCTAATTCCAATGAATGAGTAATTGTCTAGTAGGTGATTTAGTGTCGATAAACTGCTGTTTTAGATTAGATAAATGCATTACATTTATGTCAGTCAAAAAATCCACTTCTTTCACACACAGACCTAAACTATTCATTCATCCTAAAGTCTGTCAATCAGAAGGTATACTTTTACTGTTCTAACTAAAATTAATTAGCACTATATTGACATAGGTAACTTCACACAACCCAGACTCTACAGTATTGCCTTAATTAGCTGTCCATTAACAACAGACCAGTTTGTTTTAGAAACCTACAACGAACCGGGCTTTCTCCAATATGAACTGAGGTTGGTAGATAGATGCCGAACTACAAACTGAATTGACCCCTATTGGGCCAGTTTAAGCACCTGAATTTTGTTCTGCTTTATTTATGTTTATACCATGATTTCATATTACCCAATGCATGTTTCTGTGGTTGTTCAGTGGTTATTAGTTAAGCAACTGTTGCCTTTTGTTGAAGCCACAGAGACAAAGATAGGCGCTGTTCTAAAAATATATTTTCTTTAATTTTTTTAAATCTTGGACTGTTTGTTGGGAAGAGAGATACTTTGCCTTCTTGTAGTGCTATATTTATCAAGATAGGAAATGAGTATGTGCTTTGTGGTGGAAATTTGTCTGTCTGATCCCTGGTAGTATAATATGATTCCTGTCCAAGGTCCTTAGTTATGGGTGAAACTATTCTGAAACATTTTTACAAATGATTTCACTTGTACAAATGAGCATAGGTAAAAACTATTGCCATTTGATTTATTAATGGTATCAAAATTTGGGGTTGGCTTTCAATTTGGAGGTACTGTATTTGACTCTCAAAAGCTGAATCTGAACTTCAATCTGAACATTCATCCCTTGACTGCTATGAAAACTGACAACTCTTGCTATGGATTAAATATCAGTTTGATTTGGTATCAGCCTTATGTAAGTGGTGTCTGAGTTCATTCTGAAGAGCATTTGATCTCTTCCATGTGTGTGTTAATTGGATGTCACTGTACTGGAATCCATGCCCACCCAGGTTGCTATTAGATTTGAAGAGGTTTGACATCTGCAACAGACCTTGGATCAGCTTGTGAAATAAGTCTTGCAAAGTCTCTCCAAGCAACAATATAAAGGATTCATTTAAGACCGCTGAACGTGATGGCTGTAAGTTGAGTCTACAGGGAGCTTATTTCAAAGAATGTCTAGACTGGAAAAGGGTTAAAAAAACACAGGTTTTTGATGGAAATCAGTTTGTTGGTATGGCAGTTCAAGCTTCAGTCTTGGAATCCAAATGATCAGATTATGCATCACAATTGTGAAGATAAAGTGGTGACCTCGTATTACCACACTCACTGTTCCTGTCAAATTTAAGACACCATTTGAGTATATGGAGGTGAATGAAGGAAGGTAGTACAACAACTAAATATAAAAGGTAATTAAACAGGACTTTCCTGTTGGATAGAATAATGTATAAATCATTTAGTAAACTATTATCAATGCCATCTCCATGACTCTAAATAATGGTTCTCTGGCCATCCAGTAGAGAATGAGACCTCCGTTGATATTATCTTCCTTCTGTTGATTGTGTACATCCTACCTCTGCTCAGGATTGTGCCTGGCGATCTGGTGGAATTTGGCAACTTCTCATCAAGAAGAAATCAAAATAAGTCTGTTAAACTGAAAGTTCAATCTTTCAGTCTATGGTACACTGCACTATTGTATTACACCAATGTGTCACGTTGGAGTCTAATCTAATCAAGTTGGACCTTATTAGCACTATTCAGTAATGTGATCCTAGTATTTCCAGGCAACTTTCACTGAAATATTATCCAGGTCTGACTTCTTAGTTTCCAAGATCAGCCATAGTGAGTGTTGTGAGTGAGGGCTACTGTCCAAGTATCATAAAGATAGAACTGCTATAAATTATTATGCAAAGTCCATTATGTAACTAATCTCATTTACATGCCTATTATATATTAAAAATGGTAGGTGGGTCACAACATTCCAGTTCAAAATGCATTGAAAAACCTTACGTCAACTGTCTTTATGACATTTTTGCATTAGACCAGTCAATCTCCCATGGCTTTACACATGAGTAGTGAAGATCATGTGCTGTCGTTAGGTCAAGTAGTGTTAGAGGGTGAGGAGAATAACTGGACCAAGGTGGAAAGAGAGAGGGGAGTGGGAAAAGGAGGAAGAAGAAGGGGATGGCAAGGGGATGAGGAAGGAGAGGGAAGGGGTGAGTTGGAGGGGATAGGGGAACAGAAGAGGAGAGGACAAGAGGGTGGAGAGGAGGGGGATAGAGTAGTGGGCCGGGGAGGAGGAGAAAAGAGAAAAGAGAAGAGAAGGGGAGGGGAAGTGAGGGCAGGGGTGGGATGAATCTACCTCAGTAGGAATAAAACTTGGAAAAATACTTAATTGGGAGAAAGGAGGAAAAGTACTTGGGGGCAGCTCATAATAATGGTCCCCCCAATGTGGTATATAGTGGTGGTAATTGGGGCAGAATTTGGGGAAAATTGGTCTGTGGGATTAGCCATAAGGCGCCTTAAAGGGGGCTGGTGCTTTTTTGGGGGGAGATTTCAGGTACAGGTTTTTTGTGGTAGATTTGAGGCAGTAGCTTCTAAAGCCCTGATTGTAACTCAGCTGCTCCTCTTCCTCCATCCAAATGAAACTGAAAATAATACCACCCATGATAAACAGATCAATCTTATTGAGCGTAAGTAAGGCAGAAAATGTGAGGTAGATGTGATCAGGAAGCTGGGAACTCTCCTGGCAAATCAAGCAGTATAATGGCACACAGATGTTATGAAATTCAGTGGCTCTGACGGACCAATCCCGCTAAGTTTTGCTGGCATTAAAAGTGCGTTGGGTTCTAATTGAGCCGTAGGACCCGGATTTACATGTATTTATGAGGCCCCTGCCTGCATCTGGTGGGCACCTTGGCTGACTGCAAAAACTGTATGGATATAATAGCGGTTGGCAGGAACAGAGCGGTAGGTACTCGGCAGCTATTTTAACCCCCCACCCATCTTGTTCTTGCCAGGCAGGCAAGATTAAAATCGCCCCCTAATAATCCATTTTACTCCCTTTACCACCCCAAATCAACCCCATATTCAGAGGTAAACCCTGGCCCACAGCTTTTCTGTTCACATAGAAAAATGAAATGAACTGGACTACTTGGGACGGTGAAATTTCTCTTTTAGTGAACAATGGGAGAACGACAGTTTTTCTGCATAATGTACAACCCGTGAACAAAGTTGCGCTCTCAGAAATGAAACATTTCGAAGCCACGCATTCTGCAATTTTGGTAACAGGTCATTACAGTATTGGTTGATATTTCAGATATGTCAGGAAGGACAGAGCACAGGGAGGCAAACCAGACAATTCAGAATCAAGAGTTATGGTCAATCACGTGAGTACAACTAAAATCCAGTCTCATGGCTCTTCATAGCGTCAATGTCTGTTATTTTTATTAATGGATTTTCTGTGAAATATGGTGGTGTGGTTGCATTTTGAAAATCTCCTTCATTTCAAAAATAGTATTTTAATTATTTGTCATAAATCAGATTAAAATTTCTAGTTCTATGCCCACATAGGAATACAGATATTTAAAGGAAAAAAAGTCAACTGTGAGTGTTTGTGGTTTTATTAGGAGTACTCCCCACTCCCTGTTGTGTTTCATTATACATGATGGCGTAGCTGACTTGCATTAAATTGAACTGGAGTGAGTAGCCATTAAGCATCTTTACAGGAGCGCACACAGGTTAAAAATATGCAATCCAAACTGCTTAGGGATTTCTACCATATGAAATATTTTTTAAATTGCAGCATAGCAATAATGTAACTATGTGAAGTATATGTATACTGGTAACAAAAATAATCAATTATTTCAGTTATAAAATTCTGAAATCACCTCCGATATAATTAAACAGAGTTGTTTTCAAAGATCAAATTATATTTTTGCTGTAGATCCAGAGCATGGCCAAAAATAAACTGTTGATAATATTAAGCCTAAAGACCACTTATGTTGCTTGTGAACAGCACATATTTTAATAATGCAGACAATGAGAAAAATTAGCACTTAACAGGCTGAAGACTTTGACATCTACAATAAATTGATTTTCC
Organism: Somniosus microcephalus; assembly: GCF_052327205.1. Lineage (NCBI taxonomy): Eukaryota > Metazoa > Chordata > Chondrichthyes > Squaliformes > Somniosidae > Somniosus > Somniosus microcephalus. The sequence goes on along the minus strand of NC_140992.1, from coordinate 62,048,005 downwards.
ATAGCTCTGCTGTTCTCTATTTTTAGCATTTAGAAATGGACAAAATTAAGATGCAAATGCTGTAGTTAAGAGATCAAAAAAGAATTCAACTATCTCTTCACCATTAACAGAACTGCATTCAGTTTTATAGTCCCAGCTGTATGAAGCAATTAGTGAACCAGAGCAACAGCCACACCAAACCTCATTATCACATAAAAGTCTTACAGTCACAGAGTCCCAGTGTCCTCATGATTATCACTCATGTAACATGTCACCAGAGCTCAATTTATTTGTTGATCAGTATTCTTTTTATAGCCTACAGATAGCACAAAATTGTCAGAGTTAAAAAAGGTCATGTTTCAATTTAATTAACAAGATTCTGTTTCATTAGCATTCACATGGAGTTACGTTACACTGCTAACTCTATACTACGCTGCATAAAAAACCTGCAAAAGATTAATCTTGCTGCAAAGTAACAAAATAAAAATATCATCTAATAAAAAATATTGGGGGGAAAATTCAGTTGTTTGCACCTCCCGTTAGCGCCTTAAGAGGGCGCTAATGGGGCGCAAAGCAACTAGCGCCCGGGCGTGGCGATGTTTGCGCCGCTCGCGAAATTAACTAGGCATTTTGCGGCGGCGCTAAACACTACCACCACGATCTCCTGCGCCGGCAGATTGTGATGTCAGTCGAGTGCACAACGCCCTGTTAGCGCCCCGGACCGGATATTGAGTGGCGCCCCCTGCCTTACTGCCTGCCGCTAGCAACGACAGGTTGAGGGGAGCGTTATGCTGTCAGAAAGGGATTAGGGGAGCGCTATTTAAAGGCGACCGCTTCCTGCCTTTTTTTGTTGGTGACATTTTTGCACCACGCATTCTGAGAGAGACTTCTGGAGAGATTCAACGCTGTGTGAAGGAGTTTTGAGTACTGAGCAGCACTCTGCAGGTTTATTTTGATTTGCCCTTCCTTGCTTCGCCAGCGCTCTGAGGTAGCGCCTCGCTCCTCGGCCTTTGCGCCTTAAGACAGGAGTGAAGCGCTTGATTTACCTCCAGGGGCGATAAAAGCCAAGTTTGCTGTCGGAGGCGATAATTAGCGCCAGGCGCTAAACTTTGCGCACGGCTGATAATGGCGCCCCAAATGGGGCGATACTGAATTTTTCCCCCCCATTATCTTCTGCTGCTCATGGATGTGTGCCCTTGGAGTTCAGAAGAAAAGGAATAGAAAACTCTGATAATGTTTCAGTGGGACCATTTATATCTAGGTAATACAGAGTAACTGGTACTTCATTTCATTTTCCAGGACTATTGCCTAGTTGTGGATTATTCGGTAACCAGGTGGGAACCTGGGCTGCATAATCTTCTCCCTAGCCCAGAAGCGCTCAACTCTTTTTTGTTCCCCTCACTATTTTAACACCAACCCGCCAGGACTGCTGGACGATTAGTGCAAAACTGTGGCTGGAGTATAAATGTTTCAGAAACCAACTTAGAACTTAACCAACACTGTAAAAATAAAAATAAACTGGGAAGCAGGATTACTCACTGCAAGTGGCAGCTTAGCTCAGTTTGAAGTGTCAGCTTAGCTTAGCTGGTAGCACTCTCGTCTCTGAATTAGAATGTTGGCTCACCACCACCTACTCAAGGGCAACTAAGGATGGACAATAAATGGAGGCCTTGCTAGTGAAACCCATATCCCGAAAATGAATGAAAAAAACCTCACTATGGACTTGAGCACAGAATCTAGGCTGACACATAAGTGCAGTACTGAGGAGTGCTACATTGTTGGACGTGGATGCTGGGAATTTCCTTGGGGGTTCTCCTGGTCAGGTGCCGTAGCTTCAGTGGAAGATCCGTGGAAACCCTGTTTATGCAGTGTATCCAGGGCTTCTGTCGATCTTTTGCAGAAGTTATGGCAGCTGATTGGGAGAAACACCAAGGAAATTCCGGGCAGTAGTCTTTCAGATAAGACATTAAAGTGAGACTATGCACCATCAGTGGATTGCTGCAAAATTGGCCCTTGTAGGTTTTTATGTATCTGCTTGATTAGTTTGTATATTGTACACTTTGAAACACCAGGGATTTCCATGAGTTTTAAAATAAACAATATAAAAAAATAGCATTATCTACTTTAAGTACTGTCTGTGGCTGTGGCTCCTCTTCTGTTAATGGCATAAAATGATGGTGGAATTAAACTGAAATATTTACTCAGTATTGTTCCTAGGCTGGGGAGGAGAGGTGGTGAAGTCAAGCTTCCTTCCTGATTGCTATCAAGTGATTCCTGCTAGAAAGTGTGCATTTGTGAACATTGGATGAAGACAACATCAGGCATGTGGGTGATTCCTGTATGGCCAAATGGCATGATGATACACACTGTCTAAATTCATACATGAGGAACGACCACTGGATAAAGTAACAGAAACCCGATGGCAAGTGTGGAAACATACCCTATCATCAACCAGGGAGAGAAAAAAATGGATGGAAACAAAATCTATTTATTCAGGTAAAATTGTCTTGATTTATAGCAGTGACACTATAATGGTATTAATATTGGCATTAAAGCCAGTGTTAATGGGTATAAAGTCTTGGCTTAAGAGAATGAATATACTTTGAAAGGCTTTATAATGTGATGAAAAGAATATCTGAAATGTACAACTTCATGGTAATCTCAGAACCACGTTTTATTGCAAACAGTGAAAGTATTCTGCTAAATATGTATTTTCTGTGTTTATTCTCTATTGGCTCCTTATTCTCTTTTAAGAGTTCTTATTATTTCAAATCCCATATCATTTAAATCTCCCAATCCTATGTGTTCCCATATCACCACCAGCTGTCTTCCTTCTACATCCAGCATCAAAATACAGCCCTGTTCAACATGAGTTTTTGTTGAAAGCTTAAATGTTCTTCAAAAGGAGATAAAAGGGAACAAGGAGAATATTTAATGGGCTAAATACCAAGATCTGCAAGAGTAGAGCTTAAATTGTAATCAACATGTTTAATACCATATGATAGTTATAATAATGTGCATGCCATATTGTTAGTTCTTGCTGCATTGATAGCTTATTTAGAATGTACTGTATTCCTGTAGCCTCTCCACATACTAAAATACTCAGTATATCTTCTCAGCAGCATATTAAGTTCTTGTATTTAAACATGCAAAGCCTCTTCCATTGGTGTATTAAAATGACTTTTTGAATTTTACTTAATGGAATGAAAAGGAAATTCTGCTGAAACTTGCAGGTTGTCTGTCCTTTATGAAAGGTTCTCAGAGATCAGTGCCATGAGTTGCTGACTCGTCTTCAAGCTGCCCTTCTGAGGCTGGGAAATAGGATTCTGTTTGAAGCATAATTACCCTCATTGTTCCCAAGTGCAGTTGTGGTTACTAACCACAAGAAAGGAAGTTCTAGTGAGACCAAAAACTCCCAAGGAATCTTACTGACATTAATGGCTCTTAAGGTTGTTCATCGCAGCACTTATACTGGATACGTTGGAGGCCTGCAAAGTAATTAAAAAGGAATTTGGATGTTATAAGGAATGTGTGGGCAAATTGCAACTTTAAACGAGTATGCAGAATGTCACAAAGGATTCTGGTGGATGCCAAATTTTATTGGACATGTTCTTCAGAACCACACTGAGAAGGAGAGGAGAGAGTACTGAGACCTCTCCAGTCTCTGCTCAGTGGCAGCAAAGTCCCAATGCAGCCTGCCGGGGGGAAACTGCCAGACCATCATACTACCCATCACCTCTCATCTGAAAGGAAGAAAGAAAAGAAAAGCAGAGAAAGAAGCTGAAGAGGGCAGAGTGAGAAGCAAAAAGAGTTAAAGGGAGAGAAGCAGAAGAGAAAAGAAAGAGACAAGGAGAAACATCAACATAAAGACATTTGAGAGAGGTAAGAGTGACCATATTCTCTGGCAACGCCAAAAGAGATTGACTAATATGTAAAAGTCTTACATCTGCTTGAACTGCCTGTCTGTACCACCTGACTTCCTGTTATTACATTTTTGTCACACTTTTTATGTCAACTGTTTTCCATTATGAATCCCCATGTTCATATTTATAATGGAAACTACCTATGGAACTTGTCACATTGTAATTACATTCTCCCACCAATGTTGCCACTTCCATTGGTGGGGGAGGGTGTAATTATAGCGTGACATGTTTACATAGAAAAACTTAAATTCGTGATGGGGGGGGGGGGGCAAAAGTGGTACAGTTTCATTGTAGGGAGCTGGAATTTAAGGCTTAAGTTAGATACATCAGTGTTACATCTGTTCTAAAATACACACTAAATTCTGGTGGAACTGGGTGCTGGCAGAAGATGTGCCCACCCCTAAAGTGGTATGTGTTTGCAAGTAAGCGCACAACCTGCTGCCCTTTCCCTTATGCTAGGATCACACCTGACTTAACTTAAATTTGTGTAAAAGAGGGGTGAGTTACCTACCTTTGTCTGAAATATCAACTTTGACTGGAGTGATTATAAAGATCTTTTCTCAGCTGTGCTGCTAAGAAAGGATTATGCAAACTGTCTTTCAGCAGTTTCAGGCAGAGAAATCTTTTGCATGCCACCCTTCTGTCATGGAACTCTTACCACAGGGTTCACGATGGGCATTCCCATATATGCCCTTATATTGGATGTAGATCAGGAGCAGGAGAAAAATGAAATGAATGAGGCACACAGGATAAGCTACACCAAAGAAGAAGAAGAAGAGAAACTAGAGGGTACCCTTCCACTAGAGTCTACAGAAAACCATGCTGCTCCCTCAAGAATGTATTAGAGGAGACCTGTTTAAGGAGGCAATGGTTCATTACGGAGACATTGAAGGAACTGTGGGTTCTGTTACAAAATGACCTCCAAACATCCTCTCAAACACAAAAAGCAAACAAAGAACAGATACATCTTGGAACACTGGACTTCATATCACAAAGTAGTTTTACTGTGCACATATATATTTACAACAGGTGCTTCTTTTTACCAACGTGCTTACTCCTGGTGCCTCTCTGTGCTGTTTGTAAATCTATCTTGATGCTATCTGAGGGATAGGGATGCCAGTGCTGCATTGTAGTATCAAAAGCCTCTTGGGATCAAGCTGGCACTTGATTCAAGGTTTCTGAGCCTTAGGAGGACTCTTCAGCAGGCTCCACCATCATTGCAGGTGGATGGGCAGCTGTCATTAGGGTAAAGGGCAGCATCATGAAGACAGATTCTAACCAGCACAGCACTAGAAGAGCCTGCAAGGGATCTTAAAGGGGCAGAAGCTCTGACCAGTTGTCCCACTGAAGGCTTCGGCTGAGACCAGGGTCTTCAACAATAAAAAAAGAAATCAAATTGGAATGAGGAAAGACACTCTGTCTGCCTTTTCCTGTATGTCTCTCTGTATGTCTCTCTCTCTCTCTCTCTCTCTCGAGATTTCTCTGATTCACAGGTGTTAGTAATTAGAATTTCTGACTCATAGGTGTTAATAATTAGAATGTTTCCATTTTCCATTAACAAAATCATGTAAGATAATTAGAGGCTTGCTGCAGGCTTCAAAATTCAACTTAAAAAAAAGTAACATGAAGAAACACACTCTTGCTCCTTTGGCATATGAAGTTTATAGAACACAAAACAAAAGCTGCTGCAGGTATGTATTCAGTACACTGTCATATTTTGCTGATTCCCTGGGCTCGATTTTGCCAGGTCCGAGGAGGTGGGATTGGAGGCTTGTGAGGTGTTAAAATCACAAAAAATGGCGTGCGGGCCCGATCCCGCCTCCATCCCGCCACCGAGCAATTTTCCCAGAATCGGGATAGGTAGGCCCTTAAGGCCCTTAGCAACCACTTAATTGCCTCTATAATCCAATTTTGAGAGGCCTTTCTGATTTTTAGACATTTCCCCCACCCTACACACCTATGCTGGAACACGCCAGGTAATCCTGGCGGCCTCACAAGTGGATTGCTTAGTAACAGCTGCAGCTCCACCATTAAAAAGGAGTTTTCTGCAATCATCATTTGCAGGTGGCAGAACTTTGTTGTCTCAGGTCTGGGGGAACTTTTAGCGGCCTACTCATTGTTGTGGAAGTTTGGAGCCTGAGACCCATCTCCAGTGTGACCTCCTGGGAAACCTCTCTCCCCACCTTGACTGAGCGCTTCCTCAACTGAGGTATATAGCAGAAGCATGGGAACCATTTATTTCCTTTCCTCCTGGACATCAGATTCGGATGAAGACCACCCACGGCAGCAGCAGAACCATGAACAACAGCAGCACCAACAGCAGCAGCAACAACAGGTGCAACAACAGGAGCGCCAAGCTGCTGCTCACCCACCTGAAACTGCACAGGCCAGAAGGCGCCAGAGTGCGACCACATTGCTGTCCGGGATGCAAGGGATGCACTCACGTTGGCAGGATTTGCTTAGCCTGCACAATCAAACACTTTTGTCTCACACCTTCTTACCAGAGCATCGACAATGGACAAGAACCTGCAGATTCCTATCACTCTGACCACCATACTGACTTTTGCAAGTCACCCTAAGCCCTCAATGTGAAAGTCCCATTTGCAAAATGACACAGGCCACAACTTCAACAGTTTGCCATCTGTTTTTCAACTGTTTATGATACCATGACAAGGATGGCTGGTCCAAATACAATTCATCACAGCACCCAAGTGACTACCCTTGTGACTACTTGTGCATTATCTTCCTCTTACGCGTGCTCCTACGGGGTGCTTCCCCTGTGGCTTCAGCAGTTGTGGAGGCCCCTTGCTCACTTTCTTGCTGCTCCTGTCTCGACGCCTTTGGCGGGCGTCCTCTGGGGTTGCGAACCTGTGAGGGCTCGGCACCAGTCTGCTGCTCCTGCAGCTGTGCAGGGGCTGAGACGCCCATCTCAGTTGGGTGAGGACTCTGGTGGGGCTCTGACCGAGGGCTTTGCAGTGGCATGGTTGTGTGAGTGCTTGGAGAGGAGCCCCCACTTCCTTGTTGTCTGCCACCAACATCCCTCTCATGGGTCAGCTCCACTTCAGAGCTAGCAAGTGCTTGACAGCACCTTGCTACACTTCAGGGGGGCCACGAGGACCCGTTTCTGCACTGGAAGTCCTACTCCAGAGGACTTCCATGAAGATCTGGTTTGTATGCTCAATAGCTGACCATCGCTCCTCAAGAGATGTCATTCTATTCTGATCAATTACCATGTTTTCCATAACCTGGCGACTAAGCTCCTCCATGGCCGTAGCCATCCTCTCCTCTACTGTAACCATCCTCTCCTCTACAATAGCCAGCCTTACCATGGAGGTAGCCATCCTTTCCACGGAGGTTGCCATCCTTTCTGCGGTGATGCGTTCATGCGCCAATGCCTCCACAAAGGCTCTGCTCATGTTCACGATGGACTCCTCCATTTGCTCCACACTCGCAGCGACCCTGGAGACAAAACCTGCCAGAGACTCCTGCACCTATTCCTGGAGTTCCAGCACCGCTCTCCTGGATGGACCCGGAGGCACAGGGTCGACATGCAGCTGAGCCGAGCTGGCAGAGTCCTGCGCCCTCCGACGAGGACTCTTCACTGCTGACCCTGTCTCCACCATCTGCTGATGCTCACTTGTGAGCTGTGATACACCAGGTGCCAACACTACTCTATCTCGCGAAGGTCCCACCGAGGTGTGAGTGTCTGCGCTGGTGCTGGGTGCGCTGAATTCTGCTGATGCTGCGCCCTCAGAGGTTGCAGCTTCCTCTGAGGAGTCTGGAAGCTCAGGCTCTTCCTCCTGGACAGTGGGGACGTGGGCTTTCGATGGTCCTGTGGGGGAGTAAAGGAAAGAGTTAGAGATGTGAGGTCAAGGTTACATGCACATTGAATAGTGCAGATTGTTGTGTATGTAATATGTGTGCTACTTTGAACCTATGGACAGGACTGCACTACTTGTTGGGCGTAGTGATACGCAGTACCACTCCTGGCCATAGGGGTATAAATAGTACTGTGGGTACTGATCTCCCCTCAGTTCCCGCCTGTGGGCATGAAGTAAAGACCTACGTATAGTCCCTACCTCCAACCAGTAAAGACCTGTTTGAGTTATACGTTTAAGTCTTTGTGTTAATTGTTCAATACAATACACATACTTAACACTGGCGACGAGTCAGGTTCTTACCCTGCGGCAGTTGAAGAGAGGTTTCAAACATCACCACCCCACTAGAAGCGACAGGCTTTAGGACTCTGAAGCCTCCATCAGCGACTGAGCACTGGAGTGCAGCAAACATCCTGACAGCTTCCAGCGACTGACAGAAGTCTTTCTGCAGTTTCCTTGTTCAACCTAGGTGGTGGGGTAAGCCGTGCAGTGTTGGCTGCAAAGACAGGGCTGGGGAAGTTGGAGAAGATAAGGGCGATCGCAATCCCTGATAAGAGCCGCGCGAGCGGGTGAGCCAGAGGCCGGGAGCCGCTTCAAGTGCGAGGCGCAGCGCGGGCCAGCGATCGGAACCAAAGATAAGGGCCGCACTCGGGGGCTGAAGGGAGACGGCGTCGGGGGACGGGTGAAGACCGCCAAGCGCGGGAAAACCGCCATTTTGTGGGCGGAGGACGACGGCAAGAGCGGGAAGCCGCCATCTTTGATAACAAGTAAACAAAATAAAATCTGAGAAATTGCAAATCTACAATGCCTAAACACGGGAATATTAGCACCTTTGATAGTGACCTCGAAGATTGGGCCATATATGTTGAAAGAGTAAAAAATTATTGTAAGGCCAATAAAATTCATGACCAAGATAAAGCTCTAACATTATTAAATTTAATGGGTGCGAAGACATACGGGCAATTGAAACACCTGTTATCACCAGATGAACCGGCGGATAAGACGTTCGATGAGATTGTTACTGTCCTGAAAGATCATCTAAACCCCACGCCGCTGATGCTAGCGGAACGATTTAAATTTTACGACAGAAGGCAGCTACAGCATGAAAGCAATGCTGATTATTTGCTGGAATTGCGTAAATTAGCGAAATATTGCCAGTTTGGAACGGGACTGACAGAGGCACTTCGAGACAAATTTGTGTGTGGTTTATTTAAACAGGATACACAAAAGCGACTGCTAGAGGAGAATGAGCTGACGCTTGAGAAGGCGGTCACTATGGCAGCAGCACACGAAGCCGCAGCGAGAGGCACGGCAGTAATGCAGCTACGGTCACCGGAGCTCAGTGCACACAAATTGGGTGTGAGTTCTGGCAAATGTTATCGTTGTGGAAAGACAACGCATGATCAGAACCAGTGTTGGTTTAAAAACCAAGAATGTAGAACTTGTGGTAGGCTTGGACATATAGCTAGAGTATGCAGGTCAGGGAAGAAGACCAGCAACAAGAAGTCACCGCAAGGAAAATACGCAAAGGTACACAAGGTGACCGAACAGGAGTCCGATTCAGACGCTAGCAGTAATGAACTGGCTAGCTTAAGCTGTAATGAACTGGCTAGCTTAAGAGTACTCAACGCTGGTAAGGGTGCAGACCTCCAGACAATTTGGGTCACTCTTCAGATAGAAGGAGTCCAAGTAAAACTGGAATTGGACACTGGATCGGCATTGACGGTCATAAATAAGAAAGATTACGGAAAGTTATTCCAACATATTCCCCTACAGGATACGGGGATTAGATTGAAAACATACACGGGGCAAAGAGTGTACCCCATCGGGAAAATAGAGGTTGCAGTGGTCCACAAGGGCGAAGACAGTCAAATAATGGACTTATATGTGATATCTGAAGGAGGTTCTCCACTACTAGGACGGGAGTGGATTAGGAAAATGAATATGGACTGGCATTTCCTACAAACAATAACGAGTGAGAACTCGGTGAAGATAGTCGGCCCAGACTCTGGAACGGATGATGGTAAGCCCAACTCAGGTGCAAAAGACAAAGTTTCAGCACAGAATTCCACTGAGCAACAACAACATAGTTTAACTGTGGATTCTGAGTCTGGCAAGTCTACTGATGTGCCCATTTCTGAGGGACACCGGGCTCGAACTCAACTCCATTTCAAACTACAACAGCAATTAGAACAAATGCTTCGCCGTTGTGAGCAAGAGTTGAATGCAACGAAAGAGTTCTTTGATATAGAGTTGGAGAATCTGGAAAGACAACAGAAGCAGCTGATGGAGAAAATGGAGCAGGAGCACACAAAACATCTGATGTCAGAGGAGTTAACGGTCAGCCAACTCCTGCATATGCTGAAGGACAGGACTCTGAAATGGGAAAAACTTGAACACGAACTTCAATATTCAAACGAAAGGGGTTCGGAGCTCTCAAAGGTTATTGGAAGAGCTGAGGTGGCAACACAGACTGAGATGACTGCAACAGAGCAGCCCTTGGATGCCAAAAGTACGCTGACTCACGTCAACGTAGAACAACAGACCGCTGAAACAGCTGCTCCGGTAGAGGGATTGAATAGTCCGATCAATCAATCTCCAAAAGAAGTTGAAGTAGTAAAATCTCAAATGAGGTCATTAGTAAACGACTTGCTGAAAGCCCAGAAAAAGCTGGGTGAAGAGGTACGCATGAAGAAGTCTCTTCAGGAAAGATGTCTGGACTTGGAACAAAAGCTGGCTAACGCCCAGCTGGGTATGGAGGAAATAGAAGACCCTCTCGCTGGCCTAGATCAGGACGACACCGAATATTACTATGTCCTGTCCTGCCCAACTTGTAACTTCGACTCCCACCATACAGAAATCATGGAGGAGCACCGAAAGTCTACGGAACATCGGGAGAAGGTGGCTCTACTACGGAAAAAGGAGGGAGAGAAGGAGGAACTGCGCATGCAGCTGGCAGCTGACAGTGGAGCCCAGAGAGTCTCCAAGAAGCAGAAAAGGAAAAGTCGAAACAGAAGATGACCCATCTGAACCATTATTACCTCTACCAGATCACACACGTGGTCCCTCCGAACGGAGCCAATTCAGTTCGGAAGTTCAAACTGTTAAATCCATGGAAGGACTATTGAATGAGTCACTCCAGCAACGTGAACCGACTCCACCACAGAGATTGAATCTGTGAACTGTTTTCCGCAGAGACTGAATCTGTGATCTGTTTTGACATGAAGTTATCTATGTATCTATGTTATTCTGTTATGTAAACCTGAAGTTATATATGTATATATGTTATTACGTTATGTTAAATGGGGAGATGACTGTAAAGCTAGGAAGGGAGGAATGTTGTGTATGTAATATGTGTGCTACTTTGAACCTATGGACAGGACTGCACTACTTGTTGGGCGTAGTGATACGCAGTACCACTCCTGGCCATAGGGGTATAAATAGTACTGTGGGTACTGATCTCCCCTCAGTTCCCGCCTGTGGGCATGAAGTAAAGACCTACGTATAGTCCCTACCTCCAACCAGTAAAGACCTGTTTGAGTTATACGTTTAAGTCTTTGTGTTAATTGTTCAATACAATACACATACTTAACACAGATGGTCATAAGTCAATCTGTTGGAGCATCAGATTCATTATCAGTGACTCATGCAATGTCAATGAGAGAGATGCCAAACTATTCTGTCACCAGCTTGCTGTGATGCGCCCGTCTGTCCGTCCCCCACTTGGGAATCCTCCTCGATCCCGGTGATTTCAAGGGCCGCCTCCTCCCAGGGGGTGAGCTGGGCTACTGAGGGTGGCCCTCCTCCTGTCATGGCTCTTTCCCTCTTATTGTGAGCTCTCTTTTCCTGCAATGAGGGACACAAGTGGAGTTTGAGTGAGAATGAAGGAGTGAGTGTAGAGAATCCATAGCATAGATGCTTAGAAGGAAACAAAGGAACCTCCCTGTGTGTTGTAAGTTGTTGTCATTGCATCACAGTGATAGAGAGTGTGAGGGCTGCATGGTAGAATAGTTAAGTGAATGTGACCATAGAGAGAGAGGGAATGGGTAAGGGTGCAGGGATGTAAGTGTCAAGTGGGATATGGAGGAAGAGGTTGGCAAAGCAGAGTGCTGGTGAGGAGAGGCGATGGGGATCAAATTGAGGGTGATGGGAAAGTCATACTCACTTTTCCTGTGCGGAGAAGGTCATGAAACCTCTTCCTGCATTGCAGCCAGGTTCTGCGGCTCATTGATATCCAGTCGACCTTCTCGGCCACTTGCAGCCACACAGCTTTAGTCTGCTGAGGAAGGGAAGAGCACCTCCTTATTAGATCTTTCTCCCTGCACCAGAGCTTGGAGGGAGGGCTCATCAAAGCGAGGTGCACATTTTTGCTTGCTGGTGGACATGGTCGGTAAATGAAGTCCTTCATACAATGTCCAAAGTATTATGTCCGTGTATAATTGAGACACGGACTGCAGGAGTTGATTATAACAAGTCTTTACTGAATGGAGACAACCTGGAAACTGAAACTACAGAAGCCTGCTAGGGCCTTTTATACAGGGGTGGTCACTGCCGGTACTGCAGTCTGAGACCAGTTATTCCCTTAAAGGTACATACACAACACAAAGCGTTTCAAGTCTCCAGAAGAAGCAAGGCTGCATGCAGGCCCTAAATCCAGCAGCGTTGATAACGTCATTGGAGGCGACTTTCTGTATGAAAAGGCTCATTGGGCCAGGGGTTCCCACACGCTGTAAATCAATTGCCTAATTAGGGGAAAATCGCAATTTTTCAACACTTCACTTAGGAGTCGGGGTCCTGACACGAATCCCACCTGACACGCCCCAGCCTGCCCACACTGGCAAAATCCAGCCCCCTGTCTCTGACACACACACACAGCTTCTCTTTTTAATTTTAAATATTTTTAGTGCACATTGTAGCATAATGAAACTGGAGACAAAGCAAAGGGAATGATGGGTAGGAAGAAATCGTTCATAACAATAATAATTGGTAGAGTGTATAAATAGGAGATGATGCTGTGGTCCTTTTCCTGGCCTGGTGAGCTCACTGAATTTCATAAGACTCTAGACCTACATCCTTTGTACAGAACGGCTTGTACTGATGGAATCTACCACCCCACCCAAGCCTCACTATTTTACTCACTCAGTGGCTATCTTAGTGAAAGAGGAGGTCATTCCTGAGTAGCAATTGCTGCAGCAAAATTTCTATGGCTTCCTCATTAAAACAGGCTCCCCTGCCTCTCCCACACTGCTACCAGACATGGCTTGAGGTGCACAACTTATTTCTGCAGCCAATGTTGAAAATAACAATTTTCTCTTTAAGCTGCTGCAGGTTGCAACACATGGGTTCGCTGCCCCTACTGGGTGAGTGCTCAATCCCAGCCAGCGCTCACCCACAACATGCTAATTCCCTGAACCCACAAATAAGGGTGGATTCAAGTGTATTCAACTTGGGCAGGGAAAGGGGAGGGGGAGGAGGAAATTGTCCCCATTACGTCATCAAATAGTAACAATGACTGTTTTGCATTCGTGATTTCTTATTTTGTTGGCATTACTTATTGCATCAATGATTAATGTGACTAATTATGAAACAATATACTAACAGTATTCTTCTAAATAAGAGTTAAAAACAGATGATTGGGGTCCATTTTGATTTTCGGTGACCGACCGGCGGAGCGTGCTTGTCGGCTATCCATTCTGGTGGTGGTGGCTCCTGTGATTTTGAGGCTCCGGCCTCATTTACATTTGCCAGGTGAGTTGCAGGGTACCAAACAGACGTTCTGACACAGCTTGCCAGATTCGGCAAAGGAAAACAGGCTGGAGCTGCCACCAAGAAGGCAAGTTGGGGAGGCGGCAAAGGGGTCGCAATCGCGTAGGGTGGGAGTCCCAGGGTGGCAGTGGCCCAGATTATTTTTGTGGGCCGTAGAGGTGTGCTCCTGTTCCTTTGAGGCCCACAAACATAATTCAAGACTAACCTTTACAGGGTCTTTTTTCCTCCATCATCCATGGAACTGGTCAAAGCCTACACTGCGCAGGCTGCAGCCAGTTCCTACTTAAAATGACAATCAGGGCGCTATTGCATACGATCCCCATTTCCATATTAAAAGAGGTCTATCACCTAAAACAGGCGGGCGCTTTGGACACCCAGAAGAAAGCCCCTTTTAAAATGGCGCTGAAGAAATTGCTGGTGTTAACAGGACGGTAAGGCTATCGATCTCATTTTGAGGTTGGTACCACCCTGTTAAAGCTAGATGAATGGAGTGAAAATCAACCCCTTTGTGTTTACCTTGCTTCAAATGGGGGAGCGAACTTTCAATTTCAGCAGGGGACGTAAAATAGGTAATATTGAATCAGGGCAGGTGGGTGTTACTTCACTTTGTTCTTGGGAAACCAGCTTAATTAGTTTGTTTCAAATGACTTGCGTTTTGCAGTCATTAACAGGATGGGACTCAGTAAATTGGTCCCAGTCATTCACTTCAGAATGAGGAATTATTTCTATGAATCACATTGTTGTGTAACGATGGGTCTTGGTATGTTATTTCTGAAAACTTATATGTATCAGCTGAGATTACCTGCACTCCCGCCGCTGATTTTTCTGGGGGGACTGGAAAGGGAAAGGGCAATGTTGGTCCTTGGTGTCCAGTGTTGTTGTGGGCGCAGGGTCCATTTAAAATGTCCATGACCAAATAGTCTATGCCATTAATTGCAGACTGATCAGTTGCATAGGTTTAGGTGCCAAATTAATAAAAAATAAAATTTTCGCCAACAGCACAGAGGCTTCCCACAAGGCTATGTTGTGGTAGCCCTCCAAACAGACTCCCCGGTGGCAGGGAACCCACCCAAAATATTTAAATGACTCCGAGGCTGACAGTCCCACCATGCCGAAGCTGCACTCAAATATCTCGACTATCAAGTCAATTATTATATATCAGTACCATATTATGAAACATTTACTTTTTTGTGATAAATCCATGTAGTGGAACAAGAACTCGAAGAGGCGATATCTTAGAATTAGCACGAGTACTTTATTAACAACTGTGTAGCAAACAAAACAGGCCTGCATCCTGGCATTCCACCTTTGCTGACCTTGACAGGAAGCAACCCCCTGACCTTAACTAGTGGCAGCACTGGCTACAGCACCACCTGGTGGATAACCTTAATCATAACATCCCAGATTACTATATTTTTCTTCCCAATTTTGTCGGCTGCTCTGTGGAAGGTACTGAGTCAGGGTGGGGTACAGGCCCATGGATGCTGGTAACCTTCTGACACTGCCCTCAAATGATCATTCTTTGAGTGTGGACCAAGATAACAAGTGTTAGCAGCCCATTTGACCATCAACTTGATGTCTGAATACAGACACACACTTTACAGCGGTAGTCACTGGGTACAGATCAGGAACAGAAATCTTGGCTGATTTTTTTCCCCCTGTCTCTAGCCTGGGGATGATGAGGTCAGTTATAGTGCCCCCACTAATGATCTGGCTGAGTGAGATCAGTCTATTTAACAAAGAGGCTTTGAATACTATGCCAGCTTGTGCAAGTTGTGATACTAACTATGAATTTGATTTTCTTTGACTTGTAAAATCATTTATTTATTTTCCTAACTTAAATGTGTTAGATATATTACTTTTCATCATTTCAGTGCCCTTTTTCTTAATGCTGGTAAAGAGTTAGTTTAGTCAGATTCAGCCTCTAATAATTGATTTAATTGGTGTGTTAGTCAGTGTGTCATGATCTATTAAAACTGAGTTCAACAGTATGTCAAACTGCAGAATTGCACTAATTACCTTAAGTGTTATTTTACTTCTGTGTATACATGCTGTAAACCTAATGCACAAATGATGATCCAGTAAGTTGCTAAGAAATGTTTCAATCTGTTGTAGTAGCCAGCTTCTCTTCATATCACAGAATCATAGAAATTACAGTCATTTATCCCATTTCACCTGTCTCAGTGCTAGCTTTTCAACTAATGCAAGGTACTCAAATCCTATTCTATGTAGCATGTAAGTTATTGTCATTTTATGTGATTTATTTTTTGTGTTGAGAAACATATTCAAAAGCTGCAACCTAAGAAGCTTCATTGCACAAAATACCAACAAGTCTATTATTTTAATTATAAGATATGATCAGTGAATGAGAACACCTGGTACACCTGACATGACTGGTGACCCGGAAATTTATTTTTTGTGAGTTTTTGTGCTTATAAAAGTAAGGGATATTAGTGCTGGGGAATGGAACATGTTTACATTTTGGGTACGCGGAATAAGCATCTAGTACTCACAAGTCCAGTAAAGCTTGTGAGGAAAATTCTCATTGCAGCAGGTCTTAGCTTTTATTAACACAGTTAGGAATAACAAATCTGTTGTGGGTAAAGTAACATCATCTTTGTATTACCAGCAGAATCAGTGCACCCTGTGTATACGAACAAAACAACAGTTTGTGCTATATTCTAACACAGCATCGCTTTAAGCACTTAGAACAAAACAATTCTGGAAAATAATTTCTAACCAAACTCTCTTCCCAAGAAAATCTAAGTTTGTTCATTTGTAAATATTTTGTTCCAATAACCATAAGCTGTTCTTCATTTTCCAACACTTGACTGAACTCTGCCATTTGATTATCTTTACTGGGAACAGTGACTTCTTATAATTGCAGAGAGATGAACAAAGTTCTTTTGACTTCATTAAATATTCAGCTTGGTTAATGTTTTGCTTTATTTGGCTTTGATGAGTCATCATCACTCTGATGAATTTGTTTGGTGTTCCTGCCGCATCAGATATTGTTAGCTGCAAAATTAACTTTCACAGTGAATTAACCTCTGTGCTGTGAAAGGTCAGTATACTTCATGGCTCACCAACATTTCAAACATCCAATTAAAAATAATTTATACAAGGGTGTAAATTATTGGCAAAGTAATGCTGGAATTAATAATAGATGCTACACTGTGTGTCAAAGATAATTCTAGAAAGGTATAATTTCTGATATACATTGGTCAAGTTCAAGTACATTGTTTGTATTGCATAATGCACTGTACTGTTTAAGATCATTTCCTAAAAAAATCAATTGTTCTAAAAGGATGCTTTGAGAACTAATATAGCAAAAGTATATAAAGGGCCTTACAAGCCTGAATTAAGTAATATACTGCCATGAGACTATGAAGGGCAATAACAATTAAAATACCCTACAAAATCATGCAACTGCATTGTTTATCAGTCTCTGCACTATTATTAAATGTCTTGCATTTACCAATAGTGTCACACAGCTGAAAGTGTAGTCTCAGAGGTGTCACACCTCATTATATCACATATCATGATTGACTTTATAATCACTGAACTAATACCAAACAAATATATGAATTTCTGAGTCAACTGAAATTGTAAATGAAGTTAACGTTTGACAGGACAATTTTTTAAATGTTGAAAACAATATTTTTTAACATGTTGTTATTGACATCCTACATGAAGAAGATCATTATTGGAATCAGTAACAATAAATCTAAAGTAACACAGAGGGTAGATCTGAGACATTTTTATCTTAAATATTTTCATTTCACTTACCTTTGATTGGGGGTAATTTTAACTTTGGTTGATAGTGTAAAATGAGCGTTATTGATTCAACCGCCCATTATATATCTGTCCTGATCGTCATTTCCATTAACTTCAATGGAAGTTTGACTGGAAAAAAAGAAAATCACAGTATATCTGTCAAACTCAATTGGAAATGCCAATCAAACATGTTTTAAAAGACATATATGATATTTGTATATAAATTGAATGGCTTGGCCATCTTCCTGGGAATAAATTAACCTGCTTCAAGCGCTCTAGATGAACTGTGAAATAAGAACAATGGTTGCAATAAATAATACATATCAAAGCCTTCCTGAACTATAACAGACACTTTGGGCTGCTGCTTCCACCCACAACCCCAATTCCTTTGATGCAACCCTGACCCCCAAGCTTGCCATGGCCACAACTTGATCCAGCCATGTGGACACACTTCCAAAGTAGCAAGCGGGAGATCAAGAGGACCACACCGAAATTCTCACCCATAGAATTTTACAACAGAGAAGGCAGCAATTTAGCATGTAAAAGCACATCAGCGTGAGGAAAGTATCTGTGGTAAGTCGAACCTTTCCCAGGCTTTCCTCTGCCCTAGCCCTGATCTTGCGTCTTTCTTTAGTTTCTGATCCATCTCCCCCCTGCCCTCTCTGAGCTCATCTCGCTCCTCCTCCCTTGACCTCCTTCACACTAAACTTCTGACCACCCAACTTCCCTTTCTAGCCCACGTGCCAGCTGATATTGTAAATGGTTCCCTCTCCTCAGGTACTGTCCCCCTCCTATTATAACCGGTATCATTACCCCCATCCTCAAAAAGCCCACCATTGACCCCTCTGTCTTTGCAAACTACCATTGTCTCTCCAACCTTGATTTTGTCTCCAAATCCATGGCCATTTTCCCATAACTGCATGTTTAACTCTCTACAAACAGGTTTCCTGCCGCAGTACTTTAAAGGTCTTAATCATAGCCACAAATGACATCCTCTGTGACTGTGATCTTGTGCATTTTCTTTCCAAATCTTCCTTGACCTCTCTGCCACCTTTGACATGGTCAACAACACCATCCTCCTCTAATACCTATCTTCCATTGTCCAGTTCAGTGGTGCTGCCCTTGCTTGGTTCCACTCTGACCTATCCAATCATAGCCACAGTATCTCCACCAATGGCTTCTCTTCCTGCCCTTGTATCATTAACTCTGGAGTCCCCCAAGGATCTACCTTGGCACCCTCCTCTTGGCGATATCATCTGAAAACATAGGGTCAGGTTGCACATGTACGCTGATGACATCCAGCACTACTCCTCCTCCACCTCCCTCAATCCCTTCACTGGCTCTGTGTTGTCAGACTACTTGTCTGACATTCAGTCTTGGATATCCACAATTTCTTTCAGTTAAACATTGGGAAGACCAAAGCTATTGCTTCTGGGCCCTGACGCAAACTCCATAACTTTGCCACCTACATGCATGCACGCATACACACTTTATTTTTTTTAAAACACTCAATTTAAATTTTAGCTGAATAAAGCTTTTGATATTTGTCCTTAGCTTTTCTTCAAATCACTATGGAAAATAGCCAAACAGATTTTGTTAGACAGAGAAACAATCTATCATTTGGCTAACTTAAATGCAATTAAAGCATCCTGGAAAATTGATTCAATTGGATTACAAACAAACTATGTTAACCAGTTCTTACATATGGAAATGCTTTTATTAAATGTTTCCATGGGAATCTTCAATATTAAATGTTAACATAAAAGTGTAACCAAAAAATCGTGACAACAGGAAGTAAGATTTGTAGACAGGAAGTACGCTCATAAGTAAGATTTTTAATAATCTCTTCGTGTTGTTGATGGGAAAGACCTGGGAGTAATTATTAAGCAAATAAAAGTTTGATGGTGACAGAGGATTCGCAGGTGGGTGAGGGAGTGGAGTAGTAAGTCTGTGGACGAACTTTTGGCTGTATTTCGGCGGCAGGAGAGGGGAGGGGACCGAGTGAGCCAAGGTCTAACTTTCAGCTATAACTTAGTGGGGGTGCAGTCAACGCACAATTTTTTTGGTGTTTGGCAGGCAGGAGAACATACTGTTTTGTTTTATTAAAAAAAATTTCTGGCAAATAAAACTTACCTGAAATTAGATGAAACACAAAGTAACATCTGGACCGAGATAAATTTGCCACAGCAAATAATTCTTGACAGTCCACTGTTTGAATACTAAATTACAATCATAAACTGTTTGCATACAAGAATCCTAGTGTACATGCTTACGTAGGCAATTTACAAGGTTAACTTGAAAAGTAAGTAAGATTATGTGGACAGGAAAGTACAAGACATAATGACATCCTTGCATTTTAAATTGGTGTCAACAGCCTAAATATAGTTTGTAAAAATACTGCCAGGCAAATGTTTCTTGGTGTAGAGTATCTCAGAAACTGCTGTGGAAGAGTATGTTCTAGTGGCTATAAGGGAGTAAACTCAATTTATAATCTTTGCAGATGGAAATATTGTGCTTTGTTTTTATGGGAATGGCAAAGTCTTAGCCTTGGCCTGCTAACCACAGTGTAAAGATACAGTATAGATATTATATTAAAGGCATGTGTGGAGCCAACAATTTAAAGTGTGAAAAAGTAAAGTAATATTTTTAAGGGAATTGATGCCATGGTAAAGCATCTGGAAGACATTGCATCACGTTGATACACAGAGGTGAATACAATGATGTAATCTAAAACATGGTGACATCATGATTCCCATAATGTTTATTGCTACAACTTCATAATATTTCCCCCCAATATTCTCCCTGAAAGCAAGGACTCTTGGAGGGGTACAGATCTCTAGGCACTAGCACCCCTTGTGTACTTCATCCAACTGGCCCTTCTTTGCACAATTCTTGATAATTAATTCTGGCAAGCCTACTGGCTAAAGCGGGCATCACAGTCAAACTTCAGCCATCTCTTACCTGTTCAGGAGCAAGAACTGTGGCAAGTTTTTTTCCTTCTATGGGGAAGGGGGGGGGTGCTAGTGCCAACCGCAGTGCCACACCACCATCCTGAGTTTGTCTACTTCCGCATAGCTCAGCAATTGAATTGGAAATTTTCCTGCTGTGTACGGTACCTGTATCAGTACCAAAGCATGTAATGCATCTTGACACTGCATCACTGGGAAGCCACTAATATATTTTCAATCTTACCCATAGTAAACTAAGATAAAGGATGAAGGCTCCAAAATTCCTCAGGCCACAATCCTGGTGGTTGCACTGAGATCGAGCCCAAGGATGTCCTCCACGCTGACCCCATCAGAGTTTGTGGGGTCAGTGGGAGAACATTTCATTAGCATAGGGCTGGCAGGTGCCAATACCACTATGGGTGCATCTTTAACAGCTGCCTGTCCCATGCCCACAGAAAGTTTCCCAATTTCCCACCCTTGGGGTGGTAGTTTACCCAGGCCTCACCTCTGCCCCTTCCATTCCAACCACTTTCTCCTTGGCCCCCTCAACAAGGGTGATGATCTGAGTAATTTTTTTTTTTAATGATTTCTGAAATCTTCAGGGTTCTAGGCCGTTTTACTCGTCCTGGATTTCCACTCACTTGGCATACTGACTGCTACTACTACATCAGCCTCAATTACCCAAACAGAAGTTCCGCACCTACTGGACAGCCAGGAAACTCTCAGGAATCCTGAGGGCTTCATCATTCTTCCACCGTGATTTTGGTGGGAGGTTGGCAGAACCCCTGAAGAATTTGGGGGCTGAAAAGTTTGCTTTACAGTAGATACAAGTCTAGAAATTACTCTTAATGTATGACATTCCTTTGTCTGCTATTTTAATAGAAGAGTCATCCTATTTATTGTAAGTGAGTTAGTGTCTCTGCTAAAATAGTGGACAAAATGCCTGCTGTCGCACAAATTTTCTGTGACATTTGCAGGATTTTTGGAACTGAATTGCTCCAAAATTTCATAATACTTCCAATATCTAGGGTCTGAAGTAGAGAAATAGAGAGGTTTTGTGAACTTTAGTAGGGGGAGCATGTAACGAGAGATTAGCTTTACTATTTACATCTGCTCACTCTCAATAAACACATTTGAGATTTACAATTGAACCTGGGTGCAGTGAATTACTATAATTTTGATAAGCGCAAACTATTACCACCTCGTTACACAGTTGGCTAGTTATATAGTATTCCTATAGTCAATTCTTCTGCATGTCATTTATCCACACAATTTTTTGCCAATCCACTTCTTCAATCAGCAGGCTTCTACAGAATTATTTGAATGTAAAAATGTTAATGTTTTTGAAGGGAAAACATCACATAAGCTTTTCAAGTTCAACAACAGATGGGGGCAGACTAGGGGTTGGGCAGTGGTTGTGATTACTGCTTAAATACCGATCTTTGCTTTGCCGAAAATGAAAATGAATTTAAAACTTAATAAATTATGGGTGTAACTTCCAACTTGGGTGGGATTGTAAGATGGACGATGATGAATCGGCTGCCTGTTACACACTCCGCCCAGTTTTCCTTTCCATTGACTTCAAGGGGAGGCCGATCTGATATCGTCTGTTTTACACCCCTGCCAAAGTTGAAAGTTGCAATCCGTGTTTTCACGCTGTAAGATACAGAAACAGAAAAACATCTTTTAAAATAAAGTACTTGTTGCTGCCATGTTTAAGTTTTGGATACTTTTGGGCTCACTCAAAAACTAGACGGTCCGGTTCCAAACTGGACAGGTGGATACTCTTGTACGATAGCAAAATACTGCAGATGCTGGAAATCCAAAATAACAACAGAAAATGCTGGAAAAACTCAGCATGCCAGGCCACATCCGTGGAGAGAGAAATAGAGTCAACGTTTCAGGTCGAAACCCTTTGTCAAGACTGAAAAAGTGCAGGAAATGAAACAAATTAAAAGGCCAGTTTGGGGGCTGGGAGAGAACAAAAGAGAAGTGAAGAGACATTAAGAGGTATTCAAAACGAGACGAGATGGTGATAGGACTAGTGGAGACAAAAGACGGCTCTAGATTAGGTGTGAGGTGCGCTGGCAGAATGGGAGACAGCTGCCATGTGGGAGAGAAAAAAGGAGGGGGAGGGCCAAAACAAAGGTGTGGATAAAAAATATAAGTGAAAATGTAATGGGGGCCGAGGTTATGATCTGAAATTGTTGAACTCGATATTGAGTCCGGAAGGCTGTAAAGTGCCTAATCGGAAGATGAGGTGCTGTTCCTCGAGTTTACACTGAGCTTCCGTGGAGCAATGCAAGAGCCCGAGTACAGTGAGGTCTGAGTGGGAATGGGGCGGTGAATTAAAATGACAGGCGACCAGAAGCTCGGGGTCATCCTTACGGACTGAACGGAGGTGTTCCGCAAAGCGGTCACCCAATCTGCATTTGGTCTCCCCAATGTAGAGGAGACCACATCGTGAGCAGCGAATACAGTGTACTAAATTGCAAGAAGTACAAGTAAATCGCTGTTTCACCTGGAAGGGGTGTTTGGGGCCCTGGACAGTGGGAAGGGGGGAGGTATAAGGGCAGGTGTTGCATTTCCTGCGCTTGCACGGGAAGGTGCTGGGCGAAGGGGAAGGGGTGCTGGGGGTGATAGAGGAGTGGACTAGGGTGTCTCGGAGGGAGTGGTCCCTACGGAATGCTGAAAGGGGAGGAGATGGGAAGATACGTTTGGTGGTGGGATCACGTTGGAGGTGGCGGAAATGGCGGAGGATGATCTGCTGAATGTGGAGGTTGGTGGGGTGAAAAGTGAGGACAAGGGGAACCCTATCGTGGTTCTGGGAGGGAGGGGCAGGGGTGAGGGCAGAAGTGCGGGAGATAGAATGGACACAGTCGAGGGCCGTGTCAACCACAGTAGAGGGGAGTCCTCGGTTGAGGAAAAAGGAAGACATGTCGGAAGCACTGGTGTGGAAGGTGGCATCGCCGGAGCAGATGCGGCGGAGACGGAGAAACTGGGAGAATGGAATAGAGTCCTTACAGGAGGCTGGGTGGGAGGAAGTGTAGTCCAGGTAGCTGTGGGAATCAGTGGGCTTGTAGTGAATGTTGGTCAATAACCTATCCCCAGAGATGGAGACAGAGAAGTCGAAGAAGGGAAGAGTCGGAAATGGACCATGTGAAGATGAGGGAAGGGTGGAAATTGGAGGCAAAATGAATGAAATTGTCTAGTTCAGGGCGCGAGCAGGAAATGGCACTGATACAAGCATCACTGTACCGGAAAAAGAGGTGAGGGAGGGGACCCGAGTAGGACTGGAACAAAGAGTGTTCCACATATCCCACGAAAAGGCAGGCATAGCTAGGACCCATGCGGGTACCCATAGCAACACCTTTGATTTGGAGGAAATGAGTGGAGTCAAATCAAAGGAGAAGTTGTTCAATGTGAGAACAAGTTCAGCCAGGCGGAGGAGGGTGGCGGTGGATGGGGACTTGTCGGGCCACTGTTCAAGGAAGAAGCGGAGCACCCCCAGGCCATCCTGGTGGGGGATCGAGGTGTAGAGGGATTGTACGTCCATGGTGAAAAAGAGGCGGTTGGGGCCAGGATACTGGAAACTGTTAAAGTGGCGGAGGGCGTCCGAAGAGTCGCGGATGTAAGTGGGAAGAGACTGGACAAGGGGAGAAAAGATAGAGTCGAGATAGGAAGAGATAAGTTCCATGGGGCAAGAACAGGCTGAAACGATGGGTCTACCAGGGCAGTCCTGTTTGTGGATCTTGGGAAGGAAGTAGAAGCGGGCTGTGCGGGGTTGGGGAACTATGAGGTTGGTGGCCACGGAGGGAAGATCTCCAGAGGAGATGAGGTCAGTGACAGTCTTGGAAACGGTGGTTTGATGGTTCAATATCGAGTTCAACAACTTCAGATCATAACCTCGGCCCCCATTACATTTTTACTTATATTTTTTATCCACACCTTTGTTTTGGCCCTCCCCCCCTTTTTTCTCTCCCACATGGCAGCTGTCTCCCATTCTGCCAGCGCATTTCACACCTAATCTAGAGCCGTCTTTTGTCTCCACTAGTCCTATCACCATCTCATCTCGTTTTGAATACCTCTTAATGTCTCTTCACTTCTCTTTTGTTCTCTCCCAGCCCCCAAACTAGCCTTTTAATTTGTTTCATTTCCTGTGCTTTTTCAGTCTTGACAAAGGGTTTCGACCTGAAATGTTGACTCTATTTCTCTCTCCACGGATGTTGCCTGGCCTGCTGAGTTTTTCCAGCATTTTCTGTTGTTATTTAGGTGGATACCCTTGGTGTTATCTTCACAAAAAAGTATTTGGTGACTTTAAAATAAAATTGTTTACATAAGTACAGTGAAATGACGTCAAATAAGCAGCATCAATCATCGATGGCATTGAAAATGGTGCACAACATTTCAGCCTCTCCCCATCCTTAAGCAAAAGATTTGCCAATATGCTATTATGAATGGCTTGCTTCTGCTTCACTACATTTGTCAGATTAAGAGTTTATTTTTGAGCCTGTTTATTTACAAGATACACAACATTAGAGTTTGTCATACTTAACATTTTCTGCAGCACCAAGTAGAATTGAATGAGACAACTCAGCTTTTTTTACACTGAATGTGGCCAGACAGGCTGTAGCAGGTTTTCATACAATAGTCACCAGCTCGAAGGCTCTGCTGTGTTGGCGCTCTATCAATAACATTGCCTCCACTATGTACATGCAGCCATCGCCTGGAGGTCTGTGAACTCCCTGGAAAGGTCAGTGCTGTTTATACTGTGTGCTGGCTGCATCCTATTGGTACAAAAGGGCCTGTGAAATCCATTAGTACGCCCTGGAAAATAGTTTCTGTTTGTGTTGGAACATTGGTTTATGCACTGATAAAATGAACTCTTTTTGTGCTTGCTGCTCTGTACTATGGCCGTTTCAAAGCTATGTTTTTTGGTTTTGATTTACAACTCTGCATACTAACCACATCATATTTCATTACCTGTAAAATAGAAAGAAAATCATGAATAGCATTTTATAATACAGCTGTGATATATTTGAAGCAACACGAGGTACAGCTTTCAGTTGGAGGAGGCTAATAGAAGGTTTGGGAATCTATAGCGTAAAAGTTGCAGTACTGTACATTTTTTGTGCTGGCCTGCAGAGACCATTCTGCTGAGTTGCATTTCACAAGTTCACAGCTGCAGCAATGACAATGGATGTGAATAGAGGAGTGCACACCAAAACGTAAAATTAACTTTGCAGTAAATATATTCCGGGAGAATAGAGATAAGCCCAAAATCTGAAACGGACTCATTTCATGAGAATCAAAAGTTGACTTTACCTATACTCCTCAGCAAGAGTAAATCTGCTCTATATTCACTGTAATTTATAGAGCAGTTCCACTTATGTGCAACAGTTTGGGTAAACTCAGCCCCAGTTACATGGAACTCACAGCCTATAGTGGAGTATGGGGGCAAAGAGTAAAAATTAAGAGAAAAAGGGAAACAAAACAAGAATAAATAGAGAAAAACAAGTACTTCACAAGCAGGTGGTAATGTCTACCCAAATGACAATGGCAACCTATGCGCTTTACTGAAATCCTGGTGACCTTTCTCCACAGGAACTGGTGTCTTCTCCAACGCGGGATTCTCCTGGTGTCCATCTCCCTCCAGCATAAAGTTTTTTTTTTGCCAATACCTCATCTACATTACAAGGGAAATGATGATGTCGATCTTGCTAATTCATCCACTCCATATTTTTACCATAACAGAAATAAAAAAAACAATCAAAGTGTTTAAAAATGGTTATGCTTTAGGAAGACAGACGGCAAGAAAACCCCAGCCCTTGGAAGAGAATCAGGAGTCTTGCTGTAAGAATAAGAGAAACCCAGGTTCACTGGTTACAAAAGAAAAGCTTCTGCAGCCAAAATAAACTGAGTACCACCTCATAAAATATTCAGTTTAAAGTAGTTTTTAAGCAACATGTTGGAAGTTGTTTACAGACTCAAAGGCCCTGATATTTCCAGAGAGTGTGCGGGGGCGCCTGTTAGTGGCTGGGAAACCCGGAAACACCGGGAAGGCGGTGGTCCTGCTGAATTTAACGGCAGTACCTCATTAAAATTTTTAGCAATCGGATCGTGGGGGTGGGGGGGGGGGGGGTAAGGGGAGATCAGATCACGGGGGAGAGGCCAGATTGCAGGGGAGAGATCGGATTGCAGGGGAGAGATCGGATCACAGGGGAGATCATATCGTGGGGGAGAGATCGGATCGTAGGGGAGATCATACTGCGGGGAGAGAGATCGGATTATGGGGGAGAGGCCAGATTGCAGGGGAGAGATCAGATCACAGGGGAGATCATATCGCGGGGGGAGAGATCGGATCGCAGGGGAGATCATATCGCGGGGGGAGAGATCGGATCGCAGGGGAGATCATATCGCGGGGGGAGAGATTGGATCATGGCGGGGAGAGATCGGATCGCAGGGAGGGAGGCAGATCGAGGCAGGTTTGCTTGAAGGGCCGTATGGAAGCACTCCGGCTTCTCCTGGCCCACAAGTAGTGCTGGAAAAGCACTTACGTGCTGGGTCTGGCAACTGCCGCCTCCCTTTACCTGCTGGGTTTTCCGATCCCAGGCAAACCCGGCCTGCAGCCATTAAGTTGCTCCCAAAATCTGGGGCATGTAGTCTCATTAACTTATTAAAATCGCTGACCCGCCTCTCCAGAGCGGGTTACTCTGCCAACCTCAAACCCATTGCAGATAAACCAGACGTAGGCGTGTTTCCGGTGGTTTGAGGTGGGGTTTCACATTTCTACCAACTGGTTGAGGATTAAAATTCCCCCCATAGTATAAAAATCTACAAATGGGACTATAACATTTTATTTGTGATAATTCCTTTAGAATGGTGTTTGTACCAACTCATCCTTCACAAAGTTATAAAACACTAAATTGCTGATCATTATGTAGTCTGAAATTACAGATCACACAGAATATTTAATTACATGATTCATCGAATGAACCAAAAATAGAAGTGCAACAGTTGTAATGCCTGCAGTTAGAGTCCTCTCCTCCAGTCACAGAGCTAAGCTCAGTGATCCCTCTACATAGGAATCCAGGTGCTCAGCCACAAAGAAAAACCCTGTGGTAGTATATATTGTTAATTTATAGTGTGGTTGACCACTTGGTCACATTATCTACAATTCAAGGAATGCTATCCTGCTCATGGTGCAGATGCCCATTCCTTTCAGTCGGAAAGGTTCAAAAGGAAGTCGTTTCGTCAGTTGTGGACAGGATACTATGGGACAAGATGGCGGAATTGGCAAGAAGCAGCTAGACCAGAGCAGACCAGACTAGTAAAGGCTTCATGTGCTGTACATCTGCAGCATGCTGGCACAGATCCAAACAACCACAGTAACTCACACAGGTGATTTCTGGCAGGAGATAGCTCATGCAAAAGTTAAAGGGGTAGATTTTCACCCTCACCACCTAGGTGGTGATGTGGCGGAATGGATTGCCCGCCCGTTATAGAGCCAGCCTAATTTTCACATTTCAGATTACTCACCAGGCGGTCAAGACAAAAATCTACCCCAAAGTGTCGTACTAGGGCACATTGTGGAAAATTATTACCACAGACTACAAGTTTCTTCCCTTTATTTTGTTCCTTCTACATTCCACCTTAATCATTTTGATTGTGTAAAATATACAATAAACAAAATATTTTTCCCTTATCTAGCACTTCTGTAAGTGAATAAAGCTTACTACAAAACCAATAATGGTAAATGAAGCAACTATATTTAAAGGTAAGCTTGAACCTCAGGAAAAATATGATAAAAGACAATAGTTTAACCATCATGTCCACCATGTCCTGCAATGCTCTGACTTACCCTTTTCCATTCTTGTTTTTAATCACACTACTGTATCAGCATCAATAGCCTTGGCTCAGTGATAGCACACATACATCATACATAGTCTTACATAGTATTTACAGCACAGAAACTGGCCATTTGGCCCAACAGGTCCATGCTGCTGTTTAAGCTCCACAGGAGCCTCCTCCCACTCTTCTTCATCTAACCCCATCAACAGATCCTTCTATTCCTTTCTCCTCATGTGTTTATCCAGCTCCCCCTTAAATGCATCTATGCTATTCCCCTCAACTATTCCTTGCGGTAGCGAGTTCCACATTCTAACCACGCTCTGGGTAAAGATATTTCTCCTGAATTCCCTAATGGGTTGATTGGTAACTATCTTATATTTATGGCTCCTAGTTCTGGTCTCCCCTGCAAGTGAAAACATCTTCTGTACATCTACCCTAGCAAATCATTTCATCTTAAAGACCTTCATCAGGTTACCGCTCAGTCTTCTCTTTTCTAGAGAAAAGAGCCCCAGCCGGTTCAATCTTTGCTGATAGGTATAACCCCTCAGTTCTGGTATCATTCTAGTAAATCTGTTTTGCACCTTCTCCAATGCCTCTATATCCTTTTTATAATATGGAGACTAGAACTGTGCAAAGTACTCCAAGTGTGGTCTAACCAAGGTTCTATACAAGTTTAACATAACTTCTCTGCTTTTCAATTCTATCTGAGACAGAATGGTAAATGAAGCAACTATATTTAAAGATAATCTCGAACCTCAGGAAATGTTAGTTAGACTTAATGAAAATAGCCCTGAAAGTTCTGGGACCTGGTGACACAAAACCACCATTATTTGGGCAAGAAGGGAAAGTTTTTGGGTCAGTACCTGCTTATGCTGGCTCTTCATTCAAAATTAGTCCATTCAAAATTCTGCTGGAAGTGGGGCGGGCACTTCTTGTGTCTGGCCCTTCTGTGCAGACGTCGCAGAAATAGATTGGACTGGTGGGATGATGCCACCTGCCAAAAATCCCACCAGTTTTGCATGGAGTACTAGTGTGCTAGAACCAGATCCTGATGGTAGTGGAGCCCATTTTACTGTCAGAGGCTGGTTTCCCGATGGCAATATATACAAGGTCCCGCATAATAGATTAGTGTGTAAAGTTAAGGCACATGGGATTTGGGGCAAGGTATTGACTTGGGTAGAGAACTGGTTGGCAGACAGAAAGCAAAGAGTTGGAATAAACGGCTCTTTTTCCGAGTGACAGGCAGTGACTAGTGGGGTACCGCAGGGATCGGTCCTTGGACCCCAGCTATTCACAATATATATTAATGATCTAGACAAGGGAACGAGATGTAATATCTCCAAGTTTGCAGGCGACACAAAGCTGGGTGGGCGTGTGTGCTGTGAGGAGGATGCCGAGAAACTCCAGGATGATTTGGACAGGTTGGGTGATTGGGCAGAAGCATGGCAGATGCAATATAACGTGGATAAATGTGAGGTTATCCACTTTGGTGTCAAAAACAGGAAGACAGATTATTATCTGAATGGCAATAGATTGGGAGAAGGGGAAGTGCAACGAGACCTGGGTGTCCTTGTGCACCAGTCGCTAAAGGTAAGCATGTAGGTGCAGCAGGCGGTTAAGAAGGCAAATGGTATGTTGGCCTTCGTAGCGAGAGGGTTTGAGTACAGGAACAAGGATGTCTTGCTGCAGTTGTACAGGGCCTTGGTGAGACCACATCTTGAGTATTGTGTGCAGTTTTGGTCACCTTATCTGAGGAAGGATGTTCTTGCCATGGAGGGAGATCAGCGAAGATACACCAGGCTGATACCTGGGATGGCAGGAATGACGTATGAGGAGAGATTGGGTCGATTGGGCTTATACTCGCTGGAGTTTAGAAGAATGAGAGGGGATCTCATTGAAACTTATAAAATTCTGACAGAACTGGACAGACTAGATGCAGGAAGGATGTTCCCGATGGTCGGGGAGTCCAGAACCAGGGGTCACAGTCTAAGGATAAGGGGTAAGCCATTTAGGACAAAAATGAGGAGGAATTTCTTCACCCAGAGAGTGGTGAACCTATGTAATTCTCTACCACAGAAGGCAGTAGAGGCCAATTCATTAAATATATTCAAGAAGGAGTTAGATATATTTCTTAAGGCTAAAGGGATCAAGGGATATGGGGAGAAAGCAGGGACAGGGTACTGAATTTGGATGATCAGCCATGATCGCATTGAATGGCGGAGCAGGCTCGAGGGGCCGAATGGCCTACTCCTGCTCCTATCTTCTATGTTTCTGTGTTTCTATGTAATCGATTGTAGAGTGATCAGTTACTATAGGTTAAACAGCAAATTTGAAATATGACCACATTTAAACTTTTCAAAAATGTTCAGCCAGCATAGCCAGCCCACTAACATTGTGGCAAAGTGGACAGCAAAACCCCTTCTACCCATTGAGGCACATGCATTCAACCATATTATGCAAGTGCCCCTAATTCCGGGATCTGGACCAGGGTCAGGTGCATATCCATGGTGGGGTGGAAGTTCTGCCCCACTCCTGATCTGCACCAAAAAGCCTCTCCAGGGATTGGTGACCACTGTACCTGAAGAATTCATAGAAACAAGATTTTTTACTGCTCTGTGGATAAGATTAAGTTGTAGTGATTCAGCCATTGCATTGAAGGGGTAATTTTCTGACTTTGCACTGCTGCCAGAGGAAGCTCCCTGCTGGCAGTGCAAAGACTGAAAATTACCCCTTGTGAGAAAACTAGAGGATATGAGTGCTGAAGGCATATAATCTGAAGGAAAGTCGATGATAATAGTACACAGGATTGATAGACCAGCTGGTCTTTTTCTGTCTGTTATGTTAGTATATTTGTATTTAAGATATATAACTAGGTGCTGCAAAATAAGAGCCAGGATACTAAAGGAACAAGCTCCAGTGAACCAAGTGGACATTTCTCATTATTTTTCTTATGTTCTTATTGTACATTACATTTTGGGAGGAATGATTTAACAAAAATCCTAAACTCATGTATGAAGATTGCACACAGAGAAAATCCTACCACTTGATGATTTATTGGTTATTTAAAATCAGTAACAGGCTTCGGTTAAAAACTTGACCAATTAAAGACTCCCAAGAATATTTGATCAGTTCGGTAATCCAAACTAGCTGGTTGCAACATCACCAGAACAGTAGACTCTCAAACAGAAGATCCAAGTTTGATTCCTCGTTTGTACTGCTATATGAATTTTGGATTTTCCTAAGAGGAAGAGTATTCCAGTTTCAGCTGGGCCATCCAGACAACGGAGGAAGGAACAGAGGGAAAGTTGGCCAACGCCTCGTTCCAACTCCTGGCTGATGACCTTAGTAATGCTACCAACATCCATGACTCATCCCATCGGTCTGACCAAGAAGTCTCGATAATCATGTTCATTGTGGGGAAGTGGTATGAAATATTGGGCACCACCCTTAGGTGGCTAAAAATTAGAGGGTCATCAGTAGGCTGCTGTGGAGGGTATCCTAAAGACTGGTTTGGAAGAGCATTAAGTGACCTCCTAAAGCAAATCACCTGTGCACCTCCTTAGCTAAAATTGGAACATGGCCTGGGGTGATCAGAGAAAAAGGGAGAAAATAACAGGAAAAAAAAGAGATTTGAATCCTCACACAAAAAAAATCTCCGGCAGAGGAACCATTCATGAATCTTGATGTCATCTAATTACTTGTAGGTATTTATGGTACTGAAGTGTTCAACAACAGCTCTTACAATGAAGAACAACCTCTGAATTAAAACAAACATGGAAATCAGTCCATTTTATCTGGTTGCAGGCCTTTAGTGACTTCAGGAGCTGTCAAAGGCACTTTTCAGATTCAATTTTTGCATTGGAATTATGCTGACAGGTTGACATGGGTATCGTGTCCAACAGTTTGCAGCAGTACTTATCTGTGCTGCTCATTTAGAAATACTCCCACAAACCTCCTAGATTTCTGAAAACTTTTACCAAGTTTATTTAAGAAAAGACAGTATTCCATGCAACTGTCTTATTCCACCTATTTAACTACACAATATGAATACTAAAAAAAATTTCCTTTAAAATACTCCAGCCTCTATTGCACATTCTATTGTAATATTTGGTTTTAATGTAACTAAATGAATAACATGGAATAACT
Organism: Somniosus microcephalus; assembly: GCF_052327205.1. Taxonomy (NCBI): domain Eukaryota; kingdom Metazoa; phylum Chordata; class Chondrichthyes; order Squaliformes; family Somniosidae; genus Somniosus; species Somniosus microcephalus. The sequence goes on along the minus strand of NC_140992.1, from coordinate 62,015,737 downwards.
TCCTATGACAAAATTACAATTTTAAGAAGTGGAAGTATGAATTAACAAAACATTAAGGGGGTGAAATTGGGCACCTTAGCTACCTGGGCTACACTTCCTCCCACCCCGCCTCCTGTAAGGACTCTATTCCATTCTCCCAGTTTCTCCATCTCCGCCGCATCTGCTCCGACGATGCCACCTTCCACACCAGTGCTTCCGACATGTCTTCCTTTTTCCTCAACCGAGGATTCCCCTCTACCGTGGTTGACACGGCCCTTGACCGTGTCCGTTCTATCTCCTGCATTTCTGCCCTCACCCCTGTCCCTCCCTCCCAGAACCATGATAGGGTTCCCCTTGTCCTCACCTTTCACCCCACCAGCCTCCACATTCAACGGATCAATCTCCGCCATTTCCGCCATCTCCAAAGTGATCCCACCACCAAACGCATCTTCCCCTCCCCTCCCCTTTCAGCATTCCGTAGGGACCACTCCCTCCGAGACACCCTAGCCCACTCCTCTATCACCCCCAGCACCCCTTCCCCTTTGCCCGGCACCTTCCCGTGCAAGCGCAGGAGATGCAACACCTCCCCACTTCCCACTGTCCAGGGCCCCAAACACCCCTTCCAGGTGAAACAGCGATTTATTTGTACTCCTTGCAATCTAGTATACTGCATTCGCTGCTCACGATGTGGTCTCCTCTACATTGGGGAGACCAAACGCAGATTGGGTGACCGTTTTGCAGAACACCTCCATTCAGTCCGTAAGGATGACCCCGAGCTTCCGGTCGCCTGTCATTTTAATTCACCGCCCCATTCCCACTCAGACCTCACTGTACTCGGACTCTTGCATTGTTCCATGGAAGCTCAGCGCAAGCTCGAGGAACAGCACCTCATCTTCCGATTAGGCACTTTACAGCCTTCCGGACTCAATATCGAGTTCAACAATTTCAGATCATAACCTCGGCCCCCATTACATTTTTACTTATTTTTTATCCACACCTTTGTTTTGGCCCTTCCCCCCTTTTTTTTCTCTCCCACATGGCAGCTGTCTCCCATTCTGCCAGCGCATTTCACACCTAATCTAGAGCCGTCTTTTGTCTCCACTAGTCCTATCACCATCTCGTCTCATTTTGAATACCTCTTAATGTCTCTTCACTTCTCTTTTGTTCTCTCCCAGCCTGGCCTTCAGTCTTGACAAAGGGTTTGACCCGAAACGTTGACTCTATTTTCTCTCCACGGATGTTGCCTGGCCTGCTGAGTTTTTCCAGCATTTTCTGTTGTTATTTCGGATTTCCAGCATCTGCAGTATTTTGCTATCGTCACCTTAGTGCATCCTGTTAGCACCTCCGGAGGGCGCTAACGAGGCATTAAGCACTTAGCAACCGGGCGGGGCGAGAAGTGCGGGAGGTTTGCGGCGGTGGTATGGCGTTGCGCCCCGATCTCCTTCGCCCGGAGATCGTGATGCCATCGCTGTGTGCATCGCCCCAGTAGCGGCCTGGACCCGAACTTCGGTTCCGCCCCCTGCAGCATTGCCGGGCGAAAGCACTGGCAGCTGCAGGAGGCGTTGATCGGGAGGCCGGGTGCTTCAGGGGGTGAAAGTTAATGGGGAGGTTACCAAAGTAAATGCCTACAATTTTGGTCAATGGTTTTGGTCAATTTTTTTTGCTTCTCCTGGGCCGCGATCAATCAGTACGGCACTCTGCTGGAGTGCATGGGGCTGATCGAGCCGCATCGCGGCTGCCGTCGGGGACCAGCTGACTGGTCCCAATGCAGAGCCTGCAGCGATGGCCCTTCCCTTCAAGGGAGGGAAGTAGCCTCGGAATAAGGCACCCCCGCCTGCGTCCTTTAGTGCTCCAGGAAAGAAGTGGAGCGCTAAACCCAATTTCATGAAAGCTGGAAATCATTAGCGCTATGTTTCCCAGCTTTCAAAGATTACCGCCCCCAAACAGGGCGATAATGAATCTCTCCCCCTAAATTTCTGTTGTGTTAATAAGATGAAATCTGTGGCTATGATATTTGCCTGAGGTTTTTTCTTGGTGTAGGGACACAAATTTATCACCACTCCATTTTTTGGTAGACATTAGATCATTTTTTCTTCATGGTATGCACTGGTCAGAAAATCTCAGGAGGCTTTGTGCCTACTCTGCATTAGGATCACATTGTTGTGCTTTTTCACAGAGCACTCATGATGCAGTTCCACAGACTGGAAGGATTCCCACCAACTGACAGAATGCATGCGGCCTGAAAGCCCTCTGTGAGAATTTATGAACAGGAAAGGCTTTCATGCCATTAAAATGCAGCTAGTATGAGATGCTAGTCAACTTATCCGTCACACGAATGCCCATTACCCAGGAAGCTTTCATCATGTGACAATACACCATACCAGCTCAGATGACTCAAAACCATGTATCAGGATGATTACTTGGTGATCCCTGCAGTCATGGCTTACAACACCAGCATGGACAGATTAAATACAGTCCATGCCAGTACAAGGTGTCATAGAATGGACTATAAGTATTTTCAAGTCTCATTTTAGGTTCTTAGATAAACCTAGTGGAGCCCTGCAATACAGCCCAGCCAGAGTCTCGAGAATCATTGTAACTTGCTGTGTACTACATAACATCACGATGAAGAAAGGCTTGCTGCTTTCCGTAACCTGAAGGAGTTGATGAAGGCGATTGGGGGCGGGGGGGGGGGGAAGCTCATCCCAACCCCTCTCCCCCAATCCCAGAATGAGGTGGGTGCGCAAAAAGGGGAGGACGTGGAACAGGACAGCCAACAGCCAGAGAAAAGAGGGCATTACTTATAACCCAGTGCTTTCAATGAATAAAAGGTGACACTCCAAATTAAGTTACTTAATACCTGCATGTTCTCCCCTCCAACACCCTCACAATGCCCCTCACTATTTGCCTATTTCCTTCCCCATTTCCCCAAGCATCACCCAACTCCTAAATTTTTGCAAGCATACACGAAAAAGGGGCTTTGTGCTGTTAATGAGGCAATTCCTAAAATACCTTTTCTGGCTCTGGCTGAACTCATCCCATAAAGCAGAGCGACTTGCCTCTTCTGCACATGCACTGAGATATCTTCACTCCGCTACCTATATCACTGTGGGTGCAGGCGCCCAGCTACTTTATGCAGATGTCCCAAACCCCAGTAATTCGGATAGGATCAGGGGTGTAACATACTGATGGGTAGAAGTTTTACTCGCCAGAGTTACGGTGCCAGAGTTATGGTGCCAGAGTTACGGTGGCAGAGTTACAATGCTAGAGTTACGGTGCCAGAGTTACAGTGCCAGAGTTATAATGCCAGAGTTACGATGCCAGAGTTACGATGCCAGAGTTAGGATGGCAGAGTTAGGATGGCAGAGTTATGGTGCCAGAGTTACGGTGCCAGAGTTAGGGTGGCAGAGTTATGGTCCCAGAGTTACAGCGCCAGAGTTAGGGTGGCAGACTTAGGGTGGCAGAGTTACAGTGCCAGAGTTAGGGTGGCAGAGTTATGGTCCCAGGGTTACAGCGCCAGAGTTAGGGTGGCAGACTTAGGGTGGCAGAGTTATGGTGCCAGAGTTACGGTGGCAGAGTTACAGTGCCAGAGTTAGGGTGGCAGAGTTATGGTCCCAGAGTTATGGTGCCAGAGTTATGGTGCCAGAGTTATGGTGCCAGAGTTACGGTGCCAGAGTTACGGTGCCAGAGTTACGGTGCCATAGTTAGGGTGGCAGAGTTAGGGTGGCAGAGTTACAGTGCCAGAGTTCTGGTGGCAGAGTTACGGTGGCAGAGTTAGGGTGGCAGAGTTAGGATGGCAGAGTTATGGTGCCAGAGTTTCGGTGGTAGAGTTGGGATGGCAGAATTAGGATGGCAGAGTTAGGATGGCAGAGTTAGGATGGCAGAGTTAGGATGGCAGAGTTAGGGTGTCAGAGTTATGGTGGTAGAGCGGGTACCGCAAGCTTTTTTTCAGGATAATTTTTTGAACGAATGGAAAACTGGATAAGAAAGAAAAAAATTTGCATGGCTACAGTGAAAGGGCGGGGGAGTTGGACTAGCTGAAGTACTCTTGCAGAGAGCCAGCAAGGGCTCGACAGGCTGAATCTGTGCTGTAACCATTCTATGATTCTATAACTTCATTTCAGCCACTCCTTGAGACGTAAATGCAGTGAAATATTAATGTAAAATTACATAATTAGGCACTGAATTGACAGCAATTATAATTTCCAATATACACATTTGATTAAAAAATGTTTGTGCAAGAATCTTATAATTCCTTTAGATTTAATTCTGGCATCATAACTCTGGCGAGCAGGACTTCCACCCATCAGTATGCTACGCCCCTGATCCCATCCGAATTCCCAGGGTTATGGTCATTTGCATAAAGTAGGTGGACATCCGCAGTGATGTAGGTAGCGGAGCGAGGATATCTCGGTGCATGTGCAGGCGAGGCAAGTGGCCCTGCTTTATGGGATGATTTCTTTAGATGTTACTCCTTATAGTCAAACGACAGTATAGTGTTTACAAAGTGTATTACTGACCTCTAGTGAAAGAAAATTAGTATCCCATGTTTTGCATCCATAGCTAATGTCGATTTGGATTACTCACAATTTATGGCAAAGTTAGAGTCAGATAACATTAATCAATCTCTTTCTCGCTCTCTCTGGTGCTGATTAAGCTGCTGCGCATTTCCTGCATTTTCTATTTTTACATCCTTTAGACTTAACAGGGCCACTTTTAGGTATAGACATGCTTTCATAATTGTTGCATTCTTGGTTTAAATACACGGATTTGTGTGCTGAATCAATAACTAGCACAATGTACCTGTTTCTGTTTATTAATGGTGTCGGAGATTATTCTATTTATCTGGCGCATTATCAAATTTAACACTTTTCATTGTATCTTAAAGTGACATTTGAAGCAGAGGAAGGGGACAAAATGCTTTATGGTGAAATAACCAAGTAGTCACCTCAAGCATCGATAACAAAGCTTAGATTTAATGACAAGTAATTCTGCTGTGATTCCTATCATTAACACCTTTGGAAGTCCCATAAAATCTTCAATACTCCAGTTATATTATTCCTCAGTCTTTAGGACTGATTAGACGGAGGCTGAGAAATGTTAATGTGATGCAACTATTATAGCTTCCAGCTTACAGCCTCTAGTTTAGAAAAAAGGCCTGGCAATTGGAGAAGAGAAGCTCTTTAATCCGTGTATTAGTATCTTACATTAGCTGAGATATTTAAACATTATGGGAGTCACAAATAATAAGGATAAAGATGCCTAATATGGCAGGGGGCTGCCCAATTTAGTGAAATACTTTGGATGCTGAATCCCCAGTAAAAATTGGATGTGGAAAGCTGAGGATCGCTCACCACACTGCAATCCAGGAAGAGAACACAAAGAGGGTGGAAAGCCTGCACACTGAAGTGCCGAAGAGCAAGGTAACATTAAAACACTGGGAAAGTGCCCAGTGCCAATTCACTTGCTGCTGGTGCCCAATAATGTTGTGACTGGCACTCCTCACACATCATGAGACACCAATAAAATATGCAAGTGGTGACCTCATTATCCAGCAAGGTTAGCCTACTTGTGCGTAGGTGTATATAGTACCTGTGCAGCCCTGGAACAATGTTCAGGTTGCATAAATGTGTTCAAAAGATAAAGGGGGGGAAATTTGGTATCGCCCCGTTTGGGGCGTAAGCATCGGCCGGGCGCGAAATTTTGCGCCTGGCGCAAATTATCGCCACCTACTGGTAAATTGGCCTCCTTCACCCCAGGAGGTGCTTGGAGCACTAAAACAGGCGCTGCACGACTGTCTTAAGGCGCTAAGCCAGAGGAGCAAGGCGCTACCTCCGAGGGCAGGCGCAGCGCAGGTGCGGCCAGTTAGCGATTGCACACGGACATGCTGGCGCCGGTCAGCTCTTAAAGGGGAGGGGCGATCGTGAATTGCAGCCACACCCTGCGCATCGGAGCCCTGAATCTCGGCCTGGACAGACCTGTTGCCACATACTTAAGCCAAGGACCATGGAGAGGGCCAGGGAGCGAGCGCAGCAGTTCAGCGAGGGGGCCTTGGAGGTTCTGGTTGGCACGGTGGAGTGCAGGCGATCTCTCCCGTACCCGGACAGTGGCAGGAGGCCGCTGCCCAGCGACTATCGAAAAGCTTGGAGGGAGGTGGCTCACAGAGTGACCTCCAGCAGCATGGTGCCTAGGACCCCTGTGCAATGCAGGAAGAAGTTCAACGACCTCACTCGGGTCATCAGGGTGAGCGCCCTTTTCAGAATCCTCTTCATCCTTGCATGTTGACCTCACTTTATGGCCAAAGGGTCCTGAAAGCCCCAATGCCCAGCCCTCATCCAACACCTATGGACCTTTCATGAAACTCACACGCACATTCAGCACTTTACACACTGTAAGGGCTATTCGACCATGGGAGGCATTGCAGCCAGGATCAGGGCTGCACATTGTAAGGGCTATTCGACCATGGGAGGCATTGCAGCCAAGATCAGGGTTGCACACTGTCAGGGCTATTCGACCATGGGAGGCATTGCAGCCAAGATCAGGGCTTCACACTGTAAGGGCTATTCGACCATGGGAGGCATTGCAACCAAGATCAGGGCTGCACACTGTACTCAGAGCCTGTCCTTTCTCTTGCAGGGCAAGCTGGCGCATAACAGGAGGCAGCAGCAACGGACCGGGGGAGGCCGGCCTCACCTTCAAGCTCTGACCGATCTGGAGCAGCGAGTGCAACGGATTATGGCAGGCCAGATGATTGGCCCCGTCGCCACTGGAGATGCCGACCCCGTTCTGGACAGCAATGGTAAGGTCATCACCTTTTTGACCTCTCTCCTTCCACTTGTTCCTCACACCAGCACCCTTTGCCACTTTCGAGCCAAATCAGTACATTGCAGCACTCATGCCTCCCTTGCTGCCACCCTGTCCTCACACTAAAGCCACTCTTGTACCTCCCTGCTTTCAGATGCTGATTTGCCAGGTGAGGAGGCTAGCCCTCAAGCTGCCACTGTGAGTGATTCTGAAGGCGACGACGAGGAGAAACATAGAAGATAGGAGCAGGAGTAGGCCATTCGGCCCTTTGAGCCTGCTCCGCCATTCAATGAGATCATGGCTGATCATCCAAATTCAGTACCCTGTCCCTGCCTTCTCCCCATATCCCTTGATCCCTTTAGCCTCAAGAAATATATCCAACTCTTTCTTGAATATATTTAATGAACTGGCCTCCACTGCCCTCTGTGGCAGAGAATTCCACAGGTTCACCACTCTCTGGGTGAAGAAATTCCTCCTCATTTCAGTCCTAAATGGCTTTCCCCTTATCCTTAGACTATGACCCCTGGTTCTGGACTCCCCGGCCATCAGAAACATCCTTCCTGCATCTAGTCTGTCCAGACCTGACAGAATTTTATAGGTTTCGATGAGATCCCCTCTCAATCTTCTAAACTCCAGTGAGTATAAGCCCAATCGACACAATCTCTCCTCATACGTCATTCCTGCCATCCCAGGTATCAGCCTGGTGAATCTTCGCTCCAATCCCTCCATGGCAAGAACGTCCTTCCTCACGTAAGGTGACCAAAACTGCACACAATACTCAAGGTGTGGTCTCACCAATGCCCTGTACAACTGTAGCAAGACATCCCTGTTCCTGTACTCGAACCCTCTTGCTACGAAGGCCAACATCCCATTTGCCTTCTTAACTGCCTGCTGCACCTGCATGCTTACCTTCAGCGACTGGTGCACAAGGACACCCAGGTCTCTTTGCACTTCCCCTTCTCCCAATCTATTGCCATTCAGATAATAATCTGCCTTCCTGTTTTTGCCACCAAAGTAGATAACCTCACATTTATCCACATTATAGTGCATTTGCCATGTTTCTGCCCAATCACCCAACCTGTCCAAATCGTACTGGAGTTTCACGACATCCTCCTCACAGCTTACCCTCCCACCCAGCTTTGTGTCGTCTGCAAATTTGGAGATATTACATCCAATTCCCTTGTCCAGATCATTAATATATATTGTGAACAACTGGGGTCCAAGGACTGATCCTTGCGGTACCCCACTAGTCACTGCCTGCCACTCGGAAAACGACCCGTTTATTCCAACTCTTTGCTTTCTGTGCGCCAACCAGTTCTCTATCCAAGTCAATACCTTGCCCCCAATCCCATGTGCCACCAATCCATGGGTACCGTTCCAGAGTCTATCGAGTTCTGGAAGATGACCAGCAATGCATCTACTATCTCTAGGGCCACTTCCTTAAGTACCCTGGGATGTAGACCATCAGGCCCTGGGGATTTATCGGCCTTCAGCCCCATCAATTTTCCTAACATCATTTCCCTACAAATACTGATTTCTTTCAGTTCCTCCCTTTCATCAGACCCTATGTTCCCCGGCATCTCTGGGAGGTTATTTGTGTCCTCCTTTGTGAAGACAGAACCAAAGTATGTATTTAGTTGGTCTGCCATTTCCTTGTTTCCCATTATAAATTCCCCTGATTCTGACTGTAAGGGACCTACGCTTGACTTCACCAATCTTTTTCTCTTCACATATCTATAAAAGCTTTTACAGTCAGTTTTTATGTTTCCTGCTAGCTTACTCTCATATTCTATTTTCCCTTTCTTAATTAATCCCTTTGTCCTCCTTTGTTGACTCCTAAACTGCTCCCAATCCTCAGGATTATTGCTATTTCTAGCCAATTTATATGTCCTCTCCTTGGATCTTATGCCACGGTTGAGTCACCTTTTTTGTTTTAATTTTATGCCAAACTGGGATGAACAAATTCTGTAGCTCAGCCAATCGGTCTTTGAATGTTTGCCATTGCCTATCCACCGTCAACCCTTTGAGTGCCATTCCCCAATCAATCCTACCCAACTCGCTCCTCAGACCATCGTAGTTTCCTTTATTTAAATTGAGGACCCTTGTCTCTGAGTCAACTACTTCATTCTCCATCTTAATGAAGAATTCGATCATATTATGATCGCTCCGACCCAAGGGGCCTCGTACAACAAGATTGCTAATTATTCCTTTCTCGTTACATAATACCCAGTCTAAGATGGCCTGATCTCTGGTTGGTTCCTCGACATATTGGTCCAGGAAACCATCCCGTAAACACTCCAGGAATTCCTCCTCCACAGTATTGTTACTAATTTGGTTGGCCCAATCTATATGTAGATTAAAGTCACCCATGATGACTGCTGTGCCCTTATTGCACGCTTCTTTAATTTCCCTTTTAATGCCATCCCCAACCTCTGCCTTACTGTTTGGAGGTCTATATACCACTCCCACTAATGTTTTTTTCCCCTTAGTATTTCTCAATTCTACCCATACAGATTCCACATCATCAGAGCTAATATCCTTCATTACAATTGCATTAATCCCTTCTTTAACTTGTAATGCTACCCCACCTCCCTTTCCTTTTTGCCTATCTTTCCTGAATATCGAATACCCCTGGATGTTGAGTTCCCAGTCTTGGCCATCCTTGAACCACGTTTCCGTAATCCCAACCAAATCATATTTGTTTACCTCTATTTGCGCAGCCAATTCATCCACCTTATTACAAATGCTCCTCGTATTAAGACACAAAGCCTTCAGGCTTGTTTTTTTAACGCTCTTAGACCTATTAGAATTATTATTTACTGTGGTCACATTTGATTTAAACCGTTGATTTCTCTGACTGCCACTTTTGTTTTTCTCTTTCCTATCTTTTGCTTTTATCCCTGTTTTCCTTTCCTCTGTCTCCCTGCTCAGGTTCCCAACCCCCTGCCATTTTAGTTTAAACCCCCCCGAACAGTGCTAGCAAACCTCCCCGCAAGGATATTTGTCCCGCTCTGGTTCAGGTGCAACCCGTCCGACTTGTACAAGTCCCACCTTCCTCAGAAGCAGGCCCAGTGATCCAGGAAACTAAAGCCCTCCCTCCTGCACCAACTCTTTAGCCACGCAGTCATCTGCTCTGTCCTCCTATTCCTATACTCACTAGCATGTGGCACCGGGAGTAATCCAGAGATTACAACCTTTGAGGTCCTGCTCTTTAATCTGCTACCTAGCTCCCTAAATTCTTGCTGCAGGACCATCAGTGCCACCCTCAGCCGAGGCAGCCCATGGCCATAATGGGGACACGTCTTCCCTGGAGGGGAGTAGGGGGGAATGGTCTGAGGAGGTCACCCTCCAGGTCCCAGCGGGCTGCAGCAATGCGAGGGGGGTAGGGAAGCTCGGCGGCTCCCCGGAGGGAGAGTCTGGCCTCGAGTCCTGCTACAGTGAGCGCAGAAGAGGTGCGGCTCCTCGCTGAAATGAGCGCCCAGGCGGAGCACAGGCGCACTGAGCTCATGGCTGCAGTGGCAAGGATGCCAGATTCCATTGAGTCACTGGGAAGGAGTCTCCAGGACTTCCGCACAGCACAGGCAAGGATTGTCCAGGGCGTCGGTGCAGCACAGGCAAGGAGTCTCCAGGACTTCAGCGCAGCACAGGCAAGGAGTCTCCAGGACGTCGGCGCAGCACAGGCGGCTGCCACGCAAGTGCTTAGTGCTGCAATGCAGTCAGTGGCTGGTCTCATGCAGACGCAGATTGAGGCCACACGAGCACTGACTGCTGCCACCCTCGCTGGATTGGGCAGGATTTGCCGGGGCTCTCACCGCACCGCAGCAGGCCAGCAATCTGTGCTTCAGCAGATTGCTCCGCATGCTGCAGTGCTGCCCCGTGGGAGTGCCAGTGTGTCGGCCAAACAGGGAGTTGCTGTCCTCTCTCAGGATGACAGCATTCCTGCTGCCAGCACTGTCACTTCTCCACTGCAGCTGCCACCACCTGTAGGACAGACTGCTGCCGCCCAGGCAGAGTTGGAGCAGTCAGCAGCCAGGCCCTCCAGGCCCAGAGTTGGTCCAGGCCGTCCCTCAAGGGCATCTGCAGTCTCAGTTTCTGACACTCAGCAGCCTTCCCCCAGCCTTGCTGCAGCCACTGGGGTCCAATTGCGGAGGAGCTGCAGGGTGAGAAGGGGCCAATCTCGCAAGTGAAGCAGATCACCCTCGAAGGGCAAAAAGTAGGAGGTGTGGCAAAATGTTGTTAATTGTTTTATTGAAGGCCGAGGATCATGGTCACATTTTTGTTACTGTTTTGGTCATTGTCTCCAGGTTGTGAGAGCCAGTTATGTGACTGACTGTTTTTTTTGGGTTTCTCTCTATTACTTTGTCATGCGGGAAGGGCACACAGTTTGTTAAATAAAGAAGTGTCTTTATTCAGAATGTGCTTGTTTGCTCTTTGAACTAATTGTTGCCTTGACCGGCTTAGGGGTTGCGGCACGGTTCCATTCATGTTCTTTGAATGGCAGAAGCCATTCCCTCAGAGGGGGCCTAGAACCGACTTGCTATAAGCCGCTGATGGACGGCCCTTGCACTTTGTGCCTCCCTCCCGCCTTGGTGTTGCTGCTCCTCTTCCTCCTCCTCCTCCTCCTCCTCCTCTGCTGGTGCTCCAATGTCTGGTGGCATTGGCTGAGTCCTGAGGATTGCCAGGTTATGCAGCATGCAGCACACAACAACGAAGTGGGAGACTCGCTCAGGTGAGTACTGAAGGGCTCCTCCGGAATGGTCCAGACAGCGGAACCGTTGCTTGAGCACGCCGATTGTGTGCTCAATGATGTCCCTGGTAGCTTGATGGCTCTCATTCTATCGTTCTTCAGCAGGGGTGCTGGGCGAATGGAGCGGGGTCATCAGCCAGGTGCACAGAGGATAGCCCTTGTCCCCGAGAAGCCAGCCTCCTGGGTGAGCCGGGGCCTCGAAAAGGTCTGCCACAGATGTCTGGCGCATGATGAAGGCGTCGTGGCTGCTGCCTGGAAAGCGGGCATTGACAGCGAGTATCAGCTGTCTGTGGTCACAGACCAACTGGACGTTCAACGAATGGAACCCTTTTCGGTTGCGGAAATCCTCGGCATTCTCTTGCGGTGCCCGCAAAGCCACATGCGTGCAGTCAATGGCGCCCTGGACCATGGGGAAGCCCGCTATTCTTGCAAAGCCCATTGCGCGCTCTTGCTGCTTGTCCGGGGTCATGGGGAAGGAGATGTACTGTCGTCTCCTTTTAAAGAGGGCATTCGTGACTTGACGGATGCAGCAATGCACCACGAACTGGGAGATATTGGCAATGTCCCCAGTAGCGAATTGAAAGGAGCCGGTGGCATAGAAGTTGAGAGCCACTGTTACCTTCACTGCCACCGACAGAGACGTCCTGCTCCTCAGTTGAGGCTGAAGATCTGGCTGAAGCAGGTGGCAGAGCTCAGTGACCACCTCCTTGCTGAATCGCAGCCTCCGAAAACACTGCTCCTCAGACATATTGATGTATGAGAACTGTTGGCGGAAAATCCTGGGAGCGTAAGTTCTCGTGTGTCGACGCCTGTTGGCCCTCCTCCGTCTGGCCATGATTGGCACTCTCTCTCTGCGTCTCTGTGCCCTCTCAATGTAATGGAGAAGCCCGACATTCCCATCCATTGCAGCCCCCATAGTATGTGGCCACTCAAGGTTATGCCGGTGAAAAAGCAAAGCAACTAAAAGTTCTGGTCAGAAGCCAAAAGTACCTCAGCGAGCGCTGACTCAATGCAGAAATCTCTCTCCCTTTGTCTCTCTGCAAATCTCTCTCTCTCTCTCTCAGAAGGAGTGGTCCAAAAATGGCTACCACAAAGAAGCCAGGAAGAGCCCCCTTTAAATAGCGCCCCCCCAGCCCCACAGCGACTGGGAACCGTTCCAGTCAACCTGTCGTTGGGAGCGACAGGCAGAAAGGAGGGGGAAGTCACTGAATTTCCAGCCCGGGGCGCTCCAAGGGCGTTGCACTCTGAAATGACGTCAGGATCTGCGTGCGCAGCTGAGCGGGCGTTGCGGTTTAGTGCCGCCACTAAATGTCCGCTCAATTTCGCGAGAGGCGCAGGTATCACCGCGCCCGGGCGCTAGCTGGCTCACGCCCTACTTATCGCCCTCTTAAGGCGCAACCAACTGAATTTCTCCCCCAAAATGCCTTAATGCTCGAAACTTGAAATAAAAAGAAAAAATGTTAGAAGTATAAAACAAGTCAATCAGCATCTGAAAACAGAAAGATAGTTTAACGTCCATCAGAATGGTCATGGTTATGCAGTGGAGCTATCTTATAGGACTGGCAGTGATTTATATAGAGCAAAACAACTGGTGAATTTTTTAGTTACTAATAGAATGACAATATTGAATATCTGAACATCCATATGCATCGCCAGTTGCTCATTTAATTTTATTTTTGAATCCATTAATATACTGCTTAAATCTTAAAAAAATTAAAACGGAATGATTAAAATGAATCCCACTTTCATCATCTCAGTCTTACTGTACTTTTTAAATAAAACAAAGTATTGAGAGCTGAACCATATATCTGAGTAAAACGTGTTACAAGTAAAATGAATAGTGAATAGTATATCTATTCTATCATCTGCAGAAGCCAATAGCCAGACTGTCTAATAACCTGCCAGGACACTGATTGTAGTTGTCTTATGACGCAGACGCTGTTATTTCCTACAAACTCCAATAGAGTCTGAAATAAAGTCTTTACGCACTCGGGAATCTGAAGTGATTGTACAATTATAACAGAATAACTTGAGCCATTGATGTTTTCTTACATACTCGAGCAAATTCATTTGGTTTCTACGAGTGTCTTCAGGTTTTAGATTCAGATTGGTTTATATATTAAATCAGGCTGCATCCTGCACAAAAAGAAATTCATATCACAGGCAAAACAATTTACACTGATCTGAAATAACACTTGGGAACCCTCATGAAAGCAGCATTTTAATGTATTACTCAAATCAATTCATTTTCTACATAAATACCATAAAGTATTACTAGTTAATTTGGAAAATACACAGCAATTATTCTGTTATAGCTATGCAGACACGAGGGCTAATAGATTTTCTTTGTATTTCCTCTCAACATTTCTCTCAGTGCTCATTTCCTACACAGATTGCTTTAGTCATTCTGCGCCACAAATTGCAGTCTGCCAACTGGCACTATGATGAACACACAGGAAGCCCTAAAAATACTAGGTTTCCCCTCCGCATCCAAATATAATGCCCCGTTATGTATGTGCAAACACAGGCAAAAAATCTGCTGAAACTCATGAATGAACGAATCTAACCAGCAGCTCCAAGATTTGAATTTAATTAGGGAGCAGGGGCACAACATTGTGTGAACAAAAAGCAAAATATTGCAGATGCTGGAAATCTGAAATAAAGACAGAAAATGTTGGAATTGCTCATCAGGTTAAGCAGCATCTGTGGAGAAAGGAAACCGGTTAGATTAATGGTTCAGGTCTATGACCCTTCATCAGAACCGGAAGATGCTAAGATGGTGATTTAGAAACATAGAAACATAGAAAAATAGGAGCAGGAGTAAGCCATTCGGCCCTTCGAGCCTGCTCCGCCATTCAGTATGATGGCTGATCCTCTATCTCAATACCATATTCCCACTCTCTCCCCATACCCCTTGATGCCTTTTGTGTCTAGAAATCTATTTCGTTCTTAAATATATTCAGTGACTTGGCCTCCATACCTTCTGTGGTAGAGAATTCCAAAGATTCACCACTCTCTGAGTGAAGAAATTTCTCCTCATCTCAGTCCTAAATGTCCTACCCCGAATCCTGAGACTGTGACCCCTCGTTCTAGACCCCCCAGCCAGGGGAAACATCCTCCCTGCATCCAGTCTGTCTAGCCCTGTCAGAATTTTATACGTTTCAATGAGATCCCCTCTCATTCTTCTAAACTCTAGTGAATACAGGCCTAGTCGACCCAATCTCTCCTCATACGACAGTCCTGCCATCCCAGGAATCAGTCTGGTGAACCTTCGCTGCACTCCCTCTATGGCAAGTATATCCTTTCTTAGGTAAGGAGACCAAAACTGCACACAGTACTCCAGGTGTGGTCTCACCAAGGCCCTGTATAACTGTAGTAAGACATCCTTGCTCCTGTACTCAAATCCTCTTGCAATGAAGGCCAACATACCATTTGCCTTCCTAACTGTTTGCTGCACCTGCATGTTTGCTTTCAGTGACTGGTGTACAAGGACACCCAGGTCCCTTTGTACATCAGCATTTCCCAATCTAGCACCATTTAAATAATACTCTGCCTTTCTGTTTTTCCTACTGAAGTGGATAACTTCACATTTATCCACATTATACTGCATCTGCCATGTATTTGCCCACTCACTCAACTTCTCTAAATTGCCTTGAAGCCTCTTTGCATCCTCCTCACAGCTCACAATCCCACCTAGTTTCATGTCGTCAGCAAACTTGGAAATATTACATTTGGTTCCCTCATCCAAATCATTGATATATATTGTGAATAGCTGGGGCCCAAGCACTGATACCTGCGATACCCCACTAGTCACTGCCTGCCACCCCGAAAAAGACCCATTTATTCCCATTCTTTGTTTCCTGTCTTAACCAATTTTCAATCCATGACAGTATATGACCCCCCAATCCCATGTGCTTTAATTTTGCACACTAACCTTTTATGTGGGACTTTATCAAAGGCCTTCTGAAAATCCAAATACACCACATCTACTGGTTCTCCCTTATCTATTCTACCAGTTACATCCTCAAAAAACTCCAGTAAGTTTGTCAAACACGATTTCCCTTTCATAAATCCATGTTGACTTTGTCTAATCCCGTTGATATTTTCTAAGTGTCCTGTTATCACATCCTTTACAACAGACTCTAGCATTTTCCCTACTACTGATGTTAGGCTAACCGGTCTGTAGTTCCCTGTTTTCTCTCTCCCTCCTTTTTTAAATAGTGGGGTTACATTTGCCACCCTCCAATCTGCAGGAACTGTTCCATAGTCTGTAGAATTTTGAAGATGACAACCAATTACAGCCGCTGTACACTGTTGCCAGGAATTCTCAGGAGAACAGAATTTCCAGAGACATCCTCCTTTCTTCTGCACAGGTCCATTCCTCATCCTCGGTGATTTCAATCTCAATCTCAGCTCATCTTGTCCTCTCTTTGAATTCATTGCCCTCCTATCCTGCCTCAACCTCTCCCTCCATTTGAAAGATTTTTCCAATATTCACGACCACCCCTGGACCTCCCGGTTGGGGTATGTGGTATGTGCGCAACACCCATTTCAGGCCTGAAAACAGGCCTAACGGAATTTTCATTCCATTGTGACTTTATGATCACAATCATGACCAAAACTTTCTAATTTCCCATCATCACTTAACAACTACAGGTAAAACTCAGTTAAAAAAAAATTAAAATGTTCTATCAACTCTACAGTATATAGAACAGAAATAATGGATACACGGGAGTTATGTTCAGGCAGATGAAGGTTTCAGGAGACAGTTAAAACTACTTGAGCCATGCTTTTGTGATTTATATAATCATCTTACTCTCTTAATGAGATTAATGCCCAATAGTTACTCCTGAGTATCTATTATTCTCTGTATATGTATTACCTTGTATTGCCATTAAAATGCACCCTCTGTAAACTTGAGCTCATCCAAAACTCTGCTGCGTTATCTTAACTCGCACCAAGTTCTGCTCACCCATCACCCCGTGCTCGCTGACCTACATTGACCTACGGAGTGCGGCAACACTTCAATTTTAAAATTCTCCTCCTTGTTTCCAAATCCTTCCATGGCCTCACCCCTCCCTATCTCTGTAACCTCCTACAACCCTACAACCCTCCTTCAATTCTGGCCTCTTGTGCATCCCTAATTTTCTTCGCTCCACTATTGGCAGCCATGCCTTCAGCTGCCAAGGCCCTAAGCTCTGGAATTCCTTCCCTAAACCTCTCCGCCTCTCCACCTCTCCACCTCTCTCTCCTCCTTTAAGACGCTCCTTAAAACCTACCTCTCTGACCAAGCTGTTGGTCACCTGTCCTAATATCTCTTTATGTAGCTTGGTATCAAATTCTGTTTGCTAATCGCCCCTGTGAAGCACCTTGGGACATTTTACTACGTTAAAGGCACTATATAAAAGTTGTTGTTGTTAATAACATTTCAAGTATTTTTGTACCATGTACTTGACAAAAGATTTTCTATGTATTTGTAAAGTAGTGCGATAAAAACCACGTGGTGCATTAACCTTTAGGCCCAGGAAAATTACAATCTTTCTGGACAAACCATGAATAAAATGTTTTCCAGCTCACAAACTCCTATTGGGACAGACCCCAACACTAATTAAACTAACTCAAATTACTGTAATATTAAAGCTATAAACTAAAAATACGCAGCCAAAACAATTTACAGCATAAAGGTCAAGAAATTTGGCTTGCGCCCTGTGATATCTTGGGACACAGCACAACACAACATGGCTTCTGGTAAGAGCTGTACTGCACATGGCTTTATTATTATTATATACACCAGTAGTCCCCCAGGTGGCTTTATTACAGTCGAGGGTGTCCTGCAAGGCCATCTGAACTCTCCCGCATGGACACTCAGCAGCCTAGCACCTGCTGTGCTGCAGCCACTGGACCAACACTTCATAGGAGCACTAGAGTAGGCAAAGACACTGTAAAAAGGGGCACTAAGGGATTGCACAAGGGTGAATAGTTAATATTGTTGTTGTAAATATGTGTTCACTGATTATTGATAAATTTATTAATTGACTTTGGATGATTTTGTGGTGTCTCTCATTTCAGTTTTGCACTGTGATATGGCCTGCGACAGGGATAGAATGATGGGGATATGGTGAGAAACGGGGATCTGGGGTTTAATTTATTGGAACCGTAATCTGATGAGACAGTCATGGACTGCCCTTCCAGAAGGCCGATTGAGTGCTGCCTCCTCCCTCGCTCCTGTTCCTCCTCCTCCTCCTCCTCGTCCTCCTCCTCATCCTCCCCTCCCTCTTCCTCCTCCTGAGGTGGTCCTGCAATCCCTGGTGGTAAGGGCTGGGCCCTCATGATGACCAGATTGTGGAGCATGCAGCACACCATGACAATTTGGGACACCCTCTCAGCCAAGTACTGGAGGGCTCCTCCCGAGTGGTCAAGGCAGCGGAACCATTGCTTGAGCACCCCGATGGTCTGCTCGATGATGTTCCTGGTGGCAGCATGGCTCTCATTATATAAATGTTGAGCTGGAGTGCTGGGGTTGCAGAGGGGAGTCATGAGCCAGGTGGAGAGCAGATAGCCCTTGTTTCCAACCAGCCAGCTGTGAGCTTGATGTGGCAGCTGGAAGAGTGCTGGCACACCGGCCTGGCGCAGGATGAATGCACGTGGCTGCTGCCAGGAGAGCAGGCATTCACATTGAAGATTCGCTGTCTGTGGTCGCCCACCAACTGCACATTAAGTGAGTGGTAGCCTTTGCAGTTATGGAAGACCTCAGGATTGTTATGAGGTGCCCGCAAAGCCACGCGGGTGCAGTCAATGGCACCTTGCACCATGGGGAAGCCCGCTATCCTGGAAAAGCCACATGCACGTTCGTCCTGCTTCTCTCTGGATGATGGGAAGGGAAATGTACTCCCTTCTCCTACTGTAGAGAGCCTCTGTGAGCTCCCAGATGCAGCGATGAACAGTGAACTGCGAGATGTTCGCGATATCTCCTATTGCAGACTGGAAGGAACCGCTGGCGAAGAAATTGAGGACGACGGTGACCTTGATTGCCACTGAGAGAGCCATGGTCGACCTGATCTGAGGCTCGAGGTCTGGTTGCAGGAGGTGGCAGAGTTCTGTGACCACCTTCTTGCTGAAGCAGAGCCTTCTAATACACTGCTCCTCGCTTAATTGGAGGTAGTAGAAGTGCCATCTGAATACCCTCAGAGGGTAAGGCCTCTTGTTGAGAGCCCTCATGGCCCTCATCCTCCCTCTGGCCACATGTTCCAATCTTTCTCGCTGCCTCTGCTCCCTCTGCAGTAGATCCTGGAGGGCAAAGTCGACTGCCAGTACAGCCCCCATTAATGTAACGATGTGTAGCACTTTGAAATTTTGTCAGAATAAATGTACAAATTTTTAGAAGCCACAACACTCCTGATATTAAAGAACCTTTAAATGACTGAATTAAACTCTTGCACAATCGCAAACTTACAAGAAAGCAGTGAAACAGCACTAACCTGACAGCTGAGACTGACCCCTTTAAATAGTGCCCCTGGAGCCACCGTCCACCTGCTTCACACCTCTTCCTGTTGTTGTCGGGGCGAGATGCTAAGGCAGGGGGCGATAATCAATTTGTCAGATCGGGCGCTCCGTGAGCGCTGCACGCTCACTGAAGTCACGATCTGCCTGGCGCTAAAGCCCCAGGCGCTAACTGTTAGCGACGGTATGAAGGGACGACTGGATTTGGCGTGTTGCGCTGGATTCGCCTCACCCCAGCGCTACTTCATTAGCGCCCTATTAGCGCCCCCACCAGGCGCTAACGGGAGGCGCTGACCAACTGAATTTCTCCCCCTCGGACCTTTCAGCAGGGGCATCTGAGAGGTGATCTTATATAGAAATATAAGATAGTTAATGGAATGAAAAAAGTAAATCTGGAATATTACTTTAAATTGAAAGGGGGTAAAATTTGTCCCAGGCGTTAGTGAAAAGTGGGCGGAATTGCTTCGGGTGCCTGTTATAGCACACGCCTGATACTCAGCTCTATTGAAATCAATGCAATAGAATATCAAGCACAGGCAGCCGATTCCATTTTGCACAACCGCTCAAGACAAATTTCTACCCCAAGAGTCAGACAGGTGTAAACTAGTAAACGGTAAATTTAAAGCTGATGTCAAGAAGTTTTTTTTTCACACAAGAAGAGAACAACACATGGAATGGACTTCCAGATAATGGGGGCAACTGGATAGATCAGGTAAAAACCCTGGGATCATTGAAGAAACAATTGGATGTACAACAAGGGGACATTAGGGTGTTTTTGAATGGATGGATTCAGATGAGCTGAATGACTTTCCTCATCTGGAATTATCTTGTGTGTGCTTTCAAAGAGATCAGGATCCTTTTCCTGTTTTGAAATGATTATTTATTATTAATAGTGTTGAAACATTTTGCCGTGCAAGCGTGAGTCATCTGGAAACTGCTGCTTATGGTGATAAGTCTGCAATAGAGGTTAAAAGTTCATTACAGTCTTTGCACTGATAGTAACTGTTTTAATGAACAGAGGAAGCAATGTAATTTTATTGTAAAATATTGTACTGTTCTAGTCAAAAAGCTTCTTTGTTCACAATGGGAAACTGGAAGTTCATAAGTAAATGGGAATCTTATTTAATAGTTTAGAATTTTCAGAGCATAAGTGATTCCCCTGCCAACAATGTTCTTCCATTGCTCAGAATTTTAAATGAGTGCTCCTGATGCTTTCAGTTCCTGCGGATCCAAGGGTCACAGATTGCAAACATGTGGCCCTAGATGCTCCCTCACACAATGCGACAACCATTGAGATTCCACTTTCTCATTTGTAACAGGAACACTGCATTATGCAAGTCAATGCAAAAAACATGCTTACTTCCCTCTGTATTGTCTTGGGATTTCCACCAAGTGAAGGCAGAGTGCTTCCATTCAAACCACGCAAAATGCCAGCTGTTGGAGCCATGCATGAGGTAAGTTCAGGTGAAAGGACAGGATCAGGGTAGAGGGCTTCTAGCTGCTGTTATGGACAGTAGCGAAAAGGCCCAGCAGCCATTACTGCTGCTTCAGGCCCCCCAGCAGCGGCTCACTTTCCTCCCCCATTTCCAGGCACTAGGTTTTGCCTGCATCAAGTACACGTCTGACTTCTTAAAGTGTTCTGAACCCAGGAGTAAAGGCAGGTTCAGGCCATGTCAGGCAGAGTGTACTTTGGATGCACTCTACCAGACGACTGCCGGGGAGTGGGGTGGGTGGGTGGGGGTTGCATGCGGCAAGGAAAATCAACTCCGAAGTGTTTAAACTCTTTCAGAAAACTCATAAATACTACAGTCTAAAACCTGATGAAGCCTGTTTGCAAACCTTAGCAAAAACATCCCGTGCTCACACAACTTCAGTGCAATGATCCCTTTAATCTCAAACCATGTCATATGGGTGTGTGTGCCTAGTGTTTGCTTCCTTGCCGTTTCCCCTTAGTGTGTGATAAATAGGCGCTTAAAATCTAGTTTTGTGCTTCTTCTAGATGCTACCTCAGTGGCAGGAGTACATGAGGTGGCTGCATGTTGTGTGTATGCATACAAGCCTCTTTGGATTGAAGTGATACTTTTCTCCAGGCAGCTGATTCCTAAGGTGGGTCTCCTTCAGGCAAAGGCTACTGCCCAAGACCAATTTCACCCCCACTGATTCTTTTGAACAAGCTTGCTGCTGCAAGACTTTAAATCCTGCAGCAGCATGCAACATCTCATCTGCCAATGGATAAACTCCCAGCCACAGGTGTCTTGTGCACCTGGCGCTCACACACATTCAACTGATGCTGACCCAGGAAATATGCAAGAAGTCAGTGCACTACTAATCGAGCAGGTGCTATTTGTACTTTGCTCTATTTCTGGTCGGGCTACACCCAATCAGAACATTTAGGCTATATTGTGGGTAATCATATTATACACACACGAGGCACTCCAATGTCTCTAAAATACCAAATCAAATGTGCAGGCAGGTAGGTATGGGGAGTACAAACACTGTGCAGCTGAGGCAGTGTTCATTTATGTGCCTCAGGTGCAGTAACCAGGCAAGTAGAACAGCAGAAAGAGAGGGGTATATAGCTGGGTAGAAACAAACATTCAGAAAGACTCACATTGAACACAACAGAATTATGCAAACAAGTGATAAACAGATTCCCTGATTGATGCGAAGCAGAGAGGGGTAGATTGAAACTTCCCTCACATTTTCATTTTTGATGGCTTAAATAACTCAAGTACTTTGATTTTAATTGTTATCTACCATGTTGGTTTATTTTTCATTCAGTTCCACTTTATAAATTAACACTTGTGCCTAGTTAAATTACATGTTGCCAAACATTTTCATTATAAAATGGTACTTGTTGTATACAATTAGCAGCACCTCCTGTTCTGTCCCTCAGATAGCTCCCTAATTGATCTCAGGCTCTTTTGTCACTTCAGTGATTTGTTAGTGATATTAGCAGTTATAGGGGCATTACTGCCATGTACACTGATTAACAATGTTTGTGTTTGTTTTCCAAACAGAATGCGGTGATGTAATCCTTGCAGAAACTGGTCATGATGTTGTAAAAATCTCAATGTTCGTGAGTGATGTAATCTCAACCCAGTCAAGATGATGGTCTTTAATATTAACATTGTAACATAACAACAACTTGCATTTATACTGTGCCTTTAAACGTACTAAATTATTAGTATAGTGCAAAACTGGTTATACGCTGATCACAGACTTCTTGCAAAAGGAAAATAAAAATGAAAAGTTAAGACAAAGAAGTAAAGATTTTAAAATTTGTCTCACTGCTCTTGTAGGCAGCAGGTGTTACGGACACACGAAAATGAAGAACAGGAAAAGACCAATTGGCCCACTTCTTTTTTTTCTCTGTATAGCCAACATTTAGTAGTGTCTATATCTCTGTATATCTTTGTCTCTAACTGTTTTTCTTTTTCTCTTCCTCATTCTGTAAGTCTTTACTTTGTTGCCCATCTATGATCTTTATTTGCCTCCTAATCTCATGTTACTTAACTGATGTACTTAATTTTTTAAACGCCAAATTAAGCAGAAAAATGGGAGTCGTTAAGGAAAGACCAGAGATGGTCAAAGAGCAGAAAAGCAGTTACATAAAGAGAGACACATTTTTTTTGTGAGCAAAGCCTTGGAAAATTCACATGTATGTCTAACAATACAATTGTATCACTAACTCCTGTCATTATAAAAGCTGTACAGGAATAAACTATTTGGGAGGTGTTGGCTGGTTAAGAGGTAAACTGGGGGCTAGGGCTGGGAGGAGTGGGGCCTGGCCAGGAAGGACTAGAAGGGCAGGGGCTGGGAGGAGTGGGGCCTGGCCAGGAAGGACTAGAAGGGCAGGGGCTGGGAGGAGTGGGGCCTGGCCAGGAAGGACTAGAAGGGCAGGGGCTGGGAGGAGTGGGGCCTGGCCAGGAAGGACTAGAAGGGCAGGGGCTGGGAGGAGTGGGGCCTGGCCAGGAAGGACTAGAAGGGCAGGGGCTGGGAGGAAGCGGGGGGGGGTGAGTCTGGTGTTCGCAGCTTATGGAAGAAAACAAGTGTTAAGGGTCAGGTTTTGGAGTAATGGGATGGAGAGAGGGGGGGAATCTTGGGAGAGCTGGGGTCTGGGATCTTGTACCACTTAGGGTTGTGATCAGGGCCTGAGAGCATTTGGGGATCTGGGATCCTTAATACTTGGGGTATGAAGGAAATGTGGGACAACTGAAGTGGTCCATCTGGGGACAGGGAGCATTCAGAAGGTTGGGGTTGGGAACTACTGGAAAGGAAGGCTTGAGGTCTTCAAACTGGAACACTGGGATGTGGAAGTACTAGGAAAAATGGGTCTGGAGCACAGGGGAGAGTTGGGCTTGATTTTGGGAGCACTGAGAGGTATAGAGCTTAAGATCACCGGTAGGGTCCAAAAACATTTAGAGGAAGGAGGGGAAGATTGGGAATGGGGTCTGCGATTTAAATCTTCACTATATATTTTCTCTCAAATCTAAGTGACCGTTTGACTTTTAAGAGGTTTGATAGTGAGACTCCTTCATTTGATCAATTATTTCACATCGTTATTTCGTAACTCCTCCAAGGTAATTCTTAATGTTGTTATCAGTATATAATATTTATACAAAAAGATATCTAAAAAAGAACAGATAAATTATATTAAGTTAAAGTTGATCAGTTTTAACAGTTCAATTTTAAACAAGGAATATTGTAAAAGCGAAAAAACATTGAACTAAACCTTTTGAATTTACAGCTTTTCTAAACTAAACTGTGCAGAGCAAGTACTTTTACCCATGCTTTTAAAATAAATGCTTTGTCATTGCAAATTTGGCTTGTGCAATTGGTGTGATTCAAATTTGTGCTGTTCTTTTGCCAAACAATACAAATTTTATACTATAATTTGATGCCATCTGCTACGTATCAAATCTAATATCATGTACATAGACCATATATGTATATATATAGTATATATATCACACTGTGAGGAGAAGGTGCTGTATAAATACTGAGAGAGTGTGAATTCCGTTTCAATCAATGTAAGTGGAGTTGATTTTGATCTCTTGTGTAAATGTGATATCAGTTACACCAAATAAAATGAGGTTCAAGGTGAGGTCAAGCTCAGCAGTCAATCCTCATCTAACCCCACCTAGGCACGGAGCTGTCATTTCCCTGCTTCTAATAGGAATAAAAGGTCCAGTAGCATTGAAACACATTAGAGTCCAGTTGAACAGAAGCCATATGTTACTGGAGTACTGGGCTGTGGACGAGGGGGGCAGGGTGGAGCGTGCAGAGCTTGTAAGACTAATTGGTTATTTTTGTGGTGTAGACAGTTGTCCTAATGGGCTAATATTTCCCTAATGTATATTGCACCATAATTGACTATTATTCTGTGTTGTCAAGTGAAAGGTAGTTCACACAGATGTGCTAATAGTTAACCAATTCAAAGATTAAATGAATTAATCTTCAAACTACAAATGGTCTAATCCTTATTCTTTAACATAATGATCAAACATAATTTCCATTTTATTGAAATGATCAGAATTAAGCTTATTATTAATTGTAGCATGATGGAGTCAAAATATAAAATATATCATGTTGCTGCATTGAGAATATGGATAAGTGCGAACTCATGTATTTATCAGTAGGTAGAACCACATCTCTTTGGATCAGTTTGTCATGATTTGTGAAGAAATCAATTTTGACATTCATCAGGGACACAATTTAACTGGTTTCATCACATACCCTGGCTATAGCAATGAGGTGAGCAACTGTCTGCATTGCTCATTATTGTGTTTTGTTCACCATCAATCATTTATACAATAAGCTCATCTCCATAAACATATGGGAACCATATAAAAATGTGTTATATACTGTTGTTCTTTTAAAGAGGGAGCCAAAAGTCTATTATATCAGAGATTGTGGTATATCAGAAACAAATAAAGTGAGGGATTATTGCAAGTAACTTCTTAGCTGGTCTTCTCAACTGTCATGATCACCGAGTTGCCAAAGTCATCTAAAGGCAGTACTGACTTCTCCCAAGCTCTGAAGTTCTATGATAAGCTTTTAGTAGGCCTGAAGATAGATCCAAATCATCAACTAACATTAGTTAGTGCAAGGGTGTGGTAGTATAGTAGTTTAATGATTTACATAGAATATAAGGCACAGAAACAGGCCATTCGGCCCAACCAGTCCATGCCGGTGTTTATGCTCCACTCGAGATATGTTACTGGCCTAGTAATCCAGGGGCTTGGATTTTAATAATCCAGGAGAACATGAGTTCAAATCCACCATGGCAGTGTGAGAATTTGAACTAAGTTCAGAAAAATCTGTAAATAAACATCTGATATTAGTAAAAAGTTGTCATAAAACCCCAACTGGTTCACTAATGCCCTTTAGGGAGTAAACCTGCCATCCTTACTCGGTCAGGCCTATGTGTCACTTCAGTCCCAAACTAATGTGGTTGACTCTTAACTGCCCTCTGAAGTAAGCCACTGAGTTATATAACATAAGAATAATGAGACTGCAGTGGTTCAAGAAGGCAGCCCACCGCCACCTTCTCAGTACAACTAGGGATGGGCAATTTATGCCAGCCTTGCCCGCGCTGCATCCTGAGAGTGCATTAAAAAAAACTAACATTAGTTTCACCTCTGATGGGGCTGCCTGAAAAGTACCTAGATCTTTGACCCTTGTGCACAGAGGTATAAATGTAGAATTAACATCTTACTGGACTTGGGTTGTTGGAGCATGCGTTAGTCTATTGGAAATCTATACATTACCCATTGGTGATACAGCAGAGTTTCTTCAGTAATTTTTGTGCTCTCAGCTACTATTATGGCAGATTTGTATATTATCTGTCTTTGTTCCAGATGCTTCCAAATGCACCTTGTTCTTATGACATCTAATATAAAATGTTAAAAAAGGTCTG
The DNA here is from genome assembly GCF_052327205.1 of Somniosus microcephalus. Classification (NCBI taxonomy): domain Eukaryota; kingdom Metazoa; phylum Chordata; class Chondrichthyes; order Squaliformes; family Somniosidae; genus Somniosus; species Somniosus microcephalus. The sequence goes on along the minus strand of NC_140992.1, from coordinate 61,989,785 downwards.
TCACACAACTTTGATGTATACATTTGAATCTGTGACAGTGGCATAGCGAGCCACGGTGTTTATAATCACAGTCTCTCTTTTTCGAAGAGCAGTCTACACATTCTAGATAGTGGATTATATAAAATCTCATCCAATGATTGTTTCAGTTAGATTTTCTGCGAGTTCATCAATATCCATCAACAATTCTCAGATTGATTCAAGTACTATTTTATTATTTTACAGAAAAAACAAAGTTTTGGCCAGTTACTATAGTGTTAATTCAGGTTTGCATTATTGTGAGCTAAATGCGATTAGGAGAAGATGGCTTGTGACGCTAGAGTGATCTTTCAAGGTTATGAAAGACATGTTATGCAGGTAGTCTGCAAACAGTCCTGTTCTGTTTTTTGTTAGTTAATGACCTGTAAGGTTAATTTGTCCACACCATCAAAGGTACTCACATTTTGTGACCACGTCCATGCTTCACTAATCCAAACAAAAAGGATTGATTTTATAGTCTGAGACAAAAAAAATGATCAGCAACACAATCATTTCAATAGCATTTCGCTATTATTAATTTTCATGTTGGACAATTACTATAATTCATTGGTAAAGGTAAGTTGTTAAATGTGTTTGATCAGCGATTGGCAAAACAACAATTTGCATGTCTATTACATTTCAATGTACAGGTATTGTGAAAGTGGCATACTTTTGGGGGAGGAAGGAGGAAATGCTAAAATTCTTGCAAGAATGCCAGGCCTGCCTGTTCTTTCTTGATCCATCAGGATTTTCTTCCATTTAATTGGATGTTGAGTCCCTTGGCATTCAGGGAGATAATAGTGTGTTCTGCCTCAGTGGGTATTGGGTTGATGGCTGTGTATAGTGCTGTCCACAGATAAAAGGAATGCCCCCATGGGCTGTCAGAACATTACATCAGCAAAGGGCCCTGAAAAGTGAACCTGTTTTTTTTTTCGTTTTACAGGTGCTGATGGACGTGCTCTATATTTCCAGCATTTTCTTGTTTGATTCCAGATTTCCAGCACTCGTAGCTCTTTTCTTTTTATTTGTTGAAGATTATAAACTTCTTTGCAAATGTGACATTGTAAAGTTATGGGCTCAGCAGGCGAGGAAAATCCATGCACAAGTGTTTCATTGTCAAGCACATTTGTATCCATTTTCAATAGCATGTACTCTCAGACTGGCAAATAGTACTTCCTGCTGCATTATCGCTAATTTTGCCATTTCCCATACCAGCTATTGTCATGGCACCCTTAGTGTCAATTTGTGTTGAATTCTGGGTAGTGCTACATTGTGGACTTGTATCCATTGGAAACTGGATTAAAAACATTTTAAGCACTCGACAGCCAGAGAAGAAACTTAAGGGGGAAAATTCGGTTGCTCCCCCCTTGGGGCGCTAACTTTGCCGGGGCGCTAAGTTAACGCCTCTGCGCTGTAAATTGAGTGGTAGCGCCCTAAGCAGGAGGCGGGGTGCTACTGGAAGTGCTCCCCCTCCTTCCTGGGGCGCTACCACTCAATATCACAGCGCCACATGTATTACAGGCCTCCCTCCTGATTAAAGGGGAGGGGCCTAGTGCAGTGCGCACTGGGGCCCTGCTGGACCACCGGGGAGTGGGGTGCCGGGAAAACAGAAAAACTGACCGATCGCGTCCAGCACCCAGCAAAAGGAAGCGCAAGGGGGCAGGTGCTGGCAGGCTGCCCAAAAAAAATGGCGCCCGGCATCTGCCCTTTGATTTGCGCCGTCGCGGCTGCAAAAACACCGCCCTGACCCTGTCAGACATATTGTCCAGCGGTAGGTCAGGGGGCGCAACTGAAGTTTGCGGCCAGCGCGCGAGCGGGGCACTGCGCACGGCAATGACGTCATTGCCAGAGGCCCAGCTACCGCTGCCGCTAACCTCCTGCGGGAGGCATTAGCGGCGCCGCGCCCAGGCGCTAGGGGCTTTGCACCTCGTTAGCACCCCGCTGGGGCACTAACAGGAAGCGCAAAGCAACCCAATTTTTTGCCCTCATACTTTTATGGGGTGTAGTCAAAACAGGTCCTATAGCTAAAACCTATAGGCGTCCTATTTTCAATACAGTAAACATACGTGTGGTGTATGTAACCTGTTCCACCTTAAGAGAACTTAAGCCTGTTCCACCTTAAGAGATGTACTACTTTCTCTGGCTGCTGTATACGTAATACTGGTGGTGACCACACCGGTATATAAGCACTGTGTAGTAATATTGTATTCAGTATAGTCCCTACCTCCAACCAGTAAAGACCTGTTGAATTTACTCTTGTCGTCTGTGTAGTAATTATCACTATAACACACAGACTTAACAGTGGCGACGAGTCCGATTCTTACCCTGCGGCAGTTATTTCCACGGCAGCTTCGTCCACAGACAGGACGTCGAAGAGAGGTTTCCACCCTCATCACCCTACTGGAAGACACGTCGAGCGGCAGGCATCGAGAAACTGGAGTGCAGAAGACATCCTGACCTCGAAGCCTCCATCGGCGACTGTCAGCTTCTTCTTTCTACCTCGGTGGTGGGTAAGCCGGGCAGCGACGCGACAGAAAGTCAACCGCGTTGGCTGTACAGACGGGGCTGGGAAGACGGAGGAATAAGGGTGGTGAGATCGATCGCGACCGGAGATAAGGGCCGGGCCGCTTTCGAGCGAGAGGCGCAGCGCGGGGACATCGATCGCGACCGGAGATAAGGGCCGCATTCGGGCTAAAAGGCGCAGCGTCTGGGGAAACTGAAGGCGCGAGAGCCGTGGTGAAGCGGAGACAGCGTCGGGGGACGGTTGAAGACCGCCAAGCGCGGGAAAACCACCATTTTGTGGGCGGAGGACGACGACAAGAGCGGGAAGCCGCCATCTTGGATAACATAACAATACAATAAATTGCAACGATGCCTAAACATGGGAACATTAATACCTTTGATAGTGACATCGAAGATTGGGCCATGTATGTAGAACGCATACAAAATTATTGTAAGGCAAATAAAATTCCTGATGCAGATAAAGCACTAACATTATTAAATTTAATGGGTGCGAAGACATACGGGCAATTGAAACACCTTGTATCACCAGATGAACCGGCGGATAAGACGTTCGAGGAGATTGTTACTGTCCTGAAAAATCATCTAAACCCCACGCCGCTGATGCTAGCAGAACAATTTAAATTTTACGACAGAAGGCAGCTGCAGAATGAAAGCAATGCTGAATATTTGATGGAATTACGTAAGCTAGCAAAATATTGTCAGTTTGGAACGGGACTGACAGAGGCACTACGAGATAAATTTGTGTGTGGTTTATTTAAACAGGATACACAAGAGCGACTGCTCGAGGAGAATGAGCTGACGCTTGAGAAGGCAGTCACTATGGCAGCAGCACACGAAGCTGCAGCGAGAGGCACGGCAGTAATGCAGCTACGGTCACCGGAACTCGGTACAAACAAATTGGGTTTGAGTTCTGTCAAATGTTATCGTTGTGGAAAGACAACGCACGATCAGAACCAGTGTTGGTTTAAAAACCAAGAATGCAGAACGTGTGGCAGGCTTGGCCACATAGCTAAAGTATGCCGGTCAGGAAAGAAGACCAGCAACAAAAAGTCACCGCAAGGAAAATACGCAAAGGTACACAAGGTGACAAAGAACAGTTTGACCGAACAGAAGTCAGATTCAGACACTAGCAGTAATGAACTGGATAGCTTAAGAGTACACAACGTTGGTAAGGATGCAGATCTCCAGACAATTTGGGTCACTCTTCAGATAGCAGGGGTCCAAGTAAAAATGGAATTGGACACTGGATCGGCATTGACGGTCATGAATAAGAAAGATTACAGAAGGTTATTCCAACATATTCCCCTACAGGATACGGAGATTATATTGAAAACATACACGGGGCAAAGAGTGTACCCCATCGGAAAAATAGAGGCAGAAGTGGTCCACAAGGGCGAAGAAAGCCAAGTAATGGACTTATATGTGCTACCTGAAGGAGGTCCACCACTACTAGGACGGGAGTGGATTAGGAAAATGAATATGGACTGGCACTCCTTGAAGGCACTAACGGTAGATTCCGGGGAAACAGATGTCAAACCTAAACGATTGTCCAGAATATTGGATGATGCTAAAGAGGTGTTCCAGCAGGGACTGGGAACACTGAGAGGAATTATGGCAAACATCAAGATTGATGAACATGCACAACCAAAATTTTTTAAAGCCAGACCGGTACCCTATGCAATACGACCTACTGTTGAAGCGGAACTGGAAGCACTAGAACGTTCAGGTGTACTGTCTAAGGTAGATTGGAGTGAGTGGGCTACGCCCATTGTTCCCGTTATGAAACGTCCTGCGAGCAACAAGCCAGGAGATCCAGGGAAGGTTCGCATCTGTGGAGATTTCAAAATCACCGTTAATCCGATGCTTCACACGGTGCAGTATCCGCTTCCACGGATTGAGGATATTTTCGCTTCATTGTCTGGCGGGAAACACTTCACCAAGATAGACCTGGCACAGGCGTACTTGCAGATGGAGGTTGAGGAAGAGTCACGCCAATACCTCACGATCAACACGCATCGAGGGTTGTACCGGTACAATAGGCTGGTTTTTGGAGTGGCATCGGCTCCAGCAATTTGGCAGAGGGCCATGGAGCAGGTATTACAGGGAATTCCAGGCACACAATGTTACCTGGACGATATTCTGATCACAGGTGATGGTGATGAACAACATCTCGCAAACTTGGAACTGGTGCTCAACAGACTGAAAGAGTATGGACTTAGAGTAAATCGGCAGAAATGTGAGTTCTTTCAGAAGCGGATCTCGTACTGTGGCCATGTCATTGACCGGGAGGGGCTTCATAAGTCTCCTGACAAGATTGAGGCAGTTGTAAAGGCTCCCGCTCCGGAGAATGTCTCTCAGTTGAGGTCGTTTCTAGGATTAATTAACTATTACCATAAATTTCTGCCAAATCTATCCACGGTACTGCACCCGTTAAACGCTCTTTTACAGAAAGGGGTACCATGGGAATGGGGCGAAAACTGTAAGAAGGCATTTCGCAAAAGCAAAGAATTGATCACCTCAGAGGAAGTGTTGGCTCACTTCAACCCGACACTGCCTATTCGGTTGGCTTGTGATGCTTCTCCATATGGTATTGGGGCAGTACTCTCACACAAGTTGCCAAATGGCACGGAAAGGCCAGTCGCGTTTGCATCCAGATCATTGACCTCCGCTGAGCGCAACTATGCGCAGATCGATAGGGAGGCTCTTAGCCTTGTATGGGGAGTGAAGAAGTTTAATCATTACCTGCAGGGCCAAAAATTCACACTTCTGACAGACCATCAACCGTTGGTATCCATTTTTAACCCTAAGAAGGGTGTTTCGGTGATGACAGCGCAGCGTCTCCAGAGATGGTCTCTTTTCCTAGGGGCACATCAATATCAAATAGAATTCAAAGGTACGAAACAGCATGGCAATGCTGATGGGCTGTCGCGCCTGCCACTACCTGAAGAAGAAGACACGATGAAAGTTGACCCTGTTGAGTTATTTCATTCGACCATCATCGAGTGTTTACTGTGATAATAATAATAACTTCCGGGAAGTTATGTCATCACTTCCTGTGAACTGTGAACTATGAACTATGAACTGTGTACATACCTCACTTCCTGTCATATGTCACTTCCTGTTGGACTGGTATAAATACTGGACTGTTCGGTATTGTAAGAGGCTTCTACCAGAGGCATGGTAAAGACCTCTCTTGTATATAGTGTGTTTGTAAGTTGCTTAAAGCTTACCTTAAAGTTACTTGATGTGTAAGACTCCTTTTCTTACATCAATTTAAGCAACTTAATGTTTACACTCTCAAATACTAGACCTTCGGACAAACTCGGAGTTAAGGACCCAGGGAACCACCCATCATGGAGAGAATCCTTAGACCTATTCGTCTGGATTTGGACCCGAATACACCAGCAGCTGGCAGGGTATGGAAGCATTGGTACCGTACTTTTGAGAATTTTCTGGATGAATGTGAAGCGGATGCTCCTACTAGATTGAGGATACTTATCAACTATGTGACCCCAAAAGTGTTCGAATATGTTGATGAATGGGATAATTACGATGAGGTGATTCGGGCACTTAAGAAACTGTATGCCAAGACTCCAAATGAGGTCTATGCTAGACATCTACTGGCCACAGCCCAACAAGGGCCAGGGGAATCGATTAACGAATTCCTTATAGAACTTCGCAGGCTCAGCATAGATTGTAACTTTCAGGCAGCCTCAGCTGAGCTGTACCACGAAGAAATGATTCATGATGCTTTCATCTGCGGGATTGCCTCTCCATTTATACGCCAGCGTCTACTAGAAAGTAAAACACTTGAGCTACAAAAAGCTTTTGACCTAGCTTGTTCTCTGGATTTGGCAAAGAGAAATGCAGACCTCTATCAGCTGCCCAGATCTCGATCTGCTGCTGTAACTGCAACCAGACAATTCAAGCGGTCTCAGGTGAACCCTATCATGGGGGAATCTAATTCTGATGAAGAAGAGGAGGATGACCCCGCTTTAGCAGCCTCTTGGCAATCTAGGAGGGAATGCTTCTTTTGTGGAGATGCTTTTCACCCTAGGAAAACCTGCCCTGCTCGCAATGCAATCTGCAGTTATTGCAAAAAAAAAAGGACACTTTGCTAAAGTTTGCCTATCAAGGGCCTCTACGAGGGCCAATCCAGCTAAGGCCTACCGAACTGCCCCAATTAGGGCCTATCAGGATGCTCCAGCTAGGACCTATCAAGCTTCCTCTCGTGCTCTCTCCCGAAGAAGCACACCGAGGGTTTTAGCCACTCTCTGTGCAACGACACCAATTACAGCTGCTTGCCCACAGAACCTGTCTCATGCAGCTACAAAAGTTTCAATTAAAGGGCATACCTTAGATGCCTTAATTGACTCAGGAAGTACTGATAGTTTCATTAAGGAACAGATTGTTGCGAAATTGAAACTACATGTCTTCCCATCGGACCAGGCAATTGCGATGGCTCAGTCATCACTGAATACCAGAATCTCCGGCTTTTGTATTGTTGATATGACACTTAATGGTCGCATGTATCCCTCCACCCGACTTTCGGTACTCAAGGACTTATGTAGTGATCTCCTCTTAGGGCTGGATTTCCAGAAACAGCATAAGAAACTCACTATTGAGTTCGGCGGATCCAAACCTGGTCTTACTATTTCTAATATACCGTCTAAATTACCGTTTTGTGCATTATCAGCAGCTTCACTGGATGAACCCTCATTATTTGCCAGTATTCCGCCTCGATGCAAACCAATAATAACGAAATCGCGGCGCTTTAATCAGGTAGACCAATCTTTTATTGAGGCTGAAATCTCTCGACTTCTAGCAGAGGATATCATCGAACCATATTCATCGCCCTGGCGGGCTCAAGTCGTCATTGTCAAGAACCCTCTAAAACCTCACAAACAGCGACTATGCATTGATTATTCGCAAACCATCAATCAATATACCGACTTGGACGCCTACCCATTGCCACGCATTGATGATATGGTTAATAAACTGGCCGAATACAAAGTGTTCTCAACTTACGACTTAAAAAGTGCCTATCATCAGGTACCCTTGAAGGTCTCAGATAAGCAGTACACGGCCTTTGAGGCTAATGGACGGCTGTACCAATTTCGTCGCCTCCCATTCGGGGTTACTAATGGAGTGGCTGTCTTCCAATGGGCAATGGATGGCCTGGTTAAACAGGAAAACCTAAGGGATACTTTTCCCTATCTTGATAACATTACCATTGCAGGTCACGATCAACAGGAACATGACGCCAACCTCCAAAAATTTCGGGATGCCCTCCATCGCCGTAATTTAACCTTGAATGAATCTAAGTCTGTTGAGTCGCAACCGACCATCAACATCCTTGGCTACTGCGTAGGCAATGGTATCATTAAGCCAGACCCAGAAAGACTTCGCCCGCTCCAAGAGCTCCCGTCACCTAAGAATCCGGCTTCTTTACGTCGGGCTCTCGGTCTGTTTGCATACTACGCTAAATGGATTCCTCATTTTTCGGACAAAATCCAACCCTTGCTGCATGCTAGATCATTTCCATTGGGAACAGCAGCTGTTGCAGCCTTTAACCTTCTCAAAAAACAGTTGGAGAAAGCGGCTCTTCACTCCATCGATGAGAATCTCCCTTTCGTGGTTGAATGTGATGCCTCGGAGGTGGCGATCTCGGCTACTCTGAATCAGGAAGGTCGTCCTGTAGCATTTATGTCCAGGACCTTACAAGGTGCTGAGCTACATTATCCTCTGGTTGAGAAGGAAGCCACAGCCATCATAGAGGCAGTACGGAAGTGGAACCATTTTCTAGCTCGCCAGCACTTTACATTAATCACGGACCAATGATCAGTCGCCTTCATGCTCGATAATCGAAAACGAACCAAAATTAAGAATAATAAAATACAACTTTGGAGGATGGAACTGGCCTCTTTTGGTTATACCATTCTCTATCGGCCAGGCAAGGAGAATGTGGCCCCGGACACCCTCACACGGGCATTCTGCTCCACTATGTCATCGTCGACTCTCATGGATGTCCACAATGGATTGTGTCATCCTGGCGTTATGCGCATGCTACATTTCGTACGATCACGGAATCTCCCTTTTTCCACTGGAGATGTAAAGAAAATATGCTCAGAATGCCGGCTTTGTGCGGAATTAAAACCTCAGTTCTTCCGCCCCTCAGATGGTATACTCATACATGCAACCCAACCGATGCAACGACTTAGCATCGATTTTAAGGGCCCAGTGCCCTCTTCAACTCGGAACACATATTTGCTCACCATGATCGACGAATATTCACGTTTTCCGTTTGCCTTCCCCTGCTCCAATATGCTGGCGTCCACAGTAATCTGCTGCCTTGAGCAGGTATTTTCTCTCTGTGGCATGCCGGCTTATATTCACTTAGATCGGGGTCCATCCTTTCTGTCAAGGGAACTCAAGGACTACCTCTCAGAACGGGGAATTGCTACAAGCAAAACAACACCATATCATCCCATCAGAAATGGGCAGGTAGAGAGGTATAACGGTATCATCTGGAATTCCGTACGTCTCGCTTTAAGATCTCGGGGCCTACCAGACCAGCAATGGGAAACAGTGCTTCCGGATGCATTGCACTCTATACGGTCCCTGCTTTCTACAGCCACAAATACTACACCTCATGAGCGGTTCTTTGGATTCCAGCGTCGCTCATCTCATGGGACATCACTCCCATCATGGCTAACTACTCCTGGACCTGTATTACTCCGAAGATACGTTCGGACGTCTAAAAATGACCCTCTCGTAGACGAGGTCGAACTAACCAATGCCAACTCCACCTATGCAAACATACGATATTCCGACGGCCGAGAATCTACCGTATCATTACGGGATCTGGCTCCCTGCCCACCAGGACCTAGTGGGACATCGGGCGATGGCATTTCACCAGGAAACTCTTGGGACCTATCGGGTACCCCTCTCCAGGATCCTGATCGGACACCAACTAGCTTGGTGCCGGTAGAACCCCGTACTCAAAGTTGCGACCCTCCCAGTACCGCGCATGAAAGTACTGATCCGCCATAGACCAGCTCTGCACCTCCCTCTGAACAGAGGCAGTCCGACTTTGAACCTATTGGGGCTCGTACACGGAGCCATGATCTCCCCGACCCTTCACAGGGTAATCCAGGCCACACAGACTCTGACCAATGGCCAACCGCATGTAAGCGGACCAGCGACCCTCTACGACGGGAACCCAAATGGGTGCGACTCTTCCTCGTTCGGCGGCTGCGGAACAAAAGGTAGACCACAGCCTCCTAATCCTGCAGGAGGGAAGAATGTGATAATAATAATAACTTCCGGGAAGTTATGTCATCACTTCCTGTGAACTGTGAACTATGAACTATGAACTGTGTACATACCTCACTTCCTGTCATATGTCACTTCCTGTTGGACTGGTATAAATACTGGACTGTTCGGTATTGTAAGAGGCTTCTACCAGAGGCATGGTAAAGACCTCTCTTGTATATAGTGTGTTTGTAAGTTGCTTAAAGCTTACCTTAAAGTTACTTGATGTGTAAGACTCCTTTTCTTACATCATTTACCAGTCACCAATGCAAGTATTGAAAGAGAAACCAGGAACGACCCGACACTGTCCAGAGTCTACGAGGTGACAGTGAAAGGATGGCCAACACGGGGTGATCCTCTGTTACCGGCATTTTCGGCAAGGCAAGACCAGCTGTCCGTCTGCCATGGTACCTTGATGTACGGGACAAGAGTGATTATTCCTCCCAAGTTAAGGGAAAGAGTTTTAAACGAACTGCATGAAGGTCATCTGGGGGGAGTTAAAATGAAAAGTCTTGCTAGGGCTTATGTATGGTGGCCGGGTATTGACCAACAGGTTGAGGAGTTAACGAAAAGCTGCGCTGGGTGCCAAAAAGTGCAAAATGCACCTCCGATAGCACCGCTACACCCATGGGAATGGCCTTCAGCCCCATGGCAACGCGTACACATTGACTTTGCTGGTCCATTCATGGACTCCATGTTCCTAATCGCGGTGGACGCACATTCCAAATGGCCAGAAGTCATCAAGATGAATACCACTACTTCAGAAAAGACAATTGCGGTGTTAAGAACAATATTCGCAAGGAACGGATTGCCAGAACAGATCTGTTCGGACAACGGACCACAGTTTGTATCGGAAGAATTCCGACAATTCTTAAAGAAGAATGGAGTAAAACATTATACCTCTGCCCCATATCATCCGGCGACAAACGGGTTGGCTGAAAGATTTGTCCAGACATTCAAAAAGGCAATTAAGGCCATGAACGATGATCAGATTCCGCTGCAACACAAGGTCGACAAGTTCCTGATGTCATATCGAAACGCCGATCATGCAGTGACTAACCAAAGTCCTGCCATGATGTTTTATAACAGGAGGTTGCGGTCCAAGTTGGACTTGTTAAAACCAAATGTGCGGAGGGAAGTGGAAAACAAACAGTTTCGGCATATTAACAACAAGACCACTCGAACTTTCGACGTAGGACAACCAGTGTTGGCAAGGGGCTATGGAAACGAAAAATGGCAGTCCGGAACAATTCGGGCCAGACAAGGACCTCTGATGTACACAGTAGATATTGGTCATAATGTGATAAGGCGTCATGCGGATCAACTGGTAGAGTCGAGAGCAAGGGTCGAACCCATGGTTGTGACAGAGACAACTGTGGAAGACGTTAATGAACCTGAAGCATCTACCTCGGCAGGGAATGTACTTGATGATGATGACACCCAATACATTGGAAACCAAATAGAGGAGGCACCTCAACAACAAGAATCAGAGACTACTGAGAGGCGTTATCCAAGCCGCATCAGAAAGCCTCCTGAGAGACTGAACCTTTGAACTGTTATACCTGAAGTTATATATGTATATATGTTATTATGTTATGTTAAATGGGGATATGACTGTTAAGCTAAAAAGGGAGGATTGTGGTGTATGTAACCTGTTCCACCTTAAGAGAACTTAAGCCTGTTCCACCTTAAGAGATGTACTACTTTCTCTGGCTGCTGTATACGTAATACCGGTGGTGACCACACCGGTATATAAGCACTGTGTAGTAATATTGTATTCAGTATAGTCCCTACCTCCAACCAGTAAAGACCTGTTGAATTTACTCTTGTAGCCTGTGTAGTAATTATCACTATAACACACAGACTTAACAATACGCTGCAAGCATTTTGAGAAAGATGTATGAACTGGAGCTTAAGCAAGAGCACAACAATGGAAAATATGGACTTTGTAGTTGCAAAATACTACAAATTACTTTTCTGATGCAAGATTGTTTTACTGATTTGCAGTACTAGGCTGCTAGGGAGACCATCTGCAGAAGATGAATATCTTACTGAGGGGGCAATGGAGTGTGGACATTTCTTTACACAACAGGGACTTGCCATGCTGGAAGGAAATTAAAATTACCAATGATTTACTGCTTCTTAAAGTGAGAACAGTATAAATGTCACTTTGAATAAAATCAGTAAAAATTGAGTCAGGCATTTGGAAACATTGGGCTGGATTTTCCGTGTCCCACCTGCATGGTGTGGGGGGACCCAGGAGATGGCAGGAAACTCAAACTTCCGGTTTTAACTCCACAGCGTGTGTGCTGGCTTCCAGTTGTACGGGGAATGCCGAACAGGAGGCCATAGGACAAGGGGGGGGGGGTCCAATCCCCGACCCCGGGGCTGTGTCATGATCCGGGGGTGAGTATTCCAGGCCCAGGAGGGGGGTCCAATCCCTGACCCCAGGGGGGTGTGAGCTGCGGATGGGTGAACTTGGGGGGGTGGGGCCAGGAGGAAGCACTCCTACTCCTCCTGGCCCAGAATGATTGCTCCCCGAGGCTGAGGACGCTACTGGGATTCCCGAGCCCCGGGATTCCCCGGCCGCCTGCAGTAAAACCTGCGAAGCACATTAAAGTAGAGACTTCAGGCCTCAGTATCATATTTAAATTGCCAAGCTGCCTCTTGGCAGCGGGTTGGCCGCCCGTCCCACCTGAGTGAAAGTTGAAAGTGGGCGGGTTGGGGTTGGGTTTTACATTTGCACAACTTTCCCTTCCCCCCCACGTCTCCAACCCACCCGTTCTTGCCTCTGAAAATTCTGGCCATTGATAACTTGGTTTTGGGGTGAACTAAACCTATTTCCTGTCTTTTGTTAGCAAATTGAGTACGGTTTATTTAAACAACTGTCCACTATTTCTACATTTGGCAAAATATACAACATATTTGCAAGCTAAATCTATTCCCTGAATTTGAGGTTTTTGGCATATTATTATCAAGGCCCCAATTTTTCCCTGATTCCCAATTGCAAATTTATGCACATGGAATTATGTGCATATCCCCATCCTGCAGGATTAACCCTCCCTGATGATCCTGTAACTATGCTTTGGATAACTCCATACTCAAGAACACTTTGCTGCTGCTGTTTGTGCTTTAGATTTTATTTTTGCAAAGGTTAGTTTCTTGGAAGTTTAGTGGCTTGATGTGGTAAATGGTTTAACACATTTGATAGGGTTTCATATTTCATCTAAGCTATTTTAAATATTTTTCCCTGTAGACGGGAATTCAAGGGTGAATTTGAGAAGCCCTGCTGCTGGTGCAGAGTTTTGCTCTTCTGGAGTGCAGATCATTGAATCTGATGCAGAGGGCGGCCTTCTGACGAAGGGTCATCTACCTGAAACGTTAACTCTGTTTCTCTCTCCACAGATGTTGCCTGACCTGCTGAGTATTTCCAGCATTTTCTGTTTTTATTACAGCACTTTCTACTCTGCCTCGACACTAAACAGTGTAAATCTTGGAGTCATAGCATGACTTGACTCCAAAGAAGAAAGAAAGAAAGACTTGCATTTTATATAGCGCCTTTCATGACCTCAGGACATGCCAAAGCACATTACAGCCAATGAAGTACTTTAGACGTATAGTCACTGTTGTAATGTAGTCCAGATCAAAACTCCCTGGAGGAGTCAGTCTTGCACCACTTCTGTTTGCATGGGAAGGTTAATACAGTGTGGTGTCAAACATGGCTTGCAAATTAGGACCCTTTTATACTTTTTGTAAACCTACCTGACCTCAATTTAAATGTTTAGAGAAGAGGGATTCTCCCTTCCCTGCCCTCTAAACATTTAGACCAGATTTTTCCATACCTGGGCGGGTCAGGTGTGGTTGGTCGCCGTGGCAGGTCGCGACCCCGTTCCTGATTCCATGCCGCTCCTCGGATTGACTTTACGTTAATGAGGCCTATTAAGGCCGCCCTGCACGTTACCCGGCCCACTTAAATGGTGCGGGTCTGATGATGTCAACGATGATGCGTCTTCAGCTGGGATATTTCAAGGAGCCATGGCCACATTGCATTTGAAGGTTCATCTAGGAGTGTGCAGGCACTGCACAATTGGACTGCTGGAAGGAGTGCCAAATATGACTGCACTGAGACAGAGGGCTGCACCCAGGTTCTCCGATGACTCCCTCCATATGCTTGTGAAAGGAGTGAGAGCACTAAGGGAGGTCCTCTTCCCTTCCAATGGGCAGAAGAGACCTCCCTAGGAGACCAAAAGAGCCTGGCTCCAAATAGCAGAGGAAGTAAACAGCAGGGATGTGGTCTGGATGGAATGTTGGAAACGTTTCAATGATCTCATTAGATCAGGAAAGGTGAGTACAAAGCCACACTCAACTTCATCCACTAGTACGATAGCAAAATACTGCAGATGCTGGAAATCCAAAATAACAACAGTCTTGATAAAGGGTTTTGACTCAAAACGTTGACTCTAATTTCTCTCCACGGATGTTGCCTGGCCTGCTGAGTTTTTCCAGCATTTTCTGTTGTTATTTTCTCAACTTCATCCAGCTGTGTGTCTCATCAGATCCCCATCACTCTGCCTTCTCAACCCTGCTGCTGCACATCCTTACTCACACCAACTTACCTTGCACCTCCACCCATCCCTCTCTATCTACATTATCACATCCCCATTTGACTAGCCACCCCTCACACTCACCCTCATCCTAATGCAATCATACCAACTAACAACACACAAGGAGGACACTTGGCTTTGGCACCCCACTCCATCATAGTCTCCCTCTAAACATCTAACCCATCCATTCCTTACACTCATTCCCTCGCTCTCACTTAACCTTCTCTTCTTTCCCTCCTTGCAGGAAAAGAAAGCCCACAATAAGAGGGAGAGGGAGAAAACCGGAGGTGGAACGCCATCATTGGCAATGCTAACATCAGCAGAGGAGGCTACCTTGGAAGTTTCTGGAGTCGCGAGCAGCTGGAGGTGGGAGACGGAGAGAGGGGGACATCTCAGCAACCTGGTGACGGAATTACATATCATACAGCTACATGGCATACAGCAGTCACTCATATGGGGACTGATGTCAGTAGCCATTGATTAGTCATCATGTGCATAATGGCATCTGTACCCATTCTTCATATGACATATCTAATTCATCTCTTTACTCTCCCACAGGTCCATCAAGAGTGCCCCCCCCCCCCCCAACTGTCCAGGAGGAAGAGGAAGACAACTCCTCAGAGGAGCCTTCAGCTTCTGAGGGCGCACCGTCACCAGCCATAAGCGCACCCAGCACCAGCGCAGAAATGCACACCTCGGTGGGTACCACGCGAGATAGAGTAGTGTTGTCACCTGGTGTCTCACAACTCTCAAGTGAACAAGAGCAGATTGTGGTGACAGGGACAGCAGTGGAGATTCCTCGCTGGAGCTCTGCTCAGCTGTATGCAGGCGCTGAGCCTCGGGGGCTATCCAGAAAAAGGGCGTTTCTGGAGGCACAGCAAGAAGTGCAGGAGGCATTGACAGGTTTTGCAAGCATGATGTCTGCAAATGTGCAGAGAATGGAGGAGTCCATTTCCAACGTGAGCACCACTGTGTCACAGGCAATGAGGACTGTAGGCTCTTCCATGGATAGGATGGCCACCTGCATGGAGCAGCTAATGTGTCACTCACAGGAGCACATGGTCTCTATGGAGAATAGATGGCAGATGCTCATAGACCTCCTCTCTAGGAGGGAACTCAACGTAGGCATGGGTCCTCATGGTCCCACTGCTGTGCAGGTCCTTGCTAGCAGGGAAGTGCAGGTGGCCCATGAGAGGGATGATGGTGAGAGGGGACATGCAAGTGGGGACTCCTCTCAAAGTGCTTACACTTCTCCCCCAATGCCACCCCATCAGTCAGGGCCCCAGATATCTCCTCGGATAGCGATGGCCAAGTCTACCTCTGCACAGTCGCAGGAGAAGCAGACTTTGGCGAGGCTGTCTGAGGCTCCAAAACCCAGAGGACGTCCGTCAAAAGCGTCTGAGCATTCACAGGAGGGAAGTGAGCAGACTGCCTCTACCTCTGCTGAAGCCATAGGGGGTAACATCTCGTAGAAACACAGGTAACAGAAAGATGAAACACAAGTAGATTCACAAGGGTAGCTACTTGGGTGTTTTGTTAAATGATTTGGTAAAGTTTCCGTTACTGTAATGTCACACATCATAATTTTATTTTCACCACTTTCTGGTCATGGACAAATTTGTGTGCACCTTTGGAAGTGGCTTAGTGAGTTGGAGTGAATGGTGAGACAACGTTACCTCTAGCAATGGTGGTCAGTGTGAAAGGAATGGCTTGGTCATTGTAGGGATGCTTTATGGTGTGGCTGTGGGGTGGTGCCAACCTGACGCAACATGTGGCAGCCGTATGGGTGTAATGCGTAAAGTTAAGTAAATCTGGTCATGATGAGCCCAGCCCTGGCCTCCCAGGCAGCAATGTGCTCGGGTACTGGTGGGATCTGAACCACAGGTTCCTCCTGCTCCTCCTCCTCTTGAAGAGGCTGTGCGCTCAGTGCCTTGCTCCTCATGCAGCGCTAATCCTCGCTGCCAAGCTATGTTGTGCAGGGCGCAGCAGACCACAACGATTCTGGAGACCCTGGCTGGTGCATACTGAAGGGTTCCTCCAGATCTGTCAAGACATCTGAACAGCATTTTCAGCCTGCCTATTGTCTGTTCTATGACACATCTGGTGGAAATGTGGCTCTCATTATATCTCTCCTGGGCCTCAGTACTTGGCCTCCTCAAGGGTGTCATGAGCCACGTCTTCAGTGGATAGCCCTTGTCTCCAAGCAGTCAGCCGGAAAGTCTGTTTGGAGGAGCGAAGAGCTGAGGGAGGCTGGACTGGCAAAGGATGAAAGAGTCATGGCAGCTGCCAGGGAATTTGGCACACACATGCATGATGATCTTCCTGTGGTTGCAGACCAGCTGCACTTTGAGGGAGTGGAAGCCCTTGTGGTTGACAAAGACTCCTGGGTTATGATGCGGTGCCTTGATGGTCACATGTGTGCAGTCGATGACGCCCTGTGCCCGTGGGAAGCCAGCCAGAGTGGCAAAGCCAAGCACCCGCTCAGTAACACTGGCTTCATCAGTGGCAAAGTTGATATAATTGGCTGACTTGTCAAACTGGGCATCGGTGACCTGTATGATGCATCTGTGGGCGGCGGACTGCGAGATGCTACAACTCTCTGCTGCAGATCCCTGGAAAGAGCTTGAGGTGAAGAAGTTGAGGGTGCTGGTGACTTTGACAGACAATGGTAAGGCATGTCCACCTGCTCCGCTGGGCTGCAGGTCTTGCTCCAGCAAAGTGCAAATGTCTACGATGACCTGGCGCGATAGCCTGAGCCTCCTTGGCACTGCTGCTCAGTCATGTGGAGGAAGCGGTGCAGCCCTGCGCTGATGCCCTCTGTCCTGTGCAGCATCAGGTGGTTGAGGAGAAGGTTGGTGGTGGTGTTGTTGGTGCTGCTGGTGTGCCTGCTGCTGCTGGTGCTGGAGCTCATCATGGTCCGATTCTGAGGATCAAGGTGAGACAGTATAAATGGCACCCATGCTTATGTAATAGATGGCAGGTCAAGTAGGGAGGACGGAAGCAATCTGTCAATGATGTGATAGGTTCTAACAATGAGGTGACACTGGATGGCGACTTTGCTGGAAACACTTGCAGCCTGCAGAAAGCTAAATCTGTGCTGGCAATGCAGTCAGCAATAGCTTGTGCCTGAGGAAAGTGATCAGCCGTGAGGTGGAGTTTTTATTGTACTTTTCATGCTGTGCACTAATCAGCTGGATCAATGGCCACTCAACTTCTGTCTCACAGATGTGATTCCTGTGGTCATCCAGTGAAATTTGAAAGGTAGGGTTAAAAAGACTCTTAAGGGTCTGACAAGTACCTAATAATGATTTAAATTAATTCGCCCACCTCTGCTGTTCGGGTCGCTGCCGCACCGACAAACATGCTCGAGGGAATGGTGCATGGGGGCGGGATGACAGCGGGTTCCCGACCCGCTGCAAGATTTTTCAAATTTCCCACCAGACCCGCCTCCAATCATGCCTGCACGGACCCCAGAAAATTCCGGCCTTAAATTTCTAGCTTTTGGGAGCCAGCTCTGTGCATGAATGCATCCAAGTGTGTGCACACCTCTCCTGAACAGGTCAGTCCTAGCCAGGCAAAAGCCAAGTGTAAACAAGTTTCTGCCTGGCTTGTACCCAAAGGGCAAACACTGGTCTCAGACTGGTAGCTGCAGTGTAACTGTGCATCATACTTCAATGATGGGATTCGGGAGTGAAGAGTTTGGATTTGAAGACCTCATTCACACAGGTACGTCTAAAATGTGGTCTTAGCTCATGGGGTGACATCATGCACCAAACAGGTAGATTTTGGAGGCATTAAAATTATTTTTAACCATCTCAGGACAACCAATAGAGCAATGATTTCAGGGATCAATAAGAAGTTCCCTGCCCCTGCTGAACATTGGCATGTGGGACACAAACTGCAGAAGACCACCTTTGCACTGCAGTCTGAGATCTGGGAGTTCAAGTCTAAAAGCACCAGATGCTGGGGTTAGATAGTTGGAACTGGCGGACATATCGATTTGCCAGCAATCCTGTTTACAGACCATTATTAGTGTTGCTGTGAAGTGGAATGTGCTTTACAGCCATGCAAAAGGTAGAAAGTGAATGCACCCTAAACTAGAAAAATTGATATCTAAATATGTTTCAAACACTTTGTAATGCGCTACAGAAATTGAATAGACCTCCCTTTAGAATCTACATTCTTGCTGCAGAATTTGGTCGGGCTTATGGCAGAAAATGGCTTTGATGAGTTGTAGATTGCTAGGGTCCCAGATTATTACACAGGCAGCTAAACAATGGTGAAGAAGCTTACTAGTGACATTCCAACAACGGGATGCACAAAAACCACCTGACCCCACATTCTACCTGAAAGGACTCTTATTGTATACGAAATGATGAGAAACTCAATTGTTTTTACATTGTTGTAATAACGGATTGGGGGATCTGCTGACTCTTGACTCACTAGAATGTCATTATTGCCAACAGCTATGATGCTTCTTTACTGTTGCATTACTGGAATGTCACTGCTATTATTCTTGACAGATGGCTGAAATTGTGGCCTATTTGGTCTCTCATAGTAGTGCTCCTTGTCTGGAATGATGCAATTCTGCTTCCTGACTGCTTGAATTGTTAGAACATTGCTTTTTTTTCCTTGAATGCCTGCTTGCTGCAGTGTTATGAATCACTTCTTGACTGTTGGTATGCTGGAACGTTACTGTCTCATCATTCATTCAATTTTCTTAAAGGCAATATAGAAACCAGCTCACTGTATTTTTAAACCATGCACAATGATCTAAGGGTGCAGCCACTTTTGAGTCAATACAAAGCAGTTTCTGCTGCACATTGATGGAAACTGACAGTATAATGACAGTAGGTCATCGACCTGAAACGTTAACTGTTTCTCTCTCCACAGATGCTGCCTGACCTGCTGAGTATTTCCAGCATTTTCTGTTTTTATTGCAGATTTCCAGCATCTGCAATATCTTGCTTTACTATAACGGTCAGACTCTGGGGCCTCGATGTTTATAGAGGTGGGATTTTCAAGGTGGGGGGGGGGAAAGTTCTGGTTGGGAAACTTGGAGTACAGATCACGAAGGGGGGGATATCCTGTGGTTTAGAGGGTTGGGGGATGATGGTGGGGGGGGTGGTCGGAGAGAGATTGGGGGTAGAAATGGGGGTTGGCAGGGTCGGTGATCACGGGCGGGCTCCGTGATCGCGGGGGGGGGGGTCTGTGATTGCGGGGGGAGTCAGAGATCGCGGTGGGGGAGGGGGCTCAGTGATCGGGGGTGGGCCTCCTCGGAGCGGATTGGTCGTCCACCCCTTGCCCCGCTTCCGTTAAAAATGGAAGTGTGCGGGCTCGAGGTGGGTTGGGTTCCTGTTTCAGATTTCTTTCCACCCGACCCAAACCCACCCATTTTAGGGGGTGAAAATTACACCCTGGAACTCACCAGTGCAAAGCCTCTTGAGGGGTGGGGGAATCTTGTACCTCTTGGTTTTGACAATGTGTGGAGTATGATTCCAGTGTGATTCCAAACCAGGTTTAAAAATTGTTTAGACAGTCTGTAGACTTCCTGGACATTTTATAAACAGATGCTCTCACCTTACTGTCTGAGAAGTTGAGCTCTGTGCAGGTGTGTCTAAATGCATACACAGATCTCCCTGCTGGCTGGTAAACTGTCACACAAAGCCCGCGTTATACTAAGGTGTTGGCAACAGTGCTTCACGCTCTTTAGCTCATGGCCTGCAGTGCGAGGTAACTGCAGTATAATTTACAAAATGTACTTCTTTGTGGTTAAATACAAGAAGTATATCATCATCTGGTTATATCTGAAGAAACCTGATTTGCAACAAGTCATCAATAGCAACAAAATCAGGGTTTGAGTTTCCCACTTCAGTTGGTGGTAATGCTGCTCTACCCTGCACTGACCTGTCACATTCACCTATTGTAAAACACCATAAGAGCAACCTCTCATCCCCCTTAATGTGGGCATTTAACACAAGTAACTCTCCTCTTGATTATTGCTTTCAGACAGGATAACAATAAGTCTAGATAAAAGTTGATCTTCCCTCAAACCCAGCTCCTAAACTTAGGGAGGAATTTTAACCCCCAAAGATGGGTGGGTTAGGAGCGGGTGGGTAGTTAAAATAATTGTTTTTTGGATCGCGACCGCAACCCGGCTCGAACACGCCCACTTCCGGGTTTAACAAAGGTGTGTTTGGATGACTGCAAGTAACCTACTCGCTGAAGTCGAGGCTTTAATTAGTGCAGGCTGGCAGGTACTTATTGGTGCAATTAACATCCTTAGGAACGGTTACTAAGGTTTTTTAATTGAATTTTACTCAGGTTTAAATTTAATGGCCACAATATGTAAAGGGGCTGGTCTTGAGGGGGTGGGGGGGGGGGGAGTGTTTTAGTCGGAAAACCCGGATGTCCAGGTTTCCCTGCATGCATGTGACTTTTCTTTTCAAGCATGTTCCCTGCCATTTACAGAGGGAATTACAGAGCTTAGGGCCTTTGCTGTTAAAGGCACGGCCACCAATGGTAGAGCGAGTAAAATCGACGATACTCAATAGGCCAGAATTGGAGGAGCGCAGATATCTCGGCAGGTTGTGGGACTGGAGGAGATTACAGAGATAGGAAGGGGCGAGGCCATGGAGGAACTCGAAAACAAGGATGAGAATTTTAAAATTATGGCGTTGCATAACCGGGAGCCAATGTAGGTTAACAAGCACAGGGGTGATTGGTGAACGGGACTTGGTATCAGTTAGGACACGGGCAGTAGAGTTTTGGATGACCTCAAGGCAGGTGTCAGATGGATTACTTGCCAGGGCTGGAAGTTTTGTAAACTTCCCATGTGATGACAATAGCCAGAATGAGCGAGTACTCGGATTCGGCTCTCTGGCTGGATACCCACAGGTACAGGGTGCCATCCATTGCACACGTGGCAATCCGAGCACTGCCACAGTAACCAGGAGTTTTTATAAACCACAAGAGATATTTGTCCATCAATGCGCAGCTGGTATGCAACCACAAGGGGGTGGGTGGTTAGTAAAGAATAAGAATAAGAAGAAGTTGAAGATGTCGTCTAAAACATAAGAAATAAAATCCTAGGATCCGCTCCCACCACCAGGAAGCCCTTCCCCCCCTTGGACTAAATAGTCCTTTAACCACTAATCTACCCATTGCACATCTGCCCAATGGGTCCTGTCATGTATTGACATTCATCATGAAAGAAGTGAAAGGGCAAGTTGACACTCTGGTCACAATAATGGGCAAGATGCGGAAGTGGTGGTTGTTAAATCCGTGAATCTTGATGTATGGTGTCCTTCAACAAATAGACAGAGACTGCAGAGGAACAATCAACAGGTGTTTACTGGATGAGGGTCTCTCAAAAACTAACAGTGCAGATCCCTACTCAGGGTTTATATACAGGTGTGGTCACTGCCGGTACTACAGTATACAGGAGCTGTAAAAAGTAGTTCTCCCCTTAAAGGTACATACACTACAGTGGTAATCAATACATTTTATGTGGCATTATTTAAAAAAGAAACGTAACAACATAACTTTTTGTCAACAACCAAGTGCATAACCTTGGAGAATTACAGTTTCTTCAACTTATGCTTCCTAACGCTTCTACATGGTGCATCCCATGTGGATTCAGTAGAGGTAGAGGCAGGCTGCTCAGATCCCTGCACTGATTACTGAGATGCTTTTGGCCTATGGCCTCTACGTTTTGCAGCCCCCGAGGGCCCCACCAAAGACTATTCCATCTGCACCTATGCAGGGGTGGACGCGGCCATCGGGAGACGAGGCAGCATGTGTGGTTGAGGGGTGGTGGGGGGGGAGGGGAGCAGTGGCTGAGAAGTGGAAGCGCTTTGAGTGGATTTCCCACTTCCATGTCCCCTTTCGCCATCATCCCTCTCCCAGCCCAGTACCACATCACTCCTACCACTCTGCTGCAGACCAGCTTGGTGAAGATCAGTGACGCGTTGTAAGGTCACGGATACATTATCTGTCATTCTGTTTAAGTCGGCAGACATCTCATGCATGGCCGTGGTCATGGCCTGCATGGACTCATTTGAGAGCCTTGCTTGAAGCTCCATGGAAATGGACTTTTTCTACATGGCAAGCATTCCCTCATTTCCCAGTGCACCAATCCACTAGCGATCGACTTGGACTCCTTCATCCTCTCCCCTATTGTAAATAGTGTGTGTAGCACGTCTGAGAGTACCTGGCTAAGTTGCTGATGCACTTCTATCATTCTTCTTAACAACAGCACCCGGGGTTCAGTATCGGTTTCCAGCTGAGCAGAGCTTGGAGAGGATTGTGATCCCCAATGCAGACTCTCCACAGCTGTCCCAGCTCATGCTTACTTGTGAGTTGTGAATCACCAGGTGAAAACCCAATTAACTGTCCAAGTGGACCCACCAAAGTGCGAGTATCCACGCTAGTGCATGGCTGTACATCACAGAATCACAGAATCACAGAAACCCCACAGTGCAGATAGAGGCCATTTCGGCCCATCGAGCCTGCACCGACACATATCCCACCCGATCCCCGTAACCCCTACCCCACCCTATCCCCGTAACCCCATGTATTTAATCCCCCTAACACTAAGGGTCAATTTTTATCATAGCCAATCAACCTAACCCGCACATCTTGTGATGGTGCACCCTCAGATGGAATGAGTCCCCTGAAGAATTGTCCTCATGGAAGTCCTGCAACACTTGCTGTATGCATGAAGGCCCTGGAAGACAAAAGAAAGGGATATGTCATGGCAAAGGCATAATCTTGACAATCACCATACTCAGTCTTCTCATAGTTCAGCCATTGATGAAATGAAGTCAGCATATGTGCATCAGAGATATTTGTAATTCTGTCACCAGCTATCTGCAAGCTCCCTGTCTCTCCATCTTCAACTGAGAAGGACGCAGATGTGCCACATACCTTCAGGGCTTCCTCGTCTGCATCTTTGAGCTGGACTATTTGGGGCAGCCCAGTTCCAGCCCTCTCCCTCTCCCTTGCAATTTGCGTGCTCTTCTCCTACAAGGGGAGAGAAAACAGATCTGTGAGTGAGTGAAGGTCAGATATTCACCCGATAGATGCAGTGCATTCAGTAAGGGTGACCTTGAGACAGATGAATCACATTGTGTAAGGATTGGGGTGAGCAGCAATGGTGGATGGATAAATGGGGAGGTGATGAAGTGCATAGAAAGTGAAGGCTATGTGCTGCTGAAAGTTGAGTGGTTGTGAGGTGTGATGTGATGGAAAATGCTTGGCAGGACAGAGCAAAAAGGAACAGGGGCTTAAACCACAGGATGTAGGTGAATCAGCAAATGTGCTCACTTTTCCTGGCCTAGTTAGGTCATTACACCACTTCCTACATTGCATCCAAGACCATGAAACAATGCTCCTGCTGCTCACCTCCTCAGCTACCTCCAAACATGTCTTCTTGGTGAGAGCAGCAGGTTTCTTCCTCCAATTACTGAGGAAATGTTTGTCCCTCCTGCTCCTGACTGCACTCGGCAGTAATTCCAGTGATGCATCATTGAATCTGAGTGCTGCCCTTGCTCTATGTCCACCACCAACCCTGAACATCTTCAATTTCCATCTGTACATTCCCCTTGTAAATACAGCTTACATCGTGTCATGTGGGTGCGCATCACACCCGCTGCACAACTTGGAGATGCAAACCCAGAATTCAAAATTAATTGCTTCAATTCAGTTGCGATCACAGATTCCAACTCGCTCAGTTGAATTCAGGGTAACGCCTGTCTTGTTTTGCACACTTTGTACAAAAATAATAACTTGCAGGACAACGGAGTATTACAGTTTAACTCTTTTATTAAGCATTAGGTCTGATCTTACTCATAACAGCACAGTGGGGAAAGCATGGCATTAGGACCCCTAGCCTGGGTCTTCAAAACAATAGTAGTCCTTACAGATGCCTGCAGGCCAATGACAACTCAGCATGTGATCACATGTGTATATAATAGGTATTCCTTACAGATGCCTGCGGGCCAATGATAATTCAATATGCAAATGTTACAATGCCCTCGGAACTCTACCCTCGCTAGGAAGCCACCTTCAGATTAATATCAGGGCTTTACTTTTCTAAATAAAAGTGAGAATTGTGAGGAATGGATATTTCCAACACCAAGATAGAAACTCAGCAATATCACGTTCTTGTAAAAAGGTTTCAAATGGACAACTGGTGTTCACACCTGAAAAAAGCAACCAATGCAAAAAAAAGAATCAGAGGTAGGCAGTGTCTGCTGAAGACTGATCAGCAGGTTTAAGTATTTCTATCAACACAGGATCACACCCAACGCACATTGTTTCTTTTAACAAAGCTAGAATTTTGTCTGATGGCACTTTTAATATACGAAATGGGAAGACTTTAGCCCATTGTTGAATCATGCAGAAGAAACCTTGCCCTACATCAAATCCATTACATGCAGCCTTGGATTCCTTCACATTGAGTTCAGCTGATGTAAATCTTTCTCATCCTGATAAGTATCCAAACATTTTTTTCAAAAAAATATGTTCATTAAAAGGATGAAGTCAGCAAACTGAGAACAAGAAAAAAAATCATAAATCCATAGCAAACTACAAAGGAAAAATTGTACAACTTCTAAAATCAGCTGCTCAAAGTCAACCAGTCCTTAGTTTTTACTTCACTTTCACTGCTGATTAAGATATTTTTTCATCAGGATAATTAAAAAAAAATCAATTTCTGGAATAATTTTAGAATTTTTTTTTCTGACTCTTCAGATTACAGTTTAATTGGCTACAGACTTGCCATTACCTCTCAGCTGGTAAAGATGAACAAAAGAGTGAAGAAAATGTTAACATTTAAAGCCAGGTATTTCATTTACAAAAAAGCTTGTAGTTTTCCTTATTCTTTAAATAGTAGACGTTACATTGATGCTCTCCTAGCCTGAGGAACAAGGACATGAACTACTACCGTGGGCTGGAAACTCACATTACCGTGGGCTGGAAACTCACATTACATTTCACTTGCTAATATAAAATGGAAACCTTATGTTTCATGGGGCTACGTAAACATGTACACCAGTATCCCCTTGTCTGTGTGAATGTTACAGCCCATTTTCCACTCACTGTTTGCTTTGGCAGTGCTTCTGCTTTTAGCATGCTCCCATTAAGTTGTGTTTTCCACAGTGAATTAAAAATAGGCTTAATGGATTAACGCACAATGACTAAAACACCGATTAAACTAATAATTATAGGAGGGGAAGGGAACTTGAATAAATAAACTAAGTTGCCATTTTCCACATTTTTTGTGCCTTATAACATTAGAAATTGGGTTTAATACATTGTACACAGTTCTACT
Source organism: Somniosus microcephalus (assembly GCF_052327205.1). Lineage (NCBI taxonomy): Eukaryota > Metazoa > Chordata > Chondrichthyes > Squaliformes > Somniosidae > Somniosus > Somniosus microcephalus. Next base: position 61,963,994 of record NC_140992.1, on the reverse strand, counting down.
GCTTGGTTATAAACCTGCTATATGTATTTGGTTACACGTGAAAAAACTGTGATTTATACTATTGCGGTACATTAATAAACTATGATGCAATGATGGGAAATTTATGATTTAGAAGGAATCTGTTTAACAACCATCTATAATTATATTACAGTTGACTTAAAGGGCAGCAACAAATATGACAAATACAAATTTGGCTCTATAAACAAGTAATTAAACAGAAAGGTAAATAGCCTAAAGTTACCATGATTGCAGGATGTTGTAGGAATGTCTAGTTCCTATCAAGAGACTGAGGTCGACTCAGGCGATCAAACAAACGCTGTTTAATGTAAAACTAACTGAGTTTAACAAACAAATGCACGAGAACTACGAATACAGGGCTAGTCAGTTCGGAGGCTCCACGAGGACTGCTTGGGCGGTCCCGTGGCTGGCGTCATGACGTCATCACGTTTTTCCCGCCGGTGGGGGATCACGTGATGAACGGCGTGATGTCATTGCGTTTGCCCGCGCTCTTAAAGGGACCGCGCTTTGTACATGCAAACAGTATATACAAAGATACAGACTTAGGCTGTAGCTAACATATTGTTAAAGGGAATTATATACAGTTGATCAGAGTCCCTTAGTGGCTCCGCCACATGCGCCCGCCCAGAATTGTCTTTAACAGAAAAAGTGAAACGGCGAGGAGGCCTGACAAGCCTGTCGGAGCGACTTCTGTACACTTGAAGTGGAAGCTGCTGGACAGTGGGCGGGCTGGCGGGTTGTTGCGCTTGACCTGGCATGGTGACTGTGGGTGGTTGGCCACGTTTTGGCAGCTGTGCGGTCTCGACCGGGCGGTCAAGGTCGAAGTGTGCCGGCTTCAACCGGTCAACCGAAATGTGGTCCGGTTTACCTCTGATATCCACCGAGAAAGTTTTGTCTCCCAGCTCTAGCACGTGGAAAGGATCAGTGTAAGGGGCCTTGAGCAGATCCCGATGAGCGTCGTGGCGGATGAACACATATTCGGCGTTCTTCAGCTCTGCTGGGACGTGGGAGCTCTGAAAGCCGTGATGCGACGTTGGTACTGGTGCAAAACACCTGGCTGCCTCCTGGTGGCTGATGAGTTGATTGGATGCAGACCATGGCTCTGTTGGAGTTGGAAGGAAATCCCCTGGTACGCGTAGCGGCTGGCCATAGACGAGCTCTGCCGAGGACGAGCGAAGATCCTCCTTGGGTGCCGTGCGAAGACCCAACAGGACCCATGGTAGCCTGTCAACCCATCCAGCGCCTTGGAGGCTGGCCCTCAGTGCGGCTTTGAGCGACCTGTGAAATCGTTCGCACAGGCCGTTTGCCTGTGGATGGTAGGCTGTGGTGCGATGTAGCTTGATGCCGAGCCCCTGAGCCACTGCGTTCCAGAGCTCAGAGGAAAACTGCGGTCCACGATCAGAAGAGATGTCCGCCAGTACCCCAAAACGGGCGACCCAAGAGGAGATGAATGCCCTGGCCACATCTGCCGAAGTGCTGGATGACAAGGGAACTGCCTCTGGCCATCTAGTGGTGCAGTCTACCATCGTAAGGATATGTGTAAACCCATGAGAAGGCGGAAGTGGCCCCACCAGGTCCACATTCACGTGATCGAACTGTCGCTCCGGAACAGTGAAGGTGGCCAATGGAGCTTTGACGTGACTCTGCACCTTGGCCTTTTGGCAGACCACGCAGGTGTTGGCCCAGTCGTGGACATCCATATGCATGCCCCGCCAAACGAACTTGGACGACATCAGCCTTTGCGAGGCCTTCATGCCAGGGTGTGACAACCCGTGTATGGCGTCAAAAACTTTGCGGCGCCAGGTGACCGGCACGATAGGGCGAGGATCTCCTACGGAGACGTCACAAAGTAGCGTGGTGCCTGCGGCATGGAATTTGACGTCGGTCGCTTGGAGGCTAGAGGGGCTGGTTCGGTAAGCTTGCACCTCTGGATCCGAGGCTTGAACTGCAGCCATGAGAGCATAGTCGATGCCGAGCTGGACTGCCTGAACGGTCGCACGGGAGAGGCAATCTGCCACCAGGTTGTCTTTACCGGCCACTGTAATGTATGTACCTTTAAGGGAGGAACTACTTTCTACAGCTCATGTATACTGTAGTACCGGCAGTGACCACACCTGTATATAACGCTGAGTAGTAATCTGTTGTTTCAGTTGCAGTTTGAACCACGTTGAGTAAACACCTGTTGTACCGTTCTCTGCAGTCCTTTTCTTATAATTACACGGACGTAACAGTGGCGACGAGCAAGTTCGAACCTACCTGCAACTCTGCATCACCTCCCAGGGATTCGCTCCCGGAGAACAGTGGAAGAAGGTCGAGTCCAGAAGCACGGGCGTCGACCACGGGCAACCGCCCAGTCATCCAGCGGAGATTTGAGCATCGCAGGGGAGGCTGTCGAGAGCCAGGCTTGGCTTTCCAGTCACGGTGGTCCAGCGAAACGGGCTGGCAACAGGTACTGCGCAGACCCTTCCCGGACAGCGACGGGCTAGAGCCCGACCGAGCGGCACAGAAAAAGGCCGAGCAGCATCGACGGGGGAGAGAGAGAGGGCAGAGCGCACAGGGTGCAGCCGGTGTTCAGGACCGAGCGACGTCAACGGGGGAAGAGAGGCGAGAGAGAGCAGAGCGCAGCCAGTGTTCAAGGGCCGAGCAGCGTCAACGGGGGAGCGAGGCGCTGCCATTGCCACGAGGACCACAGAGAGCGGCGTTGGCAGCAGCGCAAGAGCAGCGCGCGAAACCCACAGGGCGTCGCCATTTGCCACGAGGACCGCCGAGAGCGGCGTTGGCAGCAGTGCGGGAGACGCCATTTTAAACCGCAGTGGGGAAGAAAGGAAAGATGCCATTTTGAGCCAGTCTAACCACACCCAAAAATGCCGAAGAGTGGTAGTATCACAGCGTTCGACAATGAAGTCGAAGATTGGACGACATATGTCGAATGCATAGAAGTATACTGCAAGGCAAATGAAGTGCCAGATGACAAGAAAGCGCTGGTATTGTTGAATTCAATGGGTGCAAAAACATATGGCTTACTACGAAACCTAGTAACCCCAGAGAAGCCAGTAGAAAAGGATTTTGAAAACATAGTGTCAATCCTACAGGACCACTTAAACCCCACACTGCTGCTGATAGCAGAAAGATTTAAGTTTCACAAAAGGAACCAGCATAAAGATGAAAGTAATGCTGAGTACTTGACGGAACTGCGCAAGCTATCGAAACACTGCCAGTTTGGAACGGGACTAGCAGATACTTTAAGGGACAAGTTTGTGTGTGGGCTTCAAAGTGAAGGAACCCAGAAACGGCTTCTATCAGAAAAGGATCTTACGCTGGACAAGGCTTTCAGCATGGCAGTATCACACGAAGCAGCAGCACGGGGCGCTGCAGAGATACAACGGAGACCGCAAGAATATGGCACAAATGAAATGTCATACGGAACAGTGAAGTGCTATCGCTGCGGCAGAACAACACACGACCATAATGATTGCTGGTTCAAAGACAAAGTGTGCAGACAGTGTGGAAAAGTAGGACACATAGCACGAGTCTGCAGGTCGGGAAAGAAAACCAGCAATAAGAAACCGACCAAAGGGAAGTACAAGAAGGTACATAAGATAACGGAGAATAGTTCAGACGAACAAAAGAGTGATAACGACTCCAAAAGCAGGGAACTGAGTTGTCTGAAACTACAGAATGTGATCACAATGGAGGATCACCGAACCATTTGGGTCACTCTCAAGATAGCAGGAGTCCAGGTAAAGATGGAATTGGACACAGGATCAGCTCTAACAGTCATAAACCGACGGGACTACGAGCGGCTATTCTCACACATACCCTTGAGAGACACAAAAATTATTTTGAAGACGTACACGGGGCAAAAAGTCTATCCCAAAGGAAAAATAAGGGTGACCGTTATATATAACGGTAAGGAAACACCAAAAATGGACCTGTATGTATTGCAAGATGGAGGACCACCATTACTGGGACGTGAATGGATCCGGAAAATACAACTGGATTGGCATTCCATACAGGCACTGACTGTGGCTGACAAAAAGGATGACGACGTCACACCTGGGCGACTGTCAAAGATCCTAACTGACGTGAAAGAAGTGTTCCAGCAAGGACTCGGAACACTAAAAGGCATGACAGCGACGATTAAAATTGAAGAAAACGCAAGCCCAAAATTTTTTAAGGCCAGACCGGTACCTTATGCGATCCGCCCAGCCATCGAAGCAGAGCTGGAGAGTCTGGAACGTTCAGGTGTACTGTCCAAGGTAGACTGGAGCGAGTGGGCTACACCCATCGTCCCTGTGATGAAAAAGTCGTTGAGCAGCACGCCTGGGGAACCAAGGAAGGTTCGCATCTGTGGGGACTTTAAGGTAACAGTGAACCCGGTCCTTCACACTGTACAATATCCACTTCCGCGGATTGAAGATATTTTCGCCTCGCTATCTGGAGGGAAACGCTTCACTAAGATTGATCTGGCCCAGGCGTATCTGCAAATGGAGGTAGAAGCAGCATCAAAAAAATACCTCACAATCAACACCCATAAAGGTCTCTACCAATACAACCGGCTGGTATTTGGGGTAGCATCAGCTCCGGCTATTTGGCAGAGGGCAATGGAGCAAGTCCTGCAAGGGATCCCAGGGACCCAGTGTTATTTGGACGACATCCTGGTCACGGGCGAAAATGACAGTGATCACCTTGCCAACCTGGAGCAGGTGCTCACTAGATTGCAGGAATATAGGCTCCGAGCTAACCGCCCCAAATGCGAGTTTTTTAGAAAACAGATCTCGTATTGTGGCCACGTTATCGATAAAGAGGGGTTACATAAGTCCCCAGAGAAGATTGAGGCAGTAGTCAAGGCTCCAGCACCAGAAAATGTGTCACAACTGAGGTCTTTCCTCGGGCTGGTAAACTACTACCATAAGTTCTTGCCAAATTTGTCTACAATACTACACCCACTGAACACCCTACTGCAAACTAGGGTGCCATGGAAGTGGAATGACGAATGTAGACGAGCTTTCCAGAAGAGCAAAACACTAATCACATCGAAAGAGGTATTGGCCCTTTACAACCCAGCGTTACCAATTCGGTTGGCTTGTGATGCGTCACCCTACGGCATTGGAGCGGTGCTGTCGCACAAATTCTCGGACGGCTCAGAGAAGCCAATAGCCTTTGCGTCACGATCACTAACCTCAGCCGAGCGTAACTACGCCCAGATTGACAGGGAGGCACTCAGCCTAGTGTGGGGAGTGAAAAAGTTCAATCACTATCTGCACGGGCAGAAATTCACCTTGCTGACTGATCACCAGCCTCTTGTCTCCATTTTTAATCCGAAGAAGGGCGTTCCGGTGATGACTGCGCAACGACTACAAAGATGGTCACTTTTTCTAGGGGCGCACCACTATGAGATTGAATATAAGGGCACGAAACAGCATGGAAATGCTGATGGGCTATCACGCCTGCCACTGCCTACTGTGGAGGAAGCACCAGCAGTGGATCCTGTTGAAATATTCCATTCGACTATAGTTGAATACCTACCGGTAACTAACGCTTGTATCGAAAAGGAAACCCGAAATGACCCGACACTGTCTCGGGTATATGATTTGACGGTGAAGGGATGGCCAGCATATGGCGACTCACTGTTGCCAGCATTCTCGACAAGGAGAGAACAGCTGTCAGTGTGCCGGGGGACCTTGATGTGTGGATCCCGAGTGGTAATTCCACCCAAGTTAAGGAAGAGAGTGCTCAATGAGCTTCATGAGTGTCATCTGGGAGGGGTAAAAATGAAAAGCCTAGCCAGGGCTTATGTGTGGTGGCCGGGAATCGTTAAACAAATCGAGGACCTGACCAAGAGTGGCTCAGGATGCCAGAAAGTCCAAAATGCACCACCACAGGCCCCTCTACACCCATGGGAGTGGCCCTCATCTCCATGGCAATGGGTGCATATTGATTTTGCTGGTCCATTCATGGACTCAATGTTTTTAATAGCCGTGGATGCGCACGCGAAATGGCCTGAGGTCATCAAAATGTCCTCCACCACCACGGAGAAAACTATTGCAGTCCTACGGACCATTTTTGCCAGGAATGGCTTGCCAGAACAGATTTGCTCCGACAACGGACCACAGTTTGTGTCCGAAGAGTTCCGGAGGTTCTTGAAAAAGAATGGGGTAAGGCATTACACATCCGCCCCGTATCATCCAACCACAAATGGATTGGCTGAGAGGTTCGTACAAACCTTTAAGAAGGCAATAAAGGCTATGTACAATGACAACATTCCGCTGCAGCACAAGGTGGACAATTTCCTGTTCGCCTACACATGCAGTCACCAACCAGGCCCCAGCCATGATGTTCTTTAACCGAAGGTTAAGATCTCGCCTGGATTTGCTCAGACCAAACGTGCGAAGAGATGTTGAGAGTAAGCAATTCCAGCACATCAATGAGAAGCCGACAAGGAGCTTCAATGTAGGGCAACCAGTCTTGGCCCGCGACTACCGAACAGAGAAATGGCAACCAGGAACGATATGCACACAGCAGGGCCCACTAATGTACACAGTGGACGTTGGGGAGAGCATCGTGAGACGCCATGCTGACCAGATCCTAGAGTCACAGGAACAAGTCAACCCCATGCCTCGCCCATACGTACCTGGTGATGAACCCGACGTACAGGTAGCATCTACCCCAGAAACAGTAGCATCGGAAGCTGATGAACCAACCGACGACAGGGGGCCAGAATCGCCTCCGCACCAAGAGCAAGACACTCGGGAAAGGCGCTATCCAGAAAGGATCAGGAAGCTTCCCGAAAGACTGAATTTATAAATAGACTATTTTCAGCTAATGTTGCATGTTAAAAGTGTTAATTGTAATTAGTTTGATATTTAATTGTTAAATGAGTGTTATGGTACTGTTAATCTAAAAGGGGAGGAATTGTAATGTATGTACCTTTAAGGGGGGAACTACTTTCTACAGCTCATGTATACTGTAGTACCGGCAGTGACCACACCTGTATATAACGCTGAGTAGTAATCTGTTGTTTCAGTTGCAGTTTGAACCACGTTGAGTAAACACCTGTTGTACCATTCTCTGCAGTCCTTTTCTTATTATTACACGGACGTAACAGCCACGTGCTGAATATCAGTAGTGAATTCGGAGATAAACGTTAGCTGACGTTGTTGTCGAGCTGACCACGGTTCGGCGGTCTTGGCCATAGCGAACGTTAGTGGCTTATTGTCCACAAAAGCAGTGAAGGGATGTCCTTCCAGCAAGAACCGGAAATGGCGGATGGCCAGAAAAAGAGCCAGCATCTCCCGGTCGAAGGTACTGTACTTCCGCTCGTTTCGCCGTAGTTGACGGCTGAAGAACACCAGCGGTTGCCACGTTCCATTTACCCACTGTTCCTGTACTGCGCCGATGGCGTAGTCTGATGCGTCGGTGGTGAGGGCGATGGTGGCACCTGGCAGCGGGTGCGCCAGCATGGTCGCGTTGGCTAGGGCGCTTTTTGTGTCAACGAACGCCCGGTCCATGTCGACCGTCCAGCTTACCGGATCCTTTCCAGACTTGCCCTTGAGGGCCTCATACAAGGGCTGCATGAGCAGAGCTGCCTTAGGCACAAAACGGTGAGGAACTTCTGCAGGGCCTTGGTGGTCTGCGGGCGCGGAAAGGATGTCACCACCTCTACCTTCACTTGCAAAGGCACCGCTCCCTCCGATGTAATGCGATGTCGCAGGAAATCAATGTGGGGCAGACCAAACTGACACTTGCCGGGTTGAGAATCAGGCTGTGTTGGCTGAGGCGTCGAAAGAGTGTGCGTAGGTGCGCGATGTGTTCCTCCTTATTCCGACTGGCCACGAGGATGTCATCCAAGTAGACGAAAAGGAACTTGAGGTCCTGCAGCACGGAGTCCATGAGGCGCTGGAAGGCCTGGGCGGCGTTCTTCAACACAAAAGGTATCCTCAAAAATTCAAAAAGGCCGAATGGGGTGATGACTGCGGTCTTCTGCACGTCCTGCGGGTGTACCGGGACCTGGTGGTAGCCTCGGACCAGATCCACCTTAGAAAACACGGTGCTCCCAGCCAAATGGGCAGAGAAATCCTGAATGTGGGGGATCGGGTATCGATCAGGAGTGGTAGCGTCGTTAAGTCGCCGATAGTCGCCGCATGGCCGCCATCCGCCGCCAGGTTTCGGTACTATGTGGAGAGGCGAAGACCAGGGACTATTGGACCAGCGAATAATCCCCAGGCGTTCCATCGTAGCGAATTCCACTTTCGCGACCGCCAGCTTGCCGGGTTCAAAGCGCCGGGCCCGCGCGTGGACCGGGGGGCCGGTGGTGGTGATGTGGCGTTCCACACCATGCTTCGTGGTCGTAGAGGAGAACGTAGGTCTGGTCAGGTCTGGAAATTCACCGAGCAGGCGAGCGAACTCATCCGGATTTGGGAAAGCGCAGGAGACGGTGCGCGACATGGTGTTACAACAGTGGCAAGGAATAGAGTGAAACGTGGCCGCGTTGATCAGCCGCCGGTTCCGCACATCGACCAGGAGGCCGTTGGCGCACAGGAAATCTGCGCCAAGGATGGCTTGTGAAACCCTGGCCGTAACAAATTCCCAAACAAATCGCTGGCCGCCGAAGCACTCTTGGACCCGCCGTGTGCCAAAGGTCCGGATAGCTCCCCCATTAGCCGCTTCGAGGGAGAGGCCGTGCCTCCCAGCTTGTACATGAATAGCGGACGCGGGTAGAATGCTGCACTGTGCGCCGGTGTCGCATAGGAATCGCCGACCAGAGATGGAATTGGTGATGAACAGTAGCTTGCCAGCATTTCCGATTGCCATCTCATCCGCGGGGCACCCGTCAGACCCGTTCTTCTTTTGCCGGTGTTGCAGTTGTTTTGTTTTTTTGGGAGAGAAGCTGCAGGGAGTGTGGCAACATCTGGCTTTCGCGCCAAACCGCGCGTGGTAGAAGCACAGCCCCGAAGGTTGAGGAGCTGGGGCGGCGTCTGTGGGGGATGGGCGCCTCGTGGCAGCGCAGTACTGCTGCGTCACCGCGAAAATCTTGTCCGCTTCGGCAGCAAGCGTTGCGCAGTCTGTGACTTCGGACCTGGCCAGGGCAGTTTGTACTTGCTCCGGTAACTGACTGAGGAAGAGCTCCCTAAAGAGGAAGCATTCCGGTTCGGAGCCAAGGAGCGTGAGCATTTGGCTCATGAGCTCAGACGGCTTGGAGTCCCCGAGGCCGGGCATAGCGAGCAGTCGGCGGGCGCGCTCCACCTTAGTGAGCCCGAAGACCTGTAACAACCGCGCCTTGATTGTTTCATACTTGCGGTCGTCCGGGGGGTTCTCAAGCAGGCTGACAATCTGCGAGGTGGTGGAGCTGTCGAGTGCGGAGACCACGTAAAAGTAATGGGTCTGATCCGCAACGATGTTCCGTAGTGCAAACTGGGCTTCGACCTGGATGAACCACGAGGTCGCTTGTTGCTCCCAGAATTGCGGTAGCTTCAATGCAACGGCGTTTGTTTCCATGCTCCGTCCCTTCTGCGAAAACCGTTCGCAAAAGTCGGGGTCACCAATGTAGGAATGTCTAGTTCCTATCAAGAGACTGTGGTTGACTCAGGCGATCAAACAAACGATGTTTAATGTAAAACTAACTGAGTTTAACAAACAAATGCATGAGAACTACGAATACAGGGCTAGTCAGTTCGGAGGCTCCACGAGGACTGCTTGGGCGGTCCCGTGGCTGGCGTCATGACGTCATCACGTTTTTCCCGCCGGTGGGGGATCACGTGATGAACGGCGTGACGTCATCGCGTTTGCCCGCGCTCTTAAAGGGACCGCGCTCTGTACATGCAAACAGTATATACAAAGATACAGACTCAGGCTGTAGCTAACATATTGTTAAAGGGAATTATATACAGTTGATCGGAGTCCCTTAGTGGCTCTGCCACAATGTAATATAGTAATGGCCCAGATTTTGCAGTCAGCAGTGAGTGATCGGTGTTCGCCGTTCATTACGCCTACAGCTGCCACAGACTTTTTGCGGGCTTTTGAGTGGCAATTTGCTGTCATCGGGGATCTGGGACCTGTGTGAGCAGGTAAAGCGACAAGCGTGGCTCTTCAACCAATCAGATTGAAGAATCCTCACTGAGACACGCAAAGGGGAATTTCAACCCCCCCAAATGGGTGGGTTTGGATCGCGTGGGATGTGAAGATTTAAAAATATCAAACCTGCTTCCAGCCCGTTTTAATGGAGGCAGGATGGGGGATGGGCAACCAAACTGCTCCCAGGAAGCAGATTGATCATTTGAATATTATAATGAGGCTGCATGCCTCAGATTTGATCTCACTTCCGGGTTTAACACTGGCTGGCCAGATTCCTGGGCCTCGGAACACCTGGCTAAAGGGAAGCAAGGACTGCTGCGTGGAAGTGATAAGTGCTTTTCCAGCACCGCTTGTGGGCCGGGAGAGCAGGGGTACTTCCTCCCAGCCTCCCAAGCAAATCCTGCTTCCCCACCACCCCCAGGATTGGACCCCACCCTGTAAGATCACCGACCACCCCCCACGATTAGAACCCCCAGTCCCCAGGATCGTCGACCACCCCCCCCCCCCCCCAGGATCAGACCCCCCCATGCCAGCACCACCCCAGCAGCAGGCTCCCTGCCTGCGGCCTCCTCCAGAGCGTTCCCCGCCCAGCTGGGAGCTAAGTCTGGTTTCTGGGTGGGGAACCTGCTGAGGGGAAAAAAGACGCATGCTGTGGAGTTAAAACCCGACCACAACTCCTCCAACCATTCGGGAAACCTGACCCAGCCAAGATCGGGCCGCAGAATCTGAACCAGGAAGTATAGATTAGAATATTTAATTCATTGTAAAATCATGTAATGAAAGCGAAATAAAGAGAGGGCAAGAAAGATGGGATTAAGAAAGAGAAATAAAAGAGTCAGAGAGAAAAAGTAAAAATAATTATAATTTTTAATTTTGTTAAAATCTCCAACAATAATTAAATTCTGAAGGAATGAGACTCCACAATTATAAAATTAAATTTTAGGTGCCAGAGAGGTTGTTTGGCAGTAATTAAGACTTCTCACACTGTTAAAAATTTACTTACACCTTATTGTACCTGCCCTAACTTTTTCTGGTGTCTTTAGTGGGTAAATACAGCAATGTTATGCCCTTATGTGGATTTCAATGCCGTTTATTGACGAGGTACTGTTATAGCGCAGTTTGTGGAGGAGCAGGGTAAATTGGACAGCAACTTCCTGATTTTCGCTTTTAAAAGCACGTATGCAGACTCCGGAAGTTGCTGTCCTATTTACTCTATAATAAAAGTGAGTGCTGTTAACCTCACCATTATTTTTAACGCAAAATCTAGGCTATTGTGGTCCAGTGGTAACTATGTAAACAGCACATACAATATAAATTGCCTTAGCTTGCATCATCCTGTATGTAGCAATTACGTTCTTTACACCTTCAACTGCTGTAATTTAGAATCAGGCCAATTATATATAATTTCATTAAAAAAAACTGGGTTTAAACAGCATTGTATTGCATGTGGTATTTCATCTAATTGCCATTTATTACCTTTGACCTACAAGGAACATTGTTCAATGTAATAGTTGAACTGTCTGCAATTTACAAAACAAGTCAGTATTGTATACAGCACAGCCTGGTCTCATTTCACTTACAGGAAAAATTCATTAAAGAAAGGCCAGGAACAGAAAGTAAATTCAAAAAACAATGCAGTTGTTCCAAAAAACGGTCTGAAGATTAGAAGAGTAAGAACCTCAATACTTAATTTTATATAAAAAATGTAACATACTGGAAGGCCATGCAAATGCAAGTCTAAAAATATGGTCACTTCATACCAAAATAAAGAAATGTAACTCTAAACAAAAATAAATCAATCTGCCAAGTTATGATTAATAATTACCACTACAATATAGTAGAAAGTTTTGTCAAATTAATTACTTTGTTGAACATAATCAGTTTCCAAATGGCTTCTATAGCTTTCACTGGAAAGAGTGTGATGGCCCTGGAGATCTGAATTTTTGTTCTGACAAGTGGAGCAAGAAGAAAAATGTCTGGTATTAAACCTCCATTTCAATTCATATGTTTTAAATATAAAAAGAGCATTAATTCTGAAACAATTGGTTGTGCGAAAAAGGTAAGATAATAAGTTGAACAGAACAATTTATATTTTGATAAAACCATGACAGCCAGCCTGCCCACGCAATCAGTCAATTCAAATGTCAGTTACACCACATGAATGCTAATTATTCGCCCACCACTCTTCACAAAGAACAGATTCCCACATGTGCTCCAAAGTCGTTAACCCTGAAAAATTGATTTAATGGAGATTTCTCCAGAGAATGAGAACGGATATGTGGTAGTGCCATTGAGGCTGTAGCTAAGCATGCAAATGAAGTTAAAAACTGTTATAATTTTAAAACAACTTTCACTCAGGGGATTGAGGAACACTAACTTGTGTTACTAAATTTAAATCAGAAAAGCCAAGCTAAGAAATAGCTTAGGCACAGGAAATAAGCACCCTCCTTTACTGATAGTTGGTAATAATCATAAAGAAATTGATCTACCATTAGTAGTCACTGAACATAGTCTACAGTATAATTCAAAATAGAAACTAATATATGGGGGTGATATTAACCTTACATGCCTGGCAGAAATGGGTGGATGTGCAGTTAAAATCGCCCTGATTACTTACACGCCGGAAAACCGCCAGGATCCCATCATCCAGGATTTTAACCTGCTGTTCTGATTGGCGGCGAAGACACTAGCCCAAAGCTCACCGGGTCCTTCTTTACATACGCATGTTGGGTCCCGATGATATCATCTGGACCTGACTGCAATTTTAACTCAGGTCTATGCAGTGAAGCTGCTGCGTTTTCCCACCAGGTGAAGGCCAGTCAGGACTTGCCAGGAAGAAGAAGAGAGAGCCAAAAATGGTAAGTAATTTTCTTTCCTTTGTGGGGCCTGGAGGAGGAAGAATGCTTCTCCATGCCACACAAAGAAAGTTTAAGCCTCCCATGCCCCAGACTTCCTCTCTTCCCGAACATGAGACCCCGCTCCACCTCCACCTTCACCTGGAGTTGTGGTCAAAGATCAGCCATGATCTTATTGAATGGCGGAGCAGGCTCGAGGGGCCGTATGGTCTACTCCTGCTCCTATTTCTTATGTCCTTATAACAGCAGCCAAAATACTTAGCTCAGCTCAGTCTTAAATCAACCTTTAACATAATGTCACTGGCTGCAAAAGGTTTTCCTCTTGACCTCTTTCCTTATAATTAATTGCCAGATGTAGCCCAAAGGCATTATTCTTATGGATACACCCTCCCTCTATCACAGACATTTTGCTTTCCAAGTTGGCTTGGTTTACTGTTGCATTATTGCCAAACCTCAGATTTATAAACATATATGGCTAGTTAAGAACCACAAATCCTCTAACATTTCTCTTATAGTATGCAATAAGCTCCAACAATCTGCAGGTGGTTAATAGATACAGCACGTAAACGTCTTTCATTGCGATAATATTTTTCTTTAGGCGGATCTTTTCTACAAACCATGAATCCTAAGCATCTAAATCCTGGCACTTTCCCAGAGGGCGACAGATGCCTCAGAGATGACTAAGAGGTAAAGTTAAAAAAAATGGTGTAAGCTGACAACTAGATTTCCATGTTGATGAGCTTCTCTTGACTGTGGAGGTGTAGAGAAGGTGGGGCGGCTAAAGGGAGGCCAAGATATGCAGTAACAGGGGTACAGGTCAGTGAATTATGCAATTTGTTAAAATGTAATACATGTGTAACAAGCTGCATGTGTAAAATTTTAAACTAATAAAAATTATAATTCAAAAGTTAGGTTGTCAAGTATCACGTAAATACCTCTGATTTTTCCTTGATATTCATAATCTGTCAATTTTCTTCAGGTTCTCCAAATGGGATGTAGTTTTCCATAAGGAAATTGGCCTCAAATGTACTTCCAATTTTGGTGATTTTTTTTTGGTGAAATCAGTAAACTTGCAATTTTGGTTTTGGATTCTGAAGTGAGACCTATTTTCACCTGATTTTCATTCCGTAAAGGCAATGCTGTAGTTCCCAATGCCATCTGGTGCTTTCCATGTGTGTGCTTGCTGAGGCTGCCGGCAGTATATTAGCATGGGGGCGATTTTCAACTGCTGGCCGCCCGTTGCTCGGCTGAAAAAATGGCAGCTGGCATTTGAAAATCCGGGGTGGGCACTTCGGCTGCCCCATGGATGCCAAGGTTCGCCTGACGAATGAAATACCTTAGTATCTGCAACGTAGAACAAAAAAAAGTTGTATAAAATATAACATTTGTAATATAGTCTTATTTACAACTTTTGTAGCAGGCTGTTTAAATGTGCAAATCAGGGTGCTCCACTGGTTGGAGGACCCCACTGCAATGTACAGGTATGAATGGACTGAGCACACTCTGTCCAGTTGTACCAGGCATTGAGCGACCTAACCAGCAGTTCTTAAAGGGAAGCCGCTCAAAAAAACGCTCAATGTGGGAGACGACTGATTTCCCACCCTCTCTCAATTGGCGAGCTGCAGCTTTAAATGGAATTTAAATGGAGGCCAAAGCCGAATTTGGACTTGTAATAGAGCCACCTGGTGGACTACTGATGTATATAACAATAAAGCCATATGCAGTTCAGTTCTTACCGGAAGCCATGTTGTGCTGTTGTGTATATATATGCTGTGTCCAAAGATATCACAGATGTGGCGATGAGGATGTGACTGCGGATTCCCTAGCTGAAATTTTTACTGGAGGATAATCCTGCCAACCAATGGAGTGACTGTTAGAGGTTCTTCATTTTGCAGAAAAATGTAAAAATCAGAGGTAAATTTTGAGCACATGTGGCTGAACTGTCGACGTTGCCAGAGTCCAGAAGGCCACGCCTATGGGAATAATAGGGTACTTGGGTGAGTTCCATCACGACCGAGAGACTTTCGGAGCTTATATGGAACGGATAGAAACATTTTTCACTGCAAATAGTATCGCCGAAGTACCCGATGATGTAAACCATAACCGGGCGGTTTTAGAAGTGAAATGGGCTTTTTTTTTTAATGAAGCAGGCCCCGAGGTATATGAAACCCTGAAAAATGTGTTTGTTCCCGCCAAGCAAAAGGACACGCCATTGAAGGAGATCCTAACAAAGTTAGAACAGCACCACAGTCCTGAGCCCTTGGAAACTGCTGAAAGTTATTGTTTTGGAACACGTGATCATTTAAATGACGAGGGTATCAGTGAGTACATTGTAGCTTTAAAAAGGCTATCCTTTCACTGTCATTTCAGAAACTTTCAGGACCGAGCTTTGCGTGACCGCCTTGTTTGTGGGTTCAAAAATGAACGTATCAGAAGTAAATTGTTGACAGCCCCTAACTTGACTTTTGACTTCGCTTGTCAGACAGCTATGTCGATGGATATGGCCAACCGATACTCCCGAGAGTTCTGCGCCATTTCCAGTTGTCAGACAATTGAGGTGAATCGGCTGCAGGTTAAAAGTAAAAGGCAGTTGGGCCCCAAGGGCTCAGCAACTGGCCAAGGTAACAGTGCATTGAAGTTGTGCTGTCGGTTCTGGGACAACACATCGCGCAAAGCTGGCCATATGTGAAGACAGAGTGTTTCTACTGCAAGAAAACTGGCAACTTGCGAAGGCATGCCGACAGAAGAGTAAACCGACTGGCAATATTAGAAGTAGAAATTTCCAGACACTACATATCGTTAAAGAGAAGTAGCAGGACGAAGAGTTTCTGGAGATTCACGTCATCAGGAGCACAAAGGCATTTAACATTCCTCGATTCAAGAGGTATCGTCATTCAAGTAGATGTCGCAGGAACCAGGATATCCATGGAAATCGACACTGGTGCATCCATGAGCGTAGTACCAGAATCACTAGTTGCCTGATTATCGATTAGAGAAATCGAAGGTAGAGCTGTGAGGCTACTCAGGAGAGCAAATCCCTGTAGTAGGAAGTGTTATCATACCAGTGAAGTACAAGGATCAGTGTCGGAGCTGGCCTCTCATAGTAGTGGCAGGTGACAAGTCTGCCTTGATAGGTAGAAATTGGTTGGGATCACTAAAGCTGGATTGGAATGAGATTTTTCGTGTGGATGTGAAATTTGCATTGAAAGATGATGTTATCAAGCAGTATCCTAAGGTTTTCAGCGAAATGGGCAGTCTGATCCAAGAATTCAAGGCAAGTGATAGAGTGCAGAAGGACGCAAGACCAGTTTACTGCAAGCCACGTCCCGTACCATACGCACTCGAGGAGAAAGTTGAGCAAGAACTCATAGAAACATAGAAGATAGGAGCAGGAGTAGGACATTCGGCCCCTCGAGCCTGCTCCGCCATTCAATGCGATTATGGCTGATCATCCAAATTCAGTACCCTATCCCTGCTTTCTCCCCATATCCCTTGATCCCCTTAGCCTTAAGAAATATATCTAACTCCTTCTTGAATATATTTAATGAATTGGCCTCAACTGTCTTCTGTGGTAGAGAATTCCACAGGTTCACCACTCTCTGGGTGAAGAAATTCCTCCTCATCTCAGTCCTAAATGGCTTACCCCTTAGCCTTAGACTGTGACCCCTGGTTCTGGACTCCCCCGCCATCGGGAACAGTCTTCCTGCATCTAGTCTATCTAGTCCTGTTAGAATTTTATAAGTTTCAATGAGATCCCCTCTCATTCTTCTAAACTCCAATGAGTATAAGCCTAATCGACCCAAACTCTCCTCGTACGTCATTCCTGCCATCCCAGGTATCAGTCTGGTGAATCTTCGCTGCACTCCCTCCATGGCGAGTACATCCTTCCTCAGATAAGGCGACCAAAACTGCACACAATACTCAAGGTGTGGTCTCACCAAGGCCCTGTACAACTGCAGCAAGACATCCTTGCTCTTGTACTCAAATCCTCTTGTTATGAAGGCCAGCATACCATTTGCCTTCTTAACCGCCTGCTGCACCTGCAAGCTTACCTACAGCGACTGGTGCACAAGGACACCCAGGTCTCGTTGCACTTCCCCTTTTCCCAATCTATTGCCGTTCAGATAATAATCTGCCTTCATGTTTTTGCCACCAAAGTAGATAACCTCGCATTTATCCACATTACACTGCATCTGCCATGCATCTGCCCAATTGCCCAACCTGTCCAAATCGTACTGGAGTTTCTCTGCATCCTCCTCACAGCACACACGCCCACCCAGCTTTGTGTCGTCTGCAAACTTGGAGATATTACATCTAGTTCCCTCGTCTAGATCATTAATATATATTGTGAATAACTGGAGTCCTAGCACCGATCCCTGCAGTACCCCACTAGTCACTGCCTTCCACTCGGAAAAAGACCCGTTTATTCCAACTCTTTGCTTTATGTCTGCCAACCAGTTTTCTTTCCAAGTCAGTACCTTACGCCCAATCCCATGTGCTTTAACTTTGCATGCTAGTCTCTTATGCGGGACCTTATCGAAAGCCTTCTGAAAGTCCAAATACACCACATCCACTGGTTCTCCCCTATCTATTCTACCAGTTACATCCTCAAAAAATTCAAGTAGATTAGTCAAGCATGAATTATCTTTTGTAAATCCATGTTGATTTTGTCCAATCCTGTAACTGTTTTCCAAGTGTTCTGCTATTACATCTTTTATAATGGACTCTAGCATTTTCCCCACTACCAATGTCAGGCTTACCAGTCTATAATTCCCCGTTTTTTCTCTACCACCTTTTTTAAATGGTGGGGTTACATTAGCTACCCTCCAATCCATGGGAACTGTTCCAGAGTCCATAGAATTTTGGAAGATGACCAGCAATGCATCTACTATTTCTAGGGCCACTTCCTTACGTACCCTAAGATATAGATTATCAGGCCCTGGGGATTTATCGGCCTTCAATCCCGTCAATTTCCCTAACACCATTTCCCTACAAATACTGATTTCATTAAGTTCCTCCCTCTCATTAGACCCTATGTTTCCCAACATCTCTGGGAGTTTATTTGTGTCCTCCTTTGTGAAGACAGAACCAAAGTATGTATTTAATTGGTCTGCCATGTCTTTGTTCCCCATTATAAATTCCCCTGATTCTGACTGCAAGGGACCTACGCTTGACTTTACCAATCTTTTTCTCTTCACATATCTATAGAAGCTTTTACAGTCAGTTTTTATGTTCCCTGAAAGCTTACTCTCATACTCTATTTCCCCCCTCTTAATTAGTCCCTTTGTCCTCCTTTGCTGAATCCTAAACTGCTCCCAATCCTCAGGTTTGCTGCTTTTTCTGGCCAATTTATATGTCCTCTCCTTGGATCTTATGCTATCCCTAATTTCCCTTGTTAGCCACGGTTGAGTCACCTTTTTTGTTTTATTTTTATGCCAAACAGGGATGAACAAATTCTGTAGTTCATCCATGCGATTTTTAAATGTTTGCCATTGCCTATTCACCATCAACCCTTTAAGTAACATTCCCCAATCCATCCTAGCCAACTTGCGCCTCATACCATCGTAGTTTCCTTTATTTAAATTCAGGACCCTAGTCTCTAAATCAACTCCTTCACTCTCCATCTTAATGAAGAATTCTATCATATTATGATCGCTCCTCCCCAAGGGGCCTCGCACAACAAGATTGCTAATTAATCCTTTCTCATTACATAATACCCAGTCTAAGATGGCCTGATCTCTCGTTCGTTCCTTGACATATTGGTCCAGGAAACCATCCCATATAGACTCTAGGAATTCCTCTTCCACAGCATTGTTTCTAATTTGGTTAGCCCAACTTATATGTAGATTAAAGTCACCCAGGATAACTGCTGTGCCCTTTTTGCATGCATCTCTAATTTCCCATTTAATGCCATCCCAAACCTCAGCATTACTGTTTGGGAGTCTGTATACAACTCCCACTAACGTTTTCTGCCCCTTGGTATTTCTCAGCTCTACCCATACAGATTCCATATCATCAGAGCTAATATCCTTCCTTACTATTGTGTTAATCTCCTCTTTAACCAGCAATGCTACCCCATTGCCTTTTCCTTTTTGCCTGTCCTTCCTAAATATTTAATACCCCTGGATGTTCAATTCCCAGCCTTGGTCACCCTGGAGCCATGTCTCCATAATCCCAATTATATCATATCCATTTACATCTATTTGTGCAGCGAATTCATCCACCTTATTACGAATGCTCCTCGCATTAAGACACAAAGCCTTCAGGCTTGTTTTTTTAAGACTCTTAGACATTTTAGAATTATTGTTTACTGCGGCCATGTTTGATTTACACCCTTGATTTCTCTGACTTCCACTTTTGCTTTTCTCCTTCCAGTCTTTTGCTTCTATCCTTGCTTCCCTTTCCTCTGTCTCTCTGCACATGTTCCCAACCCCCTGCCATTTTAGTTTAAACCCTCCCCCACAACACTAGCAAACACTCCCCCTAAGACATCGGTCCCGGTCCTGCCCAGGTGCAAACCGTCCAGTTTGTACTGGTCCCACCTCCCCCAGAACCGGTTCCAATGTCCCAGGAATTTTAATCCCTCCCCCTTGCACCATTCTTCTAGCCACGTATTCATCTGAAATATCCTTCTCAAAAGACTAGAAACTGAGAACATTATCTCTAAGGTAGATCTGAGTAATTGGGCTACACCCATTGTTGTTGTACCTAAGTCAGACGGTAAGGTAAGGTTGTGGTGATTATAAGGTAACCATAAACCAGGTTCTGGAGTGTAATGTATCTAATACGTTGCCAAATGTGGAAGATTTGTTCACAACGCTGACAGGTGGCCAGATCCTTTCGAAGTTAAATCTAACAAGCGCCTACCTACAACTTGAGTTAGATGAAGAGTCCAAGTCATGCTTGACTATAAATACTCACCGGGCCTATATCAGTTCAATAGGCTACCACTTGGAGTGCCTTCTGCCCCCGACATATTCCAGGGGGTGATGAACCAAATTTTGCAAGGGATTGAATGGGTAGTGTGTTATTTGGCTGACATACTCATTTCAGCATCAAACAGGCAAATCCATGATGAGGTGTTGAATGAAGTGCTCAAACAGCTAGGGAAGCATGGAGTACGAGTGACAGCTCAACTGTGAGTTTTTTCAAAACTCGGTGGAGTACTTGGAGCACAGAGTAAACAAAGATGGTTTACATCCAACCAAGATGTCTCTGAACTTCGATCATTTTTGGGTTATTTGAATTATTATGGAAAGTTCCTCCCAAACTTGGCTACATTGTTACATCCACTGAATGAGCTGTTGAGAAACCCGGTCCCTTGGAAGTGGGTAAAAGAATGCAACACAGCATTCAAAGAGTGTAAAAGCCAGTTAGTAGAGAGTGCCATGTTAGTTCACTATAATGTATCTAAGGAGATCAAGCTAGCGTATGATGCCTCTCCATATGGAGTTGGGGCAGTGATCTCTCATGAACTAGATAGTGGGGAGGAGAGACCAATTGCTTTTGCTTCATGCACTCTCAGTGCCAGTGAGTGGAATTATGCGCAGATCGAAAGGGAAGCTTTGTCATTGATTTTTGAGTTCAAGAAGTTTCACAACTACTTGTTTGATCGTAACTTTACGATAGTTACTGACCATAAGCCCCTGACAGCAATCTTCCATCCAAAGTCCCCAGTTCCAACCTTAGCTGCAGCCCGAATGCAGAGATGGGCTTTGATTTTGTCAGCGTATACATATGACATTGAGTACAGATGATCAGCTGATCACAGTAATGCTGATGCTATGTCCAGGTTGCCATCCCCATCACAAGTTACACCAAATAAGGAAGAAGTGTTCTATTTCTCATACATTGATGAGCAGCCAGTCACAGCTGAAGAGATTGGTAGGGCAACCAAACGTGGCCCAATTATGTCAAAGGTGTATGATTACATAGCAAATGGATGGCCAAACCAGGTATCAGAGGAAGATATCCATCCATACTTCGTTCGTAGGAATGAATTGTCAGTGGATAAAGATTGTATCATGTGGGGTGCAAGAGTGGTTATTCCAAATAGGTTCAGGTCTAAATTGTTAGGAGACCTTCATGACCATTACTTGGGAATGTGCTTGACCAAGAGCTTTGCACGCAGTTACTTATGGTGGCCAGGTTTAGATAAAGAGATAGAGTACATGTAATGTATGTAATGTATATATACCTTAAGGGAGAAAACTACTTTTTACAGCTCCTGTATACTGTAGTACCGGCAGTGACCACACCTGTATATAAACCCTGAGTAGTGATCTGTACAGTTAGTTCTAGAGTAACCCTCATTCAGTAAACACCTGTTGAATCGTTCCCTGCAGTCTGTTGTCTGATTATTGAAGGACACAACATTAAGATACACGGACATAACATTGGCGACGACGCAGATTCGAACCTACCTGCAACTCTGCATCACCTCCCAGGGATTCGCTCCTGGAGAACAGTGGAAGAAGGTCGAGTCCAGAAGCACGGGCATCGACCACGGGCAACCGCCCAGTCATCCAGCGGAGATTTAAGCATCGCAGGGGAGGCTGTCGAGAGCCAGGCTTGGCTTTCCAGTCACGGTGGTCCAGCGAAACGGGCTGGCAACAGGTACTGCGCAGACCCTTCCCGGACAACGGCGGGCTAGAGCCCGACCGAGGGGCACAGAAAAAGGCCGAGCAGCGTCGACGGGGGAGAGAGAGAGGGCAGAGCGCACAGGGCGCAGCCGGTGTTCAGGACCGAGCGGCGTCAATGGGGGAGAGAGACGAGAGAGAGCAGAGCGCAGCCGGTGGTCAAGGGCCGAGCAGCATCAACGGGGGAGAGAGGCGCGCAGGAAAACGCAAGGCGCTGCTATTGCCATGAGGACCGCAGAGAGCGGCGTTGGCAGCAGCGCAGGAGTAGCGCACGAAGCCAACAGGGCGTCGCCATTTGCCACGAGGACCGCCGAGAGCGGTGTTGGCAGCAGCGCGGGAGACGCCATTTTAAGCCGCAGCGGGGAAGAAAGGAAAGTGCGGGAGATGCCATTTTAAGCCAGTCTAACCACACCCAAAAATGTCAAAGAGTGGCAGTATCACAGCGTTCGACAATGAAGTCGAAGATTGGACGACATATGTCGAACGCATAGAAGTATACTGCAAGGCGAATGAAGTGCCAGATGACAAGAAAGCGCTGGTATTGTTGAATTCAATGGGTGCAAAAATGTATGGCTTACTACGAAACCTAGTAACCCCAGAGAAGCCAGTAGAAAAGGATTTTGAAAACATAGTGTCAATCCTACAGGACCACTTAAACCCCACACCGCTGCTGATAGCAGAAAGATTTAAATTTCACAAAAGGAACCAGCATAAAGATGAAAGTAATGCTGAGTACTTGACGGAACTGCGCAAGCTATCGAAACACTGCCAGTTTGGAACGGGACTAGCAGATACTTTAAGGGACAAGTTTGTGTGTGGGCTTCAAAGTGAAAGAACCCAGAAACGGCTTCTATCAGAAAAGGATCTTACGCTGGACAAGGCTTTCAGCATTGCAGTATCACACAAAGCAGCAGCACGGGGCGCTGCAGAGATACAACGATGACCGCAAGAATATGGCACAAATGAAATGTCATACGGAACAGTGAAGTGCTATCGCTGCAGCAGAACAACACACGACCATAATGATTGCTGGTTCAAGGACAAAGTGTGCAGACAGTGTGGAAAAGTAGGACACATAGCAAGAGTCTGCAGGTCAGGAAAGAAAACCAGCAGCAAGAAATCTCCACAGGAGAAGTACAAGAAGGTACATAAGGTGACAGAGAGTAGTTCAGATGAACAGAAGAGTGATACAGACTCCGGAAGCAAGGAGCTGGGTTGTCTGAAACTACATAATGTGATCAAAACGGAGGATCACCAAACTATCTGGGTCACGCTCAAGATAGCAGGAGTCCAAGTGAAAATGGAATTGGACACAGGATCAGCCCTAACAGTCATAAACCGAAGGGACTACAAGCGGCTATTCTCACATATACCCTTGAGAGATACAAAGATTGTCTTGAAGACCTACATGGGGCAAAAAGTCTACCCCAAAGGAAAAATAAGGGTGAACATTATATATAACGGCAAGGAAACACCAAAAATGGACCTATATGTATTGCCAGATGGAGGACCACCACTACTAGGACGTGAATGGATCCGGAAGATACAGCTAGATTGGCATTCCATACAGGCACTGACTGTGGCTGACAAAAAGGATGACGACGTCACACCTGGGCGACTGTCAAAGATCCTAACTGACGCGAAAGAAGTGTTCCAGCAAGAACTCAGAACACTAAAAGGCATGACAGCGACGATTAAAATTGAAGAAAACACAAGCCCAAATTTTTTTAGGGCCAGACCGGTACCTTATGCGATCCGCCCAGCCATCGAAGCAGAGCTGGAGAGTCTGGAACGTTCAGGTGTACTGTCCAAGGTAGACTGGAGCGAGTGGGCTACACCCATCGTCCCTGTGATGAAAAAGTCGTTGAGCAGCACGCCTGGGGAACCAAGGAAGGTTCGCATCTGTGGGGACTTTAAGGTAACAGTGAACCCGGTCCTTCACACCGTACAATATCCACTTCCGCGGATTGAAGATATTTTCGCCTCGCTATCTGGAGGGAAACGCTTCACTAAGATTGATCTGGCCCAGGCGTATCTGCAAATGGAGGTAGAAGAAGCATCAAAAAAATACCTCACAATCAACACCCATAAAGGTCTCTACCAATACAACTGGCTGGTATTCGGGGTAGCATCAGCTCCGGCTATTTGGCAGAGGGCAATGGAGCAAGTCCTGCAAGGGATCCCAGGGACCCAGTGTTATTTGGACGACATCCTGGTCACGGGCGAAAATGACAGTGATCACCTTGCCAACCTGGAGCAGGTGCTCACTAGATTGCAGGAATATGGGCTCCGAGCTAACCGCCCCAAATGCGAGTTTTTCGAAAACAGATCTCGTATTGTGGCCACGTTATCGATAAAGAGGGGTTACATAAGTCCCCAGAGAAGATTGAGGCAGTAGTCAAGGCTCCAGCACCGGAAAATGTGTCACAACTGAGGTCGTTCCTCGGGCTGGTAAACTACTACCATAAGTTCTTGCCAAATTTGTCTACAATACTACACCCACTGAACACCCTACTGCAAACTGGGGTGCCATGGAAGTGGAGTGACAAATGTAGATGAGCTTTCCAGAAGAGCAAAACACTAATCACATCGAAAGAGGTATTGGCCCATTACAACCAGGCATTACCAATTCGATTGGCATGTGATGCGTCACCCTACGGCATTGGAGCGGTGCTGTCACAGAAATTCTCTGACGGCTCAGAGAGGCCAGTAGCCTTTGCGTCACGATCACTAACCTCAGCCAAGCGTAACTACGCCCAGATTGACAGGGAGGCCCTCAGCCTAGTGTGGGGAGTGAAAAAGTTCAATCACTATCTGCACGGGCAGAAATTCACCTTGCTGACTGATCACCAGCCTCTTGTCTCCATTTTTAATCCAAAGAAGGGCATTCCGGTGATGACTGCACAACGACTACAAAGATGGTCACTTTTTCTAGGGGCGCACCACTATGAGATTGAATATAAGGGCACGAAACAGCATGGAAATGCTGATGGGCTATCACGCCTGCCACTGCCTACTGCGGAGGAAGCACCAGTAGTGGATCCTGTCGAAATATTCCATTCGACTATAGTTGAATACCTACCGGTAACTAACGCTTGTATCGAAAAGGAAACCCGAAATGACCCGACACTGTCTCGGGTATATGATTTGACGGTGAAGGGATGGTCAGCACATGGCGACTCACTGTTGCCAGCATTCTCGACAAGGAGAGAACAGCTGTCAGTGTGCCGGGGGACCTTGATGTGTGGATCCCGAGTGGTAATTCCACCCAAGTTAAGGGATAGAGTGCTCAATGAGCTTCATGGGGGTCATCAGGGAGGGGTAAAAATGAAAAGCCTAGCCAGGGCTTATGTGTGGTGGCCAGGAATCAATAAACAGATCGAGGACCTGACCAAGAGCTGCTCAGCATGCCAGAAAGTCCAAAATGCACCACCACAGGCCCCTCTACACCCATGGGAGTGGCCCTCATCTCCATGGCAACGGGTGCATATTGATTTTGCTTGTCCATTCATGGACTCAATGTTTTTAATAGCCGTGGATGCGCACTCAAAATGGCCTGAGGTCATCAAAATGTCCTCCACCACCACGGAGAAAACTATTGCAGTCCTACGGACCATTTTTGCCAGGAATGGCTTGCCAGAACAGATTTGCTCCGACAACGGACCACAGTTTGTGTCCGAAGAGTTCCGGAGGTTCTTGAAAAAGAATGGGGTAAGGCATTACACATCCGCCCCGTATCATCCAGCCACAAATGGATTGGCTGAGAGGTTCGTACAAACCTTTAAGAAGGCAATAAAGGCTATGTACAATGACAACATTCCGCTGCAGCACAAGGTGGACAATTTCCTGTTCGCCTACCGGAATGCGACACATGCAGTCACCAACCAGGCCCCAGCCATGATGTTCTTTAACCGAAGGTTAAGATCTCGCCTGGATTTGCTCAGACCAAATGTATGAAGAGATGTTGAGAGTAAGCAATTCCAGCACATCAATGAGAAGCCGACAAGGAGCTTCAATGTAGGGCAACCAGTCTTGGCCCGCGACTACCGAACAGAGAAATGGCAACCAGGAACGATATGCACACGGCAGGGGCCACTAATGTACACAGTGGATGTTGGGGAGAACATTGTGAGACGCCATGCTGACCAGATCCTAGAGTCACAGGAACGAGTCAACCCCATGTCTCGGCCATACGTACCTGGTGAGGAACCTGACGTACAGGTAGCATCTACCCCAGAAACAGTAGCATCGGAAGCTGATGAACCAACCGACGACAGGGGGCCAGAATCGCCTCCGCACCAAGAGCAAGACACTCGGGAAAGGCACTATCCAGAAAGGATCAGGAAGCCTCCCCAAAGACTGCATTTATAAATAGACTATTTTCAGCTAATGTTGCATGTTAAAAGTGTTAATTGTAATTAGTTTGATATTTAATTGTTAAATGAGTGTTATGGTACTGTTAATCTAAAAGGGGAGGAATTGTAATGTATGTACCTTTAAGGGGGGAACTACTTTCTACAGCTCATGTATACTGTAGTACCGGCAGTGACCACACCTGTATATAACGCTGAGTAGTAATCTGTTGTTTCAGTTGCAGTTTGAACCACGTTGAGTAAACACCTGTTGTACCGTTCTCTGCAGTCCTTTTCTTATTATTACACGGACGTAACACATACCTTAGCAGTTGTAGGTGAATTCGGGTCCAGGTCAAGACGGGCGGGTCTGATTAGTTTGTCCATGATGGATTGATGGAGTTCCCTTCTGCTGTTGAAGTCGTAGCTGGCTGTTCCCGAAATCATTCAGAGCGTGGAGTCGATATCAAGTTGATTAAATTGATGTAATAAAATTCACTACGCACTTGGCTTGAGTATAAAGCAAGGCTTTCATCAACTTGTTTCAAAACATGGAGGTCTAGTTATCTTTCACTAGTTCCTGTTTACAAAATGTCCTGGGCAAGCTGGGCCCACACCCGAGTATTTATACACCTTGGACGGCGCCACCAGCTGGCCGTCCAATGTTATTTCATGAGTCTTTCTTCATGGATCATAAGATTCATAACATTGGTGTTCATGGGGGCCTGGGTGTCCTTGTACATGAATCACTGAAAGTTAGCATGCAGGTACAGCAAACAATTAAGAAAGCAAATGGCATGATGGCCTTTATTACAAGAGGATTTGAGTATAAGAGTAAGGGGGGGAAAAATTGAGTCGTGCCCCCTTTGGGGCGCTAACTTCGCTACTTTTAGCGGCCCGAGAAAATTAGCGCCCCTGCGGCCGAAATTCATTGGTTGTGCCCCAAGAGGGAAGTGGGACGCTACGAGTGAAAATCGCGGCGCTATCTGCCGCAGCACCATGCTCTGCGGCACATCGTGCCATGGTACTGCAGGCATTCCTCCCCTTCTTAAAGGGGAGGGGCCTAGCGCAGCACGACCCGGGGCCTAGCTGGGTCACCAGGGATCAGAGTGCTGGCAAAAGAGCTCGGCACTCAAGAGAAGTGCCGAGCTCACAGAGTGCAGCCGACACTCCGCCGGGAGGCTTCAGAGGAGGCCGGGGAGGGCAGAGGGGGCAGTTGCTGGCAGGCGGCCAGCAACAAAAATGGCTGCCCGGCACCTCCCTTTAATTTTCGTTGCCTCAACCGCAGGTAGGCCCCCCTGACCCCGTTGGACATAGCGTCCGGCGGTAAGTCAGGGGGCGCTATTGAAGATCACGGCCGGGGCGCTGCGCATGGCAATTATGTCATCGCTGGCGGCACAGTGCCGTGGGGCGCTAACGGTTACCACTGCCGCTAACCTCCTGCTGAATTTCGCAAGAGGCGTTGGCGGCGCTGCGCCCAGGCGCTAGTTGCTTTGCACCCCGTTAGCGCCTTCTTAGGACACTAACAGGTGGCACAAAGCAACCAAATTTTTAGGCCAAGATGTCTTACTGCAATTATATAGGGCCCTGATGAGACCACACCTGGAGTATTGTGTACAGTTTTGGTCTCCTTACCTAAGGAAGGACATACTTGAGCAAGTGCAACAAAGGTTTACCAGACTGATTCCTGGGATGAGGGGATTGTCCTATGAGGAGAGATTGAGTAGACTAGGCTTATATTCCCTAGAGTTTAGATGAATAAGAGGTGATCTCATTGAAACATGCAAAATTCTTACAGGGCTTGACAGGGTATATGCAGGGAGTATGTTTCCCCTGGCTGAGAAGTCTAGAACCAGGGATCACTGTCTCAGAATAAGGGGTCAGCCATTTAGAACTGAGATAAGGAGAAACTTCTTCACTCAGAGGGTGGTGAATCTTTGGAATTCGCTATACCCAGAGGCCGTGGAGACTCAGTCGTTGAGTATATTCAGAACAGAGATCAATAGATTTTTTGGATGTTAAGGGAATCGAGGGATATGGGGATAGTGCAGGAAAGTGGAGTTGAGGCAGAAGATCAACCATGATCTTATTGAATGGTGGAGCAGGCTCGAGGGGCCGAATGGCCTACTCCTGCTCCTATTTCTTATGTTCTTATGTATTGCCTATTCCCCCCAATTTAGTGTCATCCGCAAATTTAGGAATTGTGTTTTTGATTCCAAAGTCCAAATCATTAATATAA
The DNA here is from genome assembly GCF_052327205.1 of Somniosus microcephalus. Lineage (NCBI taxonomy): Eukaryota > Metazoa > Chordata > Chondrichthyes > Squaliformes > Somniosidae > Somniosus > Somniosus microcephalus. Next base: position 61,935,817 of record NC_140992.1, on the reverse strand, counting down.
ATTGTGAACAACAGTGGTCCCAGCACTGATCCTTGTGGAACACCACTACCCACCTTCTACCACTGTGAATAGCTACCCTTTACCCCTACTCTCTGCTTTCTGTCTTGAAGCCAGCTAGTAATCCATTCTGCTACTTGTCCCATGACTCTGCATTCTCTGACCTTATTCATTAGTCTATTGTGTGGTATTATTTTCATGAAGAAACTTGTAAAATGGACGGTTGTATTTTATGTTATATTTTATACAATTTTGTTTGTTCTACATTGCAGATACTGAGGTATTTAATTCTATTCTCAAGTCTAAATTTTGCACATGGCAAAGGCTTCAGTCATGACCGCCCCATGCTCCAACCTTTACTATATGGCAGATGAGTTATAAAAATATATCTATCAGATTGATCCGGTCGTGTTAATCTCTTAGAGTCCTGGCACTTGATGGGCGAAGAAACTATCCATGGAGCCAGTTTTTCAGCCAATAACAGACCAGATTTTAGGTTCCACTTCCAAAAATGAGCAGTAGATTTCAGGAGGTACAGATATAAAGTAAGAAAAGCATTTTTAAGATAAAACAACAAAAATAGGGAAGGGAGAAAGAGAAAGAAATAAAAGAGAAAGGAATAGAGTCCAAAAGAGAGAAAGACAACAAAAGAAAAAGATAGAGAAAAATGGGAAAGAAAAGAGGACAAAGAGGAAAAAGTGTTTAAATGTTTCACTTTTTGTGATTATTTTAGTTATATACATTTACCACATGATTAATGCTACTCCCAACATTTAAATAGCTTTATTATTTTATCAATTTTTTAACATCTGGAATTTCCATGGCAGGAGTTTAAAGGTTAATTGGATTACCCATTATGTAATTAGCTAAAGTGGTGGCAGAAATCTGGCTAATGCTTAGATTTTTGTGTTCCTCCAGTAGCTCAGAGTTTATCCAGTTCGTAGCTGAATTGTACTGAGCAGGAATGTCCTAGGTCCAAACTCATATATATGTTGAGCTGGCGGTGATCTGAACACCACAATTGGCCTCAGTGCCCATTGGCTTGGGATCGGATAAAAAGAGGCCACGGTTCCCACTCTTGATTGCTATCCAGCAACACCTGCACGAAGGGCAGGTGTAAACACTGGGTTCGGAAAAGCCTGGAAAGGGGTGGTCAGAGACAACCTGAGCAAAGGTGAAGGCCTAGAAATTCAATTGTACAGCACCAGTAGAAGGCCTCATAGGAGGCTAGGGAGACGGAGAAAAGGAGGTGTAGGGAGGGAATTCCAGAGCATGGGGTTAAGACAGATAAAAAATGGCCTCCAAAGGTGGGGTAAAGGCTAGAGTCAGGGAAACACATAATTTAGGAGGGGTGGGGGGCGGCAGTTAAGATTGGAGGATGTTACAGAGAAAGGAAAGGGAAAGGTGTTGAAGAGATTTAGACACAAGGATTTTTTTTAAATTTGAGGTGTTGGGAGGCCTGGGAGCCAATATAGGTCAGCATGGACAAGGATAATGGGTGACCGGGACTTGGTGTGGGATAGAATAAGGGCAGCAGAGTTTTGGATGAGCTGAAGTTTACAGAGGGTGGAGAATGAGAGGTCAGCCAGGAGGGCATTGGAATAGTCAAGCTTGAAGGTGACAAAGGCATGGGTGAGAGTTTCAGCGGAAGTGGGTGTTGTTACGGAGACGGAAGTAAACTGTCTTTGTGATGGAGAACATATGGGGTCGGAAACTCAGCTTGGGGTTAAATAGGATGCTGAGATTGTGAACAGACTGATTCAGCCTGAGACAATGGCTGTGGAAGAAATTAAATTGGTGGCAAGGGCACAGAGTTTGTAGCTCGGGCCAAAGATGATGGCTTCAGTCTTCCCAATGTTTAACTGGAGGAAATTGTGGCTCATCTAAGACTGGATATCGGAAAAGCACTCTGACAACATAGAGGTGGTGGAGAGGTAGAGTTAAGTTTCATCAGCGTAAATGTAGAAGCTGACCCGCTTCTGGATGATGCTGCTAAGGAGCAGCATGTAGATGAGGAAGAGAAAGGGACAAGGAAGATGTGCTCGACCATGCAAAAGGCTGCAGAAAGGCCGAGAAGGCTGAGTTGGGCTAATGCACCACAGTCGCTGTCACAAAGGATGTCATCCTTTGTGACTTTGCTTAGGACCATATCTGTGCTGTGGCAGAGACGGAAACCTGATTAGAGAGGTTCAAACATGGAGTTGCAGGAAAGATGGCCGTTGATTTGGGAGGCGATAGCATGTTCAAGAACTTTGGAGAGGAAACGGCGGTTGGAGATGGGGTGGTAGTTTGCAGAATAGAGGGGTGGAAAGCAAAGGGACAGTACCTGAGGAGAGGGAGCTGTATACAATGTCAGTTAGCATGGGGCCAGGAAAGGATGGTCAACAATTTAGTCAGAATAGGGTTAAGGGAGCAGGAGATGGGTCTCATGAACAAAATGAGCTCAAAAAGGCATGAGTGGAGATAAGAGAGAAACTGGAGAAAAACATGGGTTCAAGGCTTAGGCAGCGGGGAGCCTGGGGAAGGTTTGGCTTTGTGGGCACGGAGACGTGGAGTGGTGGGCGGGTGGGGGGAGCAGCAGAGGCAGCTGAACAGTTGAGTTTCTGCAGCCCTTGGACTTGAGGAAGCGAAGATAGGGGACATATCAAGAAAATTGACCGGGATGGGAGAGAGCAAATATTTTGCTGGGGACAAGGACATCAAAGGCAGTCATGAGGGAGTGGTTAAATAGATTAAGGAATATTGTGACAAGTGGAGAGCCAAAAGCTAGGGATTTAGAAAGTGCAGATATAAGTAATTTGGGGAGTTGTTTTTTTTACTTCAGGGTCGGACACAGAAGGAAGTGACGAAGCGGGTTGTGGGTGATGAGGGATATAAGGAAGCAGTTGGAGATGGCCTTGTCTTTGATAAGAGACAATGGGGTAGAGAGGCCACTGGAGATGGCAAGATTGAGGAGGGGGTGGCCGTGAGTATGGGTAGGAGAGTTTAAATGGAGGGAGCGGTTTAGGGAAGACAGGAAGGCAGAGAATTCAGAAGAAAGAGGGCAAGGGGAGTTGAGATGCAGATTGAAATCACTGAGGGTGAGGAGTTATTCAGTGCAGAGGCTGAGGGGGGGAAGAAGGGAGTAACTTGGGATGAAGAATGATGGTGCAGGAATAGGATGAGGATGCTGGATTGTCTGTAAGGCTTCTCTTTTTATTCCAAGCAGCACAAAGGGATGTACGGTCAGGGAGAGGGTGAATACCTACTCTGTGGTATGGAAACAGATATTTGAGGCCCAGGAAATGGCTGTGCGAACGGCATCAGCAGCTTTCACAGGGGATTGTGGTTGCTTTCCCTTGTCTGCACTTCAAATAACCCATATTGCAAAACCTCCATCGCCAAGTGTAAAAGACTAACTGCATTCTGGAATAAGTCCTGAAGCAACAAAACCATTTTCTTTTAATTCAAAAAGTCAAAAATAAAGATCTGTCTTGACAATATTGTGATGAAATATTCCATTCATCACTCATCAGTATTTCTCTGCCTGTGACTGTGGTTGGTTTCAGTTTCATTTCCATTGTATTGTACTGTGTGTAGGGCTCCGCCCATACCTGGCTCCTATGTAAGCTGGCCCAGCCTGCAGCACATCCAGTACGGCAGACCTCTGGACGGAAGATACATTCTCCTCTGTGTGTTACCTTCGAAGTCAATAAAAGCCTTGTTTTGTTTCGCTAACATCGAGTCTCGGATTTATTGAGGCACATCAAATATTATCCTGTCCCTTAAGACAGGTGGGGGTGAAATTCAACTTCTGCCGGGTCACGAAACGTGTAGTAATGGATTGGCCAGCTGTTATACATGCTGCCTGATGTTCCTTACCATTGACTTCATTCCTTGTAAAAACAAATCAATATGATCCCTCCCCCTTGCCACATCCAGTAATCGACTAGGCTGTAATGGATAGAACGTCTCACACTGTTTCCACACAAGTAAAGCACTTAGAAGTGTATACAAACCATGAATGTATAACACACTGCAATGATTAATCTTCACTGAATTAGGTCGAGAAAATCAGAGGATTCCCCGGACGTTCATAATTGTTAAAGATAAAAGTCTCACCACTTGCATCTGAACAGAGATCCAATGCCCTAGGAGAGTGGTCAGTGCTTATCCTGCGCTCCCCAGTATGATAACCTGTTGCGTTCTGTTCTATTTCTCCTTCCCATGTAATCCAATATATTTCGAGCATTCTACCTCAAACTTCCTTAGGACTAATCAGAGGTGGCAGGAGCAAAGTGCGAAACCATGGAGCCAACAAGAGATATCATAGACATAAAACAAAACCTTGGGACCAATAAAAGGAGGCAGAGACGGGGCAATGAGATTATTGTGCATGGACGACCTGCACTACCCCGGTCTCCCATCAGCACTCTGCTTCTTTCATGGTTGCCAGTGGGCCCTATGCCACAGTGAGACTGGGAGGGAAGATTCTTTGTCAAAGTCTTTGGCGATGACGGGGAGGATCTAAATAGGTCACTCGTGCAGAAACACAGTACATTCGGCTGAGAGCTCAGCTTGCCTGGACTGATCAATGATGCCAGCGGCAGCCTGTTCCAGGAACTGGATCCACTCGGGGCCCGGTGCAATGGCACGGGTTACACGGCCCTGATGCTCCACATAACCTGCACCTTGGAGTATCCGGGCCACTGTATGTATTTCCTTCCCTCACCATTGAGAGATTTCTGGCAATGAATAGTGTAGTGTATGTAACCTGTACCACCTTAAGAGGATACCTTAAGGTGATGGACTACTTTTTGATGGCTCCTGTACATTGTAGTACCGGTGGTGACCACACTGGTATATAAACCCTGCGGAGCAAAGTGTATCTCAGTTCAGCCCTGAGCCTCAATCACTAAGAGTCTTCAGTGCATTTCTGGCTGTGCAGCTGCCCTCAGTCAGCAGGAGGAGAAGGAGCAGCCAAACCAAGAGAGTGGAGAGTGGAAAGTGGTGGTCTCCTGACCAGGAAGAGGAGGAGAACGATAGACCACCACCTCCACCTCCTCCACCATCATCACAGCAACTGAGGTGCCTGGAGAGATAGGACAGAGGAGGAGAAGGAGAAAGGAGGCCAGCAACAACACCAACCAGGGGAGAGGCCTTTCCATTACTGCCTCCCCAAATTGGCCTCCACTTCAGGAGAGGGAGAGAGGGGAGAGAAACAACCAACAACCACCAATTGTTTGGAAGGAGGGAAGAACAAGATCATCTCTTCTGAACATCTACAGGTGGGTGCTTTTTGGGGCACTCTCCCAAAGACTTTGTATTTTAGGTGGGGGGAGAAAAGAAGAAACAAGGCCGGATCAGCAAGGGGTGTAGTGTGTGTCTCTTGTTAAAAGCTAGGCCACGCACACCACTAATAAGCACCCCTTCTATTGCCTGGCCTGGGAGAGCTGGAGCTGCCTAGGTGAAGTCTTTAATTCCATTCATTGCATCGTTAAGACCTGCTGCAGGACTGAGCCTGGGCATCTCCAGCTTTCCCAGGTGAAGACATCTTCTCCCCCTGCCAGAAGACCACCACCACCAAAGACTTTTAAATCCCATCGGAGAGTGCACCCCTGCCAACACCCACCCACCATCCTGAGTGGCAACACTGCCCTTGCGGCCTCCCTCCTTCCCACCCCCCTCTCTCTCTCTCTTTGTCTCTCTCTGCCTATTTCTCTGAGGCACCTCATTTTCATCTCTTTTTATTAATTGCCTATTGAGCAGAGGGGAGAAGGCCCCTCTCCCAATTTCAATCAATAAGGGGGAGAGGTGTGTCTTCATTTTAATCAGCTCCCTCTGCTCAATAGAGGACAAAAAAATACCTGAGGCCATTAAAACCTTCAGGCCTGTGACTTGGGGTGAGTGTAGCCCTTATAAAAGCACCCCAGAATGGCGACTGCATCTTCGCCGGTGGCGGGGCAAGCCAGGACTTATGCGGGAGTGGCAGCCACAGCCACAGCTGCTCCCGCAGCTTCTGCTGCCCCGTCACCATTCAGATTAATAACAAAAAAGCTTGGGGTGAAGAGCTACACTCACCCCACTATGACCATTGAGGCCTGCGTTAAAGCCATGGCTGGGGTTGTCGGCCCCTCAGCCATCGTTGCGGCCTCAAAAATGTATGGGAAGGCTGTGTTCTTCCTGGGGTCGGAGCGGGCGGTGTCCCTGGCCGTCGCCAAGGGGCTCACCATGGGCGGGACCTTCCTGCCGGTGGATCCTCTCAAGGCCACCGCGCAGAGGATCGTCATTTCCAACGTCCCGCCCTATGTTCCTGGTGAGCTCCTCCTTCCCCATTTACGTCAACTTGGGGAGGTGAGGTCGGGGATCACACCCATCCCGCTCGGCTTCCGGGAGGCCAGCCTTCGCCACGTCTTCTCCTTCCAGCGCCAGCTGTTTATCCAGCTGGCGCGGGAGGAGGGCACCGACGGGGCGTTCGTCGTCCTCCACGAGGGGACCGCCTATCGCGTCTTTTGGACGTCAGACGGTGTGCGGTGCCATGCCTGCAAGGAGGTGGGGCACATTAGGAAAAACTGCCCCGCCTCCAAGGCCGCCGGATCATCTCGTGCGGCTGAGGCTGGCGCTGCCGCCGCTCCTCCCCCCGGATCTGCCCGCGCGTCGAGAACATCTGATGCGCGGTTGACACCGGGGGCCGATGCCACCAAGGCCTCCGGCGGGGGGGAGGGAGCGTGTCCGGCCGGAAAGAAGGCGCGGGGAAAAAATAAACACCTTAGGGCAGGTCCCCCTGTGGATGGCCAGCCCTTGTCCCTTGAGCCCCTTACACCCGCGCTCCTCGCGGAGTTAATCGGGGCAGACGCGAGCGGGAGGGGCCTCGTGCCCGAGCCTGTGGCCGCAACCGCTGCAGCAGTAACGCCGATACCTGCGGCCGGGCTCGGGCCCGAGGAACCCGACAAACCTGCTCCGCCGGAGGGAGCTGAGGAGGAGGCCTTTGCAGACATGGAGGTCTCCCTCGCTCCCTTCGTGCTAAAAAGAAGGCGCGACCCCCTGGAAGAGGAGGAGGACCGGGAGGAGGAAGGTCCCTCCGAGCAGGGGGAGTCGTCGCCCGCCGCGGATACTGCGCCCCTCCCCCCCCCCCGCTGTCGTCATCACCAGCGATCGGCAGCGGTCGCCTGTCCCTCGGGAGGCTGAGGCAGATGTGTCTGTCCGGCGTGTGCCTCCCAGGGATGGGGACGAGACCCTGCCCGTGGGGGGGGTCGCAGAACAACCCGTGGCGGAAAATGAAATTGACATTCTATCGGTGCCGTTACCCCTCGCCGGGTCGGGCGGCCTGGGGTCTGGGTCGGGCGAGCTCGGGGATAATGAGCTCACCCAATGCGACCCGGACATCTCCCAGGGGCTGCTCGACCTGGTAGAGGTTTTTATTCAAAACACCCCATCCGCTGGGTCGGAGGTTGGTGGCGGGGAGGAGGATGGCCCCCTGGCTGCGTCTCTGGTGCCGGACGTACTGGAGGAGCTGGGAATTGTTCTCTCCCCAGTTTCTCCGGTCGTTCCGGCGTCTGGGGCGGAGGGGAGCTCTGAACTGCCGCCGTCTTCTGGCCCAGCACCCCTAGAGGAGCCCAGGGAGGAATCCTCTGCCGCTGATCCTGGGGATGGGATCCGGGCGGAGGTGGGGCTGGCTGCGCACTGCGTGGCGGACGGGTCGGCCGCTGGTGACGACCCCCTGGAGGAGGATGGGGACCCGGTGATGGGCACGGAGGACGATTCGGACTCCAGCGCCGACGAGGCGATGGATGACCTCGTGCCCCTTGCCGAGTGTCCCCTCATTCCCGTAAGGGAACTCCGGGATTTTATGGCCACGTGCCTGGGTCGGCGCAATAAGGTCCGGCTGGCCCTCGACAGGTGGTCGGAGCTGGCGCTGCTCATCGTATCCGTCCGCGCCGCCGTTAAGATCATGGGCGCGGACGAGGGTGTGAACCCGCTCGAGTTGCATCGGCTCAGAACGTTTCTCACTGGGCTGCTGAGGAAGTGGCGGCTGACCAGCGGCTGCGCTTCCTCCCCCCGTTAGGTGTAGGTAGAGGTTGCACTATGCTTCTGACATGAAGATAACCATAGCCAGCCTCAACATCAACGGCAGCAGGGAGGCGCGCCGCAGATTCAATAACTTCTCGGTCCTTCGGGACGGGAAGTGTGTGGTGTGCTTCCTGCAAGAAACCCACACTGTTCCGGGAGACGAAGCCACGTGGCTCCTGGAGTGGCAAGGAGGGGTCAGCATGGGTCACCTCTCCAACAATTCCAGCGGGGTGGCTATCTTGCTGGCCCCGCATTTTCAGCCGGAGATCTTGGGGGTCAAGGAGCACGTGCCGGGCCGTTTGCTCCATGTCACTGTTCGCCTGGGGAGCATGCCGCTCCATCTAGTGAGCGTGTACGCCCCTCAGGCCGGTGCGCAGCAAGTGCGCTTCTTTCAAGAAGTGTCCGCTCTTCTGGGCTCCATCGACGTGGGCGAGTGCGTCATCCTCGGGGGGGATTTTAACTGCACCCTTGAGGTGAGGGACCGTCCGGGTCTCCCGCGATGCCCGGCGGCGATGGAGAAGTTGAGGGACCTGGTCGGGTCCTTCGACTTGGTGGACGTCTGGCGAAATCTTCATCTCGACTCCAGCGCCTTCACTAGCGTGAGGTCTGGAGGAGGAGGGTCCAGAATCAACCGCCTCTACATTTCCCGGGCGTACGTCTCCTGTGTTCCGGCGGCTTCCATGCGGCCGGTGCCGTGCACGGACCACCACCTGGTGTGGGCGGAGCTCGTTCCGCTGCGCACGCGGGGGGGGTCCGCGTACTGGCACTCTAACAACCTGCTGCTGGAGGACGCGCGGTTCCGGGATTCATTTCGTCAGTTCTGGGCCGACTGGAGAAGGAAGCAGGGGGGCTTCCCCTCCTTGAGGCTGTGGTGGGACGTGGGCAAGGCTCACGTCCGTCTCTTCTGTCAGGAGTACGCGAGTCGGGCGGTTGGAGAAGGAGGTGCTCGACCTGGAGTCCTGTCTCGGTCAAGTCGTCGGGGACCCGGCCCTGCAGAAGGTGTACGAAGAGAAGAAGGGCGCGCTATAGGACCTGCAGCTCGTCAGGTCCCGAGGCGCGTACGTGAGGTCGCGGATCCAGCTCCTGCGGGACCTGGACCGCGGCTCCCCCTTCTTCTACTCGCTGGAAAAATGACGGGGGGTCCGTAAGTAGCTCTTGGGGCTGCTGGCCGACGACGGATCTCTGGTCTCGGATCCAGAGGGAATCAGCGCGGAGACCCGCGCCTATTACGGGGCTCTGTTCTCTCCGGATCCGTCCAGTGAGGATGCGAGCAGAGTTTTGTGGGAGGACCTGCCGAAGGTCAGTCCGGAGGGCGCCGAAAAATTGGACGCTCCACTAAGCCTGGCTGACCGTGGAGTTCCACAGGACATTCTGGGACGTCTTGGGGGGCGACTACGCGCGGGTCCTGGGGGAAAGTTTGGCGACCGGGGAGATGCCCCTCTCTTGGCGCAGGGCGGTCATTGTCCTGCTGCCTAAGAAGGGCGATCTCTGCCTCCTTAAGAACTGGCGCCCGGTCTCCCTCAGCACGGACTATAAAATCTTTGCCAGGGCCATGTCTGCTCACCTTGGCACCGTGCTGGCCCACATGATCCACCCCGACCAGTCCTACACGGTCCCGGGCCGGACCATCCACGATAACATCCATCTGGTCCGGGACCTGGTCCACCACTCCCAGAGGGCTGGTCTGTCGGTCGCCTTCCTCTCCCTGGATCAGGAGAAGGCGTTCGACAGGGTGGATCACGAGTATCTCTTCGGGACTCTGCGCGCATTCGGGTTCGGGACGCATTTCGTCGCCCGGATCCGACTTCTGTACGCCGCCACGGAGTGTCTGATTAAAGTTAACGGGTCCTTGACGGCGCCCCTTCGCTTCGGGAGGGGGGTGCGTCAGGGATGCCCCATGTCCGGTCAGTTATACGCCATTTGCGTGGAGCCATTCCTGCGCCTCTTGCGGAAGAGGTTGATGGGACTGGCTCTGCAAGGGCCGGGCGTGGAGGTGGTCCTCTCGGCTTACGCCGATGACGTGCTCCTCGCGGTCACGGATCCCGCTGACTTGCGGAGGATGCGGGAATGCCAGCAGATTTACTCGGACGCATCCTCCGCCAAGATCAACTGGGAGAAATGTTCCGGACTCCTGGTGGGTCAGTGGCGGGTGGACTCCCTGCCGGAGGAGTTCAGGCCTTTCGCCTGGAGCACCACGCACCTCCTCTATTTGGGAGTCTACCTTAGCCCTGCCGAGGACGCCTGGCCGGCGAACTGGCAAGAGCTGGAGGCCAAAGTCACCGCTTGCCTAGGACGCTGGACAGGACTGCTCCGAGTGTTGTCCTACAGGGGTCGAGCGCTGGTCATAAACCAGCTGGTGGCCGCCATGTTGTGGTACCGGTTGGTCACTTTGATCCCTCCCCCTGCGTTTGTCGCCAAGATGCAGAAGAAGCTCATCGACTTCTTCTGGGACAAAAGGAAGCACTGGGTCTCTGCCGCGGTTCTGTGTCTCCCGCTTAGGGAGGGCGGTCAGGCGCTGGTGTGCCTTCGCACCCAGGCTGCGACTTTCCGTCTTCAGACGCTGCAGAGATACCTGTACGTCGAGAATCCTCCGAGATGGTGTGCGCTGGCGACGTTTTTCTTCCGCCAGCTGCACGGCCTCAATTACGACACGCAGCTCCTGTTTGTGAAAGTGGGCGGCAGGCGTGCCGACCTGCGGGAGCTGCCTGTCTTCTACCAGGAACTACTATGGGTTTGGAACTACGTCGCTTCCAGGCGGAGCTCTCCCCCGTCAGGAGCGGCGGCTCTCCTTCGGGAGCCGCTGCTCAGGAATCCGCACCTCCACGAACGCGGGTTCGGGCGGCTGGCGGAGGGCAGGGCTGTGCCTGGCGGGGTGACCAGAGTCGGGGACCTGCTCGATGGCGGAGGAGCGGGCTGGATGGCGCCGGAGGAGCTGGCGTGGCGCCTGTCCTGGGCCAACGTCCGGCTCACGGCCGAAGCCATCGAATCGGTAAAAGCAGCACTGGGCCCCGACTCCACTAGGTGTATCGAGGCAGCTCAAGCACGTGGGGCGATCCCGTCCGAGCTTACCCCCGTCCGGACGGAATTCCTCATCGGCGCCCGGCCCCGAAACTCCCCTCGGGAGCCGGCGCCTCACAACTTGAGCCGTCTCGAGGAAATACCCTCCGTGCCTTTTCATTCCGCGCGGAGGGGTTTCCTGTACTGGCTGCTCCTGCACACTCTCCACTTTGCCATCTTCGTCTACCGTCCGGACACGCCTTGGCGTGGCGTTTTGCCGACTGGCGGTGGTGGAGGTCCCCAATGGAGGGCTCTCTACGCGGGAGTCCTCCCTTGTTCCATCGGGGACTTGGCCTGGAGGGTGTTGCACGGAGCGGTCCCGTGCAATAAGGTTTTAAGTAGGTTCACGGACTCCCAGGCCGCCTGCATTTTTTGCGACCTGGAGGAGTCCGTGTTTCATGTTTATATGGAGTGTGAGAGGTTGCAGCCCTTCTTTCACTACTTGAAGGGGCTGGTCCTCGATTTTTGGTTGCACTTCAGTCCCACGCTCTTGATCTACGGTCACCCGGTGCGGAGGGGAGCGGACAGGCTGAAGGACCTCCTTGTGGGCCTGCTCCTGGGCCTGGCTAAAAGAGCAATCAATTGGTCCAGGCAGCGGGCGGTCGAGGGGGTCGTCCAGCCGGATTGCCTGCCTCTCTTCCGCGGCCATGTTCGCGCCCGCGTGGCCCTGGAGATGGAGCACGCGGTGTCCGCCGGTGCGCTTGAGTATTTCTGCGACCGGTGGGCGCCGCAGGGACTGGAGTGCATCATCAATTCGGAAAACCAAATTTTAATTTGATTTGTTAAGATTTAGTTGAACTTTTGTTTATTTACAGTCTAATTGGTTTTTTGGGTTCAAACAAAAAGAGGACCCTCAATCACTAAAGACCTGTTTACTTACTTCTGTAGTCTGTGTCCTGTTATTCAGTATAACTGCAATTGAAAACACAGACTCAACAGTGGCGACGAGTCTGATCTTACCTAGCGGCAGTTTTGCATCAAAGGAAGCTTCGTCCTCAGAAACGGGCGTCGAACAAGGGCATCCGCCCTCAACGTCCTGCTGAGCACTGCATTGCACGGGAGGCCATCGGGAACCCGGGTTGGTTTTTGGCCACGAAGTCAAACATCAGTGATCATCCCTTCGACGACAGCGGCGGGTAAGCCCGATCGAGCGGCACGGGGGGGAAGTCGGCCGAGTTGTCAGTGGGAGAAGGGGAGGGAAAACGACAAAAAGGGCGGAGAACACGACCGCAGCCGGTGTCAGGGGCCGGGCTGCAATCGGGACAGAGACGCGCAGCAGCCAGAAAGCGTTTATGGCCATTAGGACCGCGGGAGCGGCGGGGAACAAGAGCAGCAGCGCGGGGAAAAATAAAGGACCGCTGGGAGGCATGAACGGCAACAGCGCGGGAATCGCCATTTTGAGTCGGCGGGGGAAGAAGACAAGCGCGGGAAAAGCCGCCAAGCGCGGGAAAAGCCGCCATCTTAAATAGAAAAAAATAATAATAATATCCGAAGGGAAAGGTGAAACTCAGCAAGGATGCCAAAAACGGGAAACATCCCCGCTTTTGATAACGATGTGGAAGATTGGGCCACTTATGTGGAACGCATCGAAGTTTACTGTACAACGAATGAGATACCGGATGATAAGAAAGCACTAACCCTATTAAACTCGATGGGTGCGAAGACGTATGGGTTATTAAGGAACCTTGTAACACCAAACAAACCGGTAGGGAAGAGTTTCGCGGATATTGTTACTATCCTGCAGGAGCATTTAAACCCCACGCCGCTGCTGATAGCGGAACGATTTAAATTCTACAAAAGAATTCAACTTAAAGAAGAAAGCAACGCGGAATTCCTAACAGAACTGCGCAAGTTATCAAAGTACTGCCAGTTCGGAACAGGACTAGCAGACGCACTGAGAGATAAGTTTGTGTGTGAGCTCCTAAGGGAAGGAACCCAGAAGCGACTGCTAGAGGAAAAGGACCTTACGCTGGACAAAGCTTTCAGCATTGCAGCATCCCACGAGGCAGCAGCACGGGGCGCTGCAGAGATACAGCAAAGGCCATTGGAATTCAGCACCAATGGAATGGCATTGGGCACAGTAAAGTGCTATCGTTGTGGAAGGACAACGCATGACCAGAACCAGTGCTGGTTCAAAGATAAAGAATGCAGGCAATGTGGCAAACTTGGTCACATAGCGAGAGTATGCCGGTCAGGAAAGAAGACCAACAGCAAAAAGTCACCGCAGGAGAAGTACAAAAAAGTACACAAGGTAACAGAGAACAGTTCGGATGAACAGAAGACGGATTCAGACTCCAGCAGTAAGCAACTGGGTTGTCTGAAAATACATAATGTTGGTAACACAGCAGACCACCAAACTATCTGGGTCATGCTTCGGATAGCAGGAGTCCAAGTGAAGATGGAATTGGACACTGGGTCGTCATTAACGGTCATGAATAAGCAAGATTACAAAAGGTTATTCTCGCACATTCCCCTGAGGGATACGGAGATTGCATTGAAAACATACACGGGGCAAATAGTATACCCCAAAGGAAAGATAAAAGTAAGCGTGGTCTACAATGGTAAAGAAAGTCAGAAAATGGACTTGTATGTGTTACCTGATGGAGGTCCGCCACTACTGGGACGGGAATGGATCCGGGGAATAAATGTGGACTGGCATTCCATACAAGCACTGACTATAGATGCCTGTAAGGAGGACGACGTCAAACCTAAACGACTGTCCAAAATCTTAGACGATGCTAAGGAGGTGTTCCAACAGGGACTTGGAACACTGAAAGGAATTACGGCAACCATCAAGGTTGAAGAACATGCAAACCCAAAATTTTTCAAATCCAGACCGGTGCCTTATGCAATACGACCTGCTGTGGAAGCAGAGCTGGAAGGGCTAGAACGTTCAGGGGTACTGTCCAAGGTGGACTGGAGCGAATGGGCTACACCCATTGTTCCTGTCATGAAGCGTTCATTGAGCAACAAGCTGGGGGAACCTGGGAAGGTTCGCATCTGTGGCGATTTCAAGATCACTGTTAATCCGGTTCTTCACACGGTGCAATATCCGCTTCCGCAGATTGAAGATATCTTCGCTTCGCTGGCTGGCGGGAAACACTTCACTAAGATAGACCTGGCGTAGGCGTACCTACAGATGGAAGTTGATGAAGCGTCACGTCAGTATTTCACGATCAACACGCATAAGGGCTTATATCGGTATAATAGACTGGTTTTTGGAGTGGCATCGGCTCCAGCGATTTGGCAAAGGGCCATGGAGCAGGTATTGCAGGGAATTCCAGGCACACAATGCTACCTGGATGACATCCTGATTACAGGAGATAACGATAAGGATCACCTCGCGAATTTGGAGCAGGTGCTCATCAGATTGAAAGAATATGGGCTCAGAGTTAATCGCCAGAAATGCGAGTTCTTTCAAAAGCGAATCTCATACTGCGGCCACGTCATTGACCGGGAGGGGCTCCATAAGTCACCTGACAAGATCGAAGCTGTTGCAAAAGCTCCTGCACCGGAAAATGTATCCCAGTTGAGGTCGTTCCTCGGGTTGGTTAACTATTACCACAAGTTTCTTCCAAATTTATCCATGGTGTTACACCCGCTAAACACTCTTTTGCAAATGGGAATACCATGGAAGTGGAGCGATGATTGTAAGCGGGCTTTTCAAAAGAGCAAGGCACTGATCACCTCTAAGGAAGTGTTGGCTCACTTTAACCCAACACTGCCTATTCGCTTAGCTTGTGATGCTTCTCCATATGGTATCGGGGCAGTGCTCTCACATAAGTTTCCAGATGGCTCGGAAAGGCCAGTCGCTTTCGCATCCAGATCATTGACCTCCGCTGAGCGCAACTATGCTCAGATAGATAGGGAGGCTCTCAGCCTCGTGTGGGGAGTTAAGAAATTTAACCATTACCTGCAAGGCCAAATGTTTACGCTGCTGACAGATCACCAGCCGTTGGTTTCCATTTTCGAAGGGTGTTCCGGTAATGACGGCGCAGAGGCTTCAGAGATGGTCCCTTTTCCTAGGGGCACATCAATATGATATTGAATTCAAAGGTACAAAGCAACATGGTAATGCTGATGGGCTGTCGCGCCTGCCACTACCTACAGCGGAAGAGGCACCGGCAGTTGACCCTGTCGAGATATTTCACTCGACCATCATCGAATGCTTACCAGTCACCAATGCGGGTATTGAGAGAGAGACCCGAAATGACCCGACACTGTCTCGGGTCTACGACTTGACAGTGAAGGGATGGCCAGCACATGGCGAACCACTGTTACCAGCATTCTCAGCCAGACGAGAACAGCTGTCCGTATGCCAAGGAACATTGATGTATGGAACAAGGGTGATTATTCCTCCTAAATTAAGAGAGAGAGTTCTGAAAGAATTGCACGAAGGTCATCTGGGGGGGAGTCAAGATGAAAAGCCTTGCTAGGGCTTATGTGTGGTGGCCAGGTATCGACAAACAAATAGAGGATCTGACTAAAAGCTGCTCCGGGTGCCAAAAAGTTCAAAATGCACCTCCAATTGCACCGCTGCATCCGTGGGAATGGCCTTCAGCCCCATGGCAACGTGTGCATATCGACTTTGCAGGTCCATTCATGGATTCCATGTTTTTGATAGCAGTAGACGCACATTCTAAATGGCCAGAAGTGATTAAGATGTCGACCACTACCTCTGAGAAGACGATCGCAGTTCTAAGAACCATATTTGCAAGGAATGGGTTGCCGGAGCAAATATGTTCAGACAACGGACCACAGTTCGTGTCAGAAGAATTCCAGAAATTCATGAAAAAGAATGGGGTGAAACACGATACATCTGCCCCATATCATCCGGCTACAAATGGGTTGGCCGAGAGATTTGTACAAACGTTCAAAAAGGCGATAAAGGCCATGAGTGAAGACCATATTCCACTACAACACAAGGTGGACAACTTCCTGATGGCGTATCGAAACGCCACGCATGCAGTGACAAATCAAAGCCCTGCCATAATGTTCTATAACAGAAGGTTGCGGTCCCGGTTGGATTTGTTAAAACCCAATGTGCGATGGGAAGTTGAAAACAAGCAATTCCAGCATGTAAATAACAAGGCCACTCGTAGTTTTGAAGTAGGACAACCAGTGTTGGCCAGGGACTATAAGGATGATAAATGGCAACCTGGAACAATTCGTGCACGACAAGGACCCTTGATGTACACGGTAGACGTTGGAGAGAACGTAATACGACGTCATGCTGACCAACTTGTGGAATCGAGAACAAGGGTCGACCCCATGTCTACGGCAGAGACACCAGTTGAAGAACTTATTGAGCCTGTAGCATCTACCTCAGACTCGAACGTATATGATGATGTTCAATCCATAGGAGATCAAGTGGATGAGTCACCCCAGCAACGAGAACCAGAGACCCCTGAAAGGCGTTATCCGGGCCGGATCAGGAGGCCTCCTCAGAGACTGAATCTTTGAACAGTTTTGTGTGTAAATTGTATATATGTTATCCATGTAATGTTTAATTTGGGGTGTACACTGTAAGCTAAAAGAGGAGGAATTGTAGTGTATGTAACCTGTACCACCTTAAGAGGATACCTTAAGGTGATGGACTACTTTTTGATGGCTCCTGTACATTGTAGTACCGGTGGTGACCACACCGGTATATAAACCCTGCGGAGCAAAGTGTATCTCAGTTCAGCCCAGACCCTCAATCACTAAAGACCTGTTTACTTACTTCTGTAGTCTGTGTCCTATTATTCAGTATAACTGCAATTGAAAACACAGACTCAACAAATAGAATGAAAGTAGCTGTTGTATCTTATGGCACATGAAGCTTGGGGAGCAATAACTAGCAAAGAAAAAAACAAAAATAAATGACAACTTTCCAGACCACATAAAATGCACACAGTATGCATCATATAGTGTGAAATGTAACAAAAAAGTAAAAGGGACCGAGGTCCAATAACATTAAAGCAACATATTATAAGTCACACAAGTGTTTTCCCTATTACAAGTTTCACATTTAAGTCCCACTTAATACACACTGTATTCTTTAGGAAATGTTGCAAAAAAGCCTTTGCATTTATATAGCACTCAAACACATCTCTCGGAAATGTCTCCGTCCGCTTCACATACACTGGGGAGAATTTTAACTCCCAGGTGGGAAACCAGCCTAGCGAGTGGCTGGCCTGTCCGGCCTGTCCGGGAGTGGCTGCGAGGGGCCCAGCTGATTTTAGCTAGTGACCCTCACGAACGGAGAACTCCAGCTGGTTGTTATTTGTTGTTTTAATTTAACTGCATATCAAAAGATTAGATTGTCATTAAGGCACACTAAGTACTTATTCATATTTACTTAAAGAAGCACATTGGTTGTTTGAATGGGGTGAATAAATATGTGACTTTACATAAATAGAGCAAATTCTGATAAAGCTGGCACAGCATGAGTTGAACATCATTGTACCATATAAAAACACGTTTCCAGGTTCCAACAGCTGACTGAAATGATTGGTAATTACCTTCTGAAAGTGATGCAGGAGAGTGAGCACTGGTACATTGTGTTCTAGATGGGCACAGCATGTATAATAAAGCTGCACTAAAACTGAAGATTATGTGTTACCTTTTCGTGGAAGAGAGTATTGTAAGTACTGCTGATGAACTTCTCATCCCACAACCTGAATTATTAATGCACAAAACCTACATTGGGCTAAAAATAAATCATGGAATAACCGACATGCTGTCAAATTAAAAATAAAAGACTGATTTAAAAAGCTTATTGTTATTCCAAAAGTATTATCTGTTTCACCCTTCATGTTCATGAATGTAGGATATAAAGTATTAAATATTATAAAGTCTCAAACTTAATTTATATCAGTATCTGTGCTACACATTTGTTACACTAAAATACATCATAAATGCTGAATCATAAATAATTTAAAAATATTATGGTGCACCATTTTACAAACCACCTTCTTTCCCCATTAAATATCTGTATGTATAGCAAGTTTTAAAATCTGTGCAAGTTAGAAGGAAAAAAACATTGCAGGATATTTCCACCTTTTGAGTTGGTTTTAAAATAGGCCTGTCATAAGACTGGTCACTTCCTCGAGCAATGATATATCTTCTGCAGTGTGTTTATCTGTGGTTTGCAAAAAAACACAAAATATGCAGCAAACAGGAATTTTAAAAAAACTGCAATTTTTCATTTTCCTTTATGTACTACAGCTTAAACATGAAAATGTTGAGAGTTAACTGTTCTTTCTTATTTAGCCTGGGCATGTCCCAGTAAGTGTGGTGCTGTAGGAATGGTCAAATTCCTATCTAGAGATTGAGTTTGACGCAGGCAATCAATCAAAAAGGTTTTTAATGTCAAACTAATGAGTTTAAACAGATTGATGCAAGAGAACTATGAATACAGGTCTTAACAGGTCGGAGGCTCCACGAGGACTGCCAGGGCGGTCCCGTGGATGGCGTCATGATGTCATCACGTTTTCCCCACGTTTGGGTGATCACGTGATTAGCGGCATGATGTCATCACGTTTGCCCGCGCTCTTAAAGGGACCGCGCACTGTACATGCGAACAATATGGTACAGATTTAGTCTGTAGCTAACACATCGTTAAAGGGAATTATGTACAGTTGTTCAGAGTCCCTCAGTGGCTCTGCCACAGTGCCCCATTTAATATAGTTAGACCTTTATCAGAATCTATTTGTTTGTTAGGTACTGAGATTATTTGGCACATAGTTTCATAGTTACAAGTTTCACATTTGAATCCCATTTAACGCACATGATATTATTTGAGAATTGTATGCAAAGAAAGCCTTGCAATTTAATGGCACTTAATCATATCTGAAAAGTGCTTCATATACAATTAATTATTTTGAAGTGCAGTGATTTATATAGGCAAACACCACAGCAAGATCCCATAAATAGTAATGAGACAAATAATCAATCTGTTTTTGGTGGTTATGGTTGACAAAAGAATGTTGGCTCTGAGACTCTTATTTGAATAGTGCCATAGGATCTTTAATGTCCTCTTGAACAGAACAGAAAGATGGTCTCATTATGGCACATCTAATTAAAGCAACGTTACCTCTGACAAATACAGGAATCTCTTAGGGCTGTCAGTCTAAATTACTCAAGTTCTGGAATAGAGTTAGAGCCCATAACTTCCTGATTCAGAGCCAGGAAAGTTACCGACTAAACCAGCTAGCAAGATTCTGGTAACTGTTTGACAACCTCATGTAGATCTTGCATTATAGTTAAAAATGAGCGATGTAAGTTTTCATTTTAAAAATAAAACTCTCAACACATTAGGTCCGATGCCGCTACTTTTGGGGTCATGCTCCATTTAAATGTAATTGGCGAGCTGTCAGTGCTAATCGCAGCCCCTATAGGCTGCTCGCCGATTAGGAGAGTGGAAAATCCGGTGGTGCAGCCAGTACTTAAAGGTAGCTTGTAGCCCCTTAAAGTGGAGAAGCACTTTTCAATGGTGGTTAGTAATTTTTTGAAGTAGCAGGCAACATAGCTTCATCTAGGCCCCAAGATTCTCTGATGCAGTCATGGAGGTACACATAGAGCAAATGAGCAGCAGCAAGGAGGTCCTCAACCTCACTGATGATGGGTGCCCAGAACAAATAGTCAGCAGCAATGGGGAAAGGTGGCAGAGCAAATCAATGCCACCAACATTGTTCCCAGGACCTGGCTGCAGTACAGGAAAGAATTTAATGACCTCACTGGGCCTACCAATGTAGTTAAGTAGAAAGAGAAAATGGAGGGAAGATGCCCAAACACCCCGCTGTGCACGGCCTCCAGCCTGGCCTTCTCCAATGCTACATGTCATCTCTCCCAATGATGTTGATGGAGCCCTCCCACTTCATCACCCTCCTCTATGTCATCAGTGTCCTGTCCTTCATCATGCTGAAAGTCTCTGTTTAATCGTGGGTCCACGTGTTGTCTCAATTACAGAGCAAAGTTGTGCAGCATTCAACTAACTACGATCATATGAGACTCTCTTTCTGAGCTATATTGCAGGAAGCTACAAGACCTGTCCACACAGTGGAATCATTGCTTGAGGACTCCAATGGTCTGCCTTATGAGGCTCTAGTTGAGCAATGGATCTGATATAGCGCAGTTCCGCCACCAAGCACAAGTTCGTAAGAGGAGTCAAGAGCCAAGTGTGTAGAGGACATGTCTTCTCCCCAAATAACCAGTCTCTCACTTGCTGCACAGTGGCAAAGGGTGCGGGGAATGGCGGATCATTGCAATAAGAAAGTGTAATGCAGCTGCGAGGAAACAGGCACAGACCTGCATGATTATCTGTTGGTGATCACATACCAGTTGCACATTAATGGAGTGGGAGACCTTGTGATTCATGAAGGCAGTGGGGTCATGTGAAGAAGCCTGCAGCACGACATGGGTACTGCCAATGAAGCTCTGGACTTGGGGGAAGCCTGCAATCTATGCAAAACTGTTCCTGGCCGTGGCCTCCTGTTGTCCAATATTAATGGCCGGCAGCTGCTTCCCGCCCATTTCCCGACCAGAAGTCGGCAAGCGGCATGTTAATGAGGCCAGGCCCTGCTACCGCTCCCAGACGGGCCGACTATTCGCTTTACCGCGTTCCCACCCAGGTGTTTAAATCGAGCTTATAATGTAGCTGACACTCTAGTGCAGTACTCTGGGTATGCTCCATTGTTGGAGGTGCTGTGTTTCAAATGAGATGTTAAATCAAGGCCTCTTCTGCCTGCTGAAGTGGATATAAAAGACCCCATGGCACTATTCAAAGAACAGCAGGGAGTTCTCCTGGTATCCTAGCCAACATCCATCTCCCAACCAACACCAAAAACATATTAACTAGTCATTCATCTCATTTACTGTTTGCGGGACCCTGCTGTGTGGAAATGTAGTAATAGTGAAAGCTCTTCAAAAGTAATTAAATCAGCTGTGAAGTGCATTAGGACATCCTGAGAATGTGATAGATGCTGTATAAATGCAAGTTCTTTCTTTCATATTTTGTTTGCCTGAAAAACTATGACATTACAATACATCTTCACCCCCAAGACTGTGTAATAAGCCAGGCTCAACACTAGTCAATACTCTAAAATGATAAAGGCCCCATTGACAATATTTGCTACAGTACATTGATGGGGAATTGCACCAATGGAGAAGCTGAGAATACCCTCCTATTCCACAGTGCTGTAAGGGAATAAAATTGTGCCCTAAATTCATTTAGTTTACACAGAATTCCAAGCATTAGAAAAAATAAAACATTCACAAAAGTAAAAATCTGGTAGGCTTTCAGTAATTAGCAGTGACTGATTGAAGGAATTGCCCAATTCAGAGAGATGTGTGGGTGGCCTCAGAATTAGAATGTACACAGGGGATTAGGTTTTAGAAATATACATCATGTAAGAGTTCAGAAGGAACACTTTGCTCTGAACATTGACAGTTTGTTACTAGCTACTGAATATATGAAGGGGCATTATACTGCTAGGTATCAGTGCAGTAAATTAGGGTGCATTCACTCCAAAACTGTGGACAGAAAGTTACAGGCAGCGTGCCTGCGATTTACCAATAAACTTCCTGCTGTCTGTGAGGCCCTGCCAGTAGCATGGTGTCTCAGAACATTTTTCCCAATAGTCAAATGCAGTCTCAATCCAGAGTCAAGACCCAACACCCGACGTTAGCATCTGTAGTCCCAAGGGGATGTGGCCACTGTTGATTTTTGGCCCCACAGCTTTAATGTTGGCGTGCGGACCCAGCTCAGCAAAGCTAAAGTCTTGAAGCTAAACGTTCCGCTTAGTGTGCGAATCTGTAGGAGAGTAACTATAATTTTCTTTGGCTCTGATTGCCCTTAATCTACTCATGCATGCAGAAATAATCCATTTTTGAACTTCTGACCCATCCAAAAATGTAGAATTAAAATATATTAAGCTTGGACTACATCCCATATGCGTGATTTAGTTCGCCATGTTGACTATGAGTTTTGCTTGTACAATTCAGTCCTGAGAGCATTGGTCTACATTGTGCACAATGGAGCTGGAGCTAAATTGTTTACAATAGAATTTGGCACATGGCTGTTTCGAAGCAGGTCCTGACTCCTGTCCAGACATTAATCTTTTGCATGAAAGCATTTTTGGACCAATAGCCGACCGCTGATCCAGCAATAATTAGATTAAATGCCAATGTAACATTTGTATGGTCAATATGCTTGTGATATTTCCATGAAAGTACGGTTTTACAGTATTTAGAGGGTTCGGCATTGAGAGCATAACAACTGGTGGATATTAAGTGCTACAGTTGGAACAGGATTCTGGTTGAATCAGGCATGTTCTATCTGGAATCAGTTCAAGTAATCAAACATTATATTATAAAAAATAAACTTGCAGGGGGTGTGATACAGTTCTCAGTAATATACTCAATATACACATCTTTTAAAATGATCAGTGTTCTAATTAAAATCTACTTTCTGCCAACATATTGAAAGCTGTAATAAAATGATTTAGTGGGGGCCATTTTAACTCCTCCTGCCCAGATGAATCCAGGCGGGAGAGCATTTCAAATGGATTGGGTGAAATACCCACTCCATTCCCGCTAGGCTAGAACGTTTACATGCCTGATTTATTAGGCACATATGAGATGCACGCCTGAGTCAGGCAGAAGCCTCATACATTCATGCAAATCAGGGTCCTATAACACCAATAGGACCCCAACACAATCTTAACCAGCAAGCCAGAGGGAAACCCGCAGCAGCCACCCCAACAGCAAAGAGGCCATCCCAGGAGTGCGTCTCCTGGCACCAGAAGGAACATATAGGCCTCCCCTGCCGGCATTACCCCTCCCTGGCCTGCTGACCACCACGGAATGCCTGTCACTGCACTTACCTTGGGCCCCAGTTTCCATTTACTTCCCGCCGACATCGCAGCTGTTTTGATCTGGCCGTTAAAATCGTCTGGGCTTCCCACTGCGAATGCTGAACACTCACTGGGGCTGTTTCCCGCCAAGGAGTTAAAAGTTCCCCCCAGTATCACAAATGCAATTATTTAACTTCAAAGGAGTTTCCTCTGCACATTTAGTGCGCTGTTTTTACTGAGAGTCAGAAGAACTTTTGCATTTAAACAGGGTTTATACTCAGGTGGCTTGTTTAGGATGACAAACTGTCTGTTCAATGTAACCACTACTGTTACCAATTGGGAATATAAGAATAGCAATGTTGAAGCAAGAACTCTGTTATTGCCATGCTCATCTGACAATGCTGCTCCATAAGCAGTCACTAGATGTGGAGGAGTGGCCTGAGAGACATCCTCTGATTTCCCTTCCTTCAGGGAAGTACCTGACCTCTGCCCAGCAACTCTCTGATCAGCCTGGCTGAAATTAAGAACTCACTATGTGGGATACACTATCACTCTGTGCCACAGCTCATTGGATCAGGCAGGTTCTGCTGGCTGCAGTGCAAGAAAGTAGGCTCTGTACTTTCTGGTCATACATAGTGCTTATCATTAAACCAAATGAGCCTTGTGCATATTTCCATCAGATGCGCAGTCTGTTTGTATAACTGTGCTCAACAGTGAAGATTGGAGAAAAAGTACCTTTGAGCAAGTGTCCTGTCATGCTCCCTCTGTTCCATCTCAGTTTAAATTCTCTCCCCAAAAATGTTGTGGTTAAGGAGAAGAACCAGACGACTCATATTATTTTTTCCACAACGCATAAGTGATGGGATGGGTTGTGATGATGTCATAACATTGAACCTTTGGGAATAAATGAGAAACGTTTTGCCAAATACTTCCTTTTTTAAAACTAGTGTTAAAATATTTCCCCCAGGATGTTACAATGGCTTATATAGGCATACAGTTATACAATTTGCTTAAATGGCTTTTCTATAAATGTACGTACATTAATTCAGAGTTCCTGGGAAGGTTATGTGTAAAAATATCAAATGAGAAAACAATTTTGCATGAAAATGGTGCTTCTTTAATGTTCTGGCTCTTGTACAGATTTGGTCAAGAGATTGTTTTGTAATCCTGTGTATAGACCAAAGTGCCAAATGTTATAAAGGTGATGATTTTAATCCCAAACACAATATTGTAGTGAATTCTTTTGTGACCCAAGGGGTCAACCCATAGCGCTTTCTTAAACAGTAACAGAAAATGCTGAGAATCAGGTTCTGATGAAGGGCAATGCCTGAAATGTTGGCTGTCACTTGTGTTCACAGATGTTGTCTGGCTTGCTGAGTGTTTCCAGCATTTTCTGTTTATGCTGCAGATTTCCAGCATCTAGTATTTTTTTTTTGCTTTTCTTAAATAAAAGTTTACTAACTCTATTACACCTACGAGGTGCTCCCCCAGTGGCCTCAGCAAAGCTGGTGGAAAGCTGTATTGCTCTTGAGATGCTCGTGGCCAGCGATATCTGGGAGTTTGAGCTCAAGAGGGCCCGGCTGTAGACTACGGCACTTCGCCTGCTGCCGGGGCAGTCTGGCCCAGCTGGCTTTCTGGCACCGTGGTTGGTATTGTTTGGCGGATGGCGAGGGAGAAGACCTTCTGACACCCTGAGAGAGGGCAACTCGTGTCGCTCCTATAGCGCCAGTTCCACTCTCCTCGGACTAATTACTTCCACTGATCTGCGGGAGAGAAGACTGCAGACGATGAGTGACTGATTGAAAGCCTCAATCTACCAATTTGTCCAAGGTGGACACCCTTCTCTCCAAGGTGGAGTCCAGAGCCTGCATAGCAGTCGTTTGAGTTTCTACCAAAGGTGCAAAGACTGGAACATTGACCCCTGTTGTGAGCGCCTGGTTGCAGCCTTCCTGGAGGTGGCCACACTCTCTAAGATATACTGCAGAGGCTGGAAGTGGACTCTTCCACACTTTCAGCCATGGCGGTGAAACTTCTTGGCAGGCCCTCCAATACCTGATACAACTGCTTGTGTGACGCAAGCAATTCCCTTCTCATTCCTGGGCCCCTGAAGTCAGCATCTTTGTCCTCAACAGAGCTAGGAGAGAACCTCATTCTCCATCGAGCTATCTCTGTAGCTATCCCTACCATCAATACCTGCTGCTGCTTGCCAGTGCAGAGAGCTTCACCATGTGCAGACCTCTTGATCTCTCTAATACATCTCTAACCTAGTCAGGTACCAGCCTCTGTGCTGGTGCTTGGAAGTGATGCAACATTTGACAGTGCCTTCTCAGAAGGATTCTCCTCCTCTGAAGTCTCTTCATCTGCGGGCTGTGGCTTCTGAGATAGACCTAGAATAAAGAGAAAAGGGACAAGATGGATGGCCTTGAGAGGTTAGACAGTAGCAGATGACAGGCATCACAATGCAGCTTCATGTAATCAAGCTGCCTAATAGTGGGTTTTTCTGAGGTGCAAGTAATTGTCAGAGATCCTGTTCAGATAAGCCCCCAGCCTCAAAATTTTCTATTCTGACAGCTCTGGAGGGGGCACTGATTTCCAGTGCTTGCTGCTCCAGTTCAGACAGGTTCACGATGTTGTCTGGTCAGCTGCCCCCAACCCTCCCCCCCCCATCTTACTCCTCTCCCTTATGTTGTGCGCTATTTTGTCCAACAGAAGGAGAGTCCGAGAGTTAGTGAATGTCTCCTACAAAGGAGAATTCAAACGTGTAGTGCTTCCACCTGTTGTGCACATGCTGTGTATATTGCCATTTGGAAAATAGAGTCATAGCCATAGAGTCATAACGGCACAGAAGGAGGCCATTCAGCTCATCGAGCCCGTGCTGGCTCTCTGTAGAGCAATCCAGTCAGTCCCATTTTCCCGCTCTATCCCCGTAGTCCTGCAAATTTATTTCCCTCAAGTGCGAATCCAGTCTCCCCTTGAAAACATTGAGTGTCTCCGCTTCCACCACTTCCGTCGGCAGCGAGTTCCAGGTCCTCACCACTCGCTGCATAAAAATGTTTTTCCTTACATCCCCCCTGTATCTCTTGCCCAAAACCTTAAATCTGTGTCCCCTAGTCCTTGTACCATCAACTAGTGGGAACAGCCTTTCCCCGTCTAGCCTATCCAAACCCGTCATAATCTTGTACACCTCTATCAAATCATCCCGCAACCGCCTTTGGTCTAAAGAAAACAAATCCAGCTTCTCCAACCTGTCCTTGTAGCTAAGATCCCCTGGAACAATACAATTGGGAGATCAAAATGAAAATGATAACCCAAACTTTTGGTTTTGAGTAGGAGAGAGACATATAGGTATGGACTGATCAATTCCTGGAAGGCAAACTGCAAAAAAATGTCAAGAATAACTGATCAGTAGAGAGTAAATGACAAAATATTGTCAAATTGGATTTTCACTCGTCAGATATACTTTGTTCAATTAAATAACATGAAGAGGTTAACTTCAGCCTGGATGGCTGTCATCAAGAGTAATGTCAAGAATGATTTTCTAGTGCTTTCTAATCACATGGGAAAAGCATAAACTTGCACCAATTTTTGCAGCAAATCAAGTGTGTCTTTCTCATTTGTGTTGCAGGAATTTAGTTGCAATTTATGATCAATACTTAAAGAAGCTAAATCTTCCTTACAGTATTTTGCATATAATAATGTGGGGCATAACATGAAGAAGGGTAAGCAAGAAAATCTCAAAGGAATAGATAAAACACAGCTGTAAGTTATTACTATCATGGAAAAATAGCTTTCTGCAAGGTGGAAGTCTGACTTTAAAGAAGAGTGAAGATTAATCAACCGACAGGAAGTCTTTTTGCTGGGAAAGAGTCATAGAGTCATAGAGTCATAGAGTTTTACAGCACAGAAAGAGGCCCTTCGGCCCATCGTGTCTGCGCCGCCCATCCATCCCTGTCCAGTCTAATCCCATTTTCCAGCATTTGGTTCCACAGCCTTGTATGCAATGGCATTTCAAGTGCTCATCCAAATGCTTCTTGAATGTTGTGAGGGTTCCTGCCTCTACCACCCTTTTAGGCATTGAGTTCCACATTCCAACCACCCTCTGGGTGAAAAAGTTCCTCCTCAAATCCCCTCTAAATCTCCTGCCCCTTACCCTGAATCTATGCCCCCTTGTTATTGACCCCCCTACTAAGGGGAAAAGTTCCTCTTTGTCTACCCTATCTATGCCCCTCATCATTTTGTACACCTCAATCAGGTCCCCCCTCAGCCTTCTTTGCTCCAAGGAAAACAACCCCAGCCTGCTTAGTCTTTCTTCATAGCTGAGGCGCTCCATCCCAGGTAACATCCTGGTGAATCTTCTCTGCACCCTCTCCAAAGCAATCACATCCTTCCTATAGTGAGGCGACCAGAACTGCACACAGTACTCCAGCTGTGGCCTCACCAGCGTTTTGTACAGCTCCATCATAACCTCCCTGCTCTTATATTCTATGCCTCGGCTAATGAAGGCAAGTATCCCATATGCCTTTTTAACCACCTTATCTACCTGTTCCGCTGCCTTCAGGGATCTATGTACATGTACACCAAGGTCCCTCTGACCCTCTGTACTTCCTAGGGTCCTACCACTCATTGTGTATTCCCTTGCCTTATTTGTCCGTCCAAAATGCATCACCTCGCACTTTTCAGGGTTAAATTCCATTTGCCACTTTTCCGCCCATCTGACCAACCCGTTTATATCGTCCTGTAGCCTAAGGCTTTCCTCCTCGCAATTTACCACCCCACCAATTTTCGTGTCATCTGCGAACTTACTGATCATACCTTTTACATTCTCATCCAAATCATTTATGTAGATCACAAACAACAAGGGACCCAGCACCGATCCCTGAGGTACCCCACTGGACACAGGCTTCCAGTCACAAAAGCAACCTTCGACCACCACCCTCTGCCTCCTGCCACTCAGCCAGTTTAGGATCCAACGCGCCAAGGCACCCTGGATCCCATGGGCTCTTACCTTCTTGACCAGTCTCCTATGCGGGACTTTGTCAAAAGCTTTACTGAAGTCCATGTAAACCACATCCACAGCATTTCCCTCATCCACCCCCCTAGTCACCCCCTCGAAAAATTCAATCAGATTTGTCAGACATGATTTACCCTTGACAAAGCCATGCTGACTATCCCCGATTAATCCTTGCCTCTCCAAGTGGAGACTAATTTTGTCCCTCAGAATTTTTTCCAATAATTTCCCTACCACAGATGTTAGGCTCACTGGCCTGTAATTCCCTGGTTTATCCCTGCTACCCTTTTTGTATAATGGTACTACATTAGCTGTTCTCCAGTCCTCTGGTACATCCCCTGTGGCCAGAGAGGTTCTGAAAATTTGTGTCAGAGCCCCTGCAATCTCCTCCTTTGCCTCCCACAGCAGCCTGGGATACATCTCGTCCGGGCCTGGGGATTTATCCACTTTTTGGCCTGCTAAAACCGCTAGCAACTCCTCCCTCTCGATGCTAATATGTTCAAGTATGTCACAGTCCCCTTGCCCGATTTCTATGTCTGCATCGTCTTTCTCCATAGTGAACACAGATGCAAAAAATTCATTTAAAACCCCGCCTACATCATCTGGCTCTACACACAGATTGCCACTTTGGTCCCTAATGGGCCCTACCCTTTCCCTGGGTATCCTCTTGCCCTTAATATACTTATAAAACATCTTAGGATTTTCCTTTATTTTGCTCGCCAGTGTTATTTCATGGCCCCTCCTCGCCCCCCTAATTTCTTTTTTAAGTATGCCCCTGCACTTTTTATACTCCTCTAGGGCTTCTTCCGTCTTTAGTCTTTTGTAACTGCCAAAAGCCCCCCTTTTATTTCTAATGCATTTTTGTATATCCCTTGTCATCCAAGGTTCCCTTTGCTTGTTGGTCCCACCCTTGACCTTTACAGGAACATGTTGGCGTTGTACTCTCTCTATTTCCCTTCTGAAAGTCTCCCACTGTTTTGATGTGGATTTTCCTATAAGTAGCTGCTCCCAGTCCACTTTGGCCAGATCCTGCCTTATCATATTAAAATCGGCCTTCCCCCAATTTAGAACCCTTATTTCCGGGCCGTCTTTGTCTTTTTCCATGACCACCTTAAATCTCACCGAATTATGGTCACTGTCGCCAAAATGCTCTCCTACTGATAGTTCCACCACTTGCCCGGCTACATTCCCCAGAATTAGGTCCAGTACCGCCCCCTCTCTTGTAGGACTTTCTACATGTTGGCTCAAAAAGCTCTCCTGGATGCAATTTAAGAATTCTGCACCCTCTAAGCCTTTCACACTCTGACTATCCCAATTAATATTGGGGAAGTTGAAATCCCCCACTATTATTACCCTATTATTTTCGCACTTTTCTGAGATTTGCCTACATATCTGTTCCTCTATCTCCCCCTGACTGTTTGGGGGCCTATAGTACACTCCCAGCAAAGTGCTTGCCCCCTTTTTGTTTTTAAGTTCTACCCATATGGCCTCATTAGAGGAACCTGCTAATATATCATCCCTCCTTACAGCAGTAATTGACTCCTTAATTAATATTGCAACACCCCCTCCCCTTTTACACCCCCCTCTGTCTCGCCTGAAGATTCTATACCCCGGAATATTGAGCTGCCAGTCCTGACCCTCCCTCAACCATGTCTCCGTGATAGCAACAATATCGTACTCCCATGTGTTCAACAACAACTTCAGTTCATCCACTTTATTTGCAAGACTCCTTGCATTAAAATAAATGCCTTCCAGCCCTGCCATATTCCCTTTTGCCTTCACATATTTGCTCTGCCTTCCCAGCTGACTTGTTTTTTCCTCTGTATTTGGCTGTAAATCACCCCCTACTATAGCTCCACTCTGTAGCCCATCCCCCTGCCAAGTTAGTTTAAACCCCCCCCAGCAGTGCTAGCAAACCTCCCCGCAAGGATATTGGTTCCCCTCTGGTTCAGGTGTAAACCGTCCGACTTGTACAAGTCCCACCTTTCCCAGAAGCAGACCCAGTGATCCAGGAAACTAAAGCCCTCCCCCCTGCACCATCCCTTTAGCCACGCATTCATCTGTTCTATCTTCCTATTCCTATACCCACTAGCACGTGGCACCAGGAGTAATCCAGAGATTACAACCTTTGAGGTCCTGCTCTTTAATCCTTCACCTAGCTCCCTAAATTCTTGCTGCAGGACCTCATCCCTCTTTTTACCTATGTCGTTGGTACCAATGTGGACCACGACCTCTGGCTGTTCACCCTCCCCCTCCAGAATGCCCTGCAGCCGCTCAGTGATATCCTTGACCCTGGCACCAGGGAGGCAACAAACCATCCTGGATTCACGTCTACAGCCACAGAAACGCCTATCTGTTCCCTTTACTATAGAATCCCCTACCACTATTGCTCTCCCACTCTTTTTCCCCCCTTCCTGGGCAGCAGGAGCACCCCCAGTGCCAGGAAGTTGGCTGCTGCTGCCTTCCCCTGGTGAGTCATCCCCCTCAACAGTATCCAAAGCGGTATACCTGTTTGAGAGGGGAATGGTCACAGGGGTCTCCTGCACTACCTGCCTGCTTCTATTGCTCCGCCTGGTGGTCACCCATTTACTATCTTCCTGTGCAGCCCTTCCCTGCGGTGTGACCAACTCACTAAACGTGTTAGCCACGAACCTCTCAGCATCGTGAATGCTCAACAACCCATCCACCCGCAGCTCCAGCGCCTCAATGCGGTCTGCTAGTAGCTGCAGATGGATGCATCTCTGGCACACGTGGTCATCAGGGGCACCGGGGCCCCTGAATTCCCACATAGAGCAAGAGGAGCATATCACGGGGCTGGGCTCACCTGGCATGACCTTCCCTTTACTTAATTTAAATTAATTTACTATCACCAATTAAAAATATCTCTAAGGCGCTTGTATAGTCTACCAACAGTCCCTGCTACACCAGAAAAGACCCTAGTAACTATAAACTACAGAGTTTAAGTTTAAAAAAGAGAAATACTCACCAACCAATCACTTACCTGCTCCCTGGTGACGTCACACTCTGATTACTTTTTACCTCTCTCCCCGCTGCTGAGTTGGTATGCCTCGTTGCTGCCTCCGGTTTTTATGCCGGGCTCACCACGCTGCTCCCTGCTCCGAGTGCTCTGGCCTCGTTGCTGCCTCCGGTTTTTATGCATGTGTATATTTTATATCTCCAATTTGTAAGTTAGGAATACTCTGTTCCTTTGCCAACAATATTACTTCAGGCTCTGTCCTGGCATTTCCTCGTTCACGTATTTCTTACATTAAATTGCTAATAAAATCTGGCAATTAATGTTTCTGCATCGGCACTGAGCAGCTGGCATTTGGAGAGAAAAGAAGGATGCAATTCCTGCTTTTCTACACGTAGCACACTTTGGCCTATGTTTTACCATTATGAAATGTGGTAATGTACAAGGTCATCACTTCCTTATCCTTAGGAAAGTACTGTAATGTGAAAAAATTGTTTTAGTCCTACATAAAACTTTAACATAATAAATTAAATGTAGCTTCTACAGTCACCTATTCAGGCAGGAAAGATCCTACTCAAGTGCTTATTACTCAGGTAATGTGCCATGGTATTGGCATGTTCATTGCTATTTAATGCCTTACACTTTTCAAAATTAATATCTGACAAAAGGTCAACACCCTGAAACGGTACGGGGAGGCAGGGAGATAGCTGGGGCGGGGGTGCCAGTTTTGTGGCCGGGAAACCAGGAAGAACGGGTTTCCCACAGGTCCTGCCAAATTTAGCGGCGGGTCCTGCTGGCTGTCGGGCGGATAGACCTGTGGCTTCAGGCCGTAGCCGGGGAGCTTAGAGGAGGGCTGGATAGATAGGGGGAGGAGGGAAGAAGATCGTGGAGGTATGGATAGAAAGGGGGAGGAGGGGAGAAGATCGTGGAGGTCTGGATAGATAGTGGGAGAGGGGAGAAGGTCATGGAGGTCTGGATAGATGGGGAGGGGAGGAGGGAGAAGGTCGTGGAGGTCTGGATAGATGGGGAGGGGAGGAGGGAGAAGGTTGTAGAGGTCTGGATAGATGGGGGGGAGGTTGTAGAGGTCTAGATAGATAGTGGGAGAGGGGAGAAGGTCGTGGAGGTCTGGATAGATGGGGGAGGGAGAAGGTCGTAGAGGTCTGGATAGATAGAGGGGAGAAGGTCATGGAGGTCTGGATAGATGGGGGGAGGGAGAAGGTCATGGAGGTTTGGATAGATGGGGAGGGGAGGAGGGAGAAGGTCGTGGAGGTCTGGATAGATGGGGGGAGGGAGGAGGTCATGGAGGTCTGGATAGATGGGGGGGAGGGAGAAGGTCATGGAGGTCTGGATAGATGGGGAGGGGAGGAGGGAGAAGGTCGTGGAGGTCTGGATAGATGGGGGAGGGAGGGAGAAGGTCGTAGAGGTCTGGATAGATGGGGGGAGGGAGAAGGTCGTGGAGGTCTGGATAGACGGGGAGGGGAGGAGGGAGAAGGTCGTGGAGGTCTGGATAGATGGGGGAGGGAGGGAGAAGGTCGTAGAGATCTGGATAGATGGGGGGAGGGAGAAGGTCGTGGAGGTCTGGATAGATGGGGAGGGGAGGAGGGAGAAGGTCGTGGAGGTCTGGATAGATGGGGAGGGGAGGAGGAAGAAGGTTGTAGAGGTCTGGATAGATGGGGGGGGAGGGAGAAGGTTGTAGAGGTCTGGATAGATAGTGGGAGAGGGGAGAAGGTCGTGGAGGTCTGGATAGATGGGGGGAGGGAGAAAGTCGTAGAGGTCTTGATAGATAGAGGGGAGAAGGTCATGGAGGTCTGGATAGATAGGGGGAGGAGGGAGAAGTCGTGGAGGTCTGGATAGATGGGGAGGGGAGGAGGGAGAAGGTCGTGGAGGTCTGGATAGATGGGGGAGGGAGGGAGAAGGTCGTGGCGGTCTGGATAGATGGGGGGAGGGAGAAGGTCATGGAGGTCTCGATAGATGGGGAGGAGGGAGAAGGTCGTGGAGGTCTGGATAGATGGGGGGAGGGAGAAGATCGTGGAGGTCTGGATAGATGGGGGAGGGAAAAGGTCATGGAGGTCTGGATAGACGGGGGGAGGGAGAAGGTCGTGGAGGTCTGGATAGATAGAGGGGGAGGGAGAAGGTCGTGGAGGTCTGGATAGATGGGGGAGGGAGAAGGTCATAGAGGTCTGGATCGATGGGGGGAGGGAGAAGGTCGTGGAGGTCTGGATAGATAGAGGGGGAGGGAGAAGGTCGTGGAGGTCTGGATAGATGGGGGGAGGGAGAAGGTCATAGAGGTCTGGATAGATGGGGGGAGGGAGAAGGTCGTAGAGGTCTGGATAGATTGGGGGAGGGAGAAGGTCGTGGAGGTCTGGATAGATGGGGGGAGGGAGAAGGTCGTGGAGGTCTGGATAGATGGGGGGGAGAAAGTCGTGGAGGTCTGAATAGATAGAGGGGGAGGGGAAGGTCGTGGAGGTCTGGATAGATGGGGGGAGGGAGAAGGTCGTAGAGGTCTGGATAGATAGAGGGGGAGGGAGAAGGTTGTGGAGGTCTGGATAGATAGAGGGGGAGGGAGAAGGTCATGGAGGTCTGGATAGATGGGGGGAGGGAGAAGGTCGTAGAGGTCTGGATAGATAGAGGGGGAGGGAGAAGGCCGTGGAGGTCTGGATAGATGGGGAGGGAGGGAGAAGGTCGCGGCAGGGGCCAGAGAGATCGGGGGAGAAGTGGAGAACATAGCAGAGGGCCTGTGGTGGACATGTTGGGGGGGCAGGAGGAGTTCGCGGGCCATGGAAGGCATCGCGGAGTGTCTGTGGAGGACATGGGAGGACACTCCTGTTCCTCCTAGTCCACAAACAGTGCTGTAAAGATACTTATCTGTTCCATCCAGCAGACCTAGCCTCCCTTTAGCTGCCAGGTTTCCCAAGGCCTGGGGAACCCGGACAGCAAGCGTTAAAGCTGGAACAGAGAAAAAATCTGAGGCACACAGTCTCACTAAAATATTTAAATGAGCAACCCGCCTCCTGCAAACGGGTTGGTCACCCTCCTTTTTGTCCCACCACCGTTAAAACCAGACGTGGGCGGGTTCGAGTCAGGTTGGGGTCGGGCTTGAAATTTTTTACATTTTTAACTCCCACCCATCCCAAACCATCTGTTTTTGGGGGTTAAAATTCTCCCCATTAACTCTGTTTCTCTCTCCACAGATGCTGCCTGACCTGCTGAGTATTTCCAGCATTTTCTTTCAGCTTCTGTTTTTATTCCAGATTTCCAGCATCCGCAGTATTTTGCTTTTGATATATTATATATGTAAACAAAACCAGTTTTCACATAATGATCCTTATCCATTCGTTAGTTCTAAATAATCAAATGCATTAACTATAAAAGCTAATAAACTTTCCTGCTCTTGGTCTGTAGCCTTGTAGGTTACGGTACTTCAAGTGCATATCCAAGTACTTTTTAAATGTGCTGAGCGTTTCTGCCTCTACCACCCTTTCAGGCAGTGAGTTCCAGACTCCCACCACCCTCTGGCTAAAAAATTTCTCCTCAATTCCCCTCTAATCCTTCTACCAATTACTTTAAATCTATGCCCCCTGGTTATTGACATCTCTGCTAGGGGAAATAAGTCCTTCCTATCCACTCTATCTAGGCCCCTCATAATTTAATACACCTCAATCAAGTCTCCCCTCAGTCTCCAGTGCAATCACATATTTCCTGTAATGTGGTGACCAGAATTGTACACAGTACTCCAGCTGTGGCCTAACTAGTGTTTTATACAGTTCTAGCATAACCTCCCTGCTCTTATATTCTATGCCTCAACCAATAAAGGAATGTATCCCGTATGCCTTCTTAACCACCTTATCTACCTGTCCTGCTACCTTCAGGGGTCCGTGGACATGCACTCTAAGGTCCCTCTTTTCCTCTACCCTTCTCAGTATCCTACCATTTATTGTGTATTCCCTTGCCTTGTTAACCCTCCCCAAATGCATTACCTCACACTTCTCCGGATTGAATTTCATTTGCCACTTTTCTGCCCACCTGACCAGTCCATTGCTATCTTCCTGCAGTCTACTGCTTTCTTCCTCACTATCAATCACACGGCCAATTTTTGTATCATCTGCAAACTTCTTAATCATGCCCCCTACATTGAAACCTAAATCATTGATGTATACCACAAAAAGCAAGGGACCTAGTACTGAGGCCTGTGGAACCCCACTGGAAACAGCTTTCCAGTCACAAAAACACCCGTCGACCATTACCCTTTGCTTCCTGCCACTGAGCCAATTTTGGATCCAACTTGCCACTTTCTCTTGGACCACATGGGCTTTTACTTTCCTGACCAGTCTGCCATATGGGACGTTGTCAAAAGCCTTGCTAAAATCCATGTAGACTATATCAAATGCACTACCCTCATCTACCCTCCTTGTTATCTCCTCAAAAAATTCAATAAAGTTAGTCAGACATGACCTTCCCTTTACAAATCCATGCTGACGGCCCTTGATTTAACTGTTCTTTTCTAAATGGTGATTAATACTGTCCCTCAGAATTTTTTCCAACAATTTGCCCACCACCGAGGTTAGGCCTGTAATTATTCGGTCTATCCCTTTCTCCCTTTTTAAACAACGGCACCACACTTGTCGCCAGAGAGGATTGAAAAATGATGGCCAGAGCCTCCGTTATTTGCTCCCTTGCTTCTCTTAACAGCCTGGGATACATTTCATCCGGGCCTGGCGATTTATCTACTTTCAAAGATGCTAAACCCCTTAATACTTCTTCTCACACTGTTTATCTCATCTAATATTTCACACTCCTCCTCAACTACAATGTCTGCATTGTCCCTCTCTTTTATGAAGACAGATGCAAAGTATTAATTAAGAACCATACCCACGTCTTCCGCCTCCACACACAAGCTTCCTTTTCAGGCCCTACTCTTTTTTTCGGTTATCTTCTTGCCATTTATGTATTTATAAAACAGCTTTGGGTTTTCCTTGATTGTATTTATATTACATCTTGGGTGGAGTTTTTTGAAACATTAACCTATTAGCACCATATTTCTTTTAAACTATGGGCTATGCTTATAAACATCAAAATATCATTTTTCAGAAAGTAAAACATTATTCAAACTGTCACAAAATTATAAAACATATAAAGAAAATAAGCTAAGGAGTTCTAATTGGCACAACATTTTCACCTGGCACGCAACTAATTTGGTTCATTTTGTGGTTTGTCACAACTCCCTTCACTGGACTCTGACGCAGCGATAGCATTTGTATTTTATGGAAACAGAGACACCTACTGGAGTTAACCAGGAAACAATAGTTTTGAATAAATGGTTACTATGTAATGTAGCCAGAAAAAACGCACAACAAACATTTATTGTATTGATGTCAATTGATACGGCGTTAACAATAGTAATTACTGAATTCACAGGGCATTGATATTGTATTCCACAACTATTATTATTTACAAAGTAGTGATCTCAAGTGGAATCCATGCGAAAATTGTTAATCAAATTTGTTGCAGTCTCAGGTAGTGAGCCACGATTTCAGTATTTGTAGTGTAGTGGTGATGGACTAGCAATCCAGAGTCCTGGACTAATAATTCAGTAGAACGTGAGTTCAAATCCCACCATGGCAGTTTGACAATTCGAATGCAGTTTAAAAAATCTGCAAATAAAGAGCTGGTAGCAGGAAAAATGTCCATGAAAGCTGTCGGATTGTCGTAAAATCCCAACTGACTCACTAATGTCAAGACAGAGATCGATAGATTTTTGAATATTAAGGGAATCAAGGGATTGGGGATAGTGCAGGAAAGCGGAGATGAGGTAGAAGATCAGCCATGATCTTATTGAATGGCGGAGCAGGCTCGAAGGGCCAAATGGCCTACTCCTGCTCCTATTCCTTATGTTCTTATGTTTAGGGAAGGAAACCTGCCGTCCTGACTCGGTCTGGCCTATACGTGACTCCAGTCCCACACCAATGAGGTTGACTCTTAACTGCCCTCTGAAGTGGCCCAGCAAGCCACTCAGTTATATCAAATCGGTGCAAAGAATAAGAAGAAGGCCCACCACCACCTTCTCGGGGCCTTCTTTAACAGCCTTGCCAGCGATGCCTACATCCCAAGAATTAATTAATAAAAACATTTTTACTGATCCAGCTAGGCTATCAGTCATACACAATGTCCTGTAATGACACCATTTTGTATGTGGTGTGAAGGAGAGTGGTGGCACATCAAAGCAGGATTGTAAATTAAAGTCATCTAATATAATACTTCATTCAAGCAAAAGGAAGACCTGTATGCAATTTAATTTAATATACGACAACTGGAAACTCAATACTTAATCGATAAAGAATAGTTTATCCTTTGTAAATGTGAAGTATATTGATGTAAATGTATTTTTCTGGAGGGGGGAGCGCGGAGAATCATGCTCACTCAACTTAGACATAATATAACGAGGATTGAAAATAGCTAGACGATAACTACACAGAAACAGATCGTTAACAGCTGCACTGAGAAAACTTCCTGCTTTTGTTCAGCTTGGAATGATGCCCTTATGCCCACCCTTCCTTCCTTCAGTATGAAGATTTTTAAAGCAGCAAAGCTGAAACCAGAGACAAGTTATACCATGCTGAGAAATGAAACAAATGTCTTTCACAGGGAGCCGCAAAAAAAACTGGGGTAAGTTTCAACCTTTTTTTATTCCCAGAATAACCTTCTTCTGAGGTACGTTTGTGGGTTTCTGATCTGTTTGTGGCTAACTGAAATAAACTTCTAAGTTCTGAAAGATTTAGAGCCAGGTTCCAACCGTCTGAACTGACAGGAAGTCACATAAACCTGTGTTTTTGGTTGATTATCCTGTTGGAGGATGTGGGGAAACTCAAGTGAAAAGCCTCAAGAGATGAAAATGTGCTCTGCTCAGGAAAGTCATGCACTGAGTAAAAATCATATCTCATTTATTTTCAGTGATGGTTTACCATTTAATGTCAAAAAATATATAACCCCCTACTGCCTGTTCATAGCTTCACTGTTCAGTAGCATTACTTTACAGTACGGTACTAGAATTTGTAAGATGAGGTTTACTAACACCTGATGAGCAAATCATTCATTTAACAACTTTTACATCATATTCTCAAATACAGTATAAAACACAATTCTAGGTATTTTCTAAACGTATCTCTTGTTTCATAATACATGATGGTCTTGAATATAAGACATACCTGAGTAATCAGCGCAGCATTAAAAGAAAGCATGGCAGATGCAATATAATGTGGATAAATGTGAGGTTATCCACTTTGGTGTCAAAAACAGGAAGGCAGATTGTTATCTGAATGGCAATAGATTGGGAGAAGGGGAAGTGCAACGAGACCTGGGTGTCCTTGTGCACCAGTCGCTGAAGGTAAGCATGCAGGTGCAGCAGGTGGTTAAGAAGGCAAATGGGATGTTGGCCTTCGTAGCGAGAGGGTTTGAGTACAGGAACAAGGATGTCTTGCTGCAGTTGTACAGGGCCTTGGTGAGACCACATCTTGAGTATTGCGTGCAGTTTTGGTCGCCTTATCTGAGGAAGGATGTTCTTGCCATGGAGGGAGTGCAGCGAAGATTCAGCAGACTGATACCTGGGATGGCAGGAATGACGAATGAGGAGAGATTGGGTCGATTGGGCTTATACTCGTTGGAGTTTAGAAGAATGAGAGGGGATCTCATTGAAACTTATAAAATTCTGACAGGACTGGACAGACTAGATGCAGGAAGGATATTCCCGATGGTCAGGGAGTCCAGAACCAGGGGTCACAGTCTAAAGATAAGGGGTAAGCCATTTAGGACAGAAATGAGGAGGAATTTCTTCACCCAGAGAGTGGTGAACCTGTGGAATTCTCTACCACAGAAGGCAGTAGAGGCCAATTCATTAAATATATTCAAGAAGGAGTTGGATGTATTTCTTAAGGCTAAAGGGATCAAGGGATATGGGGAGAAAGCAGGGACAGGGTACTGAATTTGAATGATCAGCCATGATCTCATTGAATGGCGGAGCAGGCTCGAGGGGCCGAATGGCCTACTCCTGCTCCTATCTTCTATGTTTCTATGTAACACTTTCCTTCCTCCATTCAATGCCATAAACCATGAACAAGGTGGTTCCCTTATAATGAACGTTTTGCACATAACCTTCACAATCCTGCAAAATATAAAGATATTGTGGCGACACGCCACCATTGGACATAATCCGCTCACGGCGGCACGGACAGTTTACGCAGGCGCACTGCCGGCAGCAGCCGCCCCCAGCCGTGGGTCCTTTCCTCCGGCAACTTGTTTCCCGCAGGGACAGGCTGCCGGGAGCACTTCCTGTCTGGGGAGTATTTAAGTGGTTGCGCAGGCTTTTTAACTTCACTTGTTTTGCCATGATGTAAATTAAAGCAGTTGTGTTCCATCAACTCTGGTCTCAACTCCCACGTTTGCCGCGGTATCTCAACACTGGTGACCCCGACGCTCAGGACGAATCCTAAGCTAGCATGGCGGATACAAACGCAGTCACGGTTAAACTACCGGACTTTTGGGAGAACCTGGCCGAGGCCTGGTTCGTTCAAGCCGCGTCCAGATTCCGGCTGAGAAGCATTACAGTCGATGCCACGAAGTACGACTACCTCGTCGCCTCTCTCACCTGCGCCACAGTCCCCAAGGTTTGGGCAGCGCTGCAGGATCCACCAGAGGAAGGCAAGTACGAACATCTGAAGGCCGCGCTCCTTAAAAAATTTCAGGCTTCCTCCTACCAGCGCAACTGCCAACTCCTCGACCTCCCAGGCCTTGGTGACGCTTCACCATCAGACCTGCTTTCCCACATGCTGTCCCTCTCGGACGACAAAAAACCCGGCGCCCTCTTTCGCACGCTTTTCATTCGGCAGCTCCCCGCCAGCATCCGCCCGCTCATTGTGGAGTCTGGCTCCATGGACCTGAACGAGATAGCCGAAAAGGCCGACCGGCTGCTCTCCACGCAGACCGCCCGCGACGTCGCACCCGACCTCACGGCAACAACCACGCGGTCCCCCCGGCCCACTAGGCCCGACCGCCCTTCCACTCCGGGTCACTGCTACTACCACACCCGTTTTGGCACTAGGGCCCAACGCTGCACGCCGCCGTGCACTTTCAAACCCCCCCCCGCACCGGCCCCCACGATGGCCATGGGGCAAAAGGGGCCCCTACTGTACGTCACCGACGACAGCACCAACCGCCGATATCTGTGCGACACAGGAGCCCAGCACAGCATCACCCCCGCTTCCGCCCTCGAAATCCAACGCGGCGCACGGGGTATCACGCTGGCCGCAGCCAATGGCTCTGACATCTGCACATACGGCACCCGCATGGTCACGCTCGACCTCGCAGGCCGCCGCTACCGCTGGGAGTTCCTCACAGCCAAGGTCCTCTGCCCACTCATCGGCGCCGACTTCCTATGCGCCCACGGCCTCCTTGTCGACATTCCGAGGCACCGCCTCGTCGACATCAACACTATGGCCCCCATCCCTGGCGCATTCACCCCGGCCCGTTAGGCCGGCCTGACGACCTACTGCCTCGCCAGAGCCACGGACGACTACTCGACACTACTAGCCGAGTTTCCCGCCCTCACTAACCCGACCTTTTCGGCCAAAGCCGCCAAACACGGTGTGGAGCACTATATCCCCACCACCGGCCCCCCGGTCTCTGCCCACGCCCGCAGACTCGACCCGGCCAAGCTGGAAATCGCGCGGGCCGAGTTCACCACCATGGAGCAACTCGGCATCATCCGCCGCTCCAGCAGCCCTTGGGCCTCGTCCCTCCACATCGCCCCCAAGCCCGGCGGAGGCTGGTGCCCCTGCGGGGACTACCGCCGCCTCAACGACGCCACCACCCCCGACCGATACCCGGTGCCGCACATCCAGGACTTCTCGGCCCGACTGGCCGGACGAACCGTCTTCTCCAAGGTCGACCTGGTGCGCGGTTACCACCAAGTCCCCGTACACCCCGCGGACATCCCCAAAACGGCCGTCATCACCCCATTCGGCCTGTTCGAGTTCCTGAGGATGCCTTTCGGCCT
Source organism: Somniosus microcephalus (assembly GCF_052327205.1). Lineage (NCBI taxonomy): Eukaryota > Metazoa > Chordata > Chondrichthyes > Squaliformes > Somniosidae > Somniosus > Somniosus microcephalus. Next base: position 61,894,850 of record NC_140992.1, on the reverse strand, counting down.
CAAGAATGCAGCCCAGGCTTTCCAGCGCCTTATGGACTCAGTCCTCCGGGACCTGAACTTCCTATTCGTCTATTTAGACAACATTCTCGTGGCCAGCTCCTCCAAACAGGAACACCTCGAACACCTTCGCATCCTGTTCGGGCGCCTAGCCCAACACGGGCTCATCCTCAGCCCGGCGAAGTGCCAATTCGGCCGAGCCGAGATCGACTTTCTCGGCCACCACATCACCCCTGCTGGGGCTGTCCCCCTGCCCAACAAGGTGCAGGCCGTCCAGCAATTCCCTCGCCCCAAAACCATCAAGGGCCTCCAGGAGTTCCTCGGGATGGTGAACTTCTACAACAGGTTCATCCCCAGAGCTGCAGCCCTCATGAAGCCCCTGTACGACTCCCTCTGAGGTAAATCTGGCAAGATGGCCCTAGCCTGGACTGCTGACACGCCAGCCGCCTTCGACGCCACCAAAAACGCACTCGCCGACGCCACCCTGCTCGCGCACCCGAGGGCCGATGCCCGGGTCGCGCTCACCACCGACGCCTCCGACCATGCGGTCGGAGCCGTGTTCGAGCAGTGGGTCAATGGCGCGTGGCAGCCACTTGCCTTCTACAGCCGCCAACTGCGCCCCCCGGAGGTCAAATACTCTACTTTCGACCGCGAGCTCCTCGCGCTCCACCTGTCGGTCCGCCATTTCAGGTTCCTCCTGGAGGGCCGCCCCTTTACTGCGTACGTGGACCACAAGCCGCTCACATACGCGATGGCCAAGAACACCGACCCCTGGTCCGCTAGGCAGCAACGCCAGCTCGCGGCCGTGTCCGAGTTTACTACGGACATCCAGCACATCTCCTGTAGAGACAACGTTGTCGCCGACTGCCTTTCCCGTCCCGCCATCTGCGCGAATCACCTAGCGGTTGACTACGCGCAACTAGCAGCGGCCCAGCTCACGGACCCAGACCTCCTCTCGGCGGCTACCAGCTTGCCAGGGCTACACCTAGCCAAGGTCGCGCACGGGCCCGAAGCCACGGCAGTCACTTGCGACGTCTCACTCGGCCAACCCAGGCCGGTTGTCCCTGCAACCTGGCGCCGCCGCATCTTCGACGCGCTCCATGGGCTCTTCCATCCGGGTTCCCGCACATCCGTCAAACTCCTCTCCCAGCGCTTCGTCTGGCGCGGCCTCAGCAAAGATGTTCGGACTTGGGCCAACTCCTGCCTCGCCTGCCAACGGGCTAAGGTGCAGCGGCACACAAAAGCACCCCTGGGAGACTTCGAGGTACCCAGCCGCCGCTTTGACCATGTACACGTCGACATCGTCGGTCCTCTGCCGCCATCGCAAGGCCAAACTTATCTCCTCACGATGGTCGACCGCTACACACGCTGGCCTGAGGCAGTGCCGCTGACCTCCACCACCACAGCCGACATCGCCAGGGCGTTCGTTAACACCTGGGTCGCGAGGTTCGGCGTACCGGCCGACATAACCTCCGACAGAGGCGCCCAGTTCACCTCCGAACTCTGGACGGCCACAGCACGCAACCTCAGGGTGACGCTCCACCGAACCACGGCGTACCACCCGCAGGCCAACGGGCTGTGTGAACGATTCCACAGGTCACTCAAGGCCTCACTCCGCGCCAGCCTGCAGGACAGTACCTGGACTGACCGCCTACCGTGGGTGCTACTAGGCTTACGCACCCCGGTCAAGGAAGACCTCCAGTCCTCAGCAGCGGAGTTAGTCTACGGACAACCGCTGCGCGTACCAGGCGAATTCCTCCCGGAGGCTACCACGCCTTGGTCGGCCGAACAGCAGCGGCTCAACTCTTTCTCTTCCACTCAACAGTTCGCCCCACTTCCGGTTAACCGACACGGCGAACACGCACCTCACGTCCCGCCAAACTTACAGCAGGCACGCTTCGTCTTCGTGCGACACGACGCACACCGCGGACCCCTGCGACCCCGTACGACGGACCGTACGAGGTACTACAAACCGGGGGCAAGGTCTTCAAGCTGCGACTCGGCGACAGGGTCGAAACGGCCTCCATCGACTGACTCAAACCAGCACACACAGAACCAGGGGAACAGGTCCCCGTGGCCCGACCGCCAACTAGAGGCCGTCCCGCCAGCAAGCCAGCACAGCCGGAAGTGAACCGCCCAGCCCCACCAACTAGACCGGCGGCCATTCAGAGCCGCTCCGGCAGAACCATTAGACCACCGTCACGACTCGTCCACTCCTCCTAAGCGGATTCTGGGGGGAGCTCTGTGGCAACACGCCACCATTGGACATAATCCGCTCACGGCGGCACGGACAGTTTACGCAGGCGCACTGCCAGCAGCAGCCGCCCCCAGCCGTGGGCCCTTTCCTCCGGCAACTTGTTTCCCGCAGGGACAGGCTTCCGGGAGCACTTCCTGTCTGGGGAGTATTTAAGTGGTTGCGCGGGCTTTTTAACTTCACTTGTTTTGCCATGATGTAAATTAAAGCAGTTGTGTTCCATCAACCCTGGTCTCGACTCCCACGTTTGCCGTGGTATCTCAACAATATCTCAAATGCTCAAATGGCCAATTTAGTTCTTTTACCGCTGCTAACATGACCAGGTCAGAAGATCACAAGATAGATTTAGGTGAGGAAGGTTATTTTTCCAGAAAAAAAACTACAGGGCCCCCATCACTGCATCCAGCTATTTCTTAAATGATTTCAGAGATTTTTGCCATCACTAACCTACCTGGAAATCTATTCCTTATGTTGCGTGCCCTTATCCAATTGGTCAAAACTAGCCACACGTGAGATTTGGACAGTGTCAGCTGACTCCTTTGGTATCATTCTCCCTTCAGGATCAGAAGGTTGTGGGCTCAACTTCAGCACATAATCGAGGCTGACATGAGTCCAGGATCAATCGAGTATTACATTGTCGCAGGTGCAGTCCTTCAGAGAGGACATTAAACTAAGGCCCAGCCTGCCTGTTCCAATGGCTTAGATGTACATTAAGTCCGTTGCAGTATTTGAGTAAGAGTAGGCAGTTGAGGAGGCATGAACTCAGGATCATCATTAGATGATCAAAGGGGAAAGTTAGAAGAAATGTTTTCATATAAAGGCTTATTACAGCATGGAATGCTTTACAACAAGAAGACATCAATGGCAGACATTATAACATAATTTAAAAGTGTATTGAATAAGGAATTGAAAATGAAGAATATTAAGGATATGGCGAAAGGACAGGGAACTGTATTAGAGATGATGGGGTTGAAATTGATATACTTCCAGTGCAGTAATGCTGGTGGACTGGAAGCAGCTCCAAGGAATTTCCTGGCCTATCTATTTTAACAATTTAACTGCTAAAGAATAATATCATGTAAGTCTGCTTTAAAAATAACTCTTGCCACATGGAGGGGCATGTCATAAAGGAAGAGCTCAATCATACCTTAAACAGAAAAAACCTTTAATTTATATATATATATACACATATTTAATATATAATAGAATAGAAACAATAATGTGATTTAAAACTGACTGCAATTAACTGAGACAGAGTGATTTTGTCTTGATTTTTTGGGAGATGAACAGTATTTAAGGTTGTCTAGAGAAAGCCGTTAATTTTGTGGGAGACCGCCAGTCTTTGTTTTGCTGTTATTGTTGGATCAGAAAAGAATCATGTCAGTTTATTTGGCTAGTGCCAAATGTCTTTGAAAAGTTATTATCTGTAAACTTGCAGCTCATATAAGTCAGTTCGAATGGTTTCTGTTGTAGCCAAGTGTCAAGAACAAGGAGCTCCAACAAGATCTTTGTCATTTAACAATTCATTAGAGAATCAGAAGATTCTGGAAAGACCTACAAAGATTTATTGCTCTTGAAACAGTTTAAATATTTTGTAATTTGAGTTTTATACCTTAGTTACATGTTGTACATTTCTGTTTCTGTGTAGTTGTCTTGCTTGTAGATAAATTCAGTTTAGTTTTAGCCTGAACGAACACATCTGAGAGCATTATAATTAACTACCTTTTGAAGACAGAAGAACATAATGACAGCCTACATAACGACAGTGCAACATACCATTGTAAAAGAGTAATTCTTTGACCTGTGGCATATAATTCCTTTCACAGCATGCATAAGGGCATAAGTTTCAGTTCATAAGATGGATTGGTCTGCTTATGGGAACTGCCTTTTTGCAGTGAACATGAGTTAGCAGTGTCACGAAAAACCCTGCATTCTTGGAGCATAATCTGTTGGAGTCCTAATGTGCTGCATCACTGAGAGATTGAATGGGGGGATGTGCAATTGCTGGATGGTTGGTTACAGGACTCCTTTGTGTCAGTGGGTTTGGATAGGCAGGGTGGAAAGTGGCCATTGGATGTGACTGTTACATCGGTCCAGTGGTAGTGACTAACTGAACCATAAAACTATAAGAGATTCCTTGCATCCTGGGCAGCAATGTGAGTGGCTGGTGCTGTGTTGGGGTTACCATCTTCCTTCTCCTCCTCCTCCTCTTCATTGGATTCATCCGCAGATGATGTGTGCTCATCAGCTTGTTCCTCCCGCAATTCCAATCGTCGCTGCTGCACAATATTGTGCAGAGCGCAGCACACCACAATCATTCTGGATACCCTGGCTGGTGCATACTAAAGGGCACCTCCAGATCTGACTAGGCACCTGAAGCGCATCTTGAGCATGCCTATCGCTCATTCAATGACACGTCTGGTTGTCATATGGCTTTCATGGTACCACTCTTGGGTTTCATTGGTTGGGTATCTCACAGATACCCAATTTGAAGGGGGTATTCCTTGTTCTCCTAGCAGCCACCCCTTAAGTCTGCTTGCAGGTCCAAAGAGGTCAGGAAGCTTGGACTATCGCAGGATGAAAGCATCATGGCAATTCCCCAGCAAACTTGTGCACACCTGCATAAATCTTTTCTTGTGGTTGCACACCAACTGAACATTCTTAAAGGGGAGGTTCAATCATGCTGCACAGCCTCACTCTGATCATTGCTGCTTTTGACTTGGGCCTGCAAGGAGGTGCAATTCTTCAACCAGGAATATCATGGCTGCTCAGAGGCCCAGGGAGAGAGCTCACCAGTTCAGTGACCAGGCATTGGAGGCACTGGTTGTGGCTGTGGAACGCCAATGGGCAGTGCTGTTCCCAGACACTGGCAGGAGACCATTGCCCTGGGAGTTCAGGAGGATGTGGAGGGAGGTGACCCATTACATCTCCTCCAGAAGCGTTGTCCAAAGGACTCACACCCAGTGCCTCAAGAAGTTCAACGACCTCACTCGGATGGTCAGGGTGAGTAGGTGCTTGAAATACCTCTACATCCCACCATCTCAACTTCACTCTGTGCACAGACGGTATAAACTGCCAAATCCCCAACACTCACCCAACAACTATGCCCATCTACTAAAAGTCACAACCACATCTCATACCTTGCAGACATTAATGGCTATTCAACTATGGTAGGCACATCTACCAAACACATGGCTGCACACTCACTCACATGCTGTCCTTTTTCTTGCAGGCCAAGCTTGCTCATAACAGGAGGGAGCAGCTACGCGCGGGAGGAAGTCAGGCAGAGCTGCACCCCCTCACACAGCTGGAGGAACGAGTGCACAGAATCATCGCGAGCCATGTCGTGGGTGCTGTGGCAGTCGGGGAGGTCGACCCCCTTGGGGACAACAACGGTATGTTCATCAGCTTTATCTCCTCTCTCATACCACTTCCTCCTCACAACACGAGCCTTTCCCACTTTCCATCAGTCTCCATTCCTTGCTCCCTTCCTGGCCCCTGCCCTCATGTTAAAGCCACTCTTGTGCCTTCCTGCTTTCAGATAATGAGCGCTGATGCAGTCTCAGGTTGATGCCACGCAAGCGCTAACTGCTGTCATTGTAGCTGGTTCGACCACTGTCCACCAGGGATCTGACGGTGCCGCAGCAGGCCAGCAATCTGTGCTTGAACAGATTGCTCTGGATGCTGAGGTTCTCCCCCAGGGAAGTGGCAGGGTGTTTGAGCAGGAAGGTGCTGTCCTCTCTCAGGATGACAGCATTCCTGCTCTCACCACTGCTACTCTGCCATTGCACTTGCTGCAGCCTGTAACCCAGCCAGCCCAGACCGCTGCCGCCCATGCAGAGTTGGTGCAGTCTGCAGCCGAGCCTGCCAGGCCCAGAGCTGGTTGAGGGCGTCCTGCAAGGCCATGTGCAGTCTCTGGATCCCAGATTCAGCAGCCTTCTGCCAGCCTTGCTGCAGCCACTGGGGCCACATTACGGAGGAGCAGTAGGGTGGGAGGGGGGAACTGCAAAGGGGAAGGAGATCATTGAGGAAGGCCCACTAACTAAAATTTTTAGACCAAATGGGGGGAGTGTTTGTACCAAAGTTGGATGTATTTGTAAATATATTGTTCACTTTGTTAAGCATTATTTCGATGTGTTAAGCATCAGTTCTGTTTGTTTATAAAGTGTTGTGTTTGTTTGTTATTGGTTGTGCTTAATAAGTCACAGTTGTTCAGAATAATAAAAATGTTTATTTCAACATTACAAGTCTCCTCATGTTTCTCATTGGAACTTTGGCCAGTCATAGGGGCTGTGGGATGGCTGTAATGATGTGGTTGTTGGTCCCAAATGCTCTCTCATTCATCGGAAGCGCTGTGTTATGAGGCATTCACAAACGGCCCTTGCAGAAGCAACATTGAGCGCCTCCCTCCCACGTTGTTGCTGCTCCTCCTCCTCTTCATGCTCCTCCTCCGCCTCCGCCTCCTCCTGCTCTCCCTCTTCCTCCTCCTGAGGTGGTCCACCAATCCCTGGTGGCAATGGCTGGGTCCTCAGAATGGCGAAGTTGTGCAGCATGCAGCACACAACAATGAAAACCGATACTCGATCAGGGGAGTACAGCATGACTCCTCCAGAGTGATCAAGACACTGGAACCATTGTTTCAGCACACCGATAGTCTGTTCGATGAGGTTCCTAGTGATGCTATGGCTCTCATTGTATGTGAGCTCATCAGGAGTGTTAGGGTTACAGAGCGGTGTCACCAGCCAGGTGCAGAGTGGATAACCCTTGTCCCTGAGGAGCCAGCCGCGAGCTTGATGTGGTGGTTGGAACTGTGCTGGGACGCCAGTCTGGCGGAGGATGAATGAATCGTGCCTGCTGCCAGGATAGCGGGCATTGACGGCGAGCATGAGCTGTCTGTGGTGGTACACCAACTGTACGTTCAGAGAATGGTAGCCTTTGCGGTTGCGGAACACCTCTGCATTTTGATGAGGTGCCCGCAATGCCACGAGTGTGCAGTCAATGGCACCCTGAACCATAGGGAAGCCCACTATCCTAGCGAAGTCACATCAGCATTCATCCTCTAGTATGATAGCAAAATACTGCAGATGCTGGAAATCCGAAATAACAACAGAAAATGCTGGAAAAACTCAGCAGGTCAGGCAACATCTGTGGAGAGAAATTTGAGTTGACGTTTCGGGTCAAAACCCTTCTTCAAAACTGGTAATGTTTTGAAGAAGGGTTTTGACCCGAAACGTCAACTCAAATTTCTCTCCACGGATGTTGCCTGACCTGCTGAGTTTTTCCAGCATTTTCTGTTGTTATTTCAGCATTCATCCTGTTTGTCTCGCATCATGGGGAATAAGACGTACTCCCTTCTCCTTCTGTAGAGAGCATTTGTGACCTTCCCTGATGCGAGGCCTCATGCCAGTACAGCCCCCAATAACTCTTGTAAATGTGGTTGTACTAAAGGTAAGAGAAATGGGAACCTGATAAGTCTTGCTGATGACCAAAACTCCTTCAAGTAAGAAACCGTTAAATCTCTCCAAACGCCTCTCTCCCTCTCTCAACGTGCGTAGGCAGAATTGATTGCCACCAGAAAGCGCACACCTTTAAATAGCTCCCCCAGCTCCCAGCTGACTGCAAACCATCCCCCTCTACCTGTCGTTCCTAGCGGCAGGCGCTGAGGCAGGGGGCAAGAATCAATTTCCGGTCCGGGGCGCTACCAGGGCGATGCGAACTTAGATGACATCATTATCTCCGGGCGCAGGAGATCGTGGTGGTAGTGTTTAGCGCCACCGCAAACCGCCAGTTGAATTTCGCGAGTGGCGCTAAAATCGCCATGCATGAACGGTAAGTCGTTAATGCCCCGTTAGCGCCCCCTGGAGGTGCTAAGGAGAGGCACTAACCAACTGAATTTTCCCCCCCAAATGTCAAACTCTAATCTTAGCACTAATGACTAAAGAGAGCACTATAAACTGATGCAGGTTCTCTCAGTGGGCAGGCCCCATTATTGCTGGGCACTAACTTCCCCCATCATGTCTGTATTATTCCATAGAAGCACCATGAGCACAGTAACCCTTAGGGCAAGCTTAGATGTTTGAAACTTGCTGCAGATGTAACAGAGATATCAAAATGAGTTTATTTCCATCATTGAGAGTGCATGTAAACCCAGATACCCAGATGCAGATCTAGGTAAAACTTGTTTCAAAATCATTACCATGATTGATTTCCAGAAATGTTTTTAATTATATTTTAATGACTCTGTTGTCAGTAAACAAGTTTGAAATTTAGAAAGAGTGTTTTATCTCCCCAGAGGCAACTGCCACGTGTCTTAAACATTGTACATCTGCACGTATTCCACACGCACATATCATATACCCCACAGAAAAGATATTCCTGCAAGTCTTCTAACAGCCTTTTGATAATGTAAGTACATTTTCTCTTTTTGATTAACTTTTAATAACTGCACTGGATAGTTTTCACAATCATTCATTTATAAAATCCAGTGTTGTGGTAGCTTACTTTAGAAAATATAATTTCTTAAGAAATAATATAAACAAGAAACAGTGTTTTTAAAATTTTAATTGTACTTTTTCCAAGGTAACCTTGTCGAATGAAAAACTGTACAGTGCTTCCTAGTCCTCCATACTCCACTTTAAAAGTTGTGCACTGGGGACAGGCAAATCTGCAAAAAAAACTGAACTCATAAAAAATGCAGTACAACGGGCAAAAGTAGTTTTAGGAATATATTTCAGGTACCTAAAAACAAAATCAACAGAGATAAAAGAAGCCAAACTGAATCAGTCGAATGGAAACCGCAATAAAGTTACCTAGAGGGAATGGGTTTTCCGGTTTCCAAACGATGAGAATCTCCAGCAGCAGCAGTTTCCTACAGGCACCATCATGTCACTGTTTCTGCTGGGTTAGTTCAGTTTTATACATCTTGACAAACATTCCAGAAAATGCTTGTTTTGATTGCTATAGGTATTCATACCATATCTAACATTACATTGATTCAGATAATTCTCTTAACTCCATTGGATTTTTAAATTAAAAAGTATTAATGACAATTTCACCTTAGCATCACGGCATTAAAGATTGCGGCAATATAGCCTTCTTTGACCGACAGCACAAGGACAAAATGTTTGTGTGACTAATAGGTTTTAACTATAGAAATGACAGCACAGAAGGTGGTCATTCGGCCCATTGTGTCTAAGTCGGCTCTTTGCTGAAGCAATCCAAAACTAATTTCACTTCTCTGCTCTATCCCCACAGTCCTGCATTTTCCTCTGCTTTAAATATTTATCTGTTCTTCCCTTAAAAGAGGCAAAGGTCTCTGTCTCAACTATACTATGTGACAAAGCATTCCATGATCTGACAGCAGGCAGGGTGATCTCAGCAGTGGGAGACTTGGGAGATTATAGGCCCCATCAGTCTCTAGCCAAAGCAGTAGGTGGCCACCGGGTGGGAACGGGATGTCGGGCTGCAGGAAGCCGCTGCCGGGAACCCAAAAGAACGGTCCCCAGCACTCAGGAGGGGGTTTGGGAGGGCCTCGTGGCCGGGGAGGAAGGGGTGAAGCCCAGGGCAGGGGACGGCTGAACTTTTCTTGTGGGGACCAAAGGAACAATACTGCTCCTCCTGGCCCCACAAAGAATTTTTTACTTTATTGGGCTACTTCATCGCCGGAGCTCGATCTGCATATTTAAAAATAAAATCCTGCTGGTGTCCCTCTTAGTTGCTTAGAAAAACCGGTTAAGTTCAGAACTGGTGGGAAGACAGCGGAATCGGCGTGAGTACGACCCTGGGGCCATTTTACCTGCCTGCCCGCCCGGTTTCTGTCAGGAGGGCAGTGTTAAAATCGGCGCTTCTGTGTTTTACAGAATTCACATGAAGAGCTCGATTTTAATAGCCCTGAGGAGGCGGGCTTGGAGACGGGTCAGCTGTGAAAATCAAAAAAAATGGCTTCAGACCCCCAACCCGCCTCCATCCCGCCCCCACGCGATTTTCATCAGTATCTGTTCAGCCGCTCCCAAACTGACCCGACTCCAACCGGTGGGACAGGTAGTTAAGGCAGTTAAGAGCCTGTTAACTGCCTTGCTAATCCTATTTTGATAGAGGTTTCCCATCTGCGTGCCTCTGGCTCCTGTTTCCCATCTTGTCAGAAACAGTCCAGCTGCAAGGAGACGAGTTGGTGGAGGCCATGATCTGTAGTCATTATTGGTGCAGAACTTTAAAAGCGCTCCTGTAACATGGCTGACATTCAAATGCAACAAATTTGTTGTTGGAGGTTTGGGATACGATTTTGCGAATCTACTGACCTTGTGACTGGTCAAGCTGACACCCATTGCTGTTTGAACTGATTGGAATAATTTCAGGCCACTCTGTGCGCATGCAAGCTTCTTGCCTCAACTGAAATCTATAACAACGGGATGGGAACCATTTACATCCTCTCATCCTGGTCGTCAGATTCGGAGGAAGAGCAGCGCGGCTTAGTGCTGCCGGATGAACAAGTGGCTCAGCACACAGCCTCCTTGGAGGAAGATGAAGAGGAGGAGGATGAGTAGGAGGACGGAGAGTGACGCCTTGCGGGGCCGGATGTGGCCAATCCAGCAGCAGGCGACCACATTGATGGCCGTCAGGCAAGGGCTGCACTCATCCATGCCAGATTCACATAGGCTAACGCTTCAACCACAGGTGGCTGGCACATGGAGATGAATATAAGTCCGACATTCTCAAACCCCAGGCATCATCTGTCCAATAAACGGTGGTTTGCGCTCAGTGTCACCACCATCATTCTACATGGAAATTGCCCTGAGCCCTCACTCTTGAACTTCCATGTCCCAGAACACAGAGGCCACACTTTAAGTGAACTCAGCAGATCATTAAACCTTTATCCACACTGAACCCATGTGCATCTGCACACAGACCTCGCGCTCACCTCCTCAGCAATTTGCAGCCAAGCTGCCTTGGTTTGCTGAGGAGGCCTCCTCCTTCCATTTCCAGGGAAGAGGAGCTCCTGACGTCCTCTAACTCCCTCAACAAGAGCACGGAGAGAGCCCTCATTGAACCTGGGTGCAACCTTAGTTTTTGGGGCTGCCATTCCTGCAGCTCCCAGCACCTTTAAGAGAAAAAAGCATGAATATTACTAAGCAAATGATTGGAACACATCTGACAGCTTTTTCATTTCATAGTCAGATAATAAAGTCATATATCAAAAAATCATGAATCTCTTTCTGGAATAATATGACCAGCAATATCATTCATTAAATTTTGCTCAGAACAGACGCTGTCAACTCCCCTTTCAAAATAATACAGCACCAAGCCATCCTAATGACATTTGTATGCAAAGGGGACATGGCCCCTTTAAATTTTCAAATAAAGCGTCATCAGACGCGAGAAACTGACATCCTGCAAGCAATTGCCTGGAGGGACCCGCACGTCGGTCGTAACGAGGCCAATGAAGCCAAAATCGGAAGTGCTGGGAGGTGGCAGCTGGGTGTGGGTCCGAAAGCTGCCGAGCAGTGGGCCCGCCCTCAACCCGTCTCCATTATTAAAATCAAGCCCATATACTCCCTGTAATTTACTTGGGACAGTAATACAGGTTTCTTGCATTGAACAATCAAAATAGCTTTTCAGAGAATATTCTTCCTGTGTGAATGTGACAATAAACCAATGATAGCCCAGTTACAATTATTTTGGATCTACTTTAGGCGACTGAAACAATTCCATTTTATTACAAAATTTATGTAATTATTTTAAAGCGAGAAGTGCGCGCAGCATTTTGTTTTAAATTGAAAGAAGTTTTTGATGTGTGATTATATGAAGCATTAAAAAACAATTAAGGGCTAGAAATTTGGTTCATTTGCGCCTCTCGCTAGCGCCCCTGGGGCACAAACAACTTTTTGCCTGGGAGCGGCACCACTAACGACTCCAGCTAAATTCAGCGGGAGTTTAGCAGCGGCAGTAACCAGTAGCACCCCGCTCCACTGCGCAGGCGATGATGATGTCATCACCGTGCGCAGCGCCCTATTTTCATCCCAACTGCAAAATTGGCCCTTGCCCCCTGAATCTGCACCGGGCGATGAGAGCGACCGATTCAGGGGGTGGGAACGGAGCAGCAGGAGGCTCACGGGGCGCTAACTAAAGGGGAGGTAGCGGGCGAGGAAAAACAATTGGCCAACTTACTTGTCGCAGCCCGTTGTGTCTTTGAACTCTTGAGTGCCGGGCTGCTGGCACGGCACCCCACTCTCCGATGGTCCAGGTAGGGCCCCGCAGAGTTGTGGGCTTGGGCCCTCCCCTTTAATGAGGGGACGAGCTGTTCCATGCGGCAGCGCTATGTGGCCCAGTGCGTAGCGCTGCAGAACGCACCGCCCCGATATTTGGGGTTAGTGCTCTAAGAAGGAAGTGGAGCGCTTGAATTAGCGCTCCACCTCCCTCTTGGGGTGCTGAAACTGAAGTCAGCGATCGCCGGCGCTATTTTTCGCTGGGTGCTTAAATTTAGCACCCAGGCAATGTTAGCGATCCAAAATGGCCGCTAACTCATTTTTCCCCTGAACAGTTTAAAGGAAAGGGGGTAATTTTAACCACAAGAAAACTGGTGGGTTGGGGTCGGGTTTGAAACTTAAAACATTTTTACTTCCCACCCGACCCAAACCCACCCGTTCTTGGTGTTTAAAATTACCCCCAATCTAATATAATGAATTTTCTGTTGTACATCTAATCTTGTAGGTTTTGTTTCTCATTTAATAGACTCTTGCTGGTGCTGCTTGTAAATGTATGTTGCATTTAGATTGCATGATAACTTAAACCTTTGGTTTGAGATGGGATATGACTGTGGTTTCTGGTATGGTTTTATGTAAGTAGTATTTAGAATACAAGACATATATAATGCATTTATGATTATATTCCCATCTATTCTTTAGGTTAAAGCCTTTGGAAAATAATATTTGCCTGAGGGGCTTATAATATGGTTTATGCAGTAAGTCTTTGTAGCAGTTGCATTATAAACAAAGAAAGCAATGACGCAAGCGGCTGTTAATTCAGTGTGGCTCCAACAGCTTTTAAGTTTATTACAAAAAACAAGCTTCATTATTACATTAAATTGATTTTGTCTTTTAAAAAGGAATTATAATATGACCATGGCTCAAGGGTAAAGGGTGACATTTTCTTAGCAGAGGCATTTCCTAAAGGAGACTGGGTAGCACAGCCTGTTGAAACTCTGCCATTACAGATTGTCCTGTAACCCCTGGGGTTATGCCGAGGTACAGCATCAGTTGGAGTATTACAACACAGAGCCATGGAGCGAGAGAACATGGCTTATCTTGCTGCTCACTTTCTCGTCTGTGTTGCACTGAGGATGGGGCAAAAGAGGCAGCAGCTGCCGCATCTCTCTGCAGGAAATAGGGCACGTCAGATGGGGTAGTGTTGCCAGATTGTAACTGCATGTTTTGACTGGTGACTAGTTAATGGAGTAGCACCAGCCTCATAGTAAGGCATTTGTCAGGTTCTCTCTTTGCATTCTCTGTGTCACTTTCTTCTGTCCCGTAATTCTATAAAACAGCAGTTCTACGCTCTCACTTCCAAGTACTGTACATGTGGCTTAAATTGGAGCCTTTCTCCATTAACTGGCTAAATGTCAAACATAAACCACATATCACATTTCACAATCAAACAATCAGCACAGACCCATGCACGTTAGCTTAGTCACAGCCATGTGATATATCAACAGCTGCTGTTGTTCCCATTACTATTGCAGTACTAGTTCACATAGAATCTGAATGTATTATTTTATTATGTTTGCTATGACTGAGACCTAAATAAATGTTAGACAATTATTCTGTGTTACTGACATTGATGTAAATTTCTTAAGATGATTACTAATTACAGGTTATTCAGCAGATAGAGGGACAGACAGATAAATACACAAATGAAACATAGTGGCAAGTCTGTTCAAATTTTAATTAAAAACTTAACTGGAAGAAACTTGCAATCTATTTAAAATACAGAAATATTTGTTAGTTCTGTTTTACTTTCAAATAGTTTTCCTTTTACTTACAGTAGCCTTATTACTGCTGGGCTTACTAAACAGATGACACAATATACACATATATTATTGGTTGGTTAACATTATGAAATCAATTTGGAGTTTTTTTTGAACAGGCTTATGTCATGTTAATATAATACAGTAAACACAGAGCAGAGCGCTTGATACTCATTTTACCACCTTACTAAGTGCAAACATTATTTTTGTTTGCATATAGTATCAGTTGCTAAGGATAATAGTAATATATAAAATTACTAACTGCTGTTTCCTGGATCTGCTCATTTGACTCCCATTTTACTGAATTACCTGGAAAAGACAGTTCAGCCTGCACTCTTCAGCAGCAAACTAGGTAAGAAAGGAACAGTGCTCTACTTCACTCTCTAACAACTCGCCCCCAAAATAACACAATCTCTGTCCTCCCATTTGAAGAGAAACCTTAAAATATTCATTAGTCAATTTTCATCTCGCTACCACCCTGTTAGCACCTCTAAATGGGTCAGCAGCGGAATGAAAATCGGGGAAAAAAATTTGCTGACGCACCATTGGAGGTCCATCTATTCTGATTTTCAGACAGACTTCAACTTAGCTGGCCAGCACTCCTGCCAGAACTAGGCGGGAGCCTAAATAAAATATTTAAATTGGGATTTACTGACACCATTAAGACCCCAATGCCATTTTCATGTTAATCAGCGCTGCCACTACTACTTCCTCAATCTGTCCACAAACCATGGGTAGTGCAAGTTGGGAGGAGGCTATTACAATACTATTTAAAGTCATCCATAGCTGCAGTCAGGGAAAGCTGGAAGCAGGTCTAGTACTTTCTTTACCCTCACTTTCTTGAGAGTTTTGAGTCTTAACAGCTTCCAGAAATTCATCTCCTCGCAGCTGTGTTTGCGCATAAAATTTCCCTGCCAGTTATATCTGCTGCTCTGTTTAACCACTGATGTTTTCAGCCCTCACCTGCTGCTGCAGACCCAGGATCAGCGTTTGCCGCTCTGAATTTCCTATCCTCCCAAACAGCGAGCTGCCTGTAAGCAGCAAGATTAGTGATGGGAACATGCCTGTTCTATTTAATGGGGCCTGACCACCAAATTTCGATTGGTCCTGCCACCAAAGACGGGCGGAGTGGACACCCCACCAAGTGTCCACCCGATCTGCATTCCACACCAGAATCGATCCCAGTGTCTCAGGTTAGTTTATATGAGGCAATCCAATTTATGTAAATAGCTCTGAAAACCTTTGACTTCAGTCTGATATGTTGGCAGGTGTCGTAAATGTGGACTGTAGAAGACTTTTACCTTACTATAGTTGTTAAACTATAAATAAAATGTGTTTTTATAGGATAGGTATGTACCTGTGAACTTAATCATTGTGATTCAGAAAAATTATACAATTCAGGTATCTATTTTCATGAATGTTACGTTCTTCTATTTGATTGCAGTGCCCCAGTATAAAGATTTTTCCAAAATATACTGCTTAATATTGTAGTTCACTGGATTGTTACTCCTGTTACAAACAGCAAGTGTATTCAATCCCAGTGACATTGCTTACTATCAAAAAGGAGGTGTTAGAGGCAAGGTGCCACACGTGATGTCATTTGTTAATTAGGTTGCCATGTTCATGTCCCTTGTTGGAAAATGTGAGGAAGGAGATTCCTGAACTATTACGGAGCTACATTCATATTGTCACAAATTTTAATTTTAATCCACAAACTCTCAAGAATCCTAGTGAATTCCTGTCTCCAACCCTTTAGCTGTTTTGCCTCTGATCCCCGTTGTAAACCAGAGCTTTAAATCAACAAGGGGAGCTTAAACCACAAGTTTACTTTCCACATCAGCAATCATTTGTTGCATAGAAGCACCTGTGCACCTCAACACGTTGCTATGGCTTCCTCCGTCAGGACCAATCAGAGAACCTGTGCAGGATGGGGCTTTAAATCAGAATGAAACTGCAGTTTTATGGCAGCAAACTGGTGGTTCCTAACGAACATTTTGCATCAAATAATCAAAAACAAATCAACATTACTTGAAAACCATAACCTATTAAAGGAGAAAATTATGATAAATTGCCAATGAGTATTGCCCCTAAGCTACAGGGAGATGGCAAAACACTTGAGTTTTTAAACTAGTCTGTTGTAATGGATTTCAGGGATTTTTCTCTTCAATAGGTCCCTTCGACGCAGTACGATTTCCTCCTCTTCTGTGAGATGTACCAGTGGCGATTCAGTGCCTACGATGTTTTTGTGGTCCAGGCCACAACACAGAGAGCAACAAGGAAGGTAAGATCTAATTACTGTCTTTCCTCCTTTCTGTAATTCAAATGGTAAATCTGTGCGTGCCACAACAGGCATTTGGGGGAGCGGGAACTTAACAAAGTCCAAACTTTCCAAATATTTATGTCAGTAGTGATAGTGAAGTTTTGCCAGTTTAGTGACATCAATTTTCACTTCCAGCAGATTCCACAAATGATATCTTTCTATCTTCAATCAGGTCAGGAGGTTTACAGTTCTAAGATATGTCAGTCAGTACCATTTAAAGCTGGAGGGTAGCACCATTTAGAACCATTATGTCAGGAGCTCTCATTAAAGTATGAAGTCCCAAAAGGTAGAAATAAATTAAACAGTTTAATTTGATCAAATATAACATAAAAAAGATAATTTTTGATTTATTGATTACATCTGTTCTGACTGGAATGTGAGAAACTCTAAATTTGCATCTGGATCTGTTTGCTTTGATTAATTTGGAAAGACAAAGGCCGCAATTTTTTCATTGGAGGCTGGTTGGGTGCGAATCAGGTAGTTTCCGGCTTCCAGTCCCACCCCCAACTGCATCCGGTCCACAGACGTGATTTACGTTGATTGACCTTGTTAAGCCCGCCCTGCGGGTTTGCCGGCCAATTAAGAGGAAGCCGGTCAGATGACATCATCTGATGACCCGTCATCTGCTGGTTTTCTTAAAGGGACCATGCACAATTCTTTTTTTGACAACTGATTTCTCAGTGTTTGACAGCATTGAGGTGCTGCAAACACTGACAATCACTGTACAAAGGTGAACTCTTGTACCCAGGCTCTCTAGTGACTCCCTCCATAGGCTGGAATAGATGGCAGCTGCAGGTGAGGTGACAGAAGCGATCTGTCACTGGTGAGAGAGGTTCTCCCAATGAAGTGGCACTGAACATGGATTTCAAAACTTGTTATCTAAAGAAATGTGTAAATGCATTAAAAATGAATTTCCCAACATTTTCTTACCTCTAAAACTCACCAGTGCACCACTGGATCCTTCACACCACTTCTGCAGCTGTCATCAATCCAGAAACATTACAGCAGACTTGCAACACGCCACACTTACCTGGCATGGTGTTTGAACATTGGGAAGCCCGAGTCAGAAGCGGCAAAATTTAAAAATAGCCTGTCAACTACCTGTTACCAGGCAGGTAATTGGCTTTAATCTTCTTCCTGCCGCTAGGTGTCGGGTCCATGCGCAAATCGGGGACCCGACACTTGGGAAAATTGTTTGGAGGTGGGTTGACGGCGGGATCGGAATCCGCCGTCAATCAAAACAATTTTAACCTTTGACCAACCTTCAAACCCGTCCTCTCAGTGCCGATAAAATCGCGGCCAAAGACTGTAGGCTAGAAATTCTGGCCAGAAAAAGTTTTTTTGTTGATGGGAACTGGTTGAGTGGTCACTAGAAAACCAAGAGATCTGGAACTTGTCGCTTAACTGGTCATTTTGTGGAAGTTTCCTGACTTGGTTGTCCACTGGAGGTGCAATTATTAGATAGCCAAATTCAAGTGAGTGAGTGAGTGTGTGAGTGAATGAGAGAAGAAAAGAGATATAGAGCAGGAAGACACTTGCCCTGATCTTAAGGGAGCCTCTGGTTTCACCCTCTCCCATTCCTCCCATGCTCTGATTCACTGTGATACCCAATGCAGCCTCTCCAAAGGAACTCAATAGCTTGAAATCTAGGCCCCACCTCCAGTTTTGGTTTGTTGGCATGTTCAAGAGCTCATACAATGATCCCCAAATACTCAACCTGCAGACCATTATGTATATGGGTAAATGTACATGCATAGTGCAGCTAGGTTGTGTTAAGAGAATTTGTTGTTTGAATTGTCATTAAGATGTCAGAGTGACAAGAGATTGGCCTAGAAATTCAGTTGGTTGCGCCAGCCGTTAGTGCCTTAAGAGAAGTGAATTTCGGGCGCTATGCGTGTAGCGTCCGGGCGCAGCGCAATCTGCGCCTCGCCCCAAATTAAGTAGACATTTAGCGCCGGCGCAAAGTCTTAGCGCGCGCTCACCTGCGCGCGCAGAAAATGACGTCATATCCTCGTGCAACGCCCTTTGCGCGCCCCGATCCAGAACTTCAGTGGGACCGCCCCATTGTGCGGCCGGCGGCCCGAACGCTTGTTTAGTGGAACGCAACAGAGCTGACGCGGGCCCCGGGGAGCGCAAATTAAAGGGCACTTACCCTGCACTATAAAGGGCAGCCATTTTGCGGCAAACACTCTTGTGCAACGGTTTTCTGGAGAGAGACCAAGGAAGAGAGCTTTCTGGTTTGGGCCAACACTAGCTCAGGTATTTTTGGCTTCAGGCCAGAGCGTTGCAAGTGGCCTCTTGGATATTTGACTGTTTGGCAGCATATTATGGGGGCTGCATGGGGTGCCAACGCTGAGTTTCAGCGTCATGTCCGTAGGGCTCGCAGATGCGGGGTGAGAGGGGCAGCCCTGGCTAGACGCAGAGGGGGCAACAGGCGTCGGCAACATAGGCCTTACCCAGTCAGGGCATACCGCCAGCAGCGCTCCTACCTCAACATGAGTGGCGCGCGATGTGTAAAAAGGCTGAGATTCCGAAAGGAGGTGGTTGCAGAGATCTGCCATCTGCTTCGCAGAGATCTGCGTCCAAAGCTCAGGAGCAGGACGTCTCTGTCGGTGGACGCGAAGGTGACGGTGGCCTTGAACTTCTATGCCACCGGCTCCTTCCAATCCGCTGCTGGGGACATTGCTAACATATCTCAGTTCGCCGTGCATTGCTGCATCCACCAGGTGACCGATGCCCTTTTCAGAAGGAGACGCCAATTCATCTCCTTCCCCATGGCCCTGGAGAGGCAGCATCAGCGTGCACTGGGATTTGCAAGATTCGCGGCCTTCCCCTTGGTGCAGGGCGCCATTGACTGTACGCATGTGGCTTTGCGGGCACCTGTGGAGCATGCCGAGGATTACCACAACCGGAAGGGCTACCATTCCCTCAATGTGCAGCTGGTGTGTGACCACAAGCAGCGCATCCTAGCTGTCAATGCCCGCTTTCCAGGCAGCAGCCACGATGCCTTTATCCTGCGGCAGACAACTGTGCGTGACATGTTCGAGGCACAGCCTCCCCCAAGAGGATGGCTTCTCGGGGACAAAGGCTATCCTTTGTGTACCTGGCTCATGACCCCGCTCCGCGCGCCCAGGACCCCTGCTGGGGAGCAGGGGGCCGAGCTGGCCGACCCTTGCCACGTTGCCGGCGGCGACTGGGCCCAGCAACTGCACTCCCCTCCGATCCTTCCCCCCTCTGGGGGGAAGGCCGCGGACCAACCGCAGCCCTCCTGGGTTGCTGGACGCCACTGGTCCCAGCAGCTCCACTCCCCTCCGACACTTCCTCCAGGCTCTCCTCCAGGGAAGACGTGTCCACTACTTCGGCATCTGCAGCCGGACCGGAGTGCTGCCCTGATGGTCCGCCTTCCTCTTCCTCATCCTCCTCCTCCTCCTCCTCCTCCTCTTCGGAGGGGCTGTCACCGGCAGCTTCAGGGAGCTCCTCGTCACCAGCTGAAAGCAGGAAGGCACAAGAGTAGCTTTAGAGTGAGGAGAGGGCGTCAGCGAGGGAGGCATGACTGGTGGCATGCAGCGCATTGGTCGGACAGTGGCAAAGGAGGTAGATTGGATGCGCAAGTGCGACGAGAGAGGTCCAAAAGGTGATGTCCTTACCATTGTGGCCCAGAAGAGGGTCGGCATCTCCACAGGCGACGGGCCCAATCACCCGGGCTCCCATGAGGCGACTCACGCGCTCCTCCAGGGGAGTGAGCTCCTGGATCTGGGGGCGGCCTCCCCCGGTCTCCTCCTGGTGCCTTCGGTTGTTTGCAAGTTTTGCCTGCAAGAGAAAGGACGGCCTGTAATTACGGTGTGTAGCCCTGATGTGGTGTGCACTGCCTCCCATGGTGGAATAGCTTGGCCAGTGTGTAGCCCTGATGCGGTGTGCACTGCCTCCCATGGTGGAATAGCTTGGCCAGTGTGTAGCCCTGATGTGGTGTGCACTGCCTCCCATGGTGGAATAGCTTGGCCAGTGTGTAGCCCTGATGTGGTGTGCACTGCCTCCCATGGTGTAAAGTGCAGAATGTGCAATTGATGTTCATGACTGTCCCATAGCTGCTGGCTGAGGGCTGGCCATTAGGGCTTTCAGGTCCCTTTGCCCATTATGTCAGGTGTACATGCAAGGATGAGGAGGAGACTGGAAAGGGTACTCACCCTGACAATCCTGGTCAGGTCATTAAACTTCTTCCGGCATTGGACATTGTCCCTGGGGGCATCGCCGGTGGCCGACACCCTGCGGGCGACCTCCCTCCAGGCTTTCCTATAGACGCTGGTGGGAGGCTTCCTGCCAGTGTCCGGGAACAAGATGTGCTGTCTCTTCTCCAAGGCCGTCACCATCACCTTCAAGTCATGGGCTGAGAAGCGCAGGGCACGCTCACGGGCCTTCTGTACCGTTGCCATGGCTCCTTCTGCTCACCAGCAGTGTTCAGGCCTAGCTGGAAGGCTGCAGTGTGCAGGCCGTTGCAGCAGACCAAGTCGACCCTTCCCCCTTTAAGAGCTGGCCGGCGCCACGGTGTCTGCTGTCAATCAAGAAATGACCGCACCTGCGCTGCGCCCGGCCGGCCTCGGCGCTATCCCTCAGCACCGCCGGCTTAGCGCCTAAAGATAGTTGTGCATCGCCAGTTTTAGCGCTCCAGCAACCTCTTAGGGCGAAGCTACTGAATATCGGCGAAGTGCCCTCGACTTTGCGCCGGGCGCAAACTTTAGCGCCCGCCCGACTTTACCGCCCCAAAACTGGCTATACTGAATTTCTAGGCCAATGTGTTGTCAATGTGAGAAGACTTGCCAGCATGAATTTATCCCCTGTTGCAGTATTGCTATGTATTATAAGCATTCAAAGAGTTGTAAGATTGTATGAGTGCTTTTTTAACACCTATTTAAACAGCAGATGGAGCTTTGGTTTAACATCTGTGCCATTAAATTTGGCGCCATAGCACCTGGTTTTTCGACGCTACGGTTGCCAATTCAGGACTAAAATGGTGTCCGCGGCGCGCACACATACTTCTGGTGTGGGCCGCGCCGGACACCATTTTTGAGTAGGTCGTTAGTGTGGGTGCTGGGAGCGTGTGCCAGAAGTATGCAGAATGTACAAATCGTGATGTCAATCAGCATGCAACGCTGATTGATGCCAGCGCTGCCATTTTCGACCACAACGCTACAGCTAATGCCCTCTCTTAAAGGGGGTCATCAATTGCTTTCAGGTTAGTTGCTGATTGATTCCTACTGGCTCTTGGTGAGTTTGTAGAAGTGTTTGGTGGTTTGTAATGTAATCTTATTTGAAGTTGCTGAAGTGTCCAGGGAGTGGTGTGGCAGGTTACTTTAAGGCTTCTGCTCAAACCAGTTGCTCCCAGACACGAGTGCTGTAGTTTGTGTCCCCCTTGACCTGCAGCATGACAGGGAGAATGAGCACAGGTGACACAGAGGAGGACAAGCTACTTTGAAGAGGTTGGAGGATGAGGAGGAGGGCTCTCAGTGGGAGGCAATATCCACCCAGGGTCTTCAAGGAGCAATTCTGCAACCTCAACCTCAGCGAGGACCAGTATATGCAAAGTTTCCACTTCACTAATGAGGTGCTCACTGAATTCTGCCACCTGTTGCAGGCAAAACTGCAGCCTAAGAGCCGGGTGAGGATGGCATTGCCACTGGCTGTCAAGGTGAGCATGGCCATGAATTTTTATGTGGCGAGCTCCTTCCAGGTTGGAGCAGGCGATGTTTGCAACATCTTCCAGTTTGCTGTGCACTGTTACAATGTGTTTGGGTGATGTGCCTGTAATGGTGGAATAGCTAGCAGTGTGTTCAAGCTGTGAGATGTAGGTGTGAGGCTTGCAGCAGTGCTAAGTGTGTGAGGGTGAGGTGAAGTTATGAATGTGAGGTAAGAGTCCTGATTGATAGAGATTGTTGGTAGGTGAGTGAAGGGGAGGTGACAAATTGAGCAGTGTTGGAGGCTAGTGGTTCAGTGTAAGAATATGGCATTTGAAGATGAATTCACTGACCTTGACCGCTTGTGTGAGGTCATTATACTTCTTGCGGCACTGCATGCAGATCCTCAGGGCTACACTGCTGGCATTGACCATGATGGCTATCTGCTCCCATTGCCTTCTCCGACTTTGTCTGGAAGTCCTCCTGGCACCCTGTGGAAACAGGACCCCTGTCCTCCTGTCCACCTTCTGCACCAAGGACTCCAGTGCTACATCAGAGAACATTGGAGCACGCTCTCTGCTATGTTGCCCATTACTCAGTGTTGTTCCTGCTCAGACTCTGGGCTGGATTTTGTCAATGGGGGTGCGTTGGAGGCAGGACTGCTGATTTTCGGGTTTCAGTCCCGCCCCCATGATGTCTGGCCAACCCACACTATTTTCCCTTGATTGACCTTGTTAAGCCCGCCCTGTGGGCTTACCAGCCAATTAAGGGAAAGCTGGTGACAGAGGACGTCAGCGTATGATGTTTCATCTGTCGAACATTTTTTGACAGATGAATTGTCAGCATTTGACAGCTTTGAGAAGCTGTCAAACACTGACAATCTCTGTTCTAAGATAAGCCCTTACACAGAAAGCTCACCAAAACCTCTCTCCTCAGCAGAAAGCAGATGGCTGCTGCATTTGAGAATGCAGCAGCCATTCTGTCATCTTTGCCGTTCAGATGAGGCACCTCCGGATCCCCAAGGGTTGAAGCCTGCAGGAAGAAGCAAAGGTAAGGAAACTTTTTCCAACACTTTACACTCACCTCTCATACTTACCTCTCCACACCTGTACCCATCAGGCAGCTCTACAGCGGACTTTTCGATCCCTCCCGCTGACCCTGATGAGGTTCGCAGCCATCGGGAAGCCCACACTTGCGGGGTAAAACAGGCAGTTCATTGGCTATAATCCCCTTCCCGCCTCAAGTGGACGGGTCCCTGCGCGAGTCGGGGACCCGCCTCCCGGGAAGATGGCACGGAGGCGGATTGGGAGCGGGGTCGGTACCCGCTCCCAGTTTCTGCCATTTTCCCGGCAGTCTCACCTCCATACCCGCCTCCCCAGGGCTGGGAAAATTCTGTCCTCTGTTTCCCAGCCAGTTGAATCACCTGCTGTAGCCAGAATGCACCTCCCCTTTAAAAGGTGCAGGCTGGCTTTAAATAGTGCAGGCTAGCTTTAAGTGGTGAAATCCCCACACCCGTTTTTGGGGTCTTTTGAATTTTTCACCCCTGATCTGAAAGATGGCACCTCTGACACTGCAGCACTGCAGTCCTACACAGAAGTGTCCACCTAGGTAATGTGCTCAAGACCATATTACAGTTTGAACCACAAACTTCTGATTCAGAGACAGAAGTGTTACCAATGAGCCAAACTCACAGATTGATGCTTTAATTCTATAAAAAGCTGTAGGAGGAAAACAAAATTCCTGACAGTTATGTGCGAGCTCCCATGTTGTGTGAGATGGAACTCAGCAATTAAATATTTATGTAATTGGCAAATTGTAGGTGAGAACAACAATGGAGGAAAGTTGTCAGGATCTCCCGCACAGTACAGTTTCCACCAGAGTCATAAGCAGACAGGAATTTCTAGCATTATCATGTTGTACCAAGCACACCAGTACTAACACTAATTTTCCAATCGGTAGTAACATGAAAAGATATCACTCCTGGTTTTGCAAATTCTCTTGTTCCCCTCTTCTGCGAGAGTTGCCCTTGATGATGTGCAGCTGAGCTTATCACAGGGGCTTGCTGACTGCCATTGAGGCTGCTGGCATTTGTGACGTATTTCTCATCTTTTCTTTCAGATGCGGTGTGGGTGAATTTCCTTGGGTCTCTCGCGCACTGCTGCGGCAACCTCGGTGGAAGTCTGCTGGAAACGGGGTTTCTGTGACAGAGTGGGAGAAGAGCTGAGGAAATTTAACCCCAGTTTTGGAAAAGGCAGAAAACAATTGGTCTTAGTTCAGCCTTTATCCTGAGAAAAAAAATGCCCAGCCGTACACTTTTGTCCATTGAGGGACATGAATCTACAAAGGAAAACAGAGTGGCGGTGGGGCGGGGGGGGGGGGGTTTATCCTTCATGATGCAGGCACTGGGCACTTTTGAATTCGTTTTAACTGGTTTTAAAGGGGAAAAAATGTGCTTGGCTTTCTCTGCTGAATCAGCCACCACAACAGAACAGATATTTTCCCTGGCAAAACCTTCAATTAGCAGAAAATAATGCACACAATCAGAATCTGCTGGAATCATTGCCAATTTCTAACATAACTGCGAAAGGTTACTCACTTGACCTCTGCAATTGACTTTTTTTCCACTTTCCATATACAATAAACAAATGAAAATGGCATCCACTGCAGACATATGGCAGAAATCGCATCACTTAAGAAATAAATTAATAGCATCTAAAAGTGTTGCCAGGCACACAAGCCAGAACGCCCATCGAGGCTATTAATATGTCAGCAACGTTTCCAAAGTAACTAAAAGACATGAAGACTATGGAAGCAAAGCAATGGCTTGATATGCTCCATTTAGCAAAATATTGCTTTTAATAATAAAAAAACAGAACTGCAGTGTGACGCACCATGTGCCAAAGGAGTAAATTTCAAAGGGAGCAGAAGAGGTTGTGACCACAATGTTTCACACTTTTAACACTCAGTATTATATGCAGGAGTTGCTGGTTTAGTTCTCTGATTATTTGTAGCAGAATGAAAAAGTGATATTGGAAACATAATATTATATTTCAGAGGTTTTTATGTACCCTATTCTGTCCTGCAGTTAATAGTGTGACCAAGTATAAATTTTGCACATAGCAGAAAGTTTTAGTGCTGGTGAATGATCCAACTGATTCCTGATTAGACTGGATCTCACCCTCCCCAAAATAATTAACTAAAATAGCTCTGGTTAACCTTTTCTGCCTGAATAAACCCAGGATAAAATATATACATGGTAAATGAAATTTAATGTAGACAAATCTAAAGTGCTGCACACAGAAAGGAAGAATGGATGACACACATACTCCATGAATTGTGATGAAATAGCTAAGGATAAAACTGAAAGAGACCATGGGGTCTTAGGTAGACTCGGTGCTAAGCACGTCCAACTAGTACACAGCAGCAGCCAGCAATGCTAACAGGATGTTGAACTACATCGCCAAAACAGCAGTATCTAGATCAGAGGAGGTAATGATGAAAGTGTATAGTGCTCTGGTCAGACCTCACCTTGACTACTGTGTCCGGTTCTGGTCACCAAGAAACAAGGGAGACATTCAAGTACTGGAGGCAGTGCAAGAGAAGTTCGATGAGGTTGATTCCCAGTGTCAGGGATCTGACATATGGGGAAAGACTGGATAAACAATTTGGTCTTTTCAGCTTGTAAAGGGGGTGCCTGAGAGGTGGTCTTATTATATAAATACTAGCTGGGGGTGCCCGGCGGTGCCGAGGCTTTTTTGAGGGCATGTTGTTGTTGGAAGAGAGAGAGAGAGCGAGAGACTGGGGGGAAGAGAGAGAGCGAGAGACTGGGGGGAAGAGAGAGAGCGAGAGACTGGGGGGAAGAGAGAGAGCGAGAGACTGGGGGGAAGAGAGAGAGCGACGGGGGGGAAGGGGAAGGGGAGGAAGGGGGAGGAAGGGGAGGGGAAGAGGGCGGGGGAGGGAAGGGGGGGAAGCCCGGCGTTGCCAAGGCTTTTTTGTAAAACGGCAGTTTACAGGGCCGCGCGGTTTACGGCCGGCCGCTGCTGTTCCCCCGCTCTGTGTCTCAGGCCGAGCGGTTGTGAGGCCCGGCCCGAGTGACCCCAACTCACCTCCCGCTCTGGTGGGCCGGGAGCGGGATACTTTGCCGGAGCCGCACTGTTGGGGGTTTGTTGTGCTGGTGCTGTCGCTGTCGGTATTAAAAAAATGGCGCCGACATTTCGGGATGCTGCAGGATTAGGCATGCCCACACATGGAATGAAACGCCCCCCATGATGCAAGAGAGAGAGAGCCTGGGGGGAGACGAGAGAGAGAGAGAGGGAAGGAGAGAGAGAGGGAAGGAGAGAGAGAGAGACAGAGAGAGGGAAGGAGAGAGAGAGACAGAGAGAGGGAAGGAGAGAGAGACAGAGAGAGAGAGGGAAGGAGAGAGAGAGAGAGGGAAGGAGAGAGAGACAGACAGAGAGGGAAGGAGAGAGAGAGACGGGGAGAGAGAAAGAGTAGAGAGACTGGGGGGAGAGGGGGAGAGAGAGAGACGGGGAGATAGAGAGAGAGAGAGAGACTGGGGAGATAGAGAGAGAGACTGAGGGGGGAGAGAGAGAGTAGAGAGACTGGGGGGAGAGAGAGAGGAGAGAGACTGGGGAGAGAGAGAGACGGGGAGAGAGAGGAGAGAGATGGGAGGGAGAGAGAGAGAGAGACTGGGGGAAGAGATAGAGAGACTGGGAGACCGAGAGAGAGAGACTGGGAGACAGAGAGAGAGATAAAGAGACGGGGAGAGAGAGAGATTGGGGGGAGAGAGAGGGAGAGGGTTAGAAATTCGGTATCGCCCCGTTTGGAGAGGGAAGGAGAGAGAGACAGAGAGAGAGAGGGAAGGGGAGAGAGAGAGGAAAGGAGAGAGAGAGACAGAGAGAGGGAAGGAGAGAGAGACAGAGAGAGGGAAGGAGAGAGAGACAGAGAGAGAGGGAAGGAGAGAGTGAGACAGAGAGAGAGGGAAGGAGAGAGAGAGAGAGAGAGAGAGAGAGGGAAGGAGAGAGAGAGACAGACAGAGACAGAGAGGTAAGGAGAGATAGAGACTGGGGGGAGAGAGAGAGACGGGGAGAGAGAAAGAGTAGAGAGACTGGGGGAGAGAGGGAGAGAGAGAGAGAGAGACGGGGAGATAGAGAGAGAGAGACTGAGGGGGGAGAGAGAGAGCGACTGAGGGGGAGAGAGAGAGACTGGGGGAGAGAGACAGGGGAGAGAGAGTGGAGAGACTGGGGGGAGAGAGGGGAGAGAGAGACTGGGGGAGAGAGAGAGAGATGGGGAGAGAGAGAGAGAGAGGGAGAGACTGGGGGAGAGAGAGGGAGAGACTGGGAGAGAGAGAGAGAGAGAGACTGGGGAGATAGAGAGAGAGACTGAGGGGGAGAGAGAGCGACTGGGGAGAGAGAGAAAGAATGGGGAGATAGAGAGAGAGGGAGAGAGAGAGAGAGAGACGGGGAGATAGAGAGAGAGACTGAGGGGGGAGAGAGAGAGCGACTGAGGGGGAGAGAGAGAGACTGGGGGAGAGAGACAGGGGAGAGAGAGTGGAGAGACTGGGGGGAGAGAGGGGAGAGAGAGACTGGGGGAGAGAGAGAGAGAGAGAGAGAGATGGGGAGAGAGAGAGAGAGAGGGAGAGACTGGGGGAGAGAGAGGGAGAGACTGGGAGAGAGAGAGAGAGAGAGAGACTGGGGAGATAGAGAGAGAGACTGAGGGGGAGAGAGAGCGACTGGGGAGAGAGAGAAAGAATGGGGAGATAGAGAGAGAGAGAGAGAGAGAGACTGAGGGGGAGAGAGAGAGAGAGACTGAGGGGGAGAGAGAGAGCAACTGGGGAGAGAGAGAAAGAATGGGGAGATAGAGAGAGAGAGAAAGAGAGACTGAGGGGGAGAGAGAGAGCGACTGGGGAGAGAGAGAAAGAATGGGGAGATAGAGAGAGAGAGAGAGAGAGACTGAGGGGGAGAGAGAGAGAGAGACTGGGGAGATAGAGAGAGAGAGAGACTGACACCTACAAAATGTTTGAAAATGTACCTTTTTGCTATGTAAGCTTTGGCAATATGGTTCTCTGTAAATTTTCATGCCAATAAAGCATTTGAATTTGAATTTGAATTTGAAATTTGAATTTGAAATTTGACTGAGGGGGAGAGAGAGAGCGACTGGGGAGAGAGAGAAAGAATGGGGAGAGAGAGAGAGACTGAGGGGGAGAGAGAGAGAGACTGGGGAGATGGAGAGAGACTGGGGGAGAGAGACAGGGCGAGAGAGAGAGACTGGGGGAGAGAGAGAGATGGGGAAGGGAGAGAGAGACTGGGGAGAGAGAGAGACTGGGGAGAGAGAGAGAGAGAGCGAGAGCGAGCGAGAGAGAGACTGGGGGGGAGAGAGAGACATTGAGGGGAGAGAGAGAGAGAGATGGGGAGAGAGAGAGAGAGAGAGAGAGAGAGAGACTGGCGGGAGAGAGAGACGGGGAGAGAGAGAGAGACTGAGGGGAGAGAGAGACTGGGGGAGAGAGAGACTGGAGGAGAGAGAGAGAGACGGGGGGAGAGAGAGAGACTGGGGGGTAGAGAGAGAGAGAAACTGCGGGGAGAGAGAGAGCGACTGACGGGGGAGAGAGAGAGACGGGGAGAGAGAGAGGCGGGGAGAGAGAGAGAGATGGGGAGAGAGAGAGAGAGAGAGACTGGGGAGATAGAGAGAGAGAGACCTGAGGGGGGAGAGAGAGAGCGACTCAGGGGGAGAGAAAGAGACTGGGGGAGAGAGAGAGAGACGGGAGAGAGAGAGAGAGAGTAGAGAGACTGGGGGGAGAGAGAGGAGAGAGACTGGGGGGAGAGAGAGAGACGGGGAGAGAGAGGAGAGAGACTGGGGAGAGACACGGGGGGAGAGAGAGAGAGAGACTGGGGGAGAGAGAGAGACGGGGGAAGGGAGAGAGAGACTGGGGAGAGAGAGAGATAGAGAGACTGGGAGACAGAGAGAGAGAGATAGAGACGGGGAGCGAGAGAGAGATTGGGGGGAGAGAGAGAGACTGGAGGAGGGAGAGACTGGAGGAGAGAGAGAGACGGAGGGAGAGAGACTGGGAGAGAGAGACTGGAGGAGGGAGAGTCTGGAGGAGAGAGAGAGACTGGGAGACTGGGGGAGAGAGAGAGACTGGGAGATAGAGAGAGAGAGAGAGAGACTGAGGGGGAGAGAGAGATGGGGAGAGAGAGAGAAACTGGGGGAGAGAGAAACTGGGGGAGAGAGAGAGAGAGAGAGAGAGACTGGGAGACAGAGAGAGAGATAAAGAGACGGAGAGAGAGAGGAAGACGCCCGGCCCAAGTCACCCCAGCTGAATAGGCTGGGCACAGTGAAAGCATTGATTTCATTATGACAGCACAAAAACTGCTCTGACATCATAGCAGCTCTTCGACATCATAGTCACTCAATGCTAATGAGCGGATAATGAGCGGAATTTTGAACGTTTTTTGGATACCGTGGGCACGATTTTTGTCTGACGGAAAAGTAAGTATGCCTATGACCGGTCCGGAATCGTAAGCTTTCTTCTGATGTAACACGCGTGTAGGTACGCTCTATAACTTTTGAATGTATAGAGAACGGACAGACAGACAGACAGACAGAAGAGGTCTTTTATAGATATAGATATTAGATTGTTAAAGTTATAGAAAAAGTTAACCCAGAATATTACTTTAAATTGGACCATGGGAGTAGAACAAGGGGTCGCAGGTTCAAACTAGTAAAAGGTCATTTTTGGACTGATATCAGGAAATTCTTCATACAAAGAGTGACCAATGCCAGACAGAGTAGTAGAGGAAAAAAAACCCTGGAATCATTTAAGAAAAACTGATGCTACAAATGGGAAGTGTTAACATTTCTCTGTATGGATGAATTTGGATGAGCCAAATGGCCTTCCTCATCTAATTATCTTGTGAATGGATGAGGGTTTTGGCAGCAGAAGGGGAGAGATAGAAGCAGAAATAGCTGATGTTACAGAGATGAGGAGGAAGACTGTGGTAGCAAACAGATGTAGGGAAGGAAGCTCAACTTGGGGCCAGGCAATACAGCAGGGTTTCACACCAATGGGCTAAGCCTGAGTTAGCAACTAGAAAGGTGGATGGAGTCAAACCAAAGGCATGTATGTACTGATATAATCTGAAGATGATGGTTGAAAAATATTCTTTAATATTAAGCTGAAAATATTATTTTCTGATTTACCATCAATTTTCCATTTGTATCTGTTTATATTGGCAGAGTTGTAAATATTTGCAGACATACAACCTATCAGATAATGCTCAACATCACATCTTCAACTTACATTAGCATTCCAGCCATAAAACATTACTCAAAGATCCTGCAGAAATATGGGGAAGGACAGTAGGGCCAAATATCTGTGCCCCTTTCAGTCCGCAGGAGAGCAGTGTAAGTGCCACGCATTAGAACAGGACCTGGTTTCACCAGGTACCAGCCCTCCCCAGCAGTTTCCATGGGGAGTGTTTGGGGTGGAGTCTCCACCTATCACATACAAGGACCATGGCATATGAGGAGGCACAGCTAGGGAGAGGACTGTCATTTTCCTCATTCCCAGCCTGGTAAAAGAGCAATCGACTGATGCATTGAGTGAGAGCGGGCATTCCAGCCTGCCGTTCTGCAAAATTGGGACTCGTCTGGGAGTCCATCTGGCCTGGACCCCACAAAGAGTTTTGCCCTTATTTTGTGGCCCCTTTATAAAGAAGGCTATTTGGCACATTTCGGACAACAATCCGGGGGCGTGGGCAGCACCCCTCCCTCCCACCGGACCTGGCACCCACCACTGCATTTTGCAGTCTTCTCCCTCTGACAGGAGTCTGCGATGTGCCTTACTGGCACGAGAACCCACCTGAATTATTTAAATTAGGTGACCTCCACTTGACCCTGCATGCTTTGGTGAGGTCACCAGCTGGTAAATCCTGGCACTTGCGTCGGGATTGATGACCTGTGGATTTTGGGGGTCACTGCATATTTGATCTCCTATGTTTCACTAATTTGTTAATTTTAAACCTGCTTTTTCAATTGTGAGCCAATACTCTTGATCTGCCATCTTATACCTGTGACTCAACAGGTAATAACATGAGTGTACAGAAACCTTCACTGGCCCCAAGGTTTTACTCAAGGAATAGATAAGCAGTACTAATACATTTGTTTGCATTTCAGAAGCTTTTATAAAAAAATAAGAGCGTATGACGTTCTGGACAAACGGAAAACAGCCACTGCCCTGAAAGCAGGAGAGGACAGGGCCATATTTCTGGGTCTGGGAATGCTGGTGTGTTCGATATTGATTGCCTTCTTTTTGGGAATAAAAATGGTCCAATCCCACAAGGAGAGGTACTAGAGAAATAGCGATTTGTTTTTTGATAGATCTATATATTAATTTATAATGTTAGAACTACTAAACATAGTTCTCCAATCTCTGAACCAATTAGCAAAATTATTATATATTTTTTAATTATTAGATAACTAAATCATAAAGTTGGATTGGGTCAAAAATAGTTTTTATTTCCTCCAAATATATAAAATGTTTTCCATTACAAATGCTAAAGTGAAGATCAAACACACAGTACACTTTGTTACTATGCATAGTCTAGGCATAAAATACTTCAAAAAATCCTCTGTACAACATGACACATTTCTGAAGTATCATAAAGTGAGGATTATATTTGCAAAATTATATCTTAAATCCCATGTTAAGCTCAATTCTAGGCTAAAAAGAACAAGAGCAATCTGGCCCACAGATATCTCTAGATGTTCTATTAATGGAGGCCCCTGGTTCACCCACAAGGTGACAAAATTGAAGGGCTTGCTGGTTGCTCCCACACTCCTGCCAGACTGATTTCTGATCCAGGAAACTGGTGGCACAAACCTTCTCAGGAAACTTAGGTGTGAACTTCAGTTAAAACTGGGTTTCAAATTTGGGTCTTCGAGTTCAGTGTCTAATTATTGGCATTTACAAAATATGTAATGACATTTAGTTCTAAAAAACATTGAAAATTCCAACTATGAATATTTAGTTGCTTATGAACTAATAAATCTAAGAATCTATCTAGTCAATGTTTATTTTCACACTTTTACAGTTTGCCTTGATAGAGTCTTAGGAATTAATGGTGTTAGATGTCAGTTACAAAACTGAAATTCATATTGTGAAAGTGATGGAATGGGTTTAGATTTATTTACATAAAGTATTATTGGAACAATAATGCAGCTCTTAAATCTGTATTTTGCTTACAATCAATTAACTAAAGAAACAAAGTCAGTACTCTGATATCCAGTTTCCTTTGTGTTACTCAGTGTTTGGACAGAGGAGTCAAAATGCACTGTCCTTGAAGCAAGAATTACAAACTGCAAGAACTGCACATACAACTGTGTGTCAGATTGTAGGACACCATCACGGTATCCTTGCATACAGGTATATGTTAATCTATCCTCTTCAGGGATGAGGGTTCTGCTACACCACACAGAAGAAACTGCACGCTTCAATTCTGAGGTAGGAAACAATACTACAGGATCTCATTATCTTGCTGGTTAACAAACTAACAAAGTTGGGGGCGGGAGATGGGGGGCAGGGAAGAGATCTGGGCCTGGAAATTACGTGACGATCAAATCATGGCAATATCTCATGTTGTGATGTGTGTAGATAGCTTACAAATGATTAAAAATATGCAATTTTTCAACTTCATGCTTCCAGCACATATCAGAAAGTTTCCTGCCATTAATTTTAATGCTTGTAAAAACATGCACAGCATGCACCTGAATTTCTAATATATATATATATATATACTTCCAGTGGGCAAGACACAGGAACACAAGGTTAGAAAATCACCCCAATATTGTATATGGGAAAAAAAGTAAAAATGTAGCTTAATGTTTGGATCCATGCATGTTTTCTAGTTAATTTAAGTTCCTGAAACATAACAGAATGAATTAGGGATACAACAATTATTTTTAACACACTATTGGTAATCTTAGGATACATTTTGCCAACAGAAAATAAGGAGACCATTTTTTGTCTGCTGTCCACCCCTTTCCCTAAAGCCTTATTTATATGTGTAATTTGGAGACCTATGCCTATTGTAGGACCCCAATACAATTTTTGTGAAGCAGTGGGCTGGCCATGTGCCGCGCGCACCCGTCCATTGGTGCCTGGCGTGGAGCGCCTTTACCAGTGGTCCTTAATGGGACCACTGCAGTCAATCCAAAAACAGACAAAATGGGCTGGATTTTATTGGGGAAGGTGGGTTGGGGGGAGGGGGTGGCATGGGGCGTGGGCGGGTTGGAGGCTGGTTCAGGTCAGGATTCTGATTTTTTAATCAATTTAACTACCCCCCACGCTCCTAACCCACCCTTTTTTTAGGTTAAAATTCCCTCCAATGTTTTACTTTCATTCTTGTTGGACCAGGAGGAGCAGGAGAAAATCAGGCAGGGTGTATAATGGGCAGCTGATCTACAACTGCCAGTTTTCCACCCACATCCAAAGTGAAAATTACCCCCAGGGGTACTGTATGCTCTTAGATCCAATATAGTCCTGCTGATTATGATGTATTCCCTCATAATCTTCATAAAATGTATCTTCACTCCACCACCTAATGGTGACCTTTTTGCCAGCCTGAATTTGGTGTTATTATAGGTTCAGTGCTATGCTCCGCTAGTTAAGGCACTTGAGTAATTTGTGGAATAGCTTGGATTATTTTTAACAGTAACACCATTATGATGCCATAGTCATTCAAGAATATTATCCAGAGATAGGTGGATAGAGAACTCAAATCTTAAAAATGAAAGACAATACATTGTTTTGGTAGGAATTGTACTAGGAATACAAACAAAGCATGCTTGACAAAAAGGCTATTTTTGGTGTCCAAAGAACTGTAAATGCAATTGTCAAATCTTATAAATTCTTACACCGCCCATTTCTCACCTGAAAATTGTGTGGCCAGCAGTTGAAAATTGGGGAAGAGCACCTGGACGCTGAATAGATGCTGAAGGTCCACCTGATGCAATTTTCAGGTGGACCTGTAAATGGGCAAACAGCACGCTCACATGTTTCTGGCGGGATGCTGTTCAAATATCTAATCTGGGTCCTATGCCATTACAGGACAACAATTGTAATTTTGAAGTACAAATGGGCAGAGCATGTATTAGACAGTAAGAAGCCTAACCTGTGGTGGCCACTCCACAAAAGAGCCCTAAACTTTTTTCTTTTCTTTTTTGTGGGACCAGGAGCCTGGCTCCACAAAATACTGCAGCCCCCAGCCGGCCTGCCCTCGCTCCCCCTCTGGGATTGGATTCCGCCCCTCTCCCCCAGGCTTGAACTGCCAGCTGGCTCAGCATAGGAGCCAGCTAATTTGCTGCCCCATCACAACTGGCAAGCTGCAGCGGAGCGCTCGTTTGGCGCCCATAGCTTGCCAACTACATTCAACTGAGGCCCAAAGCTGAAAATGGTTCGGGCCTCCCAACGCCAGCTTTGGGATGGCGGCGCGGCTGTTCTGCCGACTTCACGCCCATTTTGGAACGTAGGACAACACTGAATTCTTTAGTGGGGAATGATGTTCTAAACTATTTTAACTTAGCTGCTCTGAACCATCATGTTGAGTGTTCTAAACTCACAGGATAAAAATTAATTATCTTTCTTTTTCTTTTTCAGTGTTTCTGTGCTGCAAAGTGTAAAAAGAATCATTCAGAAACTGAAATGCTAATAGCATCCATTACAGAAAACATCACACAATTCCAGTCTATCTCTTTTCCTTGTTACTATGACCCAGAAGGAAGGCAAAAGAGTGTTCTCTTGACAAGGTTTGATGTGTCTAATGCTTTGTTCCATTCATTGCTCTGGCCTTCTTGTATGTTTCTTGGTGGAACTGTAATTGTTGTCATGGTGAAGCTGACACAGTACCTGTCTCTGCTCAGTGAACAGTTACAGATAAGAAAATGAAAAGAATGGAAAAAATAGCAAATTTTCACCAAAGTTCCTTAAGAGTTGACATATATTATGTCAAAATGCTACCGGAAAAAGATTGCATATCTCTGTTACACATTTTCATATAAAGTTTACTAGAATTTCTATGTCTATTAAATGTATCTGCATACAGCGTAAAATGCACTGAGTACCTACAAAATTAAACAGTGACTTAGAAGTGTGTTACTAATGATTGCCACATAGATAATGATAATCACAAATTCTGATTAGTCAAGACAAGAGGTTTTAATGCATGATTAACAGCCACATTCTTAGAATGAGTTCAGCAGATGAAAGCAGTGCCATGCAAACACTTAGATTATTATTGGCATTAACTTTTATCCCACCTGTTTACTCATGATTATAATGGGGATAAAAATTGGGTAGTGCCCCGAAAAAGTTGGCGCCGCCGCAGCGAATTTTCCCAGGTAGCGCCCCGAGAGGGAGGAGAGGTGCTACTGGAAGCTCCCCGCGTCCCTCTTGGGGCACTGCGAGCCAATATCGCAGCATGTCCGGGTGCCCAGCTGGGCCACCAGGGATTGGGAATGCTGGCAAACAAGCCCGGCACTCAAGAGGAGTGCCGGGCTCATGGAGACAACCAGCACCCCACGGGGGGGGCTTCACGGGGCCCGGGGACAGCAACGGGGGCAGGTGCTGGCAGGCGGCCAGCAACCAAAATGGCCGCTCGCCACCTCCCCTATAACTAGCGCCGCCCCGGCCGCAGGTAGGCCCCCTGACCCCGTCGGACATAGCGTCCGGCAGTAAGTCGGGGGGCGCCACCCATATTACAGCTGGGGCGCGAGCGGGGCGCTGTGCACGGTGATGATGTCATCGCCGGGGGTGCAGCACCACACGGCACTAATGGTTAGTGCCACCACTAACCTCCTGCTGAATTTCATGGGAGGAGTTAGCGGCGCCGCGCCCGGGTGCTAGTTGATTTGCACCCCGTTAGCGGGGAGGCGCAAATTAACCAAATTTAGCCCCCATGGTGTTTTCTGCATCTTTTATCTGGGAATAGGGGATCTTTTTACATATTTTTAAATAATGTACCTTCAACTGACTTTTTCTAAGACTATGATGTAAAATATATTTTTATTTGAATAACTGGTTTGGATTAATAGCTGGAGTGACAGGCGTGATATATCTGTAACTCTGCTATCTAGGAAATGGGGTGAGACAGCAGGTGGGAAGGAGCAACAAGATGCAGACCACTCATGCATAATGGCAATCTTGTTTGAATAGCAGGAGTGTTAATTTTTTTTTAAAGAATTGCACTTTTGTTGGAGGTAGAATTATAAAATAGAAATTCTACCTTTAAAAAAAATGGTGGATGGGGTGCCAATCAAGCAGGCTGCTTTGTCCTGGTGGTGTCGAGCATCTTGAGTCTTGTTGCACTCATCCAGACAAGTGGAGAATATTCCAACACACTCCTAATGTGCCTTACAGCTGGTGGAGAAGCTTTGGAGAGTCACGAGGTGAGCTACTTACCACAGAATACCCAGCCTCTGACCTACTCTAGTAGCCACATCATTTATATGGCTGATCTAGTTGAGTTTCTGGTCAATGGTGACCCCCAGGATATTGACCGTGGGGTATGCTGCGATGGTAATGCCATTGAATGTCATGGGGAGGTGATAAGGCTCTCAATTGTTGGAAATGGTCATTGTCTGGTACTTGTGTGTCGCAAATGTTACTTGCCACTTATCAGTCAGGTATGTAGACATGGACTGCTTCATTATCTGAGGAATTGTGAATGGAGCTGAACACTGCAATCATCAATGAATAGTCCCACTTATGATGGAGGGAAGGTGATTGATGAAGCAGCTAAAGATAGTTGGGCCTAGGGCGCTGCCTTGAGGAACTCCTGCAGCGATATCCTGTGGCTAAGATGATTGGTCTCCAACAACCACAACCATGCCTAAAAGTGGCGTGGACTAATTTCTACCCCCATAGGTTTAAGATCATGACCAAAAGAATGAAAAGCGAGGTTAGGAGAATTGTTTTCTTTTACACAAAGAGTTGCTAGGATATGGAATATCCTAGCAGAAACAGGGATGGAAGCAGAATCGCAAATAACTTTTAAAAAAGAAAATGGATAAATACCTGGAAAAAGAAAAAAATTAAAAGGGTATAGAAAAAGGGCAGGAGAATGGATTAAGTGGATGATGTGCTGTAAAACTCTATGGGCTGGAATTTGCTGGAGGAGGGTATCTCATGGTGTACCCAGTTAGTCAGACTTTTTCCTGCACGCTTCAGCGCAAACATTTTTTTGCCCTGTTATTTGCTAGAAGTGCGAGCTGATAACGGCGCAGGGAGGGCAACAGGGCATCTGGGACCTTGGTAAACAATGGGACAAACAGGGTATTATTTCCTTAACCAATGGGAGTTAAGGTTTGAGAAATAAATGGAGGATGGACTGAAAAGGATGAATTAGAGTGGGTGAATTCAATGTCAAATCAGGTACAGAAAGAGAAATAAAGAGGGGAGAATGATTGGATTAAGAGAGAGAGAATAAAAGAGACAGAACGGAAAATCACGAGGAGGTTATGGGTGAGATGCCGTTTTGTGGGGATACACAATTCACACGATATCTCTTCCTCGCCAGAAGTTGTTGGGCGATTTGTGTGCTAATAACGGCGTGCGTCGTTCACACACCATTATTTTTTCAGCAAATTCCAGCCCATTGATACAATGCTCCTGCATTCAAAACTTTCTAAATAACATTTTAGGTCAAATAGCAGTTTCTGAAAACTTGTAATTGGTAATTATATTATTTTGTAGAGCATTGAAACACTATCACTGTCCTTAGAAGAGAACACAGCTGCTTTATATTTGTTTTACTCTGTTAGTTTGCATATCAATTACTAAAGCTTGCTTTTATGTTTTAATTTTAGCAATATTTCTTCAGATATATATACCCTTTCAGATATATATACCCTTTCATTTTAAGCAGCACAATAAGACAGGCTGACTTGTGTGTCAAAGGTCAGGTGACACTGACACCAAAGCAGCTGTCCATTTATTTTAGTTATGCAAAATCTGACATCAGATGAATACCACACAAAGCCTTGTCCTCTAAATTATATTCAAGATTGTTATTTGTCAGCGTAATATCTTTAGAATTGGAGTTGACCTTTAAGTAGGTGTCAGTGTAATTTTGCTGTTGTGAATAAAGGCTAGTTTTCAGCCTCCGTTAATTTATTAGACCTTCAAGTCTTACATCAGCACTCCTGGCTTCCAGCATATCTGACTTTAAAGAAAATCTATAAGTGAATACCCTGAGGGAAGGGAAATACTTTCAATGTAAAGCACTTCCTCTAAAAAGAGCTGTACAGTATAAGGTTTCTTCTTTGTAAGGGGAGAGATTTCCATTTGGTTCGATCCAACATCAGCTTTTTGGAGATCTACTATATTGGGTTCCCTTGGCCAGAAAATACTTGCCTGGAAGAAGTATCCAACTGGTCCATCCAGCTACAGTACTTATAGAGATGAGCAAGGATCAGCTTTTTTCTTGCCCTCAAATGCTGATTTTGGCCCTCAGATGAAATTTGAGTTTGGGAAGTAAAAGTGGCCAGGGATGCTTTCCATTGTTCGATTCAAATATATTTTCTGGGAAATTGTCTAAGCAGCAGTTTGACTTTCTTGTATTCTCAACTAAGGACAAAAGTTTGTCCTTTAAGGACCACTGGTTCGGCAGCTCTAGTTCCGGAAAATGTGGCCGGAGCTCGGATAGTCTTAAGGAAATACATGGAAATGAAAATTGGGAGAGATGTATAATGGGTGGCTAATCCTGTATCGGCCATTTTACACTATTTCCCAAAGTCAAAATTACCCGCAGGGAGTCATGACCAATTGCCAGCTTCAAGTAAAGCGGATTAAAGAATGGGGGATAATCGAGCACACAGATGTAATTCAGTCCCAATTTTAAAATCATGCATTCTATTTTTATGTAAGAGTTTGATCTTATATAATTATTTATAGTTTAATAGCAAAACTTGCAGTAATTTTGGAAACAGAAAAAGAGAGTTGGTTTTACTTTATCGTATTACTAATAAATCTCCTATGTTCACTATGAGTCAGAGGATCCACAGTTTTATAACAATCGGAGTTTTTATGCCATGTCCCTGACTACTTTGAAAGCTGAGAATGGGCGGAAGATGATATGCAAGATGCACCGATGGACGTAGCTGGCTGGTATTTAGCAGTACTGGGTAGGGGGAATTGTCACTCTGGGGGAAGGTGAACTTAAGGGGGGAAAAATTCAGTTGGTTTGCTCCTCCCGTTAGTGCCTTAAGAGGGCGCTAATGGGGCGTAAAGCAATTAGCGCCCGTGCGCGGCGATGTTTGCGCCACTCATGAAATTAACTAGACATTTTGCGGCAGCGCTAAACACGACCGCCACGATCTCCTGCGCCGGCAGGTGGTGATGTCAGTCGAGAGTGCAACGCCCTGGTAGCGCCCCGGACCGGATACTAAGTGGCGCCCCCTGTCTTGCTGCCTGCCGCTAGCAACAACAGGTTGAGGGAAGCATTTTGCAATCGGGAAGGGACTAGGGGAGTGCTATTTAAAGGTGACCGCTTCCTGCCTTTTTTGTCGGCGAAACTTTTGAGTGAGAGAGTGTGACTGCAGGAGATATTCAAAGCTGTGTTGAGGAGTTTTGGGTACTGAGCAGCACTTTGCAGGTTCTTTCTGATTTGATCTTCCTTGCATCGATTTAGAAGAGACTATGGGGGCTGCACTCTGAGCTCTTTCCCTGGGTCTCTCCATTGTTCTTTCCAGCAGATTTGATGTACAGGTCTCTCCAGGCCAAGATTCAAGGCTGCAATGAGCAGGGTGTGGATGGAGAGCAAGATCGACCCTCCCCTTTAAGAACTGGCCGACGCCAGTGTGTCTGTGTTACATTGCTGACTGACATCACATGAGCTTCGCCAGCACCCTGAGGTAGCGCCTCGTTCCTCGGCCTTTGCGCCTTAAGATAGGTGTGAAGTGCCTGATTTAGCCCTCCAATCACCTCCAGGGGCAATAAAAGCCAAATTTGCAGTCGGAGGCGATAATTAGCGCCAGGCGCTAATCTTTGCGCCCAGCTGATAATTGCGCCCCAAATGGGGCGATACTGAATTTCTCCCCCAAGGTGTGGCTTAACTTGGGGTTGAAATTTGAATCATTAGTAGATTCATGAGGGTAGATTTGAACCCCTGCAAGAAGCTGGTGGGAGTGGCCAGTAATCCCGTGTGGGAGTTTGAGTCAGAAGCCTGACAGATTTTAATTGCCAGGGCTCATTTGAATGCTGATGGTCAGCTCGGTCGTTTCTGGTGCAAAGTGGCAGCTGGCATTAGGAGAAGGCTGCCGGCAGCAAGGTAGGTCAGAAGGGGAGGTGGGTGTTGCGAGGATCCCGTGCTTGGGAAATCCGGGGCTGTAGAAGCCCAGACTTGTGGAGCCCAGAAGAGCACTCCTGGCGCTCCGTGGTCCACTAAGGAGAGCAGCTCCATTTTTACTGCACCACCACTCTTTTCCAACCAATCAGGCAGAGTTAAAATTGTCCTGCTGGTGGCTGTCTGTAACCAGTGAAGGGGGTGGGGGGTGGTGGGGCAGGCATGAGCCTGACAGCATAGGTTGTGGGGGGAGGGGGGGCGGGAATCCCATATCTAGCAGCATTGATTTGTTACTATCAAATGGATCTCTGTAAACATTGAATTTGGTGTTTTGTGATTGGTTCCTATTATATAATTATACAATTTTGGAAGAACTTTGGGAAACATCCATGTGCTGCCAAATTGTCTCTGTGACTCTGCCTCCGAGGTTGCATTGTCAGTGCTATGCAATGAAGATAATGATTAAATGCAATTATCTACATTAATTAAAAGGTGTTGCCTGTTTCCACCTCATTGATAAAAATGTAGGAAACCTGCACAGCCCATAACAGGTTGAAGGAGAAAGAAGGAAATTAATATATTTTTATGCCTCCTAAGTATCATTACTATCACATAATATTATTAATTAAAGGTAGTGGTGTTCCATGCTTTGGCAATTGACCATGCTAATAGTAAAATAGTACACAGCATATCACAAACACTCTTCTAAATGGTACAGTTGAACATAAAGCTCAGAATGCCTTGATTCATTGAGAATGGCGAGAGACAAAGTCTAATGTATGCATGTCTAAGACACAATGGCAAAAGTCTAAAATATTAATCAACTTCTGGATGTTGTGGCACCAAAACCATCACATGCAATCACACAAATAATTGTCATTGCAGTCTGTATTTATGTGGACATAATTTGATCTGGAAAGCACTCTGATGATGCACATTGTGTATATAAATCATGTATGCTGTTCATTCAATTCTTGCTGCTACCATTGAGCTGTATGGATACAGCGTTAAACTTTACTGCCACTCACTATTTGATAATCATCGGCTTTGACAAAGATCAGTTAATCTAAGGAAAGTTGCCTGTTTTCAGGCTCCTAGAGTAATTGTCCATGTGATCATTCAACATTTGGGATTTGTACTTCTTACAGATCAAAGGGTTGTGAATCTTTGGAATTCTCTACCCTAGAGAACTGTGGATGCTCAGTCGTTGAGTATATTCAAGGCAGAGGTCGATAAATTTTTGGGAACTAAGGGAATTAAGAGATATGTTTAAAGCGTATCTCCTCTCCAAGTAAGTAAGCACCTGATTCCTGTACTTCACCAAAGATATCAGTTTGATTCACGTGTTTGGAGTGTGAAAGACCAAAGAATATTTTGGGCAATCTTGCTATTTTTAATTATTATTTTTTAAACTTTTGTCCTGGTTATTTTTATTTTTATTGATTTGTTCCAATCTCTAAGAGCAAAAATAGGACTCCTGGACACTAAAATGGATGCAGCTCTCCAAATCTCTTCCTTAAAAGAACATTACCAACTTGGCAAGCCAGCATCTATGGCATTTTACCAGGTTTGTAAGCAGAACTGGCCAATGATTTGAATGACGATGTGACAAACTCATTCCATCATTGATCACTAAGGCTTTTATAACTATATTTCTTTTTTTTTTTAATTGAAAAAAATTGAAATCTCTATACAAAAAACCAAATCACAGTGGATCATACTTCTGCAAATGTCGCATTTCTGCAGGGTGATATTTTCTAGTGGTCAATAAGAAAGCTCTGGAACTCCATTTTAAGAGTAGAGTGCTTCCGGCTGCTACATGATCTGATCTTGGCTGAAAGCTCCTCAAGACACCTCTTAACATTGTCAATGCTGCGCTAATTTGAACTGCACATCCTCCAATCTCTAAAGTTTTCTATTTCAGGCTGCAGCAGCCACATCAACACAACAAAGGCTGACAGTATGACCCTTACACTCAGACAGTCACATAGCAGATAGTTTAATCGCATGGGAAAATGTCAGAACATTTTCTCAAAAACAGATTAGTCTGCCTGAAGGTACTGATGTAATAATCTCAGAAATCACAATGCTTTTCCATTCAGTTAGACTTCTTGGCACTCTGCTGCTGTCATAACCCTGTCTGTTTCTGGGCACATAG
The DNA here is from genome assembly GCF_052327205.1 of Somniosus microcephalus. NCBI lineage: Eukaryota > Metazoa > Chordata > Chondrichthyes > Squaliformes > Somniosidae > Somniosus > Somniosus microcephalus. The sequence continues at coordinate 61,852,098 of NC_140992.1, read as the reverse complement.
TCAAATACATAAAGTAGAAAGGAACAGTTGGTTTTAGTTGCATCATAATGTAGCAATTTCCAGTGAATATATAATCCAAATTTGATCACCAGAGAAAAGACAACTTTTCAAGAGCTGCTGGTAGGCCCACTGAATGTATAGAAATAAACTGCAAGTTATTTACTACAGTAGTGAACTTAGGTAAATGAATGCTCTAATTATTTAGAGCCAGTAGCTCTGATAACATATTAATAATAAGGGTTTCTGGAATTTAATTTATTTCTTATGACAGGATTTTCTCTAGGTCCATTAAATGAGTTATTACATTTTACAAAACCAATGGTTTCACAGCCATAAAAACAAATCTATTGGCATGAGTTTGTTGGCCTTTAAGTGATGTGTGCCATTTTCCACCCAGCTGACTGTAGCTAAGTATATGTAAATAAATGAGGCCAAACTTAGAATACTAAATCCAATTTTCATTTACATTCTTTTACTAGCTGATGTGATTGTTCTTTAAAAAAAAAACATTCTCTGCTATTCCTTCTACCAATTTGCTTTACTTCCCACCTCCTTTCCTGAAGATATTGACTCATGGTTCCATGGGTGCCAGCCACCTTCCAGTATATTACAAAAGAGGGGATTTTCCTATGTGACCCTTGACAGTGATTATCAATAGGCTATTGAACCATAGTAGGCATCACAGTCAAGGCTGATGCTCTCCTTATTTGAAATACATACATTCATACTTCTACCACTGGGCTCTGGATAACTATCAAGAGCCCTGGCTGTTTTTTACAGGACACTGAACAGGAAGTATGGTAGAAAGATTAGGAGAGCTAACTGAAAGTGAGGTTAGAGTTAAGATCTGAAAAGGCTTTTGAAGAGGGAGGAGAGGGGTAGCATTTAATCAGAAGCATGCATAAGGAGAGCAGATCAGTTAGAGTTAAACCACTGGTTGGAGTCGTACTTAGCACAAAGGAAGATGGTTGTGGTGATTGAAGGTCAATCATCACAGCCCCAGGACATCACTGCAGGAGTTCCTCAGGGCAGTGTCCTAGGCTCAACCATCTTCAGCTGCTTCATCAATGACCTACCCACCAACATAAGATCAGAAATGGGGATGTTCGCTGATGACTGCACAGTGTTCAGTGCCATTCACAACTCCTCAGATAATGAAGCAGCCCATGCCCGCATGGACCACGTTCAGGCTTGGGCTGATAAGTGGCAGGTAATATTCGCGCCACAGAAGTGCCAGGTGTGATGAAATATTCCATTCATCACTCATCAGTATTTCTCTGCCTGTGACTGTGGTTGGTTTCAGTTTCATTTCCATTGTATTGTACTGTGTGTAGGGCTCCGCCCATACCTGGCTCCTATGTAAGCTGGCCCAGCCTGCAGCACATCCAGTACGGCAGACCTCTGGATGGAAGATACATTCTCCTCTGTGTGTTACCTTCGAAGTCAATAAAAGCCTTGTTTTGTTTCGCTAACATCGAGTCTCGGATTTATTGAGGCACATCACCAGGCAATGACTATCTCCAACAAGCGAGAGTCTAATCACCGCCCCTTGACATTCAATGGCATTACCATCGCTGAATCCCCCACCATCAACATCCTGGGGGTTACCATTGACCAGAGACTTAACTGGACCAGCCACATAAATACAGTGGCAACAAGAACAGGTCAGAGGCTAGGTATTCTGCGGTGAGTGTCTCACCTCCTGACTCTCCAAAGCCTTTCTACCATCTACAAGGCACAAGTAAAGAGTGTGATGGAATACTCTCCACTTGCCTGGATGAGTGCAGCTCCAACAACACTCAAGAAGCTCGACACCATCCAGGACAAAGCAGCCTGCTTGATTGACACCCCATCCACCACCTTAAACATTCACTCCCTTCACCACCGGCGTACCGTGGCTGCAGTGTGTACCATCTACAAGATGCACTGCAACAACTCGCCAAGGCTTCTTCAGCAGCACCTCCCAAACCCGCGACCTCTTCCACCTATAAGGACAAGGGCAGCAGGCGCATGAGAACACCACCACCTCCAAGTTCCCCTCCAAGTCACACACCATCCTGACTTGGAAGTATATCGCCGATCCTTCATCGTCGCTGGGTCAAAATCCTGGAACACCCTCTCTAACAGCACTGTGGGAGTACCTTCACCATATGTACTGCAGCGGCTCAAGAAGGCGGCTCACCACCTTCACAAGGGCAATAAGGGATGGGCAATAAATGCTGGCCTTGCCAGCGACGCCCACATCCCATAAACAAATTTAAAAAAAGAATTAGAACTAATGACTCGAGATAGTGCAAGAAGAGATGCCTGTTCACATGAGATTCATGTGAGTTGGAAAGTCTAATGACATACTGCTAAGGTATTAATGAAGTTAGGATACAGATCAGCCACGATCTCATTGCATGGCAGAACAGGCTCGAGGGGCTGAATGGCCTACTCCTGTTCCTATGATTCTATGTCATGTAGCATGTATTCCATATCTTAACATGGGAAAGCATGTAAACAAAAGCAAGTGACATATGAACAACTTATTGGCCCAGAAATTCGGGTCTCCACGGGTGAGTGCGCACGGGGTACTCACCCGTAAGCCCAATGGAAGTGCACTGCGCATGCGCGGGAAACCGGCACTTTCGTTCCCCTGAAAGAAGGGGTTCAGAGGTCGAATGCATGCGCAGGAGAGGCTGCGCGTGCACATCGAACTTACGTTTTCTTTGCAGGTTTTCCCGGGAAGGTAAGTCTCCAGAAGTTAGACATGTAAAAAGCAGTCGCAAGGCCTGCTTTTTACAAGGTAAGTGGTGAGTTAATTAAAATTAAAACATTTTTTCCACAGGTTTATTATTTTTAAATACTTTAAAGAAAGGTAAGTTTATTTTTAGCCCCGTTAGAAAATAAAATTATTTTTTTCAAAAATTTAAATTATTGTTTAAAATAGTTATTTCATGTAATTTATAGTTTATTTAAAAAATGTGATTTAAAAAAAAATTATTTGAAGATTTAGTGATGTTTTGGGGCTTATAGTATTTATAAGTTTGACAGGTCTTCCTGTCAAACTTATGAATGAAGTATTCCCTGCTACCATTGGCTCTCCATGGCCCACGTGATCCCAGGGGATGCATCGAACTAACTGCGCCCCTGGGATATGCAAGCACTGCGTGCCGGCAGTTAGAGGAGGCCCAGGATCGCAATTCCACAGGGGCCCACAGCTCAACGGCCGGCGCGCAAGGTAAGTGCAGGTTGGGGGCTTGCACCCGCGGGAAGCCCCTGACCCGAATTTCTGGGCCATTTGTATTTATCCCTGCCTTGGTACTCATGGGATTCCTGATGAGAGCAGTAATGCTGGAAAATTTTACTGGAAAGTTCTACAGTATTTTGAAAGATTTCTGATCCTGCAGGAATCCTGCTGGATTGGTGGCGGTGCACGCTTTGCACCTGATTGTCTCCCAGTGCGCTTATATGATAATGCCTTTGTCTTTCCTTGTTTCCATTTAATATTTAGACTTTTTAATAAATCCATAATGCTTCCTCATAAAACATTTTGAAGTGTATGATTCCAACAAACTGTTAACAATTTCAATAAAAGCTGTCAATTCGGAAACAAAATTAATGTCACAAGCTAAAATCCATATGTTTGCATTTTTCTGGTTAGTTTTTCTACTACATCCCAGAATAATATCAGATCAGAAATACCAATTCTCTTGCAGTGTAAATGGATAAAACAGTTTGAATCTAATGTTTATTCCACAAGTGAAGAAGCACACATAACTCACGAGTAACAACGTTCTATATAGGTCTGTACCCAGTACAAAGAAGTCCAAACATTTACACAACTTACTCTTACTATTCAGATTGGATGTAAGTTACCATTTTTGAATTTAACAGAGTTTTTGAGATTATCTATTTATTTTATCAAATTTTTGAAATAACTAATTGTATAGCTCAATATGTATATAGAATTTATTAATTTTACACAAACATATTTTACTTTTTAAATTAAATCTCCAAAACTAATATTTGAAAACTATTTGATCCTGCATGTGCAGTTTATTTTTCTGATTTATCCATGCATGATGGGTATGATAGCATTTATTTTCACTGGGCTGCACAAGTTTCCTAACCCTCCTGCCTGCTTCCTCACTGAGTAGATCCCATTCTAAAGTTTGAATCTGTTACAAACTTTAGTGCCCATTTTGCAAGATAAACCTGTAGCTATATGTCCGAGGGAGCCTATACACTTCATTGTAACTCCAAATAGCAGCCTTATCATCACCTGTCTTTTTATACTCCTGTGGTAGGCCATGGGGCATCGAGCTCTCCATTTAAAGCATGTACCATCCCAGTATATCCTGTGCTATGTCTGGTGTCCATGCTCCTGTTGCCATCAGACTACCCCGATTGAAGTTTGCACAGCTTCAGAATGGACTTACACAGTGGTAACCCTAGGCACTGAAACATGTCAAGTCACAGGTTACATCAAGTGTGAGAGACTTTTAGAGAGTGAAGGGGAGAAAGTAAAAGAAAGCGCAAAGGAAAAGAAAATACTGAATTTGAAGTGGGAAGTTGGCAACAAGCGACCAGAACCAGATTCCGAGATGGAAATGAAAAATCAATCTTTGAACAAGGTAGCTGTCCATGTATTTGGTCCCAAGATTCATTTAATCTGGTTATAGAAACATAGAAGATAGGAGCAGGAGTAGGCCATTCGGCCCCTCGAGCCTGTTCCGCCATTTAATGAGGTCATGGCTGATCATCCAAATTCAGTACCCTGTCCCTGCTTTCTCCCCATATCCCTTGATCCCTTTAGCCTTAAGAAATATACCTAACTCCTTCTTGAATATATTTAATGAATTGGCCTCAACTGCCTTGTGTGGTAGAGAATTCCACAGGTTCACCACTCTCTGGGTGAAGAAATTCCTCCTCATTTCTGTCCTAAATGGCTTACCCCTTATCCTTAGACTGTGACCCCTGGTTCTGGACTCCCCGGCCATCGGGAACATCCTTCCTGCATCTAGTCTGTCTAGTCCTGTTAGAATTTTATAAGTTTCAATGAGATCCCCTCTCATTCTTTTAAACTCCAGCGAATATAAGCCCAATCGACCCAATCTCTCCTCATTCATCATTCCTGCCATCCCAGGTATCATTCTGGTGAATCTTCGCTGCACTCTCTCCATGGCAAGAACATCCTTCCTCAGATAAGGCGACCAAAACCGCACACAATACTCAAGGTGTGGTCTCACCAAGGCCCTGTACAACTGCAGCAAGATATCCTTGCTCCTGTACTCGAACCCTCTCGCTATAAATCCAAATAAGTAAGAAAACAAATGACAGTGGGTGCTTAATCTCCAAACACTGAACATATTAACAAGCTATCTGCTCAAAATTATTCAAAGTGTTTAAAGCAATATATCCATTCAGTTTTGTACATAATAGCAACTGTCAGGTGCCACTTGTTATTTCACTGTCCAAAGCCATGATGTCTTTTGTTCAATATTCACTGATTTCTTTGCCTGCCCCTTCTTTCTACTGCTACCCTTGGCTACATACCAGCACATATTTTCTAATCGGGTATAAGTCTGACTGAAAGTGGGATATTGTGAGATTTGTGCTATAAAGCATGTTACGAACATACGGAAGTGACAGGCAGAAAAAGACTAGCTGGTCCATTAAGCCTGCCCCCACACATGATGGCAGAAGCATCATGACCAGACACTTCCTATCCCCCGCAGCCATGTAATCTCCTGGGAGAGGCAAAAAAAAGACAAAACCCCAGGACCAATTATGGAAAAATACTCTGGAAAATTCCTAATTACAAATTAAAGTTAGAAATTTAGTAACATTTGCAGCAGAAGTCCGAATGCCAGAGGGTAGTCAATGCTTCTGCTGCATGTTGCCATAGTGACCTAGAATTCCAGTGTAGAATGTGCTATGTCTTTTGGCCTCATCAGTCTTGGGGATTTGTTAGAAAGAACCCAGAGGCAGAGCTTCACTAATCTCATTGGTGCCATTTGGTCTTCTATCATGTCAGTCAGTGGCCAGAACAGGTGCATGACTGCACCAGAAACCAATGTTGCTGTCTCTTAGAAAGGCACCACATGCAGACACTCCCAATCCCTGCACAGGTGTCATATAGCACATATCCCAAGCTGCCTATGCAGTAGCCAAAGTACTTCAGCCTATAACAGATCCACCTCAAAACTCATCTACCTGGAGTCAAGAATCACCTCAGTTCCAAGAGGCTGTTAAGCGCCTGCAGCAGTCAGCTGCCTGATGCACTCCTGGCACTGAGGTAACATTTAGATGAAGTAACCAGGTTAGTTTGAAGACCACACATGTTGCACATTTGTTACCAAAGGAAAGCACTGTGGGAGCAAACACTAAGCACTCACATGTGGGATGTTTGTTTATTAAAAATTTGGTTTCACTGAAGTCTAGTGTGTGTAGAGAGAATGTTCTTGCAAAGATTTGCCAGCATGCTTCATCAGGTGCCATGAATGTAGGTTTTGTGAGGTGCATGGAAAATGTAAGACATTGTGGCTGAATGCATATTCCTGGGAAAAGATGTAGACAGGATTGTTAATGTTGTAGCCACATTTGTAAATTAAGAAGTACCTCGTATGAAGGGATCTCACAGTCATCATCAAATTCTGGTCTGGAGGCTCTTCAGGCTCCTCCTACCGCTCCTCATGGTCGCCTTGATGTGCCTGGGGACCTTCAGCCTCCAGGCCTCCATGATGATGCCTCTTTTCAGGGAAAAGTTGTGGAGCATGCAGCAAACAACAACAATCCTTGAAAATTTGGACAGGTTTTTTTGATGAATGCTCTAAATCTATCCGGGGACTTAAAGTGTTGTTTCAACATGCCAATGGTATGCTCAATGATTACTCTGACGGATAGCAGCAATTTGTTATACCAGTTCTTAGCTGGGGTCCTGGCCTAACACACTGATGTCATGGGCCACAGTTCCAGAAGATAATCTTGATCTCCCAGCAGCCTCCCTGAAACTTGCTTTCTGAAGCAAGTATCAGTGGGATAGTGGATTACCTTAAAATGAAGATGTCATGGTAACTGTCTATGAAACAAACATTGACTTCCATAATCTAATGCTGATGGTTGCAAATGGGCTGGTCATAGATTGGAATCTGTTCCTATTTATGTGGGTACTAACATTGTGTTAGGGAGCTGTAGGGCCACACTGGTACACTATAATCCTCCAGACTTTTGGGAATCCTGCCACTGTAACATTGCACAGTTCTGCCATGCTGCTATGGAGAAGCAGATGAAATTGCTTGCTGGAGCAAATTAGGCATTTGGTCACTTCCTTTGCACATCTATCTCATGCTGCTGATAATTCCAGTGAAAACCTGAAATAATCCTGAAACATAAATGTTAAGGGTGTTTGTGACTTTGATAGTCACCATCAATGCTGTGCCTGGATCTGAATCTGGTTGGAATATACAGCATAATCCTGTCACCATCTACCTTGCAAATCTCAGCCTCCACAGACATTGCTCCTCTGACAAATTCAGGTACGTGAACTTTTGCCTGTAGATTAGGATACGAGGACTTCAGTAAGTGGGTGCAGAGAGCTTCTGGTGCAGCCTAACCCACCTGACATATCTCCCTCCATTAGTCTTTTTCAAAAAGCACAGAGAGATTCCCACAGGGAAATCCATTGTGGTGCTTTTGGGGAAAAAAGGCAGCAGTGTAACAATTGCCACAAAGGCTTCTGAAAACCCAAGTGATAAAAGAAAAATGACACCAAGGAAAATGGTGCAGACTTGGTCGAAAAATTTTTCACTTAATCTTCTTACTGGACTCTTTAAATTAATTTCCATATAAAGATCAGTCCATAGCAACCCTCATAACCATTTTATGTTAGCAGGTAGAGCACACATATTGAACACACATGAACATCAGGAATTTTAAGCTAAAATTACATCAAAAAGAACATGCATTTATATAGCACCTTTCACGACCTCAGGACATCCCAAAATGCTTTCCAGTCAATGAAGTACTTTTGAAGTGTAGTCACTGTTGTAAGGTAGGAAACGCGGCAGCCAATTTGCACACAGCAAGGTCCCACAAACAGCAATGTGATAATGACCAGATAATCTGTTTTATTGATGTTGCTTGAGGGAAGGATTTTGACCAGGACACCGGGGAGAACGCATCTGCTCTTCTTTGAATAGTGTCATGGGATCTTTTACATCCACCCGAGAGAGCAGACAGGTTTAACATCTCATTCGAAAGATGGCACCTCTGAAAGTATAGCACTCCCTCGGTGTCAACCTAGATTATGTGCTCATCTGAAGCCTTCTGACTCAGAGGTAAGAGAGCTACCACTGAGCCATGGCGGACACTTGCAACTTTATTTAAATATTAAAATGAAGTTCCCATTGGCCCATTAAATCTAACACGAGGAATGTGTTGGATGCACAACATGGGCAGAGATCATCAAAAATCAAGTATTACCAATCGGAAAATCAATTTACTGTCTCCACTACACCTGCTGCCTTGAGTTTTCCCATAGCTTCCGCCACAACTTCTTTCAATGCATTCCTGTTTCTTAAAATAATAAATCGCTCAACAGCAACCACAATACCAAAACAATCAGAAATACAAAACAAAAAAAAACTAGCATTTAACCAAAACTGCTCTTTTCCCCCCCAGAAACATTCAACTTAAAGAGAACATTTTTAGAATATAAAACCTGCACTCAGGCATGCTTTCTGTTTTGTTTGTTGCCATAGAAAAGTATTACAGCAAATAAAAATTGCATTTGAGCTTCTATAACACAAAGGACAGAGATACCGTACCAGTTTGTCATTTGTGCAAGTTTATTCACTCCGAAACACAATACCAATTTTTTAGGATTGCTTTCTACAAGGATAAACGGTAACACAAGCTGCATTCCATCGTGTGCTTCCTTCTACTTGGTATACTGTGAGCTATGTGATTCTTCTGCTGAATAAATGGGTGAATTTTATTGTTACATTATCAAAATATATTTTCTGGTCAAAATTTTCATGAACGCTTATTTTATTGACTTGTTTCAAAAATTGTCTGGGGCATTTTAACTGCATACACAGTTATCAAAACAAACAGTTTGTAAAACCTATTTTGGCCGCAGTAACTCCAAAGGAGAACACATGTCTATTCAGCAGGACAGAGAACCCATACTAGTTTGTCATTCATGTGAGACAATGGTGTCATCGTAGAGCTTACTTGGCAAGAATGTTCTTTGTCTGCTGCTGCTCATGATAACTATCCTGGAATGTAACCAAGAGCTCCCAGTGCACAGCTGTCTAGAAACTTCCTGACTGTGGGAAGGACACAGACGCTACCATTGTTCAGTAAATTTAACTAACACTTTTACATTTCAGATTGGATTTTTGTACTCGCGTTTCAGTATAATTTGGAACGCCTAAATTCAAACCTAAGGAAAGGGGAGGATGGAAAAGATTGGTTTAGATAGAATAGGTGTTATGTATAAAATATTTCTCTGCAGTATATTGGGATTTATTTTCTTCTAAACAAGAAGTAATAACATTACAAACCAGCCGACACCCTTTGGAGAATAACAAGAAACATTGGAATTCTTTAAAAATCAAAATTAAAACTATTTGCATTAATAGTCCATTAACATAGAGGAATTTCATAGAGGGGAAATGGATGCTGAGTTATACCAGAAGAGCTACGAGAGATGACTCAAAGCATGGTGGAACAGATAGGTTTTGAGGAACCTTTTAAAGGTGGAGAGAGAAATAGCAAGGCAAAGAGGTTTAGGAAGGGAGTTCCAAGGATATAGCTGAGATGGCTAAAGGCCCAGCCACTGATGATGGAGTAGAGAGGAGAAAATGCACAAGGGCTGAAGTTTGAGGACTGAAAGGTACATGGGAAATAGGGCTTGAAAAGGTTACAGAGGTAGGGTAGTAAAAAGCCATGGAGGGACCTGTAATTAGAATGAATTTGAAGCATCGGGAGTCAAAGGAGGCAATGGAGATGGTAAGGACAAGATACTGGGCAGACAGGACTCAATACAGGAGAGCATGTAGGTAGGAGAGATTTGGACAAGTTGTTTAAGAGACCTCAGAAGGCTAGGGAGGACATTGGATTAAGTAGAGTCTGGAGCTGACAAAAACCTATGCAAGGGTGTGTAACGGCAGAGTCAATGTTATGGAGGTGGAAGTAAGTAATTTTGGTGATGGATAGGGTGTGGGGTTTGAAGCTTAATTCAGGGTCGAACAGAACACTGAGGTTGCAGAGTCTGATTCAGTTTGAGTGATACATCAATGTGAGTTTTAACAGTAAACTTCCACACATAGCAGAAACCAGCGTGAGTAAAAGGCTGCACTTTAATTTCAGGGCTCTGGTAATGGTTATAACACTCAAGCTTTGTTGTCACAATTTCTGACATCATCAGATTAAATTGCAGTGCTGCAGTTAATTCTGTGTAAGCAGTAACAAGTAAAATATAAATCAGATTATATAGGTTTAAAATTATTTAATGGTATAAAAACAAGACACTGTGTCAGCGTAAGATTTTAAAGATGGGCTGTCATTCTGAAATACTGCGCCAATGGTAAACATTACAGGAAAAACAACTTTGGTTAATTTTGAAAGAAGCTATTTTTGTCCAACACTGCCCTCTTGTGTGAATCTGACATTGCAACAGTCCCACAAAGTTGGATTCAGCTTGCTGCTCAGCCTTTCACACCCTTACAGAAGGGAAATTCATCAGTGATAGAAAAGTGATGTAGTTTTCTTATTACTAAGGAACTGATTACTAATGATTTTGATATGTGTACGTATGTTCACCTGACAATGTATTATTTATGGTGCAACTGTCATAAGCATTTCTGGGTTTTCAGAGCTTTTTCCAGATAGCAGAGCTTCAGGAAATGGAATAATTGAAAAAGTATCTATCCTTAACTGTATATGTTTATACATTATAACATTAAATGGAACATTATTTACCTGTAGAGGTGGCAGTAATGTTTTTTATGTACTCTTGGCAAAATGCAGCTCAAGCTAAATCATACATAGAAACATAGAAGATAGGAGCAGGAGTAGGCCATTCGGCCCCTCGAGCCTGCTCCACCATTCAATGAGATCATGGCTGATCATCCAAACTCAGTACCCTGTCCCTGCTTTCTCCCCATATCCCTTGATCCCTTTAGCCTTAAGAAATATATCTAACTCCTTCTTGAATATATTTAATGAATTGGCCTCAACTGCCTTCTGTGGTAGAGAATTCCACAGGTTCACCACTCTCTGGGTGAAGAAATTCCTCCTCATCTCTGTCCTAAATGGCTTACCCCTTATCTTTAGACTGTGACCCCTGGTTCTGGACTCCCCCGCCATCGGGAACATCCTTCCTGCATCTAGTCTGTCTAGTCCTGTTAGAATTTTATAAGTTTCAATGAGATCCCATCTCATTCTTCTAAACTCCAGCGAGTATAAGCCCAATCAACCCAGTCTCTCCTCATACATCATTCCTGCCATCCCAGGTATCAGTCTGGTGAATCTTCGCTGCACTCTCTCCATGGCAAGAACATCCTTCCTCAGATAAGGCGACCAAAATTGCACACAATACTCAAGGTGTGGTCTCACCAAGGCCCTGTACAACTGCAGCAAGACATCCTTGTTCCTGTACTCGACTCCTCTCGCTACGAAGGCCAACATACCATTTGCCTTCTTAACTGCCTGCTGCACCTGCAAGCTTACTTTCAGCGACTGGTGCACAAGGACACCCAGGTCTCGTTGTACTTCCCCTTCTCCCAATCTATTGCCGTTCAGATAATAATCAGCCTTCCTGTTTTTGCCACCAAAGTGGATAACCTTGCATTTATCCACATTATACTGCATTTGCCATGCATCTGCCCAATCACCCAACCTGTCCAAATCATACTGGAGTTTCTCAGCATCCTCCTCACAGCACACACGCCCACCCAGCTTTGTGTCGTCTGCAAACTTGGAGATATTACATCTAGTTCCCTCGTCTAGATCATTAATATATATTGTGAATAGCTGGGGTCCTAGCACCGATCCCTGCGGTACCCCACTAGTCACTGCCTGCCACTCGGAAAAAGAGCCGTTTATTCCAACTCTTTGCTTCCTCTCTGCCAGCCAGTTCTCTATCCAAGTTAATACCTTGCCCCCAATCCCATGTGCTTTAACTTTACACGCTAATCTCTTATGCGGGACCTTATCAAAAGCCTTCTGAAAGTCCAAATACACCACATCCACTGATTCTCCCTTATCTATTCTACCAGTTACATCCTCAAAAAATTCCAGTAGATTAGTCAAGCACGATTTACCTTTTGTAAATCCATGTTGACTTTGTCTGATCCTGTCACTGTTTTCCAAGTGCTCTGCTATTACATCTTTTATAATGGACTCTAGCATTTTCCCCACTACCGATGTCAGGCTTACCGGTCTATAATTCCCCGTTTTCTCTCTACCACCTTTTTTGAACAGTGGGGTAACATTAGCTACCCTCGAATCCATGGGAACTGTTCCAGAATCTCTAGAATTTTGGAAGATGACCAATGCATCTACTATTTCTAGGGCCACTTCCTTAAGTACCCTAGGATGTAGATTATCAGGCCCTGGGGATTTATCGGCCTTCAATCCCGTCAATTTCCTTAACACCATTTCCCTACAAATACTGATTTCATTCAGTTCCTCCCTCTCATTAGACCCTTTGTTCCCCGACATCTCTGGGAGGTTATTTGTGTCCTCCTTTGTGAAGACAGAACCAAAGTATGTATTTAATTGTTCTGCCATTTCTTTGTTCCCCATTATAAATTCCCCTGATTCTGACTGCAAGGGACCTACACTTGACTTCACCAATCTTTTTCTCTTCACATATCTATAGAAGCATTTACAGTCAGTTTTTATGTTCCATGCAAGCTTACTCTCATACTCTATTTACCCCCTCTTAATTAATCCCTTTGTCCTCCTTTGCTGAATCCTAAACTGCTCCCAATTCTCAGGTTTGCTGCTTTTTCTGGCCAATTTATATGTCCTCTCCTTGGATCTTATGCTAGCCCTAAGTTCCCTTGTTAGCCACGGTTGAGTCACCTTTTTTGTTTTATTTTTATGCCAAACAGGGATGAACAAATTCTGTAGTTCATCCATGCGATCTTTAAATGTTTGCCATTGCCTATCCACCATCAACCCTTTGAGTAACATTCCCCAATCCATCCTACCCAACTCGCGCCTCATACCATTGTAGTTTCCTTTATTTAAATTCAGGACCCTAGTCTCTGAGTCAAATACTTCACTCTCCATCTTAATGAAGAATTCTATCATATTATGATCGCTCCGCCCCAAGAGGCCTCGCACAACAAGATTGCTAATTAATCCTTTCTCATTACATAATACCCAGTCTAAGATGGCCTGATCGCTAGTTGGTTCCTCGACATATTGGTCCAGGAAACCATCCCATATACACTCCAGGAATTCCTCCTCCACAGCATTGTTATTTATTTGGTTAGCCCAATCTATATGTAGATTAAAGTCACCCATGATAACTGCTGTGCCCTTATTGCACATGTCTTTAATTTCCCGTTTAATGCCATCCCCAACCTCGGCATTACTGTTTGGGGGTCTGTATACAACTCCCACTAACGTTTTCTGCCCCTTGGTATTTCTCAGCTCCACCCATACAGATTCCATATCATCAGAGTTAATATCCTTCCTTACTATTGTGTTAATCTCCTCTTTAACCAGCAATGCTACCCCACCTCCTTTTCCTTTTTGCCTGTCTTTCCTGAATATTGAATACCCCTGGATGTTGAGTTCCCAGCCTTGGTCACCCTGGAGCCATGTATCCGTAATCCCAATCATATCATATCCATTTACATCTATTTGCGCAGCTAATTCATCCACCTTATTACGAATGCTCCTCGCATTAAGACACAAAGCCTTCAGGCTTGTTTTTTTTAACACTCTTAGACCTTTTAGAACTATTATTTACTGTGGCCATGTTTGATTTAAACCTTTGACTTCTCTGCCTGCCACTTTTGCTTTTCTCCTTCCTGTCTTTTGCTTTTATCCTTGTTTCCCTTTCCTCTGTCTCCCCACTCAGGTTCCCAACCCCCTGCCATTTTAGTTTAAACCCTCCCCAACAGCACTAGCAAACACTCCCCCTAGGACATCGGTCCCGGTCCTGCCCAGGTGCAAACCGTCCAGTTTGTACTGGTCCCACCTCCCCCAGGAAATTGAATCCCTCCCCCTTGCACCATTCCTCTAGCCATGTATTCATCTGAAATATCCTTCTATTTCTACTCTGACTAGCACGTGGCACAGGTAGCAATCCTGAGATTACTACCTTTGAGGTCCTATTTTTATATTTACCTCCTAACTCCCTATTTTCAGCTTTTAGGACCTCATCCCGGTTTTTACCTATATCGTTGGTACCTATATGCACCACGACAACTGGCTGCTCACCCTCCCCTTCCAAAATGTTCTGCAGCCGCTCCGAGATATCCTTGACCCTTGCACCAGGGAGGCAACATACCATCCTGGAGTCTCGTTTGCAGCCGCAGAAACGCCTATCTATTCCCCTTACAATAGAATCCCCTATTTCTATAGCTCTCCCACTCTTTTTCCTCCTGTCCTGTGCAGCAGAACCACCCATGGTGCCAGGAAGTTGGCTGCTGCTGTCTTCCCCCGATAAGCTATCCCCCCCTACAATATCCAAAGCGGTATATCTGTTTGAGAGGGGGATAGCCACAGGGAACCCCTGCACTACCTGCCTGCGCCTACTACTCTGCCTGATGGTCACCCATTCCCTTCCTGCCTGTGCAGCCTTTACCTGCGGTGTGACCAACTCCCTAAACGTGCTTTCCATGATGTCCTCAGCATCGCGAATGCTCCAGTATGTATCCATTCGCAGCTCCTGCACCACAATGCGATCTGCCAGTAGCTGCAGCTGGATACACTTCCCGCACACATGGTCGTCAGAGACACAGGAAGTGTCCGTGATTTCCCACATAGTGCAGGAGGAGCATACCACGGCACCAAGCTGTCCTGCCATGACTTACCCTTCAATTAATTTAAATTAACTTACATCCAGGCTAACAAGGTTAAATTATGAGGACAGGATAGATTAGGCCTGTATTCCTTTGAATATAGATGATTAAGGGGTGATCTAATTGAAGAGTTTAAGATGATGAAAGGATTTGATAGGTTAATTGTGAGAAACTAAATTCCTCAGGTGGGGGAATCCAGAACAAGGGAAATAACTTTAAAATTAGAGCTAGGCTGTTCAGGAGTGATGTCAGGATGCACTTCTCCATTTTTAAAAATTCGTTTTTATGGGACTTGGGCGTCACTGGCAAAGCCAACATTTATTGCCCATCCCTAATTGCCCTTGAGAAGGTGGTGGTGAGCCACCTTCTAGAACTGCTGCAGTCTGTGTGGTGAAGGTACTCCCACAGTGCTGTTAGGTAGGGAGTTCCAGGATTTTGATCCAGCGACGATGAAGGATCGGCGATATACTTCTAAGTGAGGATGATGTGTGACTTGGAGGGGAACTTGGAGGTGGACTTGGAGGTGGTGGTGTTCCCATGCGTCTGCTGCCCTTGTCCATCTAGGTGGAAGATGTCATGGGTTTGGGAGGTGCTGCCAAAGAAGCCTTGGTGAGTTGCTGCAGCACATCTTGTAGATGGTACACACTGCAGCCACGGTACGCCGGCGGTGAAGGGAGTGAATGTTTAAGGTGGTAGAGGGGGTGCCAATCAAGCAGGCTGCTTTGTCCTGGATGGTGTCGAGCTTCCTGAGTGTTGTTGGAGCTGCACTCATCCAGGCAAGTGGAGAGTATTCTCCACTTGTTGTAGGTTGTGAAAATTTTGAACTCTCTCCCCCAAAAAGCTGTTGAGGCTAGGTCAATTGAAAATTTCAAAACTGAGATTGATAGATTTTTGTTAGGCAAGGACATTAAGAGATATGGAACCAGGGTGGGTAGGTGGAGTTGGGACACAGATCAGCCGTGATCTAATTGAATGGCAGAACAGGCTGAAGGGACTGAATGGCCTACTCCTGTACCTATGTTCCTATACTGTCAGACCATCATCACATGCATAGTTTGTATAGACAACAAAATTAAAAGATGGATTCTTAGGAATATGATATGCTGAGAATAAAAAGGATCTATCTGTAATGATCAGTAACATGTCATTCTAGAATGGTACACTAGGTGGAGTTGTATGTTTAGTAAGGGGCTACCCACAAGGCAGTAGTCAAGATGGATGCCTGTACACTAGTCCACATGGCTGAATAAATGACTAGCTCAAGCTAGCTGTTCATAATGAAAACGTCTATTTATTTATGAACATAACATGGTACCAGGATTGGTAATATCTGCTGAATATTGTGAAATGTGACATGGAGAATTTGAAGCCACCGGAGGGTTTGAAACTCACGGGGAATGTTGACTGCAATTGGTGGACTTTCAAACAACAATTCGAATTCTACATTGCTGCCATCGGGTTCGGTACAAAGCCAGATGCAAGGAAAATAGCGTTGCTGCTCATGGTTGCAGGCCCGCAGGCGATAGAGGTATTTAATACATTTGTATTTGATCAAGAGGAGGACAGAGAAAAAATGGACGATGTGCTAAAGAAGTTTGATACACATTGTTCTCCCAAAAAGAATGAGACCTATGAGAGGTACGTGTTCCGTTCATGGACACAGCAGCAAAATGAGACTTTTGATAGCTTTGTGACCGATCTGAAACTGAAAGCACAGACATGTAATTTCTCTGAACTGAAATCATCCATGATTCGTGACCAGATTGTGTTTGGTATTCATGATAAGAAAGTCAGGGAATGTTTGTTGAGAGAAACCAAACTAACATTGGAGGATGCTGTGAAAATATGCCATGCCAGTGAGCTAGCTCAACAGCACGCAAAGACTTTCAGTGAAATTAATAATAATGCGACTATAGTAAGTGATAGTGCTGCTGTCGGTGCTGTGTCCTACAAGGGGAAGAAACGTGGGCAGAACAGAAATGCAAAGCAATCGGAGGATGGAATTTTTAATTGTAAACGCTGTGGTTACCAGCACCAGTCAAGACAATGCCCTGCGTTTGGGAAAATGTGCACAAAATGTAATGGAAAGAATCACTTTGCCAAACAATGCTTTTCAAAAGTAAAAACAAAGAAAGGGCAACAAGTCAATGTGATTGAGGACACTGATTTAAGTGAGACATTTTTTGTAGGAATGGTGTCATGTGACAATATCGAAAAGGATACAGAAAATGTGCAGCCCTCAGGAATGGACAATGCTGAACATAAAGTTAATGCAGTAAAAGAGGACAAATGGATGATGCCACTGCAGGTAAATGGAGCATTAGTTACATTGAAACTAGACACTGGGGCAAAAGCAAACTTAATCAGTATGAGTGACATTAAAAATATGAAAGAAAAGCCCAAAATACAGAAAAAGTCAGTACTACTGAAGAACTATAATGGACAGAAAATAGATAGCTTAGGTGTATGCAGACTTAAAGTGACAGTCAACGACAAAGTGCATCATCTCATGTTTTCTGTTGTGGCTGAAAGACTTGATTCACTACTAGGTGACAAAGCTTGTGAGGACTTAGAACTGGTCAAGAGAGTCTACCGTATAAACTGTGCCATAAGCAGACCAGATGACTCGATGGATTCTGTAGTGAGTAATTTCCAGGATGTGTTCAAAGGATTTGGAGTTCTACCATTCACTTACAAGATCCAGCTAAAGGAGGATGCTCAGCCAGTGGTACATGCTCCATGGAGAGTTCCAGCACCCCTGCATGACCGGCTCAAGAAAGAACTGGACAGAATGACCACACTAGGAGTCATCAGGAAAGTCGAAGAGCCAACAGACTGGGTTAACTCCATGGTATGTGTAAAGAAAAAGAACAATGATCTAAGAGTATGCATGGATCCAAAGGACTTAAATGCAAACATAAAACGTGAACACTACCAGATTCCCAAGCGAGAAGAAATCACCAGTGAAATGTCAGGTGCCAGATACTTCACAAAGCTCGATGCCTCACAAGGATTTTGGCAACTAAAACTGGATGAAGAGAGCACCAAATACTGTACCTTCAACACACCATTTGGCAGGTATTGTTTCCTCAGAATGCCTTTCGGGATAATATCTGCATCTGAAATCTTTCATAGAGCGATGGAACACATAATTGAAGATCTGGAAGGAGTTCGGGTCTATGTTGATGACATCATCATCTGGGGCTCCACACTGAAAGAACACAATGAGAGACTGACTAAAGTGCTACAGAGCATACGCCGGAATGGACTGAAGCTCAACAAAGCCAAGTGTCAGTCTGGCGTCCAAGAAGTCACTTTCCTAGGAGATAATCTATCTGGTAAAGGAATACAGCCAGATATGGAAAAAGTAAATGCCATACTCAAAATACCCCGACCCACTGACAAAAAAGGAGTGCTACGTATCATGGGGATGATAAACTTCATTGGAAAGTTCATTCCTAACTTGTCAGCCAAGACAGCCTGTCTGCGAGACCTGCTACATAAAACAAATGAGTTCGCATGGACAGAAAGACATGAACAAGAGTGGATGAACCTCAAAACAGTGCTGATAACCACACCTGTACTCACTTTCTTTGACCCAACAAAGAGAATCAAAGTGTCAACGGATGCATCAAAAGATGGCCTAGGTGTGGTCTTGCTACAAGCAGAGGGTGAAGATTGGAAGCCTGTTGCCTATGCCTCCAGGTCTATGACTGACTCTGCGTGTCGATACGCCCAGATTGAAAAGGAATGTCTAGGCTTGGTAGTTGGACTAGAAAAGTTCCATGGCTACATATATGGACTTCCCACCTTCACAGTTGAGACAGACCACTGCCCACTGGTTGCCATCATAAAGAAAAATCTGAATGAGATGTCTCCAAGGATTCAACGACTCATGATGAAGCTGCAAAGATATGACTTTGAACTGATCTACACACCAGGCAAACACATAGGCCCCGATTTTCGGCTTGTGTAGGGAATGGTCAGATTTCCCTGAATGTGGGGTTTCTGACACACATAAAAAAGTGTCAGCCAGCCCCACGCAATTTTCCCTCAATTGGCCAATTAATTCCCAGCATGTGGGAAGCCTTGCTAATTGTCTAAATCGAGTCAGAAATCCCCACAGTATGAGGTCATCATTCGTGGTGCTTTCAAGGTCCATGGCAAGCACTGCATCCTCTGAAGGCTTCCAAATGAACCATACAGGATGGCAGAGGAGCCGACAGCAGCTGTGGCCAGTGCCAGACCCCGAGCTGCCTTCAAATTCGACGAGGCTTCACTGCAGGCATTATTGGATGGGGTTAGGGCCCACAGGGAGGTCCTCTTCCCTAGGTCAGGGAGGAAGAGGCCTCCCACTGAGACCAATGCTGCATGGATGCAGGTGTCAGCAGATGCCAACTCACTGGGAACCACCAGAGGAACCTTGGCATAACATCTGTAACTCCTTCCTTTACTCCCCCACAGTACCATCCAGAGCCCCCGTCCTCACTGTGGAGGAGGAAGAGGCTGTGCAGCCAGACTCCTCAGAGGAAGCTCCAACCTCTGAGGGCGCAGCGTCAGCAGAAGTAAGTGCACCCAGCACCAGCGCAGACACTCACACCTCGGGGAGTCCTTCGGGACATAGACTAGTGTTGTCACCTGGTGTTTCACAGCTCACAAGTGAGCCTCAGCAGATTCTGGAGACAGGGACAGCAGTGGAGAGTCTTCGTCGGAGGGCGCAGGGCTCTGCCAGCTCAGCTCAGCTGTGCTGCATCTCGACCCTCTGCCTCTGGGTCCATCCGCAAGAGAAGAGGTGATGGATCTCCATGCACAGATGCAGGAGTCTCTGGCGGGTTTTGTCTCCAGGGTCGCTGCGAGTGTGGAGCGAATGGAGGAGTCCATAGCGACCATGAGCAGAGCCTTTGTGGAGTCATTGGTGCATGAACGCAGCACCATGGAAAGGTTGGCAACCTCCATGGAGGAGATAACTCGCCAGCATACGGAAAACATGGTGAGTGCTCATAAGAGAATGACATCTCTTGAGGAGCGTTGGCCATTTGTTGAACAGAGAAACCAGATCTTCATGGAAGTCCTTCTGAGTAGGACTGCCAGTGCAGAAACAGGTCCCCATGGCCCCCTAAAGTACAGCAAGGTGCTCTCAAGCCACTTCCAAGCGCTGGCCCCTTCTGGCTTGTGCAGCTTCAGGTGAGTGAGCAGCAGCCTGGTGCTCCTGGTAATCATCCTGCTGTTCCTGGTTCTGCTGCCGCCACCTCTGCTGTTGGAGATCCTTTAATGCCAGGAAGGGAAGGTGCCAAAGGCCTCCCATGCTTCTAGCAGATGCCTCGGTTGAGGAGGTCCTGAGTTAGGGTGGTGAGAGGGGCTTCCCAGGAGCTCACACTGAAGAAGTGTGTGAGGCTCCAACTTTCTGCAGCTGCTCCTAAGGCTTCAAATAGTTCCCCCAAGCCTTGATCAACAAGGTCCTGCAGCCTGCAAATGCTGCCTCTTTAAATATCTTCAGCCCTCAGCGACCTGCTGCTGCAAGCAAGCAAGCCAGCTGTTTTCACGCCAGCTCTCATCGGCAGGGTTCCCCGCAGGCGGGTTTCAGGTGGGGAAAGCCCCAAAGTCGCAACGGCACGGGAAAATCGTCCTTAACGAGGTGATCATTGGTGATTAGTGCTCCGACGAGCAGTCCCGCCAGCGGCGGGCGGGACTGAAGCAGGGCGCATGGAAACGGCGGTCCGAAAGTCGGACGGGGCGGGGAATCAGGCGGGGGGGTCCCGACCCGCTTTTTCCATGATTTTCGGACCACGGCCGCATGAAAAGCCGCCCGACAGCTGCCCGAAAATCGGGGCCATAGTGTTAGCAGATGCACTATCCCAAGCACCCACAATGAGTCATGTGAGCTCTACTGAGGAAGACGTGGATGTTCATGTGAGTATGGTCACTGCTGCACTGCCCATGTCAGACACAAAATCAAAGCAAATAGCAGAAGAAACAGTAAAAGATACAGTGTTACAAACAGTAATAGAGAACATTCATCATGGTTGTGTTGAAACGGATTCTTTTGGTCCTCAATCTGGTTCAGTACAAACACTGAGTCGAATACTGGTTGAGTTCAACAGTTTTTATTCCGTCATCCCGGGAGACTTACTCTGATACAGCACAGTCCTGACTCCAGAAGAGTCCGACAGGTTAAACCAGAGCAAGCAATCTTTCATACAGTGTGCCACATTATTATACTTGCATTTGAGAAGACATTAACACATTGTACAGTCTGCACCAATCCCGAGCTGTACACGTATACATTTAATTTGATTTCCTGGCCTGGCAGTATGAAACAAAGAAGTCACATTTCACTGAATGGTTTATAGTTAAGTAAATATCCTGGTAATGGTTTCATGATCACCTAATCATTATGGTAATGCGTTTGCAATCATGGTAATATGTTTTCTGATCGCCTATTGTCTGTATAACCTCTGCACTCCGCCCTACACTGTTTCCACCAGCAAGGTGTGACATCGTGGGTGCCAGCCATATTAGCAGCCACAGATCAGTTTAGCTTCTTTTATTTTACTTCCTGCTGCCTTCACAGTTTCTTGAGTTAACATGATCATTTCTTACAATATGCAAGTGACTCAGCGATGTCGACATTTCACCACCATTTTACGCTGACAGGATCCTCCATTTTAGATTGACAGGGTCCTTGGCTATGCGAAGCGAGTTGTTACCATATTTTGCATTCTATATCCACATTCCCCCCTTTTATCATTCCATGATAACCATCTAAGGTACCCAGTGATTCTGGGCTTCATCCTACTGGTCCATCTCTATCTTATTGAGTCTATTATACTCCTCCTCCATTAGTTCCTTCTCAAATTTAATTTCTTCTTCTGATGGTTTCCTTTGTACCAATTGACTTGGAATTACAGTTGCTCCTAATCTATTGCAGCAACACTTAATCAGCGTGAAAACTAGAAAAATGCACATAATTACGGCAAGTACCACCACTAGCCCATGTAGCAGAGTTTGTCCCATTGATCCTAGCCATCCTCCAATGATCCAATCAAACCAGTCATCCCCTGGCTTAGGTTTCTTATACTGACTTACTGCATCCCGGATATGTTTGACAATGTTGGTTATGTTTTCCGAGCTATCAGGGATATAAGTACAGCACTCACTTCCTATCAAGGCACAGGTTCCTCCTTGTGCTGCAAGGAGGTAATCTAAGGCCATTCGATTCTGGAGGGTTACTGTTCTAATGGCTATCATTTCGGCACTCATGTCTGCTATAGCTTCCTCAGTGTCATTGGCAACTATCTCTAGTAGCCTTGCCAGATTCCTTGTTTCATCCATCAAGCTCATTATTCCATAGGGAGGGTTTATTACGCCGAAAAATCGATTAAAAGCTCCGAGCTCTCTTTTGGTCACGTGTTTCTTAAATTCGTGGTGTTCCCCAATCTTATTCAAGTGGTGAATAAAAGGTACTGCATAACCTAAGTAACACGAACCCGTCCAATCCCGGGGTAACCATGGATAGGCTTGGTGACCACATATAAAATAGGTCCCATTATATGCGATTAAATTGTCGTCTAATGCCTCACGAATCCTCCATCCCCATCTGATTTCCATTCCTTCCCATGGTCCCCCACTTGTCCTATTGGGGGTTCCGGTATGATCTAATTGGAAGAAACCTTGGCCACAGCCTCTGGTGCGAATACATTTTGTTACATTAACATTTTGGAAACATTTACTGCGTCCTACTTCTATACCTCCCGGCACACTCTTCGTTAAACATATTGGCCCCTTCGGCCTACCAACTCCTGAAGTATTAGTAAGGACTAAGGCTGGAGGCTGGCTGTTCCGATTATAATTAGGCTGGTACCACCCTTGGAAAGTGGTTAGGTCGTAACCTGCCGACTTCCATTTGTCCCCGTCGCCCTCCTGGTTGTATGAATCTTTATAAACGCCGCTGGCGTTCTGGCGCATGACCCACTCCGCCATCTCTGTGGCATTGAATGGGATGGGTCTCAAGGGAATCCCTCTTTTACTATGGATAGGAATGTGACTGCAAACCCAACAGCTTGTTAAGTTATAGCTTTTGTCGCATTCATATGACATGTGCAGAAAGGTGTTGGTAAGTAATTCACGTTTCTTCCGTGATTTGTCCGTATCGCCTTGAGTCAGGCACAATAGTCCAAAATGTCCAATAACAACGAGCAGCAACTTCATGGTTTCAGTCTTCAGTGGGCGCTCCGCCTGTGGTGGTGTTTTCTTCTTTGTAGCACTCGGCTCCGACCCGCCTGGGATGCTGTTTTCTCCCGGCTCCGAAACTTGATGCTAAGCAGATGGTCCCCTAGCGGTTGTTAATCTGTGAAATAAAAGGCTTACACACAATCAAAATTAAAACTTAAAATATTAAAACTTAAAATTAAAAATTAAAATCGTATAATAAGTATAATAAGAGTAGGATTTCAGCAGGCCAGAACAATCCAAACACAACACCAGACCTCATAAAAGCTGCAGTCACCTCTATCAAGGCCGAGCACGAGTTCTGTAGTCTCCTATCAATGGCTGATCAATCAAAATAAAATTAATGATTGTTCGTAAAATCTACTATATACTGTACTGATTTACTACTGATTATCTCCCCCCCTTTTGATTGGTTTCTCCAATCAATTTACAGTGGTGGAAATGCACCCATGCGCTTCTTCCCTCGACCTTAGCTGCCGTCGGGGTTGTTAGTAAGACCTGATATGGACCTTCCCACCTTGGATCTAGACTTTTACGAGTCCAGTTCTTAACCATCACATACGAACCTGGTTCAATTTTTAGAGAACCAGATAAGTCAGGAAGTTCACCATATGCAGCACGGACTTGTGAATGCAGCCCACGTGAAACCTTAGTAAGAGCCAAGACATAGGTCGTCATTTCTTCAGTCATATGGTGAAAATGCACCGTTGTAGGAGCATTTTGGTTCCAGGGAGTCTTGAGTGGTCTACCATAGATAATCTCAGCAGGTGTAAGTCGTGCTTTACCTGCTGGTGTGGTGCGGATCTGAAAGAGAGCCACAGGAAGCAATTTCAACCAAGTGGAGCCGGTTTCGGCTACCAGTTTAGCAAGTTTGCTCTTCAGAGTCTGATTGGTTCTTTCGACAAGTCCTGCAGCCTGTGGTCGATAAGCACAATGCAATTGCTGATGAATGTTCAACTGGGTACAAAGTTCCTTGTTCACTTCGGCAGTGAAGTGAGGACCGTTGTCAGAACTTAACCGAGTTGGAATACCATACCGAGGTATGATCTCTCTCAGCAATACCTTAACAACAGTAGAGGCTTTATTGTCTGTGGTTGGATATGCCTCGATCCATTTACTAAATACATCTACAATGACAAGTACGTATTTGTAACACTGACATCTTTCCAACTCAATGTAGTCCATTTGCAGGGTCTCAAAGGGACCCTCAGGTAAAGGGGTTTTTCCCCATTCGCAAGGCACTCCCTTTCCAGGGTTGTGTTGTTGACAAATCAGGCATCAATCGCTAATGTTCTGTGCTATTGCTTGAAGCCTTGGATGCCACCAAGTACTTAGAAGCAAATCACCCACTGCCCTGGCACCACAATGAGTTGCAAAGTGTACACATTCAATAACCCATAAAGCTAGCTCATCAGACATGCAAGTCTGTTCCGCGGGAGTAGTCCAGAGTTTTGATAAAGGGTTATATACACATCCCAATTCTCTCCACAAATGCTTATCACTATCAGGAGCGTCCTCCTGCAACTTAATCACCTCTTGGATGGTTGGCATTAGTTTTTCCGAGGTAGACTGATTCTTTTTGGAATTTTTAGTCTGCCTCATCATTCGGGGCACAATCATTTGGTGACTCCTAGAAGCATTTTTGGCCGCCTCATCAGCGCGGCGGTTTCCTATATCTACCGGGTTTTGGCCAGTGGTATGGGCAGAGCATTTAATCACAGCTATCTGTTTGGGGAGTAAAAGGGCTTGCAAGAGATCTGAGACTAACTGACGGTGAGAGATCGGGCTGCCTGAAGAGGTCAGAAAACCTCTATTTTTCCACAATTGTCCAAAGTCGTGAACTACTCCAAAGGCATATCTAGAGTCTGTATGTACATTGATTTTTAATCCTTCTCCCAAAGTACAAGCTCGTATGAGTGCAAACAGTTCGGCTTGCTGGGCAGAAAAAGGGGATTCAAAGGCTGCTGATTCTAAGGTGACACCTTCCTGATTTACAATTGCATAACCAGAAATTCGTTTTCCCATTTCATCAACTGAAGAACTGCCGTCCGTATACATGGTAATATCAGGATCTGCAATAAGAGTGTCAGACGGATCAGGTCGGACTGAGGTATCATCCTTAATGAGGTTTAAGCAATCATGGCTTGGTTCATCACTCTCGGAGGGCGGATATGCAAGGAAACTGGCAGGGTTGATAGTGCTACAGTGTTTAAATGCTAGCCGAGGATTGTTCAGTAAGTATATTTCATACTTATTTTGCCTGGCGGTAGTCAGGTGTTGGGTCTGCAATTGCCCCAATAACGCAGTGACTGAGTGAGAGCTATACACGGTAATGTCCTGCTGAAGTGTCATATTAGCAGCTGACTGTAGACTGTTGTAGATGGCTGTAAGGATCTGGGTGCAATAGGGATGTCCTAAGGCTACCGGATCCAGTTTTGATGAATAATAAGCTACCGGTCGATGCTTATCTCCATGCTTCTGAGTCAGAACTGCTGTTGAGCAATCGTTCATTACTGTGCAATATAACTGGAATGGCCTATCATACAGGGGTCGTCCCAGGGCTGGTGCTTGGACCAGATCCTGTTTTAATTCCTCAAATGCCTGCTGTGCCTCTAGTTCCAGCTCAAACTCTCCCTCTTTAGCCGTGTAGGGAGTCAGATGTTTGGTTAATACTGCAATATTAGGTATCCACTGTCGACAATAATTAACCATTCCCAGCCACTGCCTGACTTGTTTGGCCGTTTTAGGGGTTGGCGTCTCGCATATTGGCTGTATTCTGCTAGTTTCCAAACTGCGGTTTTCTGCTGATAACATAACTCCAAGAAATTTAACTGTCTTCTGAGCCACCAATACTTTTGTTGGAGATACCACATATCCTAATTCTGAGAGATAGTTCAACAACTGAATAGTGTCCTCTCTGTTACTTAGCTCATCAGGGCTAGCAATGAGAAGGTCATCCACATACTGGATCAGATTGGAGCCACAATTTAATGTCAGTGTCTGTAATTGCTGTTGAAGGCACCGCGAAAACAGGGTAGGTGAATTCACAAAGCCCTGGGGTAATCGAGTCCACGTATACTGCTGACCGTTGTAAGTGAAGGCAAAAAGGTATTGGCTAGTAGTGGCCAATGGCAGGGAGAAAAAGGCGTGCTGGAGATCGACTACCGCAAAAACTGTAGCATCAGCAGGTATCGAGGCCAAGATGTGTGCTTGATTAGGTACTAGCGCATGAAGTGGCTGAACAATCGCATTTATTGCTCGTAAATCCTGCACTAGGCGGAACTGATCAGGCTTACCAGGCTTCGGAACAGCCAGGATGGGTGTATTACAACTGGATTGGCAAGTTACCAAAATCCCCTGCTCCAACAATCCCTTAATGAGTCTGTCTATACTCGGAAGAGCTTGGTGTTTCAAAGGGTATTGTCGTACCATCGGCAAGGTCACATTTTCCTTCACTGGGATCTCAATGGGTTTTATGCCGGTTAGACCTACATGCGTTGGGTCTTCTGCCCATACCTGTGGATTCACATACTCCAGTATGTCTTTCCCTACATGACGTGCACCACAGTCAGGCTAGGCTCAGGGTTTTGGTAAAATTGGACCATCAGACCTCTGGGTAACTGTTGCGGTTGGTGACATTCAGGGTTTGCCTGATCGATCGCTCGTTTTACCATGGGCCCCAAATCTTTGGCATGGAAAGGCTGGTTAACTTCCCGCGTGATATGAGGGGCCACTGTCGAAGGCTGCTTCCACAAGTGTAAGGGAACCTGCACAAACTCTGCTTTTCCCTCAGGTCCAGTTACTACAGCCTTGAGGTAGATTGTCCATTCGGTACCTTAGGATCTTTAAAATACTCCTCAAGGGTCCCAGCCTTTCCACCGATCATATGCCAGTGTCACATGATAGGAGGATGCATTGAGGTCGAGCAACCACCATTGAGGTGTAGTCGAAGCATAACATTGCCTTTTATTTGCCCAATGTCCTATTGCTATTCCTTCATCACCACAATCAAGTTTGAGTTGGAATGCACATAGTAAGTCTCTGGCCATTAAATTGCAGTCCAAGCCGGTAGTTATTACAAATTGGTGGGTTGCAGATTGATTTTTGTAGGTCACCTGAACTGGTTCTGACATAGCATACTTGGTCATTTGACCTTGGAAGCCTGATAATTCCTGGGTCTTGTTGGATCGGGGAAGTTTAAGGTCCGATTGGACAGAGGACATGGCGGCTCCAGTGTCTACTAAAAAGGGATACCATTGATCCTGGATTTGCAACATTAATAAGGGTTCTCGGTCCGAATGTAAAGTGCTGACCACTAGATTAGCTAGTCAATTCTGTGGGAATGGATTGTTCTGGGAGAAATTGGTATATCCTCCCCTGCCTCCTCTAGGTCCTCCTTTGTTTCCTCTCCATCTTCCCCTGCCTCTTCTAGGTGGGTCTCCAGAGGCTAAGGATTGGCAGTCTCTGACCCAGTGGCCATCCTCTCCACAGTTATAACACTGCCCTTGTCTTGGACCTTGGTATCCCCGTCCTTGTCCTCTACCCCTTCCTCTACCTCCGTAATTCTGTTGTGGAGGGGCGTAGGGTTGGCCGTATGCAGTAGCATCGGGGCCGTTTGGATGAGTGTAATATCCATAATTCTGAGAGTCTACCCATCCAGGGGTACAGTATTGAGGTTCCATCTGATACCCTGTCCTGTCTATCGTGTGTGGTTGAATTGGGACTTCCTTCACGACATATTCTGTTTTTATTGTCTTCTGGGGTTGGTTCTCCAAACCTTTACTCTCTTTCCAATAATATTTTATGGCTCTAGTAATTTGAGCTGGGCTATTTTCTGCCCAGTTCATATTATTGGTTTTAATTGCGGTTGCTACCGCAGCCGGAAGGCAGTTCATCAGAATGGCGCAGAATTGGGGTGAATTGGCTCCTCCTTGATAATTGGTGTCCCCCGACTGTCCCTGATAAACCTCACAGAATCTCTCCAAAAATTCCTCAGGTCCCTCATCTTTCTTTGGCTTAGTATCTAGGACATTGGATATGTTAATAGGCTTCTGAAGTGTTTGACTAGCAGCCGTAAGCATGGCTGTTATTCTATCATTGTCATTCCCCATGGCCACATTTAGGGCTGCCAGATTAGCATGTCGCAAGTGAGTTAAGAATCGAGTATGTTCCGAGGGGGTCAGTACTTGTTGGATTAAAGCCCATAAATCTCGGGATTCAGCGTTGTACACTTGAATGGTGGTTCGTAAAAAGTCCACAAACTTTTGAGGCGCTTTGTGGCGATCCGGCGCATTAGTTAGGATAGACATTAATACATTAGGCTTCCATGGGAAGAATACATCTATGGTGGGGTTAGCTGCGGCAGTAGCCTGATCTGGGTTTGGCATCTTTCTCACTGGAAGGTTCCTGGGTGGGTTACCGGAATGATTTTTTGATTCTGACTCATGATCCTCAGGAGGTGATAAATCATCCTCCGAATCAGTAAAGTCACTACATGACTCAGTGTCGCTTTCCTGAGTGGATTTATGTTGAACTAACTGTCTGACTCTTTTCTTATTTTCCCGTTTCTCTTCTTCCTTCTTTTTCTTTTTCTTATCACTCCGGGTAGGAGTATAATTTGGCACAGGGTTTGTCTGTCCTGCCGTTTGTAACCGGGTCCGACTACTTATGGGATCAGTAACGCCTGTGGCACTATCGGGTAAGGTGGTTGGGGGTATTCCTGGAGTGAATGGGGGACTGGTTGCGGAGAGGGTTGCTGGAGGGGTAGTATTAGGCATCGCTAGTGAGGCCGACGTTGGAAGGGAGGGGTAAATATTGATGTACTGGGGTGGCTGAGGAGGTGGCGCATTAGGAGTTCTGTGCATCCAATTGTCTAAGTCCTCATCTGTTCCGCCTCCCTCTTTCAACCTAAGGCCAACCATTGAACTACGTAGTTCAATTTTATCCTTTTTATCTGGCGCCTTTTCAGATTTTGACCTTTTCTCATGTGCACATTCTTTCTTAAGTATTTCAATGGGTTTAGGATTTCCTCCTTCGGTTAACTTTATTCCTAATTTAACAGCATTTTCTTGCCAGCTGGCTAATAGGGAACTGTCTTTAATTTCTTGGCAGTACTGTCGCCAGAGTCCAATTATTTTTTTAGTCTTGCTTCCCATGTTCTTTTTCCAAATAATTCCTTGAGCTTGTTTAACCGTTTCTAAACTTTTGGGACCTCCTAGTGGCCATTGTTCGCTGCCTAATTTTTTATTTAAACCCCCTGAGAGTAGTCTCAATTGTTGGGCTTTATCCGGATATTTGTCACACAATGTTTGTAAGGCACTTCCCTCGTCACTTGTTGTGTCTAGGTAATTACCCATGGTTCTCTTACACTAAGGGCTCCCTTTCAGGATTCGAGTTACGTTTTTTAAAAGTGTCTCGTATATTTCACGGATACCGGCACACAAAACTAAACACCACAATACAATAACTACAGTACTTAGACCAAACAAAAACACAGTGAGTCGTCTATATTCATCAAATAGTAATTTTAGCCTCTGTCACCGTCTGGTACAGGTATTCTTAGCCTAATTATTCAAATCGTAAATTTAGCCTCTGTCACCGCCTGGTACAGGTATTCTTAAACTCTAATTATTCAACTTATACGACCCTTATCTTGCACTCCCCGAGTACAAGTTGCTCGAGCTCTAGAGTCCCCGACTCTCTCTTTTTACTTTCTTTCAAGTATTCTTTTTCTCTTTCTCTAAAATCACTACTTATCTACTTTTTAGTCCAATCGAAGCCTGAGCGGACCAAGTGAAATATGAGGCCGGCGCGTTACCCGACTTGGATACTTATTTCCTAAGTTTACACAGTATTCGCCAGATTGACCCAGATCTCGTCGGGACACCACGCAAGAATTAGCGAGTGGCAAAACTTTTATCGGACTTACGGATCAGAGGAAAACTGAGGTGGTAAATTTAAACATACTCACTCCGGGGGCCCATTTCCTCCTCTCACGTCCAAAACTAGTTCGGCTCTTAATTTCGCGAATTCTCGGTGATCGTCCATTGAGATCCCACTTCTGACACCAAATGTTGAAACGGGTTCTTTTGGTCCTCAATCTGGTTCAGTACAAACACTGAGTCGAATACTGGTTGAGTTCAACAGTTTTTATTCCGTCATCCCGGGAGACTTACTCTGATACAGCACAGTCCTGACTCCAGAAGAGTCCGACAGGTTAAACCAGAGCAAGCAATCTTTCATACAGTGTGCCACATTATTATACTTGCATTTGAGAAGACATTAACACATTGTACAGTCTGCACCAATCCCGAGCTGTACACGTATACATTTAATTTGATTTCCTGGCCTGGCAGTATGAAACAAAGAAGTCACATTTCACTGAATGGTTTATAGTTAAGTAAATATCCTGGTAATGGTTTCATGATCACCTAATCATTATGGTAATGCGTTTGCAATCATGGTAATATGTTTTCTGATCGCCTATTGTCTGTATAACCTCTGCACTCCGCCCTACACTATTTCCACCAGCAAGGTGTGACATCGTGGGTGCCAGCCATATTAGCAGCCACAGATCAGTTTAGCTTCTTTTATTTTACTTCCTGCTGCCTTCACAGTTTCTTGAGTTAACATGATCATTTCTTACAATATGCAAGTGACTCAGCGATGTCGACATTTCACCACCATTTTACGCTGACAAGATCCTCCATTTTAGATTGACAGGGTCCTTGGCTATGCGAAGCGAGTTGTTACCATATTTTGCATTCTATATCCTCAGTTGGCCAAAAGGTTCCTGTCCAAAGTACTATCACATCAGGTCAGAGTTAAGTGTCGCAAGTGGACTATTACTAAAACAGAACAGAATAGTCATTCCACAGGCTCTATGTCAAGACATGCTCAAAAGGATTCATGAGGGACACCTCGGAATTGAAAAATGCAAAAGGAGAGCAAGAGACACTGTTTATTGGCCTGGCATAAATAAGGACATTGAGAACATGATAGGCATATGTGAGACATGTCAGAAACACCAAAACAAACAAGCAAAGGGACCATTGATAGTAGCTGACTTACCAACAGCACCATGGCAAAAGGTTGGTATGGACCTCTTTCATTTGAATGGTAAAGACTAATAGTGATTGACTACTATTCTAACTATCCTGAGATGGTGCTGCTCTCAAGCACATCAGCAAGCAGTGTCATAATGCATGTTAAATCCATCTTCGCCAGACATGGAATTCCCAGGATTGCCGTTAGCGACAATGGTCCGTGCTTCAACTGTAAGGAGTGGCAACAGTTTGCAGCACATTATGACTTTCAACACATTACATCCAGTCCTCTGTATGCTCAGTCGAATGGTAAGGCAGAGAAAGGTGTTCAAGTTCTCAAACAGCTACTGAAGAAAGCAACAGAAAGCAAGTCTGATCCTTATCTCGCCCTGCTGAGCTACCGAGCCTCCTCTTTAGACTGTGGTTCTTCACCTGCTGAACTCCTAATGGGTCGCAAGTTGCGCACCACGCTACCCTGCTGTGCAAAAGAAAAGCAGAGTAAGGAACTGAGACAGAGACTTCAACTGTTAAAGCTGAAACAGAAATCACACTATGACAAGTCAGCCAAAACTCTGAAACCATTGACAAGGGATGATGTTGTCAGGATTGAGGATCCAGATGCATGGAACAGGAAAGCTACAGTTCTTGAGGAAGTAGGACCAAGGTCATACACTGTTAGAACTGAGGAAGGACAGATTCTCAGGAGGAACCGCCGTTCCCTCCTGAAAACACAAGAAATGATCCAAGAGCAAATCGATGACAATGCCGCAACTGAATCTTGTCACTCACCACCAGAACAATCTAACACAAACACACATACTGGCTCTCATGAAAACACATCAGACTTACCTGTGCTGAGAATATCCACACGTGAAGTAAAAAAGCCTGATAGACTTAATCTTTGAGTACAAAGAAAACTATAATAAAAGAATGAAAAGCTTAGAGTTCATAAAGTAAAACTTTGAAAATGTGCTGACTGTTGTGAAGATGTTTATGTCGTTATGATTGATTGATATTGATTGATATTGATTTTGTTTAACCTCAAAGGGGGATGTAATGATCAGTAACATGTAATTCTAGAATGGTACACTAGGTGGCGCTGTATGTTTAGTAAGGGGCTACCCACAAGGCAGTAGTCAAGATGGATGCCTGTACACTAACCCATATGGCTGAATAAATGACTAGCTCAAGCTAGCTGTTCATAATGAAAACGTCTATTTATTTATGAACATAACACTATCAACAATTGTTATTGAGAAAAAGTGCATTGATCAAAATCGGATCAGCTTAGCAAATCAGGATGTAAAGAAGCTCAAAGTTGGACAACTAACTGCAAACTAGTACATTCATATAGTGCCTTTCACATAACAAAACATCCTAAGGTGCTTTACAAGACATTGCAGAGGAAATATGGTAGAAAGATAAGGCGAGCTAACCGAAAGTGAAGTCAGTTAGGATTTGAAAATATTTTTGAAGCGGGAGGAGAGGGGTAGCATTTAATCAGAAGCATGCATAAGAAGAACAGATCAGTTAAAGTTCAAGCAGAAGAACTAGAACTAATGACCTGTAGATGACTTGGAAATACAAGTGCTCCAAAAAATAAAGACTCGAGATTGCAAGAAGAGACGCCTGTTCATATGAGATTCACGTGAGTTGGAAAGTCTGATGACATACTCCTAACCTATTTTCTCTAACAGTTAATTTCTATGTTATGGCTGAACATGAATGTAAATGTCACTTTTTTGAAAACCAAATCAACATTTAAATATTCATCTTTATCTCTTAATGTGAGTCAAAGAATTAATAGGGACATAGGCTTTCAATATTTTCACTAATTCCCCAATGAAGAGTTTTTAAATAACTTTGTGTTCCATTATATATAAAAGAACAAACTTTGCTGTGCTTCTGGAGTTATCAGGTGAAGTTTGATTATGAAATACAGAAAAATAATACCAGCCATCTGCAGCAAAAATTGAATATTTTGTCCATAGTTTATGGCTGTTTGCTCCATTCTGTATTTTTTAACAGAGGTTATTTTAAGAAAGATACCACCCCATAATATATTGTACAGCTACATGCTAGGAATGTGACTCTTCTTCTGTTAGCTATACATGAAGTACATAAAAACAAAGTTGATTGCGAACTTACACACAAGGTCGTGCTTCAGTTTATAGTTGAGCCTGCCTATTGGAGCTGGCTTTTGTGTTGGCACAAGAAAAGGTATCTGAAGGAACCTTAATTGTAACAGTGACTTTAAATCAAAACACCAATGTGTCAGTCAGACACGATCATCTAAGCATGTAACTTCTCGACTGTCAAAGCCTTTATCATACTATCATTGTATGCTGCAGTCTTATTGTAGAATGTCATAGTTTTAACAAATAATCCACCTCATACCTCAAGATTTATTCATTGACGAATTACATTGACACAGAAAATAAATCAAAGTATGTCAAGAAAACATTAGGAAGAGTAACTTTCCGTACAAAATAAACAAACTGTTAGCAGATATCTTAGTTTTATTCACTTGTGCTGCTTTGAAGACTTGGGAGCATAATTTCATCAGCTATTTCACCAGACTGTAACTTCAATGGACGCAGGGCACAACAGCTGAGAAAAAGGCAGGGTCCCAAATACATCAGATCTTAACCTTGTAATGATATCAGCAAATAGTGATGGTATTTGCCTGTTTGATTATTATGCCTTACCAGCATATTTGCCTGTTTGATTATTTATGCCTGACCAGCAGAGGGCATGTGAGAGAGAGAGTTTAGTTTTAGTTTCGTTTTAGATGGATCTCTAAGATGGTGTCTCCTGTAATGCTGTTAACTGAGTTGAACATACTTTAGATTAAAAGACATTCTCTTTCATCAATGTGTCGTCATTGAACCCACATACAAAACAATACAAACCTCAGTTGGGATTTCCTGCTTGGCCTTGTAAGGGGCGGAGCCTCCACCTGCCCCTTACAAGGTCAGTTGTGTCAGAGGAGAGGAGGTGAGGTCTAGGGTGGGGATTCCAAGTCAGGTAAGGCATACTAGCCTCCAGAAGGATAGAAGCGTGTCCCACTGGGGAAGTCCAAGCTAGGGAAATGGCCTGAATCCCCAAAGACAGGCACATTTAATTAAAAACTTTTCCCACTGGCGCCCATACATAGGGGCCCAAAGGGGAAAGAGCATGGACTCCCAGGAGACGGCTAGCTAAGGGTTCTCCGCACCCCCCCCCAATAGGTAGCTAGCGGGCACCAGTAGCATGGGACAGGTGGGTCCCTAAGATGTACCTGTAGCGGCGTCAGTACCTATGGCCCCAGGAAAATGAGGTGTCCACCCAATGTCATGGCAAACTCTGGCAGGGACAATACTGGAGGGTATGATCCTGGTGTAATTGCAGGGAATTTTGGCCCACACTCACTCCCTGAACTGCTCTAGTGGCATATTTTACAGGGGCAGCCCACTGTGTCCCAAAGTAGTTCTATTAATTTCATTGCAAATGGATAATTTTGTCTGCCCAAGAGGCCTAAGGCAAGCATCTGAGTTTGGAAAAGTTGGTATCAGCTGATATGCAGTATTCCAAGCAATATCAGCTTTACCTGGTCTTAGCAAATCCTGTTCATTTAATTTTTGCATTAGGTTAGCGACTTGTAAAGAAAGTACTCCCCTAATTTTCCCTACTCCTTTAATAATATCATGATTAGAAATTAAAACTCCTGAACAAATAGCATTTAGCTGCTCAGGAAAATT
The DNA here is from genome assembly GCF_052327205.1 of Somniosus microcephalus. Lineage (NCBI taxonomy): Eukaryota > Metazoa > Chordata > Chondrichthyes > Squaliformes > Somniosidae > Somniosus > Somniosus microcephalus. Next base: position 61,817,046 of record NC_140992.1, on the reverse strand, counting down.
ACAACACACAAACTTAGTGATGACTGGGATTGATGTAGAACAAAAATGAAAATTACATCAAATTGTAACATCTTCATAAATCCTTCTTCTTCTTAGGCAGTCCCTCGGAACCGAGGATGACTTGCTTCCACACTAAAAATGAGTTCTCAGGTGACGGATGAGTCCAATGCGGGACCTACAGTCTCTATCACAGGTGGGGCAGACGGTGGTTGAAGGGGCGGGTGGGTGGGGTACTTGGGTTGACGTGCACTCCTTCCGCTGTTTGCGCTTGACTTCGGCTTTCTCCCGGCGAAGAGACGCGAGGTGTTCGGCGCCTTCCCGGATGCTTCTCCTCCACTTTGTGCGGTCTTGGGCCAGGGATTCCCGGGTGTTGGTGGGGATGTTGCACTTTTTCAAGGAGGCTTTGAGGGTGTCCTTGAAGCGTTTCCTCTGCCCACCTGGGGCTCTCTTGCTGTGTCGGAGCTCAGAGTAGAATGCTTGTTTTGGGAGTCTCGTATCGGGCATGTGGACGATGTGGCCCGTCCATCGGAGCTGATCGAGTGTGGTCAAAGCTTCGATGCTGGGGATGTTGGCCTGAGCGAGAACACTGACGTTGGTGCGCCTATCCTGCCAATGGATTTGCAGGATCTTGTGGAGGCAGCGTTGGTGGTACCTTGCCAGTGCTTTGAGGTGCCTACTGTACATGGTCCATGTCTCTGAAGCATACAGGAGGGCAGGTATCACTACTGCTCTGTAGACCATGAGCTTGGTGCTGGGTTTGAGGTCCTGGTCTTCAAACACTCTCTTCCTCAGGTGACCGAAAGTTGCAGTGGCACACTGAAGGCGGTATTGGACTTTGTCATCGATGTCTGCTCTTGTTGACAGTAGGCTCCCGAGGTATGGAAAGTGGTCCATGTTGTCCAAGGCCTTGTCATGGATTTTGATAATCGGGGGTCAGTACTGTGTGGCGGGGGCAAGTTGGTAGAGGACCTTTGTCTTACGGATGTTTAGTGTAAGGCCCATGCTCTCGTATGCTTCGGTGAAGGTGTTGACGATGGTTTGGAGTTCGGCCTCCAAGTGTGCACAGGCGCAAGTGTTGTCTGCATACTGTAATCACTAGATGGCAATGACACCAAGCAACACTGAACCTAATGGATGTAAATCACATTTATTTGTATACCGGTTTACAAACATACCATAAATGAACAAAAGACACCTGTTCATTCTGCATCTGACCTTTTTAGCCAACTTTAGATAAATACTTTTCTCCCCCTAAACATAGAAGCCCCGATTTTAGCTTTGGGTCAGGTATCGGGTGGGTGGGGCCTGAAGCAGGCAGCAAATTGTCCTGACCTCGACAGCATGAGGCCCTTGTGATTTTAACACCTAGGCCTCACCTGCATGCCCTCAGTCAGCTGCCCGCACAAAACCAGGTGAAAGCAGCAGCTGGTCAATGGTCAAGAGCAGAATGTTGGGCAGCAGGAATCCACCACTGGGGACTGAAGGAACGGTCCCCGGCATTCAGTTAAGTCACAGAGAGGGGGTTTTGAGAGGGCCTCGAGGTGGAGGGTGTAGAGGAGCCCGGGTCAGGGGAGGCCTAAACTTTCCTTGTGGGGCCCAGAAGAGCTCTCCAACTCCTCCTGACCCCACAAGGAAAGATTTTTTTTTAAACTTGTGTGTTTGGACCTCGTCTCACCCAGACTGTTTTGTCCTGCTAGGTTGACCAAGTGGAAGAGCCACAACTGTTGTGTATGTACCTTTAAGAGAATAACTGGTCTCAGACTGCAGTACTGGCAGTGACCACCACTGTATAAAAGGCGCTAGTGAGCCTCTGTTGTTTTCAGTTTCACTATTGACTTCCATCAGTAAAGACCTGTTTTGTTCAACTCCTGCTGTCCGTGTCTCAATCATTCACGGACGTAATAACAACCATTTCCCTGCTCAGGCCACTGGTTAAAATAGCAATGACATAATCAGAATACTGGCGACGAGCAGATACGAACCTACCTACAGTCTGCACCACCTCCTGGGATCCATTCCTACTGCGAAGTGAGCAGAGGTCGAGGCCAGAAAGAAAAGAAAGTAAGAGGCAGTAGAAACGGGCGTCGACCATGGGCATCCGTCCCTGTGTTTGAGGAGTTGAAGATTGCTGGAGAAGCTGTCGGAAGCGGGGCCTGGTTCCTGTCGACGGTGCTTCAGCTAATCGGGCTGGTGGCAGGTAGTGCACTGATCCTTCCTGGGCTGCGGCGGTCGTGAACTCGAGCAGGTGGTTTGCAACGGGGCCGAGCAGCGTTGTCGGGAAGAAGAGAGAGAGAGGGTGGAGCACACAGGGCGCGGCCGGTGCTACGAAGCCGGGCTGCGTATAGACCTGCGAAGAGGGAGGCAAGCGTCCCACAGGGTTGTTCCACGACGGGAAAATAATTTTAAAAAGAAATATTAAACGCGCAAGAAACTGCGAGGAGCTGCAGGTTGCAACAGGAACCGCGGAAAGCAGCGCTAACAACAGCGGGGAAGAAGGCAAAGCGCGGGAGGCGCCATCTTAAGCAGCGGGGATGAAGGCAAAGTGCGGGAGGCGCCATTTTGTTAAATCGGGGAAGAAGGCAAAGCGCGGGAGGCGCCATTTTAGATTTGCAAGATGCCGAAGACTGGCTGTATCACTGCTTTTGATAATACAATAGAGGACTGGACCACCTATGTGGAAAGAGTCGAGGTATATTTCGAGGCAAATGAAATAGCGGAGGAGAAAAAGGCATCGATATTGCTAAACTTAATGGGCGCTAGAACGTACGGCCTATTGCGGGACCTGATTACTCCAGCCAAACCGAAGGCGAAGAGTTTTAACTAAATTGCTGCTGTTCTACAGGAGCACTTAAACCCTGCACCGCTGTTGATAGCAGAAAGATTTAAATTCCACAGGAGAACTCAGCATAAAGATGAGAGCAATGCTGAGTACCTTACGGAACTACGCAAGCTATCAAAGCACTGCCAGTTCGGAGCAGGACTGGCAGATACCCTACGGGACAAATTTGTCTGTGGACTCCTGAGTGAAGGAACACAGAAGAAGTTACTCTCAGAGAAAGAGCTGACGCTAGATAAGGCTTTCAGCGTGGCAGTATCGTATGAAGCAGCAGCCAGGGGAGCTGCAGAAATTCAACAAAAACCACAGGAATACGGCACCCACGAAATGACACGGGGATTTGCAAAATGTTATCGCTGCGGCAGAACTAACCATGACCAGAGGGACTGCTGGTCCAAAGACAAAATATGCAGGCAATGTGGGAAGATGGGACACATTGCACGAGTTTGCAGGTCTGGGAAGAAGACCAGCGACAACAAAAAGGCTACTAAGGAACCGTACAAGAAAGTACAAAAGATGACGGACAGTAGTTCCGAAGACCAGATGAGCGATAGTGAATCCGGGAACAGGAGACTAAGCTGTCTCAAACTTCACAATGTAATCGCAAAAGAGGATCACCGAACCACTTGGGTCACACCCTCACGATAGCAGGGTCCCAAGTTAAAATGGAATTGGATACAGGATCAGCGCTAACCGTCATGAATCGACGAGACTACGAGCGGCTATTTTCACACATACCCTTGAGAGAGACATCCATCGTCTTGACGATGTATACGGGGCAAAAAGTATGCCCCAGAGGAAAAATAAGGGTGCCTGTCGAATACAACGGCAAGAAAATACGGAAATTGTATCTCTACATACTGCCAAATGGTGGACCACCGTTATTGGGATGGGAATGGATCAGGAAGATAAACTTAGATTGGCACTCCATTCATGCAATGACGGTGGACGGTAAAAAAGATGAAGACGTCACTCCTGGACGATTGTCAACAATCTTAGCTAACGCCAAAGAGGTATTTCAACAAGAACTGGGCACGCTTAAAGGCGTAACCGCCTCGATAAAAATAGAAGAAAATGCAGTTCCCAAGTTTTTCAAAGCAAGACCGGTACCATATGCAATTCGCCCAGCCGTCGAGGCAGAGCTGGAGAATCTGGAGAAGGCACGCGTGTTGTCTAAGGTCGACTGGAGTGAGTGGGCGACACCCATCGTTCCTGTCATGAAGAAAACGTTAAGCAATAAGTCCGGGGAGCCAAGGAAGATTCGCATCTGTGGGGATTTCAAGGTGACGGTGAACCCAGTCCTTCACACAGTACAATATCCTCTTCCAAGGATAGAAGACATCTTCGCCTCACTGTCTGGAGGGAAGCGTTTTACTAAAATTGATCTAGCACAAGCATATTTGCAGATGGAGGTTGAAGAGTCCTCTAGGAAGTATCTCACGATAAACACTCACAAAGGTCTTTACCAGTATCATCGATTGGTATTCGGAGTAGCATCGGCTCCGGCGATATGGCAAAGAGCAATGGAACAAGTCCTGCAAGGGATTCCGGGGACTCAGTGTTACTTGGACGACATCCTTGTAACAGGTGAAGATGACAGTGAACACCTTAACAACCTAGAACAGGTGCTCACTAGACTATGGGAACATGGGCTGCGAGCCAACCGCCCCAAGTGCGAATTTTTTAAGAAACAGATATCGTATTGTGGCCACGTGATTGATGAAGAGGGGTTACATAAGTCCCCTGACAAAATTGAAGCGGTTGTTAAGGCCCCAGCGCCTGAAAATGTGTCGCAACTGAGGTCATTCCTCGGATTGGTGAATTACTACCATAAGTTTTTGCCGAATTTGTCGACAATTCTGCACCCACTAAACGCCCTGCTACGAACGGGGGTAACATGGAAATGGGGCGATGATTGTAAGCGGGCCTTTCAGAAGAGTAAGGGCTTAATCACTTCAAGGGAAGTATTGGCTCACTACAACCCAGCACTGCCGATCAGACTGGCGTGTGATGCGTCTTCCTACGGCATTGGGGCGGTACTGTCACATAAATTCCTTGATGGTTTAGAGAGGCCGATAGCTTTTGCGTCACGCTCGTTAACTTCTGCCGAGCGTAACTACGCCCAGATTGACAGACAGGCCCTCAGCCTAGTGTGGGGGGTGAAGAAGTTCAATCACTACCTGCACGGTCAAAAATTTACTCTACTAACCGATCATCAACCTCTTGTCTCCATTTTCAACCCTCAGAAGGGCGTACCGATAATGACAGTACAACGGCTGCAGAGGTGGTCCCTTTTCCTAGGGGCACACCAATATGACATCGAGTACAAAGGAACTAAACAGCATGGAAATGCTGATGGATTGTCACGCCTACCGTTGCCGACTGTAGAAGAAGACGACCTTGCAGTGGATCCAATGGAGTTATTCCACTCGACCATAGTCGAATGTCTCCCTGTGACGAATGCAAACATAGAAAAGGAAACACGGAATGACCTGACACTATCACGGGTCTATGATTTAACGGCGAAGGGATGGCCAGCACATGGCGAACCACTGCTGCGAGCATTCTCGCCGAGAAGAGAACAGCTGTCAGTGTGCAGAGGAACCTTGATGTGTGGATCCAGAGTAGTAATTGACGGATAGAGTGCTCAATGAGCTTCATGAGGGTCATCTGGGTGGGGTAAAAATGAAGAACTTAGCCAGAGCGTTTGTGTGGTGGCCGGGAATCGATAGAGAAATCGAAGAGCTGACCAAGAGCTGTGCAGGATGCCAGAAGGTCCAAAACGCCCCACCACAAGCTCCTCTGCATCCATGGGAGTGGCCCTCATCTCCATGGCAAAGGGTGCACATTGATTTTGCTGGTCCCTTCATGGACTCGATGTTTTTAATTGCGGTGGATGCACATTCAAAGTGGCCAGAGGTAATAAAAATGTCCTCAACCACCACAGAAAAAACTATCACAGTCTTACGAACCATATTCGCCAGGAATGGGCTGCTTGAACAGATTTGCTCTGACAATGAACCACAGTTTGTGTCTGAAGAGTTCCGGAGGTTCTTAAAGAACAATGGTGTTAAGCATTACACATCTGCCCCATATCATCCAGCCACTAATGGATTGGCCGAGAGGTTTGTCCAAACATTCAAGAAGGCTATCAAGGCAATGTGTAATGAAGATATACCCCTACAACACAAGGTGGACAACTTCTTGTTTGCCTACCGGAATGCGACACATGCGGTTACCAACCAAACTCCAGCCATGATGTTCTTCAATCGAAGACTACGATGCCGCTTGGATTTGGTTAAGCCAAACGTCCGAAGAGATGTGGAGAACAGGCAGTTTCAGAATATGAATGAAAGGCCGACCAGGAGTTTTAAGATAGGTCAACCAGTTTTGGCCCGGGACTACCGCACTGAGAAATGGCAGCCAGGAACGATTTGTACATGACAAGGACCTCTCATGTATACCGTGGACGTTGGGGAGAGCATTGTAAGACGCCATGCTGACCAGATTCTAGAGTCACTGGAAAACGTCAACTCCACACCACGATCTGATACACCTTGTAGTGTATGTAACTGTTCTACCTTTAAGAGAACTATTGTATGTAACCGTTCACCTTTAAGAGAACTATTTTAGGTGTGGCACTACTTTATCTTGGCTGCTGTATACTGTAATACCGACGGTGACCACACCGGTATATAAGTGCTGTGTCAGGATTTATTGGGCAGATTCGCCCTGACCTTCGAATAGTAAAGTCCTGTTAAAGTTACTCTTGTAGTCTGTGTATTAATTCGCCATAATACCTACAGACTTTACAGTGGCGACGAGTTCGATCTTACCCTGCGGCAACAATACTTCCGAAGCAGTTAACGAGCGTCGAGAAGAGGCACCCGCCCTCGTCGTTCTGCTGAGAGAAAACTCGAGTCTGCAGAGCAAGGAAGAAGGAAGAATTCAGACACGAAGCCTTCCATCAGCAACAGGCATTGATTGTCCCTTCTGCCACGGTGGTGAGTGAGCCGATCAGCACGAGAAGCAAGTTGGCCACGGTGACTGTGAGTAAAGGGAAAATAAAAAAAATAAACGGAGGATAAGGGCGGTGAACTCGACCACGGTCGGGGGAAAGGAGCCGGACAGAAGTCGGGCCCAGAGGCGCTGAGACTGGGGCAGCGTGGAGCACGGAAGCCGCGGTACAAGCGGGCTGGGAGACGCAACGGCGTCGTGAGACAGCTAGACCGCGACCGGCGAAAAAGGCCGGGCAGCTACCGAGGCCACGAGGCACTGCGACCGGGATCGTAAGGCACGGGAAGATATAAAAATAAATAAACCGTGGGGAACTCAGCCGCAGCCGGGGAGGAAAGCACCGGACTGCGAGAGGGCTGGGAGGCGTGATTGGAGTGAAAAAGGCCGGGCAGCGACCGAGGCCACGAAGCGCTGCGACCGGGATCGGAAGGCGCGGGAAGATATAAAAATAAATAAACCACGGAGAACTCAGCCGCAGCCGGGGAGGAAAGCACCGGACTGCGAGAGGGCTGGGAGGCGCGATTGGAAGCCGCTGAGGGAGAGACAGAGCCCGAGCGAGCGGGAGAGACAGAGCCCAAGCGAGGGAGACTGAGCGAGATCCAGCCAGCGGCTGAAACTGTTCGCCGTCAACGGGTTGTACCCAGCGCCGGTTGCCCTGCCGAGAAAAGGGAACAACAGAGCCCGAGTGAGGGAGACTGAGCGAGATCCAGCCCAGCGGCTGAAACTGTTCGCCATCAACGGGTTGTACCCAGCGCCGGTTGCCCTGCCGAGAAAAGGGAACAAGGAACGCACTGAAGCTGACGCGCAGGCTGCGAACCCCGAAAGCCAGCGGTCGTCGCCCGAGGGAAAAGCTTACCCCTCCCGCCAGGGGAAGAAACGCGGGAAGCCGCCAGTAGGCGGGGAAGACGACAGAAGCGGGAAACTGCCATTTTGAAAGTGGGCGGGGGAAGAAGACAAGCGCGGGAAACCGCCATTTTGAAAAAAAAAGTTAAAGAAAAATTTTGTGTTTGTTTCGCAGAAAGATAGTGAGAGATAGTGAAGATGCCTAAGCATGGTAACATCAACAACTTCGATTCCGAGGTGGAAGATTGGGCCACGTACGTAGAACATATCGAGATATATTGTGAGGCCAATAAGATAGCAGATGATGATAAAGCTCTCACCTTATTAAACGCAATGGGGGCAAAGACATACGGGCTATTGAAGCATCTTCTATCACCAGCTAAACCGGCGGATCAGACTTTCGCTAATATTGTTGCTGTCCTGAAGGATCATTTGAACCCCACACCACTGATGTTGGCGGAACGATTCAAATTCTATGCGAGAACGCAACGGAAAGAGGAAAGCAACGCGGAATACTTGGTCGAACTGCGTAGACTAGCGAAATACTGCCAGTTTGGGGAAAATCTGACAGAGGCATTGAGAGACAAGTTCGTGTGCGGGTTGTCGAAGGAAGGAACACAAAAGCATCTGCTAGAAGAGAACGATCTCACACTTGATAAGGCTGTCCTTATTGCAGCATCGCTCGAAGCCGCAGCGAGAGGCACAGCGGAAATGCAGCTGAAGGCAGCGGTACTCAGTGTGGATCAAATTACTTCGGGTACATCGAAATGTTATCGTTGTGGGAAGACAACACACGACCAGAACCAATGCTGGTTTAAAAACCAGGAATGTAGAAAATGTGGCAAACTTGGTCACATAGCTAAGGTATGCCGGTCAGGAAAGAAGACCAACAACAACAAAAAAAAGTCACCGCAGGAAAAGTACAATAAGGTACACAAGGTGGCTGAGAAGAGTTCAGATGAACAGAATTCGGATTCAGACCCAACCGTTCAGGAACTGGGTAGTCTGAGAATTCACAATGTGAGTAAGGAAGCTGACCTGCAAACTATCTGGGTCATGCTAAAAATAGCCGGAGTCCAAGTGAAAATGGAATTGGACACAGGATCAGCCCTATCAGTCATAAATCGAAGGGATTACAACGGCTATTCTCACACATACCCTTGAGAGATACCAAGATCGTATTGCAGACATACACGGGGCAGAAAGTATACCCCATGGGAAAGATAAAAGTCAAGGTGAGAGACAGGGGCAAAGAACACCAAGGAATGTATTTATATGTACTACCTGAGGGAGGTCCACCACTTCTGGGACGGGAGTGGATCTGGGAAATAAACATGGAATGGCACTATTTAAAAGCAATAATGAGTGAGAACTCGGTGAAGACAATCAGCTCAGACTCTGAAACGGATGACGATAAGACCAACCCAGGTGCGAAAGACAAGTTTAAAATGGACTTGCTGACTAAGGTTGGAAAAACGAAGGAGTGCATAAATGCTTATGCTTCAGAGGAGAACAAAGTTTCAGAACAGAATTCCACTGAACAACAACAACATAGTTTGACAGAGAATTCTGGGTCTGTCCAGTTTACAGATATGCACAATTCTGAGGAACACCGGGCTCGAACTCAACTCCATTTCAAATTACAACAGCAATTAGAACAATTGAGTTGCCGTCTCGAACAAGAGATGAAAGCAATGAAAAAGTTCTGTGACACAGAGTGGGAGAACCTGGAAAGACAACAGAAACAGCTGATGGAGAAAAAGGAGCAGGAGCACACAAACCGTCGGGGCAAGGAGGCCAAACGAATCAAAGCTGATTCGGTTTCAGAAGGTGCGTGCTTTAATCTGGTGGAGCAAGAGGTTCAGCAACTGAAAGCGCTTGTTAGCGGATTGCAGGCAGAAAAGACTGATTTGGTCGCCATGAACTCCGAGCTCCTACTGAAGTTGGGTGCAGCATCACCGGACGATTCAAGTGGGGAAATTCGAATGGTGGAGGCTGCGGATGATGGCGAAGTAGAAACAGCAAAGGAGCCCCAGGGCAAGGTTATAAACAGCCCTGCAGCTACTGGGAAACGTATGAGGTCAGAAGAGTTAACGGTCAGCCAACTCTTTCATATGCTGAAGGACACGACTCTGAAATGGGAACAAATTGAACAGGAGTTTAAATCTTCAAAGGAGAGGGGTTTGGAGCTCCCAAAAGTTATTGAAATAGCTGAGGTTGCAACACAGACTGAGAAGATGGCAGCAGAGCAACCCTTGGATGCCAAAAGTACGCTGACTCACGTCAATGTTGAACAACAGAAGGTTGAAACAGCTGCTGCAGTAGAAGGATTGAATAGTCCGATCAACCAATCTCCGAATGAAGTTGAAGTATTGAAATCACAAATGACGTCATTAGTAAAAGACTTGCAGGAAGCCCAGAAAAAGCTGGATGAAGCTGAACGCCTGAAGAAGTCTCTTCAGGAAAGATGTCTGGATTTGGAACAAAAGCTGGCTAATGTCCAGCTGGGTATGGAGGAAATAGAAGACCCTCTCACTGGCCTAGCTCAAGATGACACCGAATATTACCATGACCTGTTGGACGACATCGAATATTACGATGACCTGTTCTGCCCAGCTTGTGATGAAAACTCCCAAAGTGCAGAAACCATGAAGAATCACAAAAAGTCTAAGGAACATCGGGAGATGGTGGCGCTACTACGGAAAAAGGAGGACGAGAAGGAGGAACTGTGCATGCAGCTGGCAGCTGACAGTGGAGCCCAGAGAGTCTCCAAGAAGCAGAAAAGGAAAAGACGAAGCAGAAGATGATGATCATCTGGACCATCATCATCACTACTAGATCACGCACGGGGTCCCTTCGAAAGGAGCCAAATCAGTTTGGAAGTAGAAAAACTTCCCAAGGTACTCAAGTTTTTACAAGCCAACAATGCTGGTTCAGAAGGACGGAAGTTCAAGCTGTTAAGTCCAGTGAAGGACTATTGGATGAGTCACTCCAGCAACGTGAACCGACTACACCACAGGGAACTGCTACACCACTGAGGTGTTGTCAGGACCGAGTCAAGAAGCACAGAAGGCGCATCCACCGAGATTGAATCTGTGAACTGTTTTCCGCAGAGACTGAATCTATGAACTGTTTCCCGCAGAGACTGAATCTGTGAACTGTTTCCGCAGAGACTACATCTGTGAACTGTTTTAACATGAAGTTGGATATATGTTATGATGTTATGTTTAATGGGGAATAAGTATGTTGTAAGCTAAAAAGGGAGGATTGTAGTGTATGTAACTGTTCTACCTTTAAGAGAACTATTGTATGTAACCGTTCACCTTTAAGAGAACTATTTTAGGTGTGGCACTACTTTATCTTGGCTGCTGTATACTGTAATACCGACAGTGACCACACCGGTATATAAGTGCTGTGTCAGGATTTATTGGGCAGATTCGCCCTGACCTTCGAATAGTAAAGTCCTGTTAAAGTTACTCTTGTAGTCTGTGTATTAATTCGCCATAATACCTACAGACTTTACACACCTGGTAATGAAATCGACGTTCCAATTGCAGCTACCGCAGAACCGGTAATATTGGAAGCAGATGAACCAAACAACGACATTGATCCCGACTCAACATTACCAGAAGAACCTGATACCCCAGAGGCGTTATCCAGACAGAATCAGGAAGCCTCCTCAAAGACTGAACTTATAATTGCTTAAACTTAACCAATGTATCTAGCAACCGTAATTGTGATTGTAATTAGTTATCATTTAGTTGTTAAATGAATGTTATGTACTGTTCATCTAAAAGGGGAGGAATTGTTGTGTATGTACCTTTAAGAGAATAACTGGTCTCAGACTGCAGTACCGGCAGCGACCACCCCTGTATAAAAGGCGCTAGTGAGCCTCTGTTGTTTTCAGTTTCACTATTGACTTCCATCAGTAAAGACCTGTTTTGTTCAACTCCTGCTGTCCGTGTCTCAATCATTCACGGACGTAATAACAACCATTTCCCTGCTCAGGCCACTGGTTAAAATAGCAATGACATAATCAGAATCAATCTACATTTTTAAAGAGGAGCACCGCTGGTTTCCGGTGGGTGTTGTCCTTCCCGCCTGCCCAGAATAGTAGGTTAAAATGGAAGTGAGAGGGACGTCGATGGGTAAGTTTCTGCCGGACAGGCATGGTTAAAATCATCCCCAGCATTCCAACATTACTGAACCATTCCCCAATCGCTCTCATTGTATAGAATCCCAATGTTGCTGAACCACTTACCATTCATTCTTATGGTATACAGTTCTAGCTTTGCAGACTACTTCCCATTCATTGCTTTCTATAGAACTCTAACACTAAACATAAGCTCTTTCTTCTATTGAATTGTTATATATACCTCATACAGGTCGTACTAGGTGGAAATAATGCAGCACTGACAAAAAATTGGAATACAGTTTAAATCATTCTTTTGCAGAATGAAGCTGTGTATGTCCCTAGAGGCAAAAGAAGGGCGCATGGTAAAATTAAACTAAAATGGCTAACTAGTCATGTCCTAAAACAAATTAACTTGAAGCAGAAATATTTTAGCCGGTGTAAAGTATCATCGGTACGATTATTGCCAGTTTGATTTGGGTGCAGGAAATGGTGGAGCAAGAGGAGCAGCAGCAACCAGTAGCAGCAGCAGTTGGGTCTATTAGAAGACAGCAGGTGAGGGAGGTTACTTGCAGAAGGCCATAACCAACACACAGTGTACAGGCCGAGTGAGTTTCTTGGATCTACCTAAGGAGCAGTGCATCAGGAAGTTGTGCTTTTCCAGGCAGGCATTTGCAGACTTTTGTAGTCTCATACAACAGGACCTGCTGCCTGCTGGACCAGGGTGTATTCTTTGCCAGTGGCTGTAAATCATCACAGCCCTTAACTTCTTTGCCAATGGCTCATTCCAGGCTGTTACAGGGGACATCTCCCGCATATCCCAGTCCACGTGCACAGCTGCATTAAGCACATCACCAATGCCCTATTAACCAGGGCATCATCTTCCCCATTGATCTAAACAGTCAATGGGAGAGAGCTCAGAGTTTAAATGAAGGCTCACTAACTCTACTACTCCTACGAGGCACTCCCTAGTGGCCACAGCAAAAGCTGGTGGAAGGCTGCTGCTCCTCATGTTGGAACCTTTAAGATATTGGGAACGGTAGCATAGTGGTTATGTTACTGGACTAGTGGGTCTGGATTGGGAGGCATCTAGACACAAAAGGCATCAAAGGGTATGGGGAGAGAGCAGGAATATGGTATTAAGATAGAGGATCAGCCATGATCATATTGAATGGCAGAGCAGGCTCAAAGGGCCGAATGGCCTACTCCTGCTCTTATTTTTCTATATTTCTATGTAATCCAGAGGCCTGGACGAATGATCCAGAAACATGAGTTCAAATCCCACGATGGCAGCTGGGAATTTCAATTCAGTTAATTAAATAAATCTGGAATAAAAAGTTGTATCAGTAATGGTGACCATGAAACTATGGGATTGTCGTAAAAATCCATCTGGTTCACTAATGTCCTTTAGGGAAAGAAATCTGCCGTCCTTACCTGGTCTGGCCTATGTGTGATTCCAGACCCACGGCAATGTGGTTGACTCTTAACTGCCTTCTGAAATGGCCTAGCAAGCCACTCAGTTATAACAAACTGCTGCAAAAGACAATAAGAATAAAACTGGACAGACGGCATCGATCTCGGCACCTGCTACGGACACAACAATGGCACACCCAGCCCAGTCGACAATGCAAAGTCCTCCTCACTAACATTTGGGGACTTGTGCCAAAATTGGTAGAACTGTCCCACAGACTTGTCAAGCAACAGCCTGACATAGTCATATTCACAGAATCATACCTTTCAGCCAATGTCCCAGATTCCTCCATCACCATCCCTGCGTATGTCTTGTCCCTCTGGCAGGACAGACCCACCAGAGGTCGCAGCATAATATACAGTTGGGAGGGAGTAGACCTGGGAGTCCTCAACATTGACTCCGGACCCCATGAAGTCTGGGCAAGGAAACCTCCTGCTGATTACCTTGTGGAGACAAAATCCCATCTTCACACTGAGGACATCCTCCATAGAAACATAGAAGATAGGAGCTGGAGTAGGCCATTTGGCCCCTCGAGCCTGCTCCGCCATTCAATGCGATCATGGCTGATCATCCAAATTCAGTACCCTGTCCCGGCTTTCTCCCCATATCCCTTGATCGCTTTAGCCTTAAGAAATATATCCAACTCCTTCTTGAATATATTTAATGAATTGGCCTCTACTGCCATCTGTGGTAGAGAATTCCATAGGTTCACCACTCTCTGGGTGAAGAAATTCCTCCTCATCTCTATTCTAAAAGGCTAACCCCTTATCCTTAGACTGTGACCCCTGGTTCTGGACTCCCCAACCATCGGGAACATCCTTCCTGCATCTAGTCTGTCTAATCCTGTTAGAATTTTATAAGTTTCAATGACATCCCCTCTCATTCTTCTAAACTCCAGCGAGTACAAGCCCAATCGACCCAATCTCTCCTCATACGTCATTCCTGCCATCCCAGGTATCAGCCTGGTGAATCTTTGCTGCACTCCTTCCATGGCAAGAACATCCTTCCTCAGATAAGGTGACCAAAACTGCACACAATACTCAAGATGTGGTCTCACCAAGGCCCTGTACAGCACGGTGGCATAGTGGTTAGCACTGTTGCCTCACAGCACCAGGGACCCGGGTTCGAATCCGGCCTCGGGCGACTGTCTGTGTGGAGTTTGCACATTCTCCCCGTGTTTGCGTGGGTTTTCTCCGGGTGCTCCGGTTTCCTCCCACAATCCAAAGATGTGCGGGTTAGGTTGATTGGCTATGATAAATTGACCCTTAGTGTTAGGGGGATTAAATACGTGGGGTTACGGGGAAAGGGTGGGATATGTGTTGGTGTAGGGGTTACGGGGATCGGGTGGGATATGTGTCGGTGCAGGCTCGATGGGCCGAAATGGCCTCTATCTGCACTGTGGGGTTTCTGTGATTTCTGTGAACTGCAGCAAGCCATCCTTGTTCCTGTACTCAAACCCTCTCGATACGAAGGCCAACATACCATTTGCCTTCTTAACCGCCTGCTGCACCTGCATGCTTACCTTCAGCGACTGGTGCACAAGGACGCCCAGGTCTCGTTGCACTTCCCCCTTCTCCCAATCTATTGCCATTCAGATAATAATCTGCTTTCTTGTTTTTGACACCAAAGTGGATAACCTTGCATTTATCCACGTTATATTGCATCTGCCATGCTTCTGCCCAATCACCCAACCTGTCCAAATCATACTGGAGTTTCTCGGCATCTTCCTCACAGCACACACGCCCACCCAGCTTTGTGTCGTCTGCAAACTTGGAGATATTACATCTAGTTCCCTCATCCAGATCATTAATATATATTGTGAATAGCTGGGGTCCAAGGACCGATCCCTGCGGTACCTCACTAGTCACTGCCTGCCACTTGGAAAAAGAGCTGTTTATTCCAACTCTTTGCTTTCTGTCTGCCAACCAGTTCTCTATCCAAGTCAATACGTTGCCCCCAATCCCATGTGTCTTAACTTTACACGCTAATCTCTTATGCGGGACCTTATTGAAAGCCTTTTGAAAGTCCAAATACACCACATCCACTGGTTCTCCCTTATCTATTTTACCAGTTACATCCTCAAAAAATTCCAGTCGATTAGTCAAGCACGATTTACCTTTTGTAAATCCATGTTGACTTTGTCCGATCCGGTCACTGTTTTCCAAGTGCTCTGCTATTACATCTTTTATAATAGACTTTAGCTTTTTTCCCCACTACCGATGTCAGGCTTACCGGTCTGTAATTCCCCATTTTCTCTCTACCACCTTTTTTGAACAGTGGGGTAACATTAGCTACCCGCAAATCTATGGGTACTGTTCCAGAGTCTATCGAATTTTGGAAGATGACCAGCAATGCATCTACTATTTCTAGGGCCACTTCCTTAATTACCCTAGGATGTAGATTATCAGGCCCTGGGGATTTATCGGCCTTCAATCCTGTCAATTGCCACTAAAAGTACTCATTTCTATTAGTTCCTCCCTTTCATTAGACCCTATGTTCCCCGACGTCTCTGGGAGGTTATTTGTGTCCTCCTTTGTGAAGACAGAATCAAAGTATGTAAATTGGTCGGCCATTTCTTTGTTCCCCATTATAAATTCCCCTGATCCTGACTGCAAGGGACCTACGCTTGACTTCACCAATCTTTTTCTCTTCACCTATCTATAAAAGCTTTGAGTCAGTTTTTATGTTCCCTGCAAGCTTACTCTCATACTCTATTTTCCCCCTCTTAATTAATCCCTTTGTCCTCCTTTGTTGAATCCTAAACTGCTCCCAATCCTCAGGTTTACTGCTTTTTCTGGCCAATTTAAATGTCCTCTCCTTAGATCTTATGCTATCTCTAATTTCCCTTGTTAGCCACGGTTGAGTCACCTTTTTTGTTTTATTTTTATGCCAAACAGGGATGAACAAATTCTGTAGTTCATCCATGCGATCTTTGAATGTTTGCCATTGCCTATCCACCGTCTACCCTTTGAGTGACATTCCCCAATCAATCCTACCCAACTCGCGCCTCATACCATCGTAGTTTCCTTTATTTAAATTCAGGACCCTAGTCTCTGAGTCAACTATTTCACTCTCCATCTTAATGAAGAATTCTATCATATTATGATTGCTCCGACCCAAGGGGCCTCGCACAAGATTGCTAATTAATCCTCTCTCATTACATAATACCCAGTCTAAGATGGCCTGATCGCTAGTTGGTTCCTCGACATATTGGTCCAGGAAACCATCCCGTATACACTCCAGGAATTCCTCCTCCACGGTATTGTTACTAATTTGGTTAGCCCAATCTATATGTAGATTAAAGTCACCCATGATAACTGCTGTGCCCTTATTGCACGCTTCTCTAATTTCCCTTTTAATGCCATCCCCGACCTCCACATTACTGTTTGGAGGTCTATATACCACTCCCACTAATGTTTTCTCCCCCTTGGTATTTCTCAGTTCTACCCATATAGATTCCACATCATCAGAGCTGATATCCTTCCTTACAATTGTGTTAATCCCCTCTTTAACCAGCAATGCTACCCCACCTCCTTTTCCTTTTTGCCTATCTTTCCTGAATATTGAATACCCATGGATGTTGAGTTCCCAGCCTTGGCCACCCTGGAGCCATGTTTCCGTAATCCCAATCATATCATATTCGTTTACCTCTATTTGCGCAGCTAATTCATCCACCTTATTACGAATGCTCCTCGCATTAAGACACAAAGTCTTCAGGCTTGTTTTTTTAACGCTCTTAGATCTTTTAGAATTATTATTTACTGTGGCCATGTTTGATTTAAACCCTTGATTTCTCTGTCTGCCACTTTTGTTTTTCTCCTTCCTGTCTTTTGCTTTTATCCTTGTTTCCCTTTCCTCTGTCTCCCCGCTCAGGTTCCCAATCCCCTGCCATTTTAGTTTAAACCCTCCCCCAGAGCACTAGCAAACACTCCCCCTAGGGCATCGGTCCCGGCCCTGCCCAGGTGCAAACCGTCCGTTTTGTACTGGTCCCACCTCCCCCAGAACCGGTTCCAATGTCCCAGGAATTTGAATCCCTCTCCCTTGCACCATTCCTCTGGCCACGTATTCATCTGAAATATCCTTCTATTTCTACTCTGACTAGCACGTGGCACTGGTAGCAATCCTGAGATTACTACCTTTGAGGTCCGCTTTTTTAATTTACCTCCTAACTCCCTATATTCAGTTTTTAGGACCTCATCCCGGTTTTTACCTATATCGTTGGTACCCATATGTACTGGTCTCGCTAGCCGTGCTCCTATCTAGTTATCCAGCTAGCTAAACACTCATTCAAATAATTCCTCTGAGAAGCAGGTTGCTGTTTTGAAGCTTTACTTGAACAAATTTGTGAAACTGTAAAAAAGACAAAGTATGTTTTGTACATAGAACTGAGTACTATATATTAGATGTTACATAAGATATAAACATGTTTATGACAACAGAATAGACTAATTGTATAACTAAATAGCACTGAAGCTAAACCTCGGTAACTAACAGCTAATAACTTCTTATAGACAAAGTATTGTCAAAATACTACACTGACAAGGTTGTTATCATGTTACTAAACAAGGATACTCACAGACATTGCGTCTTGCCTAGCGTATAAGAAGGGATGGCGTAGGATTAGAATGCCTGCCTCATGAGCTTTCTTCACAACTCAGCAGGTTCTTCCTGGAATACTACTTCCGGGTCAAACAGGAAGGAAGGTCAAATAACACACTGCTATACAATAACACTGCTATACACTGACTACCACTAGAGGGTGCTATCTGCATGTAATAAGTCCAGAACACTCCCCGTCTGGGGTCGTGAGCAACTCCACATAATCGTAACTCTACTTGCCACTGGAGTCCTCTGGTGACAAAAGAAGGACCACCTCTGAGAAGTCCGTCAGTGTCGATGATAGGATGCAGCTTCCATAGACTGCTTTGAGGGGGTAGGTTGTGTTCTGCTGCTATGCACTTCAACTCTTCTAACACTCGTGTTGGACGCTCTTCATCACAAGGATTTTGGCTCTCTTGAGCTCCTCTTCAGAGGGACTCTTACGTCAGATGTGCCACCCATGGCAGCTACTCTCATGTAGGCTGGGAGAAGGTATGAGCTATGTGGGTTAGGCATGCTACTGTCTTTATGAGAGTGTTCCATTTGGAGAAACGCTCGAAGCATTTGGTGCTCATCAGGTCCTTAGAGATTTGAGTAACGTTCGCTGTGACTTGTGGGCGTATCTCGGAGTCAGAAACAGGGTTGAGGAGGTCGAATGACTCATTGAGTTCAGAGGAGTGCAGGGACTGATCCTGAAGAAAAGCAGGTCCTGAAAGCCAAGTCGTGCTGCTGAGAAGGGATGCTGTTACAGATCTAGACCCATAGTCAGCTGGGTTCAGGTCTGTGGGGACGTACCTCCACTGGTCGGGGGATGTGGACTGTCGAATACGTTGGACCCTGTTGTTCACGTATACGTAGAACCGTCTACTTTGGTTATGGATGTATCCTAGCACCACTTTGCTGTCTATATAATACGTGATGCTGTCGAACTTCAGATCAATCTCCTCTACTATGAACTCTGCAATCTCAACTGCGCACAGTTCCAATCTGGGTATGGTGAGGTCTGGCTGGGGTGCCAACTTGGCCTTACCAAAGACGAAGCCGACTTTGCTTTGTCCATCTTGAGTGGTGACCTTCAGATAAGTCACACCTGCAATGGCCTTAGCGGATGTGTCTGCAAAGCTCTTTGAATTGGGCATTTGAGGGAGAGAAGGACGTATAGGGGCAAGGTATTCGGATCTCCTGTAAGTCTTGAAGTGAGTCTCTCCATCTGTCCCACTCTGCTTCCATCTCTTCAGGGAGGGGTGAATCCCACTCTTCAGCGCGTGTGGAGAGTTCCCTGAGGAGCAACCTGCCTTGTATGGTGACAGGGGCGAAGAAGCCGAGAGGGTCGTATAGGCTGTTGACTGTAGAGAGCACTCCTCTACGTGTGAAGGGTTTCTTGTCAGCTAAGGCTTGGAACGTGAACATGTCTGTTGCTATGTTCTAAGACACTCCTAGGCTACGCTGTAGGGGGGAGGTCATCAGTGAAGAGGTCTAGATCCTTGACATCCTTAGCACGATCTTCAGGGGGGAATGCCTCCATCACTGCTGGTCTGTTAGAGGCTATCTTGTGTAGCCTGAGGTTGGATAGTGCAAGTAGTTCCTGAGCTCGTCCAAGGGTACTGATGGCCTCTGCTTCGGTCGGGAATGACTTCAGTGCATCGTCGACGTAGAACTCTCGTTCGATGAACCCTCTCACATCACTGCCAAAGTCATCTTCTTCTTCCTTGGCAGCCCTCCTTAGTCCATATATGGCGACAGCAGGGGACGGGCTATTCCTGAAGACATGGACACGCATTCTGTAGTCCACAATGTCTCTGTTGGGGTCGTTGTTGCGATACCACAGGAAGCGGAGGAAGTCTCTGTGGTCTTCTCTCACCACAAAGCAGTGAAACATGTGCTGGATATCGGCATTGATGGCGACGGGCTCTTTCCTGAATCTCATGAGTACCCCCAAGAGGCTTGTTGAGATCGGGCCCTGTGAGGAGTACATCGTTGAGAGAGACTCCCTGATATGGTGCACTGGAGTCAAACACCAAGTGGATCTGTTCCGGCTTTTTCGGGTGATAGACTCCAAAGGAGGGGAGGTACCAACACTCTTGGCCTTCCTGAAGTGGAGGAGCTAGCGCTGCATGATCGTTGACAAGCATTTTCTTGACAAACTCTAGGAAGTGTGCTTTCATCTTCAGCTTCTTCTCTAGTGTGCGACGGAGTGAGTTAAGACGATTATAGGCATACTCCCTGTTGTTCGGCAGCCGTCGTCTGGGGTCCTGGAAGGGTAAGGGTGCAACCCAGCTGTTAGAGCTGTCACGAGAGACCTCATTGTCCATAATCTGGAGGAATCTCATGTCATCGATCGATGGAGCAAGTTTGTGGTCATTGGCGGTGCGACAGAAGACTGACTGACCCGGGTTCTCTCCAGTGAGCATCATCTGTGTGCTGTCTGTGGAGATCAGTGCTGGGGGGTTCTGAGGCTGGGCCGTATGACTGAACTTCTCTGTCACTCGGATCCGACTACTGCATGGGGTAAGGTAGCTTGGACGACCATTCTCCAAGATGGAAGTCTTGAGTGTGCTCACCTGAGATGGCTTGTGAGCACCCCTGAAGCACACATCTCCAACAACGACCCAGCCGAGGTCTAGCCTTTGGGCGAAAGGGGCATCATGTGGACCGTTGATCTGTTTCCTTATCTTATGTACCCTCAGGATGTCCCTTCTCAACAACAGGAGTATGTCTGCGTCTGGATCAAGAGGTGGGATCTCGTCTGCAATGCGTCTCAGATGACGGTGATGAGCTGCATTCGGAGTGGGAATCTCAGAACGGTTGTCGGGGGCTTGATTACATTCGATGAGTGTAGGAAGGGGGAGACTAATCTTCCCATCGGCTGACTCAACAACATAACCACAGGCCCTCCTGCCGGCTGTCTCTGAAAGTCCAGCACACGTCTTCAGCATGTAAGGCGACGGACTTCCTTTGACCGTGAAGATGTCGAAGAACTCGGATCTTGCTAGAGAACGATTGCTTTGTTCGTCTAGTATGGCATACATCTTTTCAGATTCCTGGCGACGTCCTACGGGGTACACATTAACGAGGCATATCTTGGAGCATGCTCTTGCGCTCACTCCTTCTCCACACACCTCAGTGCACTTGGATGTAATCTCCGGACCGACAGCTCCCTCTCTCTCCCCGCTATGCTCTGAGGCGGGAGGAGGCGACCCTGACTTCCAAGGAGCTGGGCCTGGGTGGAGTGCTGAAATGTGCCGATCACTTTCACATTCTGTGCATTTTGCATCTACCTTGCAGTTCTTGGCGAGATGGTTCGTGGAAGAGCAGCACTTGAAACATATAGAGTTCTCTTTGAGATACTGTTTGCGGTCTTCCAGGGACATCTCTCTGAAGCCTCTGCACTTCTTTAATGGATGGGGATGGGGCTTGTTGTGGATGGGGCATTGTTTGCTCATATCCTCAGATTTCTTCTGATCGCTTGTGTTCTCGGTTGAAGACGCTTGCATTTTGTGGACAGATATTGGTGTCTTTCCATATCTGTCAAACTTGTCTCTTCTGGCAAGTGCTGTGTGGGAGGAGAAGAGGTTGAAGCTGGGGTCGGTCCTGGCTTTGGCTTCTTT
Organism: Somniosus microcephalus; assembly: GCF_052327205.1. NCBI lineage: Eukaryota > Metazoa > Chordata > Chondrichthyes > Squaliformes > Somniosidae > Somniosus > Somniosus microcephalus. The sequence goes on along the minus strand of NC_140992.1, from coordinate 61,795,540 downwards.
ACAGATGAAGTTGGCAAACACAGAGAATGGAGGGAAGGTAACGTTGTGCTTTAGCTTGAACTCTGACCCAAATGATATCCACTTCTCCTGCAGATTGAATGGAAGCTTCTCAATGATGGGACTTACCCCTCTGGAAGTGTCTAAGTACAATAGGCCGGGTAGGTAGCCGTCCTGCTTTGCGGCTTTGAGTTCCGACAGCAGATCTCCAAGGTCGTGGAGCTTCTGGGGTTCCTTATTTGTCAACTTCGGAAAGTTCTCCAACCTGGCAAAGAGAGCCCTTTCAATGGCTTCAGGCGAGCCGTAGCTTTCTTCCAGCCTCGCCCAAGCCATCTTCAACCCCGCTGGCGGATGTCCCACATTAACCGCTTTTATCCTGCGTGCCTGTCCGGCGGACTCTGGGCCGAGCCATTTGATAAGGAGGTCGAGCTCTTCTCCCGCCGACAGGTCTAAGCCCGATATGGCACCATGGAAGGAGGACTTCCACGCCCGATAATTCTCTGGTCTATCATCAAACGTGGTTAGCCCTGTAGTCACCAGCTGGCTGCGTGCAAGGTATTTGGCAAGGTTGTAGGTGGTGGGACCTGTGCTAGGGTTGCCTTGAGTAGGAGCTCTGTTGGGGGTCTCAAGGAAACGAAAGGGGGTTTGCTGCTGACTTTCTCTCTTCAGCGCTCCATTCCTCTGCACCGTGTCCTCTGTTTTGCAGGGGAGGATCCTGTGACTTGAGGTACGCTGTCCATTTTGCCCTTGATTGGTGACATGGGGCATGTTATATGAAGTGCTTGAGTCTGTAGAGATGTGCAGGTCTTCATCCCTCTCGTAAACTGTGTGTCGGCTTGGTCGCTCACGTAATCTCTGGTGCGCTGTAGTCGACTCTGCCATGGAACGGGAATTAAAGGTTTGTTAGCTGTCTCAGGATCAGCTTCCACCAAAACTGCCTCGAATATTTGTGCCTCAGCTAATGCAGCATCTATCTCTTTTTCTTCCTGCAGAGCGTCTAATGTGGCTTGGAGACGGGCCTGTTCAGCTTGGAGTCCAACTTGGAGACGGGCCTGGCCAACTTGGAGATGGGCCTGGTCAGCTTGGAGTTCAACTTGGAGACGGGCCTGGTCAGCTTGGAGTTCAGCTTGGAGACAGGCCTGGTCGGCTAGAAGACGGGCTTGTTCAACTTTATTTCTATTTCTTTGTTGACATAAGCAGCTCTGGCTTGGGCTGCTTCTAGCCTAGCCCGTGCTTTGGCGATGGCCATGCTTACCCTAGAACACCTGACGACCGTGAACCGGCTGATGACCTAGAACCAGCTGATGATCTAGAACCAGCTGATGACCGTGAACCGGCTGATGACCGTGAGCCGGCTGATGACCGTGAACCAGCTGATGACCTAGAACCAGCTGGCGATCTGTAGTAATGAGAGCTTATAGACAGATTGCCAGATTCTTCAGTTTCATCTAACTGTTTAAGGTCTTCTACTCGCTGAGTAGCGTTTTCGGTATTACCTTCTGCCATGTTGATGTGAGGTAAGTGTGGTGTACAAGGTGAAGACTTAAGCTGGCTCTGTCGTGATGGCTTACTCTGCGCTTTGATGACGGCCGCTTAACTCGGAGTCCTTGCTGCTCCACGTGGAGGATCTCCTCTCTTCACAGCTAGCCATAATGCTGTCTTTTCACTGTACTGGTCTCACTAGATGTGCTCCTATCTAGTTATCCAGCCAGCTAAACACTCATTCAAATAATTCCTCTGAGAAGCAGGTTGCTGTTTTGAAGCTTTACTTGAACAAATTTGTGAAACTGTAAACAAAGACAAAGTATGTTTTGTACATAGAACTGAGTACTATATATTAGATGTTACATAAGATATAAACATGTTTATGACAACAGAATAGACTAATTGTATAACTAAATAGCACTGAAGCTAAACCTCGGTAACTAACAGCTAATAACTTCTTATAGACAAAGTATTGTCAAAATACTACACTGACAAGGTTGTTATCATGTTATTAAACAAGGATACTCACAGACATTGTGTCTTGCCTAGCGTATAAGAAGGGATGGCGTAGGATTAGAATGCCTGCCTCATGAGCTTTCTTCACAACTCAGCAGGTTCTTCCTGGAATACTAATTCCGGGTCAAACAGGAAGGAAGGTCAAATAACACTGCTATACACTGACTACCACTAGAGGGTGCTATCTGCATGCAATAAGTCCAGAACACTATATGCACCACGACAACTGGCTGTTCACCCTCCCCTTCCAAAATGTTCTGCAGCCGCTCTGAGACATCCTTAACCCTTGCACCAGGGAGGCAACACACCATCCTGGAGTCTTGTTTGCGGCCACAGAAACGCCTATCTATTCCCCTTACAATAGAATGGCCTATCACTATAGCTCTCCCACTCTTTTTCCTCCCGTACTGTGCAGCAGAACCACCCCTGGTACCAGGAAGTTGGCTGCTGCTGCCTTCCCCTGGTAAGCCATCCCCCCAACAGTATCCAAAGTGGTATATCTGTTTGAGAGGGGGATAGCCACAGGGGACTCCTGCACTATCTGCCTGCACCTACTACTCTGTCTGTTGGTCACCCATTCCCTTTCCGCCTGTGCAACCTTTGCCTGCAGTGTGACCAACTGCTTAAACGTGATATCCACGACGTCCTCAGCATCACGAATGGTCCAGTATGTATCCAATCGCAGTTCCAGCGCCGCAATGCGGTCTGCCAGTAACTGCAGCTGGATACACTTCCTGCACTCATGGTTGTCAGGGACACAGGAAGTGTCCCTGAGTTCCCACATAGCGCAGGAGGAGCATACCATGGTGCCGAGCTGTACTGCCATGACTTACCCTTTAATTAATTCAAAATAAATTAAATCAAGTCAATCCCACCAATTACACTACAGTTAAATGATATATTTAAAGGCCCTGGTTTACAAACAGTCCCCGCTACACCACAGAGAGCTTAGAAACTATAAACCACAGAGTTAAAGTTTAAAAAAGAGAGAAATACTCACCAACCAATCACTTACCTGCTTTCTGGTGATGTCACACTTTGATTACTTTTTACTTCTCTCCCTCTCTCCGAGATTGGTAAGCCTACCTGCTCTCTGCCGCCTCTTTATAGCATCGCCGCTGAGTTTCCCGCAGGTCCGCCGCCGCCGCTCTGAGGCCTACCTGAACTCTGCCGCCTCTTTATAGCCTCGCCGCCGAGTTTCCCGCAGGTCCGCCACCGCCACTCCATCGTGTTGTATGGCACTACCACCGGGCTAAATGGGATAGATTCAGAACAGATCTAGCAGCTCAAAACTGGGCATCCATGAGGCACTGTGGGGCTATCAGAAGAAGCAGAATTGTATTCCACCACAATCTGTAACCTCATGGCCCGGCATATCCCTCACTCTACCATTACCATCAAGCCCAGGGACCAACCCTGGTTCAATGAGGAGTGCAGAAGAGCATGCCAGGAGCAGCACCAGGTGAACCTGGGGAAGCTGCAACACAGGACTACATACATGCTAAACTGCGGAAGCAGCATGCTATAGACAGAGCTAAGCAATCCTACAATCAATGAATCAGATCAAAGCCCTGCAGTCCTGCCACATCCAGTCGTGAATGGTGGTGGACAATTAAACAACTAATGGGAGGAGGCTCCATGAATATCCCCATCCTCAATGATGGCGGAGCCCAGCACGCGAGTGCAAAAGACAAGGCTGAAGCGTTTGCAACCATCTTTAGCCAGAAGTGCCAAGTAGATGATCCATATTGACCTCCTCCTGAGATCCCCACCATCACAGAAGCCAGTCTTTAGCCAATTCGATTCACTCCACATGATATCAAGAAACAGCTGAGTGCACTGAATACAGCAAAGGCTATGGGCCCTGACAACATCCCTGCTATCGTGCTGAAGACTTGTGCTCCAGAACTAGCTGAGCCTTTAGCCAAGCTGTTCCAGTACAGCTACAACATTGGCATTTACCTGTCAATGTGGAAAACTGCCCAGGTATGTCCTGTTCACAAAAAGCAGCACAAATCCAATCCGGCCAATTACCGCCCCATCAGTCTACTCTCAATTATCAGCCAAGTGATGGAAGGTGTCTTCAACAGTGCTATCAAGCAGCACTTACTCACTAAATAACCTGTTCACTAATGTTCAGTTTGGGTTCCAGCAGGACCACTTGGCTCCAGATCTCATTACATCCTTGGACCAAACATGGACAAAAGAGCTGAATTACAGAGGCGAGGTGAGAGTGACTGCCCTTGACATCAAAGCAGCATTTGACCGAGTGTGGCATCAAGGAGCTCTGGTAAAATTGAAGTTAATGGGAATCAGAGGGAAAACTCGGCACTGGCTGGAGTCATACCTAGCACAAAAGGAAGATGGTTGTGGTTATTGGAGGTCAATCATCTCAGCCGCACGACATCATTGCAGGAGTTCCTCAGGGCAGTGTCCTAGGCCCAACCATCTTGAGCTGCTTCATCAATAGCCTTCCCTCCATCATAGGGTCAGAAGTGGGGATGTTCGCTGATGATTGCAGTGTTCAGTTCCATTTGCAACTCCTCAGATAATGAAGCAGTCCATGTCAGCATGCAGCAAGACCTGGACAACATTCAGGCTTGAGCTGATAAGTGGCAAGTAACATTTGTGCCACACAATTACCAGTCAATGAATATCTCCAACAAGCGAAAGTCTAACCACTGCCCCTTGACATTCAACAGCATTACCATCGCTGAATTCCCCACCATCAACATCCTAGGGGTCACCATTGACCAGAAACTTAATTGGACCAGCCATATAAACACTGTGGCAACAACAGGAGGTCAGAGGCTGGGTATTCTGCGGCGAGTGTCTCACCTCCTGACTCCCCAAAGCCTTTTCATCAACTACAAGGCACAAGTAAGGAGTGTGATGGAATACTCTCCACTTGCCTGGATGAGTGCAGCTCCAACAACACTCAAGAAGCTTGACACCATCCAGGAAAAAGCAGCCTGCTTGATTGGCATCCCATCCAACACCTTAAATATTAATTCCCTCCACCAACAGCGCACCGTGGCTGCAGTGTGTACCATCTACAAGGTGCACTGCAGCAACTCGCCAAGGCTTCTTCAGCAGCACCTCCCAAACTCGCAACCTCTACCACCTAGAAGGGCAAGGGCAGCAGGCGCATGGGAACACCATCACCTGTAAGTTCCCTCCAAATTACACACCATCCTGACTTGGAAATTTATCACCGTTCTTTCATTGTCGCTGGGTCAAATCCTGGAACTCCCTCCCTAACAGCACTGTGGGAGTACCTTCACCACATGGACTGCAGTGGTTCAATAAGGCGGCTCACCACCACCTTCTCAAGGGCAATTAGAGATGGGCAATAAATGCTGGCTATGCCAGCGACGCCCACATCCCAGGAACTAATTTTTTTTTAAATGCTCATGGCCGTTAACTTCTGGATGCTCGCGCTTATGAGGACCCAGCTGCAGACTGCTGCACTTCGGCTGCTGTCAAGCAGTCTGGTCCAGTTGACCTCTTGGCACCATGACAGGTATTGTTTGAGAGGGTGCAAAGGCGCAGACGTTCTGACATCAAGATAGAGGACAACACGTACTCCTCCCATAGGGCCACCACCAATCCTGTGAGCCTCCTCACTTCCAATGATCTGTGGGAGAGCAGACTGCAAAGATGAGCAGAATGAGATCTTTAAGCTGAATTTTGCTCATGTAGTGTCCGTGTGTAGATAAAGACACTGAAGACAGGAATTGGTTCATAGGTATTTACTAAGCAAGTCTGGGGGGGGGGTTTCTAAAGGATATACACAATACACAGGCTTATATAGCCCAAGTGGCAATTACCGGCATTACGCACACCTGGGGCTCTTAAAGGCACATACACCACAATTCCTCCCCTTCTAGCTAACTAGTACATCATATTTTAAGTAATTATTAATTACATATTATATGCAAAATAATATACATTGCTGTATTAATTAATTATAAGTTAGTCTCTCAGGAGGCTTCCTGACTCGGTCCGGATAACGCCTCGGGGGTGTAGTAGTTTCTGGTGGTGTAGTAGGTTCTTCTGGCAAGGCTGATTCGGCTTGAAGGCCAGTGTCGGGTTCATCGGGCTCCAGTATCACCAGATCGGAGGTAGATATGGGTATCTCTACTTCATCGTTAGATGTATAGAGTGGTGGTGTAGGTTGTCCCTTTTCAGATGACTTGATGATTTGGTCAGCATGGCGCCTTATTATGCTGTCTCCAATGTCCACGGTATACATCAGTGGTCCTAATCGTGTGCAGATAGTTCCAGGCTGCCATTTCTCGGTACGGTAGTCCCGGGCCAAAACCGGTTGGCCTATCTGGAAGGCCCTAGTTGGCCTTTCATTCATGCCCTGAAACTGCCGGTTCTCCACGTCCCTTCGGATGTTGGGCTTGACCAAATCCAGCCGGCATCTTAGGTTTCTATTGTAGAACATCATGGCGGGAGTTTGGTTAGTAACCATATGCGTTGCATTCCTATATGCAAATAAGAAGTTATCCACCTTGTGCTGAAGTTTTATGTCTTCATTACCCATGGCCTTGATGGCCTTCTTGAAGGTCTGGACAAACCTTTCAGCCAATCCATTGGTGGCAGGATGGTATGGGGCGGACGTGTAGTGCTTTACCCCATTGTTCTTTAAGAACTTTCTGAATTCTTCGGACACAAATTGCGGTCCATTATCAGAACATATCTGCTCCGGCAGCCCATTCCTGGCAAATATGGTCCTTAATACTGTGATGGATTTTTCCGTGGTGGTGGAGGACATCTTTATTACCTCCGGCCACTTGGAGTGTGCATCAACTGCGATTAAGAACATTGAGTCCATAAATGGACCAGCAAAGTCGATGTGCACCCTTTGCCAGGGAGATGAGGGCCACTCCCATGGATGTAGAGGGGCCTGTGGCGGAGCATTTTGGACCTTCTGGCATCCTAGCTAGGTTCTTCATTTTCACTCCACCCAGATGCCCCTCGTGAAGCTCCTTTAGCACTTTATCCTGGAGTTTGGGTGGAATCACCACTCTGGATCCACACATCAAGGTTCCTCGGCACACTGACAGCTGTTCTCTTCTTTGCGAGAATGCTGGCAACAGTGGTTCGCCATGTGCTGGCCATCCCTTCACTGTTAAATCGTAGACCCGTGAGAGAGTAGGGTCATTTCTTGTCTCCCTTTCAATGGCAGAGTTTGTCACCGGTAGACATTCCACTATGGTAGAGTGGAATATCTCTACTGGGTCTACTGTAGGTACCTCTTCTATCGTTGGCAACAGTAGGCGTGATAAACCGTCAGCATTCCCATGCTGTTTTGACCCTTTGTATTCAATGTTGTATTGGTGTGCCCCTAGAAAAAGGGACCACCTCTGTAGTCTTTGTGCCGTCATAATGGGGACACCTTTTTTAGGGTTAAATATGGAGATGAGGGGTTGATGGTCAGTCAGCAAGGTAAAGTTTTGTCCGTGTAGGTAATGGTTGAATTTCTTCACTCCCCATACCAGGCTGAGTGCTTCCCTGTCTATCTGGGCATAGTTACGCTCAGCTGAGTTCAATGAGCGTGACGCAAAAGCTATCGGCCGTTCCGAGCCATCAGGGAATCTATGGGACAATACCGCTCCTATGCCGTAAGGGGATGCATCGCACGCCAGTCTGATTGGTAGTGATGGGTTGTAATGAGCCAAAATTTTCTCGGATGTGATTAAGTCTTTACATTTATGGAAGGCACGTTTACAGTCTTCGTTCCATTTCCAAATCACTCCTGTCTGTAGAAGATCATTAAGAGGGTGTAGAATAGTTGATAAGTTCGGTAAAAATTTATGATAGTAATTTATTAATCCCAGGAATGACCTTAATTGTGAAACATTTTCAGGTGCTGGGGCTTTTATAACTGCTTCAATTTTTTCAGGTGACTTATGCAACCCTTCCTTATTAATTATGTGGCCACAATATGATATCTGATTTTGGAAAAATTCGCACTTGCGGCGATTTGCTCGTAGGCCCCGTTCTTTCAGCCTAGTCAGCACCTGCTCCAAATTGGCAAGGTGCTCGTTGTCGTTTTCTCCTGTTATAAGGATGTCGTCTAGGTAGCATTGAGTCCCCGGAATCCCTTGCAGGACTTGCTCCATAGCTCTTTGCCAGATAGCTGGAGCTGATGCTATTCCAAAAACCAGTCAATTGTACTGGTACAGGCCTTTGTGTGTGTTTATTGTGAGATACTTTTTAGAGGTCTCCTCAACCTCCATCTGTAGATATGCCTGTGCCAAGTCAATTTTTGTGAAACGTTTCCCTCCGGATAGTGAGGCGAAAATATCTTCTATCCTTGGAAGAGGATACTGTACCGTGTGAAGGACCAGGTTTACAGTCACCTTAAAGTCCCCACAGATGCGAATTTTTTTCTGTTCCTCAGAGTTATTTTTCAATGTTTTTTTTCCTTACTGGTCACCGTCAGTGCCTGAATGGAGTGCCAGTCTAAACGTATCTTCCTTATCCATTCACGTCCCAACAACGGTGGACCACCATCTTGTAGAATGTATAAATACAACTTTTGTATTTCTTTGCCGTTGTATACCACAGGCACCCTTATTTTTCCTTTGGGGTAGACTTTCTGCCCCGTATATGTTTTTAAGATAATGGATGTGTCTTTTAGAGGTATATGCGAAAATAGCCTCTCGTAATCTCGTCGATTTATTACGGTTAGAGCTGATCCTGTATCTAGCTCCATTTTAACTGGGGACCCTGCTATTGTGAGGGTAACCCAAATGGTTTGGTAATCCTCTTTGGCAAGTACATTATGTAATTTGAGACAGCTTAGTCTCTTGTTTCCGGAGTCGCTATCGCTATTCTGGTCTTCGGAGCTATTGTCCGTCATCATTTGTACCTTCCTGTACTTTTCTTTATTGATTTTTTGTTTTCTGTCAGTGGATTTATTTTGTCCAGATTGGCATACCCGTGCAATGTGTCCAATCTTACCACATTGCCTGCATGCTTTGCCCTTGAACCAGCAGTCCCTCTGGTTATGGGTGGATCTGCCGCAGCGATAACATCTTCCGAACTCCTGTGTCATTTTATGGGTGCCGAAATCCTGTGTCTCTTGTTGTATCTCTGCAGTTCCTTTTGCTGCTGCTTCGTATGATACAGCCATACTGAAAGCTTTGTCCAATGTTAAATCTTTTTCAGAAAGCAGTCTTTTTTGTGTTCCTTCACTTAAGAGACCGCAAACAAATTTGTCTCGAAGATAATCCGATAGTCCTGCTCCGAATTGGCAGTACTTTGATAGCTTTCTTAATTCGGTTAGGTAATCAGCTTTACTTTCATTCTTGTGTTGATTTCTCTTGAAGAACTTGAATCGTTCCGCTATCAGCAGCGGTGTTGGGTTTAAATGCTCCTGCAGGGTATCAACAATTTCTTTAAAAGTCTTGTCCTTTGGTTTGGCTGGAGTGATTAAATTTCGTAACAGCCCGTATGTCTTCGCGCCCATTAAGTTCAGAAGTACTGAAGCTTTTTTTTCATCTGTTATTCCATTTGCAGTGCAATAAACCTCTACTCTTTCCACGTATGTGGTCCAATCTTCTATTTTGCCATCAAAAGCCTCAATATTACCAGATTTAGGCATTTCAGAAAAGATATGGCGCTTCCCGCGCTTTTTTTTTCTCTCTGTAGCAATGATATGGTGCTTCCCGCGCTTTCCCGCCGCTGCTACCGATAACAACGCTGTTTTACTGTGGTTTCCGTTTATTCACTGTTGGAGACTCGTTCCCGACGGAGGTCTAAACGCTGACCTGCTTGCCGCGCCAGCCGTCTCTCGAGTGCACCCTCCCAGTCCGTTATTGCTTGCCTCCGATTTCGCTGCCTGTCTCAGCTGTAGAGCCCGCCGCTGGAGCTCCAGCCTGACGCCCAGGAAGGATTAGCGCAGTACCTGTCACCAGCTTGGCCAGCTGGTGAAACCACAGTTTCTCTTACTTCCTTGAGTCTTCTGGACGCTGGAGGAATCGATGTACTTGAGGTGCTGCCGAATTGCAGGTAAGTCCGTTTCCACTTCGTCGCCACTGTAGTGTCTGTGTGTAGATAAAGACACTGAAGACAGGAGTTGGTTCATAGGTATTTACTAAGCAAGTCTGGGGGGGGGGGTGGTTTCTAAAGGATATACACAATACACAGGCTTATATAGCCCAAGTGGCAATTACCGGCATTACGCACACCTGGGGCTCTTAAAGGCACATACACCATAATTGCTCTTAAAGGCACATACACCACAGCTCATCTTTAAGATGTCAAGCTGGCTAAATGTGCAATATGCTGAGGTGAATAATGGGTTATCTGTAATAGGCAGACAATCTCTCCATGCTCACAGTTTTTGCAGGGCCACTATTCTCCAAGGCTCTGTGCTCTGCTTGGGTGAGGGTTATAATGTCTGATACTCCTGCACCCTGGATTGCTCCTCTCCCTAGCATTATGTGGAATGCTTTTATTCCATTAATGTGCAGCTAGTGTGTGACCCCAGTTATCTTATCCTGCTCATGAATGCCCATGACCCAGGAAGCTGCTAAGATGCTTTCATCATGCGCCAGTCTACCATACCAGCTCTGATGGATCCAGATGATTGATTGGTGATCAAGGCTATCCCCTGCAATATGGCTTTTAACTCCAGTAAGGCTCCCACAGAGGGGAGAAACAGATACAACGTGACCCATGCAAGAAGAGTCATTGAGCAGACTATAGGCTTACTGAAGTCTCATTTTGGGTACCTGAATAAATCTGGTGGAGGCCTCCAATACAGCACAGCCAGGGTCTCTAGGTTAATTGTAACTTGCTGTGTACTACATAAGATCACAATGAATAAAGACTTACTGCTTCTGGAAGCAGCATGAGGAGGATGCACAGGAAGATGTGACAGCCTGCAGCCAGAGAGAGGATGCAACTTATAACCCAATGCTTTCAATGAATAAAAATTGACAAAGCAAACCTGCCTGCTTTCCCCCCTTCCACAAACTCCTTCGCTGGTAAAGACTTTGGCCTGTTTCCTTCATAAAACAGAAATTTAGCCTTTCCGTTGCCATCATCTGTCCTAAAAGTAAGCACGCATACAAAGGAATTAACTCTGAACTCTGCAGTCAAAAAGTGTTTATTTTTGCACAGCAACATTCATCAAAGGGTGCCAACAAAAACATTCACTATTTATAACTACAGGTAAACTACCCTTTATCCGAACTTCCGAAAACCGAAACCCTCTAAAAACCGAAGGTTTTTTCGTTCAGCGTAAGTCGTGCGCACGACCCCGACCGACTCCCACCCCCGACCCCCCGCTGACCCCCTGCCGACCCCGACCCCCGCCGACCCCCCCCGACAAATTTCCCAGTCTTATAAAATACCTTCTGAAATCCGAAATTTTCCGAAAACTGAAACATGGCTGGTCCCGAGGTTTTCGGATAAAGGATAGTCTACCTGTACTTCTGACCACAATATCTCCCCTTTGTGCTCGTGAATTTTCTGACTCTAGCTCCTTATCTACTGCTATGAGGTGCTTCCCGAGAGAGGTGTGGTTGAGTTTACAGATATATGAGGATCACCAAGAGTAGAAAAATAGGAACAAAAAATAGTATTAGGCCAAGTAACCGCAAAGATCAGTAAAAATAAAGAACATGAAACTGGGAATGGGGTTCTGGGAATTTCTGTCAGGCATGAAGATTAGTATTACTCCAGCAAGGTTATTTAATAAAAATTAATTTCAGCTAAGTCCATTTTGGTCTGATAGGGTATTACTAATTCCATCATGAAATACAGCTCATCTTTTGATTGAAAGGTTTCTCCCCAAATAAGAAATTGCATTAATCTCAAACTCCAGGAATGTCTGATCAATAGGCCATTAAAGCTGATAAATAACTGTTCCCTTTGCAATAAAAAAATGTATAGTTCTCCCTGAATGAAACGGTGAGAAAGGAATCCTGTTGTCTTGGCTTTTTTGCTGAAAGTTTATAAATAACTTACTTTATAATTAAATCATTTTATTTGAAGTTGAAAGGAAAGCAAGCTTTTACACATTTTCTACACCAATGATCTAGAATGTTTTGAACTGTATAAATTATCAGAGTACATTTTCCTGGGTATAGCATCTGATCAGCTCCCATCTCCAGAGCAATAGAAAATTAGGCACTAATTCACTGCGGCAGTTTAGCGCCCGAATAGCACCTCCCTTTTTCCGGTCTAACATTTTATGGCTTGCACAAAATGGTGCCCTAGGGTATTGTTAGCATTGAAATTTAATGTAAATTAGTTCCAGATGACATCATGCTGAGCTGTGACCTGTCTGCACTTCCTCTGGTGTCAGGTCAAGTGCTACTTTCCCCCAGTTAAACAGAGTGCTACGAGTCAGGGATGTTAGCATTTTAGTTGCTGACATTGAGCAAACCATTAAAGGTTTTGTCCCATTTCAGCAACAGCTCACTTTAAAAGATTTTGGCTGATTAAAGGGAGCTCATCATTTTGCTATCTTGCTTTTAGGCAAGCCCAGAAGCCATCATGGGGTGCCATTCTATGTGCCTCTGTACCTGTGCTACCTGGACGAGAAAGATGAGTGGGAAATCATGCTGGATTCTAGTGACATCTGGCAACATCAAAGGAGGAGGGCTCGTGTATGAACTACATGGGCACACCGGCTACGGCGGACATTTCTGAACCAATTGGAGCCGCAGTGCCTTTCATAATTGCTCCATTGGTGTTAAGAGTATATTTCTGTCATTTTTTAGCAATGGTAAAATAGAACCTTCTAATATTTCATTAATCAAAATCTTGTATAAAATTCCATGATGGAAATAAAAGTCAGTTTGCTTCAAATAGGATATCCTTAAAGAATATTTTATCATATTGGAATCTTCTTTTTCAAAGAATTGCTTTTAACTTAATTATGTTTTAGAACTCAGATTTGACATCTAAAGCCAAGTGTTGAGGGTGACCAATCACATAATAAGAGCCAGCAAAAGACCAAGCCCATTGCAAATATCCCCCAGATGGATTTTTTCTGGCTTAGAGACCTATTTTGGAAATTTTCCTTTCAGGTGTGAAACGTGGTTACGCCATGAATAGGGAGAACAGTTAACATTGAAAATATTTCCCACAGGGTATTGTTCATCTTTTGACCTATACTAGGCAGTTTGGTTCCAATGATTTTCTAATAAAAAACTCTACACAGCCATCCAGTAAAAAGTGGTCCCATACACTGGATCTTGCAAGAATTACTGGAGCAAGATACAAAATGAATGGAGATGGGGAACTTAAATGAGATCTACCAGTCATCCACTCAATCACCTACAGTAACTACTGGTGACTGAATGACCTTACAGAGATGCAACTAACTCCAATAATGAATACGCTTTACTGTGATATATATTATCATGCATTCAGAACTTTCAACTTAGGTGGGAGCATAAAGCAGGCGAGATTGGATCGACTGCCCCAGTCACATCCAGTCTTGATTTTCCTTTCCATTAAAGACAATGGAAAGAAAAAAAAGGGCCGAATGTACGAGTGCCCGATCTGATCTCGCCCATTTTACGTCCCTGCCAAAGTTGAAAGTTCAGGCTTACATGCATGATGCACTTTTTCATCTGATAAGCATTAAATGTATCATGATTTTAGAGGAAACAATATTGAATATTTAGGGAAATGTTCTGCACAATTCTTTGCTGTATATTAGGTGACATAACAATAGAGTATGGCCAGAGATCATTATAATATGGACATATATCCTACCAATGGACAATAAAATTGGACAGGATGTAAAATGGGCTGCTGATTTGCTATTGCCAATTTTTGCGCTACTGCCAAAGAACAATTTCACCCCCTTTACCTTCAGTGAGATATTGATGTATTGGAAGATCCAGTGGAGTGAATTTGATAGAAGACTTAAGGCTCTAAGTTATGAAGAAAAGCTCATGGAATTAAACTTATTAGCAAAACTATTTAAGGATGATATGATCAAGGTCATTAAAATGCCAAGAGTAACAGATGATATAGATGTAATCTTGTTATTTGTCTTGGACTGAATGTAGAACTTGAGGATATAAAGAGGTGAACTTTGAGTATGCCTCAAGATTTATAAGATTTCTCCCCTTCCCCCAAGTAATAGATATGTAAAACAGACTTCAAGCAAAATTAGTTAAAGCTGTGCCAACAATTCCTCTAAAAGGGAACTGAATACAGGTTGGGAATGGAATTAGAATTGGAGGCTGTAGGGATAGGTTTTGACTGAATTGATTAAATACTCCATTGGATGTGATGGTTCCTATGCAGATAGGGCTAAGGAGAAGATGTATTGTCTGGAGTACAGTTAGCCAGGGCTGAATAGTAGAGATGCAAGAATGGATATACAGGAAACTTTCGTTTAACCGGAGGTTAAATATCCGGAATGCTCTACCCACCGGCAAAATTCAGGAGTCGGTTCAGATAGTTTTTAAAAACTTTGTGTTGCTTTTTTTCTCGTCCTGGCTCTGCAAGCGTCTAGCTGAAGCTGTTGCTTAGCTACAGAGACGCTTGCAAGCTGCACCGACTGTTTTGAAGCTGTTGCTAAGCAACAGGGTTTGTTGCTTCAGATGGAGCTCAGAAGCTCCGTATGTTTTAACATCGGCACTCGTTTTTCCAGCAATATTGATCGACCGGCACCAGCTCGGTCCCGTCAGTGCCGGATACCAGAAAGTTTCCTGTAGATTGTGGACTTTTTACTTAGAGATAAGGAAGTACTTATGCCTTATTTGGGGCAAAAAATGGACAAAAGAGTTGCTAAAGAGTTTGTTTTGACATTAGCACTAAATAGAAACACAAAGAAAAAAGTTTTTAAAAAATCAAAAAATTATTTTATTCCATAAATTTAAATTTACAGGAGAAGTACATCATAAAGCTCTGTGAAATAAAAACAAACTCAAAGGTACGTTCAGGTAATTCATTCCTACAGGTGAGTTCAGGTAATGCAGTCTCTTATTTCTGCGATTTAGCATGGCAATAATCTATAATGAAAAAATTATAACATATATATATATATATATTATATATATATATATATATTTTACTGTGAATCAGCATCAAAAAGCCAGTGGCTTTTAAATTTATTTTATGCCCATTCTATGTGAAATTTTGTAACTATTCTTGTTAAATTATTAGTGAGACAGAACATTAAAAAATAAGACCTGAAGTGACTCCATGTTTGAAATGGAATTGTTAGCCTGTAGATTGTACCACTGGCTACAACTAAGATTTCAGACAAGTACAATCATGCAGTGGACAGTTTGAACCACAAATTTATAAATGCACTTTTTTAGTATCAACATCTATTATGGAAACCTAAAAGGTTCAATTTGATTATCTTTTGAAACGTAGACACCGAAACAGATCATCACCTTTCACATTAAATCCAGTGCAGAGAAAAATATGCCAATGCGCACAATGATAGAAAAATTCAGCACAATTTTACATCTGTAAAAAAATTATAAAAAATAAAACTATAATTTGATAAAGAACATTCATTCATAAAGGCTAACATTTATTAAAATCGATCCTGTGCCAACTGTTCTTCAATGTAGCCCTGGCAGTCCAGTGAAAAGGGACATAGATTTCATAGAATATAAAACAAGCAGTAGAGATCATGAAAATAACCATTTTCCATCACTAAAATAGAAAACTTGCAGTATATCCTGCGCAAATATACCCCTCAGCACAATGTTACTTATCTTGGCTATACTAGGTTTATCAATTTATATTATTTTCCACTTTGTAATTCAGACTTACCTGTAATCACTCCAAGCTATGACACACAAACTCATAATCAGTCATCTATCTCAGGTTTTGAAAAGATTTTATCTGTCAAATGTTGAAATTTGAATTGACCAGCTTGCAAAAGGGTAGCACGTATAACTTTACCACAATTTTGACCTTTACTTTTTTTAAAAATTACACTTCAGTGGATTATTTTCATAAGATTTTGGTAGTGAAACCAGTCTTAAAAGGAGGATTACACCATTAGGATCCTTTTTTAAAAAATCAAGTAGTTTCAAGATTCACAAGATGAACATTAACATCCTTTCGTTTTTCTGTTGTTGATTGTTTAAACAGTGCATGCTGACAATGCCTTTAGTGGCTAAAATACTCAGCCCAATTGTGAAGGAGTTAGTTATATATAATTATTTTATATATATATATAAAATATATGTGTGTATATATTATAGACATAAATCCAGGAATGCTTCAATTTTGTTAATTTAGCAACATCACATCATCAAGCTCTTCCAAGTCAGTACCTCTCCACAATGGTGTTGTTAACACTTTTTTTTTTAAAAACAAAAATATCTTAAAAATTAACTGAAATAAACAGAACAGGTGTTAACATATTATAGTTATTTTTGTATCTAATTATTTTTTCTGAGCCTGATGGTGAGACTCTCTTTATAAAGATCATTAAACAATAAATGAATGATTCAGAGTTGAACATTTATTAAGATATCATCTTTTGGACCAACTTCGGATGATCATTATAGACCACAAATCAAAATTAAGTAGAATTTTAAAGAAACTAAATTAGAATTACATTAAAATTCCACAAAAGTTGAACATTTTGTTAGAAGAAAAACAAATATTAAATCACTTAAGTGCTTCTAAATCATTTGCAGAAGCAGCATATGACCAGTTACACATTCATCCCTTTAAGGGACAAAACTTAGCAACAAAACAATTAAATGAGGTTCTCTATACACAAAGTAGCAACATTAAATTAAAATAATGTTAAGAGAAAGTACATTTTGGCATTAAACAATATTCTGTACAATTAAAAAACAATGGATTCTATGATTTTTTCTATTAATTATCAAGTCTTTAAACTTTCTATAGATAGTGAATGTTTCAGTAACAGACAATTATAAGCATTCTCCTAAAGTTTCAAGATGCATTTATTTCCAAAGCTTCATGCGTATCCAAGGTTTTCCATCTCATTGCGGTACCGCTGCTCTGACACCTTGCTCTTATGCAGTTTGCTTTCAAGGTGCAGCCGAAATTCTTGCTCCTCACTGGCCCCAATATTACACATGGAACAGTAGAACTGTCCACTTGGTGTCACACACATTGCTAGGTCACGTGGAATCCGCTGACGGGAACGTGGATTAAAGTAAGGACCTATATAATGATAAGTTTAAATTGTATGATTCAAGATCAATTTATTTAAAGAGACATGATAATTACATTTCCCTGATGCTTAGTGTCACCTCTAAATGATTATTTGTTCTTGTAAAATGTACTGAAGGAAACAATATTCTTATACAATAACGCGAGAATACAGTGTTTCTTTGCCATTGTTTCACTACAATGTTGCTCTGGCTGCAGCTTTCTGATTTCCTCTTTTATTTACTATCAGATTATCAGTTTCTAAATGTTTCATTTCTGTCTCTCATTGTCTTTGAGAAATAGGCTCTGAACTTTCTCTTTGTAGCGGTCTCTCCGTCTTCTTGAAATGATCTTGCATATTTCTGCCAGCTGGCGACAAATTCTTTCTCTGAATGTTGTTGACTTCCTGCTACTGTTGAGGTCTACTTTTCTCAGCTTCTTCTCCCTTTTTCTGTTTCCCTTTCCTTTCTTTTATTTCTGTTACATCTCTCTCAGTTACACTGAACTACAAGACTTCAGCAGCTATCCTATGATGTTGGTGAAATCTTCCAATTTGCTCCACACATTATATGACTTGGCAGCCAAATTTTCTTTTGTACAAAAATTTCACCACTATTTACTTAAATCTAGGCCTTCTGAAGTTGCCAGGTTAAGTACTGATCCCAGTATTTTAAACAGATTTAGAAATGTTTATAAGAGAAAAATCCACTTGTCACCATACACTATGTACACATTAATACACTGAATTGTGCGGGGGGGCCTTATCAGGTTAACATTAAAATGAAATAAAAGCATTACACAGAAATTCAGTTCTCAACTAGTTTTTAAAAAAGTGAATTCAGTATACACTGGGTAAGAAGAACCAATGTATTCATTACCTGTTACTGTCTGGCTAGTGGCTGGTCTGGTGATATAAAGACTAATACTTGTTTCTTTAAAGTTATGACTCTATGGCCGCGATTTTGTCATCGGTGTCGGGTTGGGTGCGGGATAGCTGGTTTCCAGCTTCCAGTCCCGCCACCAGCTGCATCCGCTCCACAGACGTGATTTTACCTTGATTGACCTGGTTAAGCCTGCCCTGCAGGCTTGCCGGTTAATTAACAGGAAGCGGGTCTAATGATGTAATTTGATGACGTGCCATCTGCCGGTTTCCTTAAAGGGACCACGCACAATTTTATTTTGACAGCATTCAGGTGCTGAAAAGACTGACAATCACTGCACAAAGGTTACCTCTTGCATCCAGGCTCTCCAATGACTCCCTCCATAGGCTGAAATAGATGGCAGCTGCAGGTGAGGTGGCAGAAGCGATCTGTCACTGGTGAAGAGGTTCTCCCAATGAGGTGGCACTGGACATATAGTTGGATTTAAAAACTTGTAAGCTAAAGAAATCTGTAAATGTTTTAAAAATGCAGTACCCAACATTTTCTTTGTTCTGAAACTCACCATGTGCAACATTGGATCCTTCACACCACTTCTGCAGCTGTCATCATTCCACAAACATTACAGCAGACTCAACACACTACACTTACTTGGCGTGGTGTCCGGATGTCACGAAACTCGAAACAGAAGCGGGAAAATCCAACAACAGGATGAAAACCACTGGCAAGTACCTGTTAATAGGCAGGTAATTGCCTTTAATCCGCATCCTGCCGCGCGGTGTCAGGTCCATTCGCAAATCGGGGACCCGACACTTGGGAAAGCTGTTTGGAGGCGGATTAACGGCGGGATCGAAACCTGCTGTCAATCAAATTGAATTTAACCTCTGACCCACCTCCAAACCTGTCCTCTGGGCGCCAGCAAAATCGCGGCCTATGACTCTAAACAATGTGGTACTAATCTGCCATATGCACTCAATCCCAAATATATTAGAAGAAAAACATACAAACAGCTGCCCGCCGCCACTGCATTCTATCCCATAAATTAGTTGATTAACAAAGAAATATATTAATTCCTTTAATTTAAAAAAAAACCCTATTCCAAAAATAAATAGGATGTAGGACCTGAGATAAATTAGTATTTCAGATAGTATTTCAGATGGGTACATCAGTTGTACAAATAATGTACCTTCCATGTAGTACATGCACTGGTATATCTTATATATATTAACAGGAGCACAAACTATATAAATAGCAGATTATTATCTTAATTTAGTCCCAAAAATTGCATTATAGTCCATTAGTTTATGACCGCTATATTTACAGTACAACTTATCTATCATGGTCTCTATAAAGTCACATGCATCAGTACAATACTGTAATATAAAACATTATTGAATGGTCCTCTCAGCTCCGAAAAATGGCCATCAGAGAATGCACATAACCTTTGGTGGAATTCAGGTATTCTATGTATTCAGGATGCAGAATAAAACATGTATAATGAGACTTTTGACCTGTGGGAAAGATTAATGGTGTTTTTCAAAATGTAATGCTTTGTGTATCTTGGATTGCATTACGATACTGGCAGTACACCTTTACAAAACAGAACTGTAAACACTTCAGGTTGCACTCTTTCTATAAAGCCATGCTACTTTATTTTGCCTCTTTTAGGCTGCGGAAATGCCCTGACATGTGCCTCTCTGTATCTGGAATTTCTCCTCTAATTAATAAAGTACATATTAAAAGCAGGAAGAACAATCAAAGCTTCCTTACAGACCAAAGGTTCTCCCCAACTTAAAAATTCAGAAATGAGCAAAGGGCATTTTGGATGATCTAAGTTCATTCCTCTAGTACCTAACTTTCCCATCATGGTAGCTTGTATTTTGAAGAACCCTAATATTTTTACTTCTGTTACCCTGCTTGTTTGTTGTTGTTTACCTTATCCATAGCATTTAATATTCTACATTCTTTACCCAGAGAGTAGTTAGAATATGGAATTCACTACTGCAAGAAGTAGTTGAGGTGAATAGTATAGATGCATTCAAGGGGAAGCTAGATAAGCACATGAGGGAGAATGGAACAGAAGGATAGGTTAATGGGGTTAGATGAAGAGGGGTGGAAGGAGGCTTATATGGAGCATGAACACCAGCATGGACCTGTTGGGCCAAATGGCCTGTTTCTGTGCTGTAAATACTTTGTAATAAAGTGGTAATTATAATGCTTAAGATCTTTAATCTTTCCTTTTCCCCTTTACAGTTGTAATCAAACTTGTTAATTGTTACTTAACCCCTTATTACAAGTTTATTTATTTAGTGTTATGGTGCAGTAACCAAAATTGAACACGATATATGTCCAAGTTGGGTATCAGTGACAGGTCTGCTATTACTAACAAGTTTGTTTCTATGTCCCTGGGATAATTCAATTCTATTTGTTGTACACTTGTGTTCCACATTTTTTTCAACACGTAAAACATTAAGGGAGAAAAGTTGCATTGCTTTGCGCCTCCCGTCTCCGGCGAGGACGTCATCGCCGTGCACAGCGCCGGGACCGCAAACTTCAGCTGCACTGCTCCCTGACCTATCGCCGGACGATATATGCAACAGGGTCAGGGTGGTGTTTTTGCAGCCGCGGCAGTGGTATTTAAAGGGGCCGGTGTCAGCCGGCTATTTTTTTTTCTGTCCACCTGCCAGCACCTGCCCCCTTCCCCTCTTTCATTCGGGGTGCCGGCCACGATCGCTCAGCCTGGCACTCCGAGTGCTGGGCTGCTTTCACGGCACCCTGCTCCCCGGTGGTCCAGCAGGGCCCCGGTGCGCATAGCGCTAGGCCCCGCCCCTTTAATCAGGGGAGGGAGGCCTGCAATATCGTGGTGCAATGTGCTGACATGCATGCCGCTGTTGCACGTAGCATCCCAGGAAGGAGGGGGAGTGCTTCCAGTAGCGCCCCATCTCCTGCTTGGGGCATTACCACTGAATTTACGGTGCTGGAGCACTAACTTTTTCGGGGCACTATAACTAGCGCCCCAGCAAAGTTAGCGCCCCATAGGGGGCGTCACCGATTTTTCCCCCTGAAACTTAACATTGATATAAATGTAATTTGTCACAAGTCTGCCGAATTGCATAACCAATCCAAGTCTTTTTTCATATCTTTTGCTGCACCTTTTGTTTCTATTGCCTCCCTACTTTTATGTCATCAACAAATTTAACCAGCTTACAAAAGCAAAATACTACGGGTGCTGGAAATCTGAAATAAAAATAGAAAATGCTGGAAATACTCAGCAGGTCAAGCAGCATCTGTGGAGAGGGAAACAGAATTAACGTTTCAGGTCGATGACCCTTCATCAAAACTGGAAAAAGTTGGAGATGTAACAGATTTTTAAGCAAGTGCAGGGGCAGGGAAAGGGGGGAGGGGAGGAAAGAACAAAAGGGAAGGTCTGTGATAGGACGGAAGGCAGGAGAGATTAAAAGACAAAAGGGATGATGGTGCAGGGCAAAAGGAGATGGTAATGGGACAAGTTAAGAAGCAAAAGATGAGTCTAGATGAGGTGTAAATGGGAATGGCAGAATCATCAACAGCTGCCATGTGGGAAAAAAATAGGGGCAGAAGTTATGGTTTGAAATTGTTGAACTCGATCTTGAGTCTAGAAAGCTGTAAAATGCCTAATCGAAAGATGAGGTACTGTTCCTTGAGCTTACGTTGAGCTTCATTGAAACAGTGTAAGAGGCTGAGGATGGAGAGGTCAGAGTGGGAGTGGAGCGGAGAGGAGAATTAAAATGACAGGCAACCGGAAGCTCGGGGTCACGCTTACGGGCTGAACGGAGGTGTTCCGCAAAGAGGTCACCCAATTTGCATTTGGTCTCCCCAATGTAGAAGAGACTGCATCATGAGCAGCGAATACAGTATACTAAATTGCAAGTACAAGTAAATCACTGTTTCACCTGAGGGGAGTGTTTGGGGCCCTGGACAGTGGGAAGGGAGCAGGTAAAAGGGCAGGTGTTGCATCTCCTGAGCTTGCACGGGAAGGTACCGTGGGAAGGGGAAGGGGTGATTGAGGAGTGGACCAGGGTGTCGCGGAGGGAGCGTTCCTTTCGGAATGCTAAAAGGGGAGGGGAAGATGTGTTTGGTGGTGGGATAACGCTGGAGGTGGTGGAAATGGCAGAGGATGATACGTTGAATGTGGAGGCTGGAGGGGTGAAAGATGAGGACAAGGAGAACCCTATCGTGATTCTGGGAGGGAGGGGAAGGGGTGAGAGCAGAAGTGCGGGAAATAGAATGGACACGGTCGAGGGCCATGTCAACCACGGTAGAGGGGAATCCTCGGTTGAGGAAAAAGGAAGACATATTGGAAGCACTAGTATGGAAGGTGGCATCGTCAAAGCAGATGCGACGGAGATGGAGAAACTGGGAGAATGGAATAGAGTCTTTACAGGAAGCGGGTGGGAGGAAGTGTAGTCCAGGTAGCTGTTGGAGTTAGTGACTTGCTGAGTATTACCAGCATTTTCTGTTTTTAACCAGCTTACAGTTGGTTTCAGTACCAGGTCATGTAAATAGATTTATGTAAGTAAATGACGCCTCATGGTACATCATGGTTTCTATTTGAAGCAAACAAGTGTATTTTAAATCTCTGTAGATCTTCACGAGAAGTTCCATTGTCATCGATCCTTTCAAACAAGTACTAGTCTTTTCCATGGGATTAGACGTCTTGCATAAGATCACAAAAGATCTCTACAAACTTGCAATGGAGTTCTAATTCCAAGCATCATGATGATTGCAAGAAACTGTAAATTATTATATCTACTTTGCATGAGATTTTCCATTTTCTTATTAAAGACCCTGATGTTCAAATGTGTCCGAACAAACTTTTACAATCTAGTAACGATAGTCCAGATCTGACAATATGTCCATAACAGTTATTCCAATGTAGCAATTTGACACAAACTGACTGGTTACAATATTAATTACAGGTCGACTCATGGGATAAGGTAAAGCCACTCCATGATATTAAATTGAAGTAAATACAGTAACTAAAAACAAAGGCAAAAAATCCTAAGAACTATGATGGAAACATGTACATTGTGAAGGGGAAAATAGATAAGTACATGATGAAGAAAGGAATAGAAGGATCTGCTGATAGGGTTAGATGCAAAGGGTGGGAGGAGGCCGGTGTGGAGCATAAACATAGGTATAGACCAGTTGGTTCGAATGGCCTGTTTCTGTGCTGTAGTCTCTATGTGACTACGAGTGAGGCAGGTACGGGGATCCAGGAGGTAGTGTTGATGGAGCCACAGCCCTTGCTCTTGTCAAGCAGGATCGAGGTACTTACTCCCTGTGAGGGCGGGAGCGTGGACTGCAGGGAGGATGAGCAACCTGGCCACAGCACCGTGGTACAGGGGGCCATTCAAGTGGAGGGAATAAAAAGAAATGTTGTCGTGGTAGGGGATAGTATCATTAGGGGGATAGATAGGGTTCTCTGCAGTCAAGAGCGGGAGTCCCGAAGGCTGTGTTGCCTGCCCGGTGCCAGGGTTAAGGACATCTCTTCTGGGCTGGAAAGAAACTTGGAGTGGGAGGGGGAGGATCCAGTTGTCGTGGTCCATGTTGGTACAAACGACGTAGATAGGACAAGGAAGACGGTTCTGTTAAAGGAGTATGAGCAGCTAGGAGTCAAATTAAAAAACAGAACCTCAAGGGTAATAATCTCTGGGTTATTACCTGAGCCACGAGTGAATTTGGCTAGGATAAATAAAATTAAAGAGTTAAATGCATGGCTCAAAGACTGGTGTGGGAGAAATAGGTTTTGCTTCTTGGGACATTGGCACCAGTACTGGGACAGCAGGGAGCTGTTCCGTTGGGACGGACTCCACTTGGCCAGTGCTGGGACTAGAGTCCTGGCGAATCATATAACTAGGGCTGTAGAGAGGGCTTTAAACTAATTAGTGGGGGAGAGGTTTCTAGAGAGCAAATAATAGAAATGACAATGGAGAAGGTCATAGACTTAGGTAGCAGTGGGGGAATTAATTAAAAAACAGAATGTATCAGGAAGGGACAGAAGGTATGGAGTAAAAGGTAAAGTACTAAAAGGGGAAAAAACAGGAACTAAGTGTCACAAAACATATTTGAAAGTTCTTTATCTGAATGCACGTAGCATTCGTAACAAAATGAATGAGTTAACGGCACAAATAACTACATATGGGTATGATCTTGTGGCCATTACAGAAACATGGCTGCAGGGTGACCATGACTGGGAATTAAACATACCAGGTTATTTAACAATCAGGAAGGACAGGCAGGAAGGGAGGGGAGGTGGGGTGGCTATGTTAATAAAGGAAGGAATCACTATAATACATAGAAATGATATTGGGTCAAAGGAGCAGGATAGTGAAACAGTTTGGGTGGAGATAAGGAATAATAAGGGGGAAAAAACACTAGTGGGCGTAGTCTATAGACCTCCGAACAGTTGCAACTCTGTTGGACGGAGTATTAACCAGGAAATAGTTGAGGCTTGTAATAAGGGAACAGCTATAATTATGGGGGATTTTAATTAGCATATTAACTGGACAAATCAAATTGGGCAGAGCAGCCTCGAGGATGAGTTCATTGAGTGTATTAGGGATGGGTTTCTTGAGCAGTATGTAACTGAACCGACCAGGGGGCAAGCAACCTTAGATTTGGACCTGTGTAATGAGACAGGATTAATTAAAAATGTCCTAGTAAAGGATCCCCTTGGAATGAGTGACCATAACATGGTTGAATTCCATATTCAATTAGAGGGGGAGAAGGTTGGATCTCAAACAAGCGTGCTGAGCTTGAATAAAGGAGACTATGAAGGTATGAGAGCGGAATTGATTAGAGTGGACTGGGAAAATAGATTAAAGGGTAAGGCGGTACATGATCAGTGGTGTACATTTAAGGAGTTATTTTACAACTTCCAAAAAATATATATTCCACTGAGGAAAAAATGGTGTAAAAGAAAAGATAGCCATCCGTGGCTAAGTAAAGTAATTAAGGATAGTATCCGACTAAAAACAAGGGCATATAAGGTAGCCAAATCTAGTGGGAGGATAGAAGATTGGGAAGTCTTTAAAGGACAGCAAAAAATAACTAAAAGATTGATTAAGAAAGGGAAGATAGATTATGAAAGTAAATTAGCAAAAAATATAAAAACAGATAGCAAAAGTTTCTATAGTTATATAAAAAGAAAAAGGGTGGCTAAAGTAAATGTTGGTCCCTTAGAGGATGAGACCTGGAAATTAATGGTGGGAAACATGGAGATGGCAAAAACGCTGAACAAATATTTTGTATCAGTCTTTACGGTAGAGGACACTAAGAATATCCCAACACTGGACAAACAGGGGGCTCTAGGGGGGGGGGGGGGAGCTAAATACGATTAAAATCACTAAGGAAGTGGTACTTGGTAAAATAATGGGACTCAAGGCGAATAAATCCCCTGGACCTGATGGCTTACATCCTAGGGTCTTGAGGGAAGTGGCGTTAGGGATTGTGGATGCATTGATAATAATTTTCCAAAACTCCCTGAACTCAGCAAAGGTCCCGGCAGATTGGAAAACTGCTAATGTAACACCCTTATTTAAAAAGGGTATTAGGCAGAAGGCTGGAAACTATAGACCTGTTAGCCTAACATCTGTGGTTGGTAAAATGTTAGAGTCTATTATTAAGGAGACAGTAATGGGACATTTGGATAAACATAATTTAATAGGACAAACTCAGCATGGTTTCATGAAGGGGAAGTCATGTTTGACAAATTTGCTTGAGTTCTTTGAGGAAGTAACATACAGGGTGGACAAAGGGGAACCAGTGGACGTAGTGTATTTAGACTTCCAAAAGGCATTTGACAAGGTGCCACACAAAAGATTATTGCTCAAGATAAAAAATCACGGGATTGGGGGTAATATTCTGGCGTGGGTGGAGAACATAAGAACATAAGAAATAGGAGGAGTAGGCCAATTGGCCCCTCGAGCCTGCTCCACCATTCAATAAGATCATGGCTGATCTGATCCTAACCTCAAATCTTCTATCACTGTGCATCCACCCGAACCCATGTGATCTCCCGGGAGAGGCGAAAAACCAGATAAAGACCCAATGGCCAATTTGGGAGAAAAAAATCTGGGAAATTCCTCTCCGACCCATCTAGGTGATCGAAATTCTTCCAGGAGATCACGCTGTCCCTATATTTTCTACAGTACTTACCTTCTGTAAAGGCGATCTCCACCCCAGCCAGGAACAGGAATAAAACCATCTCCTGAAATCTAACACAGAATTAGAACACAGTAGGAGCAGAACCAGGCTACACGGCCCCTGGGCCCACTCCACTACCCACAGGGCCATGACCATTCCGAACCTAGACTCATGTCCGATTTCCTGCCCGCTCCCCGTAACCCTTAATTCCCTTTACTTCTAGGAAACTATCTATTTCTGTTTTAAATTTATTTAATGATGTAGCTTCCACAGCTTTCTGGGGCAGCAAATTCCACAAACCTACGCTCTCTAACAGAAAGCAGAGAGTTGGGATAAATGGTTCGTTCTCAGACTGGCAATCAGTAACTAGTGGTGTTCCGCAGGGGTCAGTGCTGGGTCCCCAACTCTTTACAATCTATATTAACGATTTGGAGGAGGGGACCGAGTGTAACATATCAAAGTTTGCAGATGATACAAAGATGGGACGGAAAGTAGTGAGTGAGGACATAAAAAACCTGCAAAGGGACATAGACAGGCTAAGTAAGTGGGCAGAGATTTGGCAGATGGAATACAATACTGGAAAGTGTGAGGTTATGCACTTTGGCAGGAAAAATCATAGAGCAAATTATTATCTTAATGGCAAGAAACTGGAAAGTACTCTAGTACAAAGGGATCTGGGGGTCCTGGTGCACGAAACTCAAAAAGTTAGTATGCAGGTGCAGCAAGTGATCAAGGCGGCCAATGGATTGTTGGCTTTTATTGCTAGGGGGATAGAATATAAAAACAGGGAGGTATTGCTGCAGTTGTACAAGGTATTGGTGAGACCGCACCTGGAATACTGCATACAGTTTTGGTGTCCATACTTAAGAAAAGACATACTTGCTCTCGAGTCAGTACAAAGAAGGTTCACTCGGTTAATCCCGGGGATGAGGGGGTGGACATATGAGGAGAGGTTGAGTAGATTGGGACTCTACTCATTGGAGTTCAGAAGAATGAGAGGCGATCTTATTGAAACATATAAGATTGTGAAGGGGCTTGATCGGGTGGATGCGGTGAGGATGTTCCCAATGATGGGTGAAACTAGAACTAGGGGGCATAATCTTAAAATAAGGGGCTGCTCTTTCAAAACTGAGATGAGGAGAAACTTCTTCACTCAGAGGGTGGTAGGTTTGTGGAATTTGCTGCCCCAGAAAGCTGTGGAAGCTACATCATTAAATAAATTTAAAACAGAAATAGATAGTTTCCTAGAAGTAAAGGGAATTAAGGGTTACGGGGAGCGGGCAGGAAATCGGACATGAGTCTAGGTTCGGAATGGTCATGGCCCTGTGGGTAGTGGAGTGGGCCCAGGGGCCATGTAGCCTGGTTCTGCTCCTACTTCTTGTGTTCTAATTCTGTGTTAGATTTCAGGAGATGGTTTTATTCCTGTTCCTGGCTGGGGTGGAGGTCGCCTTTACAGAAGGTAAGTACTGTAGAAAATATAGGGACAGAGTGATCACCTGGATGAGTTTCGATCACCTAGATGGGTCGGAGAGGAATTTCCCAGATTTTTTCTCCCAAATTGGCCATTGGGTTTTTTATCTGGTTTTTCGCCTCTCCCGGGAGATCACATGGGTTCAGGTGGATGGAGAGTGATAGAAGATTTGAGGTTAGGATCAGATCAGCTATGATCTTATTGAATGGTGGAGCAGGCTCGAGGGGCCGATTGGCCTACTCCTGCTCCTATTTCTTATGTTCTTATATGTAACAGCTTTATTTACATATTTCTGTAATTCTGGGGAAATAATCAGATTTTGTGCAACTCCATCATAGAAACATAGAAGATAGGAGCAGGAGTAGGCCATTCGGTCCCTCGAGCCTGTTCCACCATTTAATGAGATCATGGCTGATCATCCAAATTCAGTACCCTGTCCCTGCTTTCTCCCCATATCCCTTTAGCTTTAAGAAATATATCTAACTCCTTCTTGAATATATTTAATGAATTGGCCTCAACAGCCTTCTGTGGTAGAGAATTCCACAGGTTCACCACTCTCTGGGTGAAGAAATTCCTCCTCATCTCAGTCCTAAATGGCTTACCCCTTATCCTTAGACTGTGACCCCTGGTTCTGGACTCCCCGGCCATCGGGAACATCCTTCCTGCATCTAGTCTGTCTAGTCCTGTTAGAATTTTATAAGTTTCAATGAGATCCCCTCTCATTCTTCTAAACTCTAGCAAATATAAGCCTAATCGACTCAATCTCTCTTCATACATCATTCCTGCCATCCCAGGTATCAGTCTGGTGAATCTTCGCTGCACTTCCTCCATGGCAAGAACATCCTTCCTCAGATAAGGCGACCAAAACTGCACACAATACTCAAGGCGTGGTCTCACCAAGGCCCTGTACAACTGCAGCAAGACATCCTTGCTCCTGTACTCGAATCCTCTTGCTATGAAGGCCAACATACCATTTGCCTTCTTAACCGCCTGCTGCACCTGCATGCTTACCTTCAGCGACTGGTGCACAAGGACACCCAGGTCTCATTGCACTTCCCCCTTCTTCCAATCTATTGCCGTTCAGATAATAATCTGCCTTCTTGTTTTTGCCACCAAAGTGGACAACCTCGCATTTATCCACATTATACTGCATCTGCCATGCATCTGCCCAATCACCCAACCTGTCCAAATCATACTGGAGTTTCTCGGCATCCTCCTCACAGCACACACGCCCACCCAGCTTTGTGTTGTCTGCAAACTTGGAGATATTACATCTAGTTCCCTCGTCTAGATCATTAATATATAGTGAATAGCTGAGGTCCTGCGGTACCTCACTAGTCACTGCCTGCCACTCGGAAAAAGACCCGTTTATTCCAACTCTTTGCTTCCTGTCTGCCAACCAGTTCTCTATCCAAGTCAGTACCTTACCCCCAATCCCATGTGCCTTAACTTTACACACTAATCTCTTATGCGGGACCTTATCGAAAGCCTTCTGAAAGTCCAAATACACCACATCCACTGGTTCTCCCTTATCTATTCTACCAGTTATATCCTCAAAAAATTCCAGTAGATTAGTCAAGCACGATTTACCTTTTGTAAATCCATGTTGACTTTATCCGATCCTGTCACTGTTTTCCAAATGCTCTGCTATTACATCTTTTATAATGGACTCTAGCATTTTCCCCACTACCGATGTCAGGTCTATAATTCCCCGTTTTCTCTCTACCACCTTTTTTGAATAGTGGGGCAACATTAGCTACCCTCCAATCCATGGGAACTGTTCCAGAGTCTATATAGAATTTTGGAAGATGACCAGCAATGCATCTACTATTTCTAGGACTACTTCCTTAAGTACCCTAGGATGTAGATTATCAGGCCCTGGGGATTTATCGGCCTTCAATCCTGTCAATTTCCCTAACACCATTTCCCTACAAATACTGATTTCATTCAGTTCCTTCCTCTCATTAGACCCTATGTTCCCTGACATTTCTGGGAGGTTATTTGTGTCCTCCTTTGTGAAGACAGAACCAAAGTATGTATTTAATTGGTCTGCCATTTCTTTGTTCCCCATTATAAATTCCCCTGATTCTGACTGCAAGGGACGTACGCTTGACTTCACCAATCTTTTTCTCTTCACATATCTATAGAAGCTTTTACAGTCAGTTTTTATGTTCCCTGCAAGCTTACTCTCATTCTATTTTCCCCCTCTTAATTAATCCCTTTGTCAGGAGTACAGTATAAATTAGTCTCCCTAATAAGAATTGGCATAAATTTAGTCAGGGTACATTGAAGACTACTGACTACTATCCTTGATAGTATAACAACTTGTATTTATATAGCGCCTTTAACGTAGTAAAACAGCCCAAGGCGCTTCACAGGATCGTTGTCAAACAAAATTTGACACCGAGCCACATAAGGAGATATTTGGGCAGATGAGGTAGGTTTTAAGGAACGTCTTAAAAGGAGGAAAGAGGTGGAGAGGTTTAGGGAGGGAATTCCAGGGCCTAGGGCCTTGACAGCTGAAGGCACGGTCACGAATGGTGGAGTGATTAAAATTGGGGATGCTCAAGAGGTCAGAATTAGAGGAGCGCAGATATCGGAGGATTGTGGGGCTGGAGGAGCTTACAGAGATAGGGAGTGACGAGGCCATGGAGGGACTTGAAAACAAGGATGAGAATTTTAAAACAAGGTTATGCTTAACCGAGAGCCAGTGTAGGCCAGCGTGCACAGGGGTGATAAGTGAATGGACTTGGTGTGTGCTAGGGCAAGGGCAGCAGAGCTTTGAATGACCTCAAGTTTACGGAGGGTAGAACATGGGGGGCCGGCCAGGATATTGTAAAAGAGGAATGTTTCAGATCCAATCCATGCTATCTATTGAGTTAGCCAATCTTACCTCGGGCAGCGGTGGGCCACTAGAATTTATCTCAATAACTTGGTTTGGGGTTGGGGGATGGAGTGGGGTGGGTGGAAATCAGCCTTCATTCCTGCTCCTGATTGTTATCAAGTCACCTTCCACCTTGGAAAGAGCTTATCTGTAGATATCAGAGTATAACAGCATTGGGCTCCCCATCCCCATGGTCAAAAAACCTGCCAACATCCACTGTCCAGGCTCTCATATTCACTTGCATGATGTCCTAGAGTATTGCCAATGCTTATGGAACCGCAAAAGGGCAAACTACCGCTTTCAAAAGAGGGCAGGAAGAAAGGTGAGAAAATTGGACAGGGAATAAAGAGGGGGATTTAAAAGCTTATTTTTAAATTGTAATGTTAATATTCCCTAATTTCTCAAAGATAAAGGGGGAAAATTTGTTCCCTTAGCACCTCCCATTAGCGCCAGTAGATGTTGCTAATGGGGTGCTAGACTAGTATCACTGGAGAGAGGTGAATCCAGCGCTGCATGCCAAATCCGGCCCCGCTGTAGCGCTGCTGGTAAGAGGTATCGCCGGGAACGTCAACCCCAGGTAAATCGTGACATCAGTGAGTGTGAAACGTTCAGACTGCCCGACTTGCAAAACTGATTCTCGCCACTTACCTCACCGCTTGGAGTAAACACCAACCGGGAGAGCTGGCGTGCAGCATCAGGAAGCCGGCTCCAGGGATGTTATTTAAAGGGATCATCAGTAATCACTCGCAGCTGTCAGGTTAGTGCAGTTTCAGTGTTTTTTTTTGTTAGTTTCACCCACTGCAACAGTTTCATTAAGTAATTTCAAGGTTCTTTTGTATCACATGTCTTCTGGCAACTAAAAAGTAGCTACATTTATTCTTCAAAGATTCAAACTGCTACACTTGGTAACATTAATAGGGGCTGTACTGGCTTGCCACCTGCCCTCCAGGATCTATGGTGGAGGGAGCGTAGGTAGCGAGAAATACGGGAACATGTGCGCAGAGAGAGGAGGAGGGCCATCAGGGCTCTCATCAGGAGGCCTTACCCTTTGAGGGTATTCCGAGAGCACTTCTCCTACCCTCAATTAAGCGAGGAGCAGTGTATTAGAAGGCTTCGCTTCATTAAGGATGTGGTCACAGAACTCTACCACCTCCTACAACCAGACCTCCAGCCTCAGACCAGGGCGACCACGGCTCTCCCAGTGGCAGTCAAGGTCACTGTGGCCCTCAATTTCTTCGCCAGTGGATCCTTCCAGTCTAAAACAGGAGACATAGCTAACATCTCAGTTCGCCGTCCATCGCTGCATCCGGGAGGTCACTAAGACTCTCTACAGCAGGAGAAGGGACTACATTGGCTTCCTGATCACCAGAGAGAAGCAGGACAAGCATGCATGTGGCTTTGCCAGGATAGCGGGCTTCCCCGTGGTGCAGGGTGCCATCAACTGCACCTATGTGGCTTTGCGGGCACCGCATAACATCCTGAGATCTTCCGTAACCACAAAGGCTACCACTCACAATGTGCAGTTGGTGTGCGACCACAGGCAGCAAATCCTTAATGTCAATGCCCACTATCCTAGCAGCAGCCACGATGCCTTCATCCTGCGCCAGACCGGTGTGCAATCACTCTTCCAGCCAACACGTCAAGCTCGAGGGTGGCTGCTCGGAGACAAGGGCTATCCGCTCTCCACCTGGCTCATGACTCTCCTCCGCAACCCCAACACTCATGTCCAGCACACATAATGACAGCCATGCTGCCACCAGGAACATCATCGAGCAGACCATCAGCTTATTAAACCGCTCGGGAGGAGCCCTCCAGTACTCACCAGAGCGGGTGTCCCATTTCGTGGTCGTCTTCTCTTCTTAGGCAGTCCCTCGGATCTGAGGATGACTTGCTTCCACACTAAAAATGAGTTCTCAGGTGACTGAGGAGTCCAATGCGGGACCTACAGTCTCTGTCACAGGTGGGGCAGACGGTGGTTGAAGGGGCGGGTGGGTGGGGTGCTTGGGTTGACGTGCGCTCCTTCCGCTGTTTGCGCTTGGCTTCCGCTTGCTCCCGGCGAAGAGACTCGAGGTGTTCGGTGCCTTCCTGGATGCTTCTCCTCCACTTTGTGTGGTCTTGGGCCAGGGATTCACAGGTGTTGGTGGGAATGTTGTACTTTTTCGAAGGAGGCTTTGAGGGTGTCCTTGAAGCGTTTCCTCTGCCCACCTGGGGCTCTCTTGCCATGTTGGAGCTCCAAGTAGAGCGCTTGCTTTGGGAGTCTCATATCTGGCATGCGGACGATGTGGCCCATCCATCGGAGCTGATCGAGCGTGGTCAAAGCTTCGATGCTGGGGATATTGGCCTGAGCGAGAACACTGATGTTGGTGCACCTATCCTGCCAATGAATTTGCAGAATCTTGCGGAGGCAGCGTTGGTGGTACCACTCGTGCTTTGAGGTGCCTGCTGTACATGGTCCATGTCTCTGAAGCATACAGGAGGGCAGGTATCATTACTGCTCTGTAGGCCATGAGCTTTGTGCTGGGTTTGAGGTCCTGGTCTTCAAACACTCTCTTCCTCAGGCAACTGAAGGCTGCACTGGCACACTGAAGGCGGTGTTGGACTTTGTCATCGACATCTGCCCTTGTTGACAATAGGCTCCCAAGGTATGGAAAGTGGTCCACGTTATCCAAGGCCCCGTCATAGATTTTGATAATCGGGGAGCAGTACTGTGTGGCGGGGGCAGGTTGGTAGAGGACCTTTGTCTTATAGATGTTTAGTGTAAGGCCCATGCTCTCGTACGCTTTGGTGAAGGTGTCGACGATGGTTTGGAGTTCGGCCTCAGAGTGTGCGCAGACGCAAGCGTCGTCTGCATACTGTAATTCGATGACAGAGATTGGGATGACCTTGGATCTGGACTGGAAGCGACGGAGGTTAAACAGTTTCCCCGTTTGTTCTGTAGATTAGCTCCACTCCAGCGGGAGCTTACTGAGGGCGAGATGGAGCATTGCAGCCAAGGAGATCGAGAAGAGCATTGGTGCGATGACACAACCTTGCTTGACCCCGGTCCGTACGCAAATTGGGTCTGTGGTGGATCCGTTGGTCAGGATCACGGCTTGCATGTCGTCGTGAAGCAAGCGGAGGATGGTGACAAACTTTTGAGGGCAGCCAAATTTGAGGAGGACACTCCATAATCCCTCACGGTTGACGGTGTCGAAGGCCTTTATGAGGTCAAAGAAGGCCATGTACAGTGGTTGGTGCTGTTCCCTGCACTTCTCTTGTAGTTGACGCGCAGTGAAGATCATGTCCATTATGCCCCTTAGTGGGCGGAATCCGCATTGCGACGCTGAAATGAGCTCTTCAGCCACTGGGAGAAGGCGATTGAGGAGGATTCTTGCAATGACTTTCCCTGTGGCAGACAGCAGGGAGACTTCTCTGTAGTTAACGCAATCGGACTTGTCGCCTTTCTTGAAGATGCTCACTATTACGGTGTCTCTGAGATCCCCTGGCATGCTCTCCTCCTTCCAAATAAGAGAAATGAGTTCATGTATTCGCACCAATAGTGCTTCTCCGCCATGTTTTAGCGCCTCGGTGGGGATTCCATCTGCTCCTGAGGCCTTGTTGTTCTTCAGTTGTCAGATGGCCTTTTCAACCTCATGCCGGGCTGGAGTTGTGCTGAGGTGGTGGTGGGTAGCATGCTGCGGGATGGAGTTGAGGACACTCGTGTCGAAGACAGAGTCCCGGTTAAGGAGATCTTCGAAGTGCTCCTTCCAGTGGGCACTGACTGCCTCTCTGTCATTGATGAGTACCTCTTTGTTCTTGGCCCACAGTGGGGTAGGACCTTGGAAGCTTGGGCCATAGGTGGTCTTGACTGCGCTAAAGAATCCACGCACATCGTGGTTGTCGGCTAGCTGCTAGATCCCCTGCGCTTTCTCCACCCACCATCTGTTCCTTAGGTCATGAGTTTTTTGTTGGATCTCGGCCTTCAGGCGTCTGTAGAGATGCTTGCTTGCTCTCAAGTTCTGTTGCTGTTTCCAGACCAGGAATGCCTTGCGCTTGCGGCTTATTAGCTCCTGGAGCTCCTGGTCGTTCTCGTCGAACCAGTCTTGGTGTTTCCTGGTCGAGTGACGGAGCGTCTCTTCACAGGTGCTGATTATGGAGGCCTTGAGTGCAGACCAGGTGCTGTGGACACTGTGCCTCTGAATCACTGGGAGTCTTCAGGTTGGTTGTGAGGCTTAGGCTGAATAGGGCTTTCTTAGCAGGGTCTTTGAGTGCTCTAGCGTTGATTTTCTTGCGGCATTGCTGCTGTTGCCGTCGCTGTTTTGGGGCTACGTTGATGGAGATGACAGAGTGGGTGGTGCGGACGTCCTTGCATTCCCTCGCTCGGACGATGACGTAGTACAGTACTCACCAGAGCGGGTGTCCCATTTCATGGTGGTCTGCTGCATGCTCCACAACATGGCCATCATGAGGGCGCAGGCCTTGCCAGCAGGGATTGCGGGACTGCCTCAGGAGGAGGACGAGGCAGAGGAGGATGAGGAGGAACAGGAAGGAGGGAGGAGGCAGCGAGACAATCGACCTTCTGGACGAGCTGTCTGTGACCGGCTCATCAGACTCCGATTCACATGAATGAAACCCCAGATCCCTGTAGCTCACCACAATCCCATCATATAATCTCTGTCTCATGGGGTATCACAGCATCCTCCTGGGCGCAAAGGTGAAATGAGAGAGACCACAAAATATTTCACAGATCATTAATAAATTTATCTATAAACATATCACACATATCACATGAATTCTAATAACTAATGGCCCTTGTGCCCGCCATAGTTGAATAGCTGTAATTGTGTGCAAGGTGTGAGATGTGGGTGAGTATTGCTAGGTAGAGATTGTTGGTGGGTGAGTGCTGGGGGTGTGATGCTTTGGGCAATGCATGAAGATTGTGGTACAGATGTTGGTATGTAGCATTTGTTGAAGCATTCACTCACCCTGACCACCCGAGTTAGGTTGTTAAATTTCTTCCTGCACTGTGTGGGGGTCCTGGGGACCACAGTGCTGCCCAAGACATGCTGCTCTACCTCCCTCCACATGGTGTGGATGACTTGTGGTGAAGGCCTCCTGCCACTTGTCAGGTAGAGCACCGCGCTCCGTCTCTCCACAGCGAAAACCAATGCTTCATCGGAGAATCTGCAGGCTCTCTCCCTGGAGTGTGGACCTGCCATGAGCACACCTGGTTCAGTCCTCCGGCTCCTTCTCTTTGTTCTGCTTCTGCTTGCTGAGGCAACTGCACAGCCGGCAATGCTGAGAATGAAGTACTGCAGCATCAATGAACCTCCCTTTTACGTAGTGAAAAAAGCCTGTGGCAGTGATGAGTTGCGATTAGACTACACCCGATATTGGTCCACCCTTTAAGTCTAACAGCAATGAATTTGGGTTTTAAGACTTGATTTGGGTTCCATTCATTTTATTGAGCAGTGAACACAAATTTTTCGTGCAGTCTAAAGCATTTGCGCCTGGTGCTATTTCTCCAACTTTTCTACTGACACCGCCCATTCTTTGGCTATAATGAATTTCTAGCCCAAAGGCCTAGAAATTGGGTTGAGGCGCCAAATTCGCCTGAGCGCAGGATTTAGCGCAGCGTTCGAGTCTTCAGCGATCGTCAGATATTCAGTTTCATTGCCCCTAGAGGGAGATGGGGTGAGGCTCGAGGCGCTCCGCGTCCCTTTTAGGGCGCTGAAACTGAATATCGCAGCGCAACGTGCCGCAGCGCCACACGCTGCGGCACGGCACGCTGCAGTACTGCAGGCCTTCCTCCCATTGTTAAGGGGGAGGGGCCTGCAACAGCGCGATCCCCGATCGCGAATGCCGGCAAAAGAGCCCGGCACCAAGGAGAAGTACCGGGCTCTCAGGAAACAGCCGGCAATGCCGCGGGGGGGGGGGGGTCAGGAGGCCGGGGACAGAGGTGCTGGCAGGCGGCTGCCTTCCCCGCACCTCCACCTTAACTTGCGCCGCTGCCAGCACAGTAAAGCCCCATGAACCGGGCGCAGGTAGCAAACGGCGCAACTGCGGCGTTCGCAACCAAATATCGTGAACGGGGCGCGAATGGAGCGCTATGCACACCGATGATGTCATCGGTGGCGGCACAGCGCTAAAGGCTAATGCCACCATTATTGCCCCAACTCAATATCGCGGGAGGCACAGCCAGTGGCGCTACAGCCACTGCCTGCCTCTTTAGGTGCTAACAAGTGGCGCTACTCACCCAATTTCTCCCCCAAAGAGTTTTACAATCAATTATTTCTTCCCTCAAGACGTTTAGGGTAGCTCCCTTGACTCTTTGTCCACATCAGGATCAGTGATATAGACAGCCAGTCTATAAAATGGGATCAGAGCAGTGATTTATTTTTCAAATCTACAACTCACAACCTGCCAAATAAAAAAGAACCAAAATATTAATAATCTTGCCATCAACAATACCAAATTAAAATGTACAACCTTGTTAACTGAATAATACAAGTACTGGGTGTCAGCTGTGGCTCTGTGGTAGCACTCTCACCTCTGATTCAGAAAGTTAAGGATTCAAACCTTACTCCAGAGATTTGAGCACATAAGCTAGGCTGATACTTCAGTGCAGTACTGAGGGAGTGCTGCACTGTCGGAGGTGCCGTCTTTCAGACAAAACATTAAACCGAGGCCCCATCTGCCTTTTCAGGTGGATGTAAAAGATCCCATGGCACTATTGAAGAAAAGGAGGAGAGTTCTCCTGGCCAACATTTTATCCCTCAGCCAACATTACAAAAAACACTTCTCTCATTGTTGCACATTCCCATGTTGCAAATATTTAACTTGTTTGCAAACAGAAAATAATAGATACCTAGTGTATTTTGAACTCCATGTAGGTTGCGACGATTAGGCACAATTTTAAATTCATTCCCTTCTTTCCTTTGTCTCCTCTTTGTGAGCTCTGTTGCTTCTCTGCAAAATTAAGATTCTTTGTTATTCAAATGTATAATGATTGTACAATTTGTTTAAATGTTTTATAGTAATCCTCGTTATTTTATTCTGCAATTAGTCAAAATATTTAGCAAGTGCAAAGCGTTAGGCTTTGTTCTGTTGCTACTAACAAGATCAGTTTTTAATTTCAGTAATTTGACATCACTATTTTCTATTAAACATCCCTTCAGATGAAGTAAAATGTAAAAATTGCAAATACAAATGCTCAATCCAGGCAATAACTCATCAGAGTTTAACATGTACAGACGGGAAAGATCCTAAATTTGAGAGTTTCTGCAAATCAAACTTAGAATTGTATGAAATCTATTATGCACATTTTGAATACCACCACTTCAAAAAAAATTAGCAATCCATACAAACCAGAAGTGAGTTGATAATGAAAGGAAGAACCACCATTATACCCATCTCCTGGCTTTTCTGGCCAAACCATAAGCTGTATAGAAAGACTGTTATTATGTTTTATCTTCTTCCTTTATCCCCATAGGAACAATTAAGCAATCCCGTTACTACAGGTAGGGGAGTCCAGGGTTTAAGAGTGAATATTGACAGGCTATTTGACCACAGGTACATCAGAGTAAAGTGTGATCCTGTCCCCATCGGACTTCTACACAGCATGGATTACTGATTAACAATTAAAACCAAGAACCCTAGCTGATTTTTCCCTTGCTCACTTGAGAGTGCCTCAGCTGAGATCAGTTAATAAAGCAGTACAGATTAAGAATCAAAGCTGGTCCCTCCCTTATGACAGAGGTGATCACTGGAATAGATCTTTGAGCCACTGGAAGGATTACTGTACTTTTCTGGACCTTGAAGTTATGCAGTGGGATACTAGGATACAAACACATAACATGTTTGCCTAAAAATTCTCTCGCCGCCATTTTAACAGAGGCATGAACCCATGAGAAGCTGGGGTTGTACCACTCCAGAGACTTGAGCACACAAATCTAGGCTGACACTCCAGTCCAGTACTGAGGACTCTGCTGCACTGTCGGAGGTGCCGTCTATCGGATGAGATGTTAAGCCGAGGCCCCATCTGCCCTCTCAGGTGGATGTAAAAGATCCCATGGCACTATTTTGAAGAAGAGCAGGGGAGTAATCCCTGATGTCCTGACCAATATTTATCCCACAATCAACATCAATAAAACAGATTATCTGGTCACTATCACATTGTTGTTTGTGGGAGCTTGCTGTGCGCAAATTGGCTGCTGCGTTTCCTACATTACAACAGTGACTATACGTCAAAAGTACTTCATTGGCTGTAAAGCGCTTTGGAACGTCCTGAGGTCATAAAAGGTGCTATATAAATGCAAGTCTTTCTTTCTTTGAGCAGAGATGGCTAAGAGGAGATTTGATAAAGCTGTTTAAAACCATGAAGGGTTTAGATAGAGTAAATAAAGAGAAACTGTTTCCAATGGTTGAAGGGCCGTTAACCAGAGGGCATAGATTTAAGGTGATTGGCAAAAGAACCAGAGGTGACATGAGGAACAACATTTTTACGCAACGAGTGGTTAGGATTTGGAATGCACTGTCTGATAGGGTTATGGAAACAGATTCAATAGTAGCTCTCAAAAGGGAATTGAATAAATACTTGAAGGAGAAAAAACTGCAGGGATATGGGACCAACTGGATTGCACTTCGAAAAGAGTCGACGCAGACTTGATGTGCCGAATGGCCTCATTCTGTGCTGTACTATTCTATGATTAATCCAATTGCTTAATTTCAAGGCCCTTATGTTTTAGTTACCCTGTCTCCTTTTCTTTTAAACTGAGTCAAAAATGCAAGGCCGATTTAACAGCAGTAAAATGGGTTTGAATGACATCTTGTTGGCACATGAAATGTCTCCTGATCTGCTGATTCCAGCCCCATGGATTTTGCAGTTTGTCCAGGAGGAAGTGATTCAATTATATTTTTAAAGTTCTATATTTAAAAAGATTTTGTGGCAAAGTTGATCTTATTTGATAAATCTTAGAACAAACTTGTATTTATGTAGTTCTGTTGGTCTCACAATCAGCAATGACTACTTAATCAGTTTTCTAGTAATGTTGGTTAAGGGTTAAATGTTGGGCAAGACATTTGGAGAACTCCCTTGTCTTGGGATCTTTTATGTTTAGCTGAATAGATGGGGCCTCAATTTCATGTCTCATTTGAAAGATGACACTTCCAACAATGCAGCACTCCCTCAGTGCTGTAATGTAGTGTCAGTCTAGATTATCTGCTCAATTCCTGGAGAGGGCATCAACCCACAACCTTCTGACCCAGAAGCAAGAGTGCTACCACTGAGCCAGCTGACATGGTAAATTTTGTTTAGGCTTTTATGCAATTGACAAAATTATCAGGTATTGGGTCATAAAACACTTTCTGATGTAATTTAAATAAATGCACAACCGTATAAAATATAATAACTTCCTCCAAAGCACAGCATAGAATTCACAGTCTATTCATCATCCATGTGTGTTTGTTGTGTATGTTAAGAGGTATGCAAGTGACTCCCCTATACTTACAAAGGTCTAAAAAACAGGATGGCTCAACACTTATTTTATGCTTCCTGTGAATTTTTGAACTAATAGGTTAATTCTGTGCTAATTTATAACTAATTTAGAATTGATTTTGATTGCCATTTTTATATGAATGTAAAGTGCTTTTGGGAGTGCATCATTACAGAAATGGCAGTTCAATGCAGGAAACTATGAAGCAGACTAAAGCCCGAAGGTGGGAGACCACCTCCAGGAAGCTGCCTTACACAAGGTGGGATTTACACTGAGCATAATACAACTCCAGCCTTAGAATACCAACAAGAGTAATTAAAGTTTTGATGACATCATTTTATATACTACGGTAGATTATTACAAAATTTTCTTCTGATACTTGAATCTGTTACAAATCAGCAAAAATCATCTTATTCTAATGGTAAGATCAACTTAGAAGAAGCTATAATTTAAACTGTTACCACTGTGGAGTTGATATTGAAATGTAAGCCTTCATAAGAATTAATATGGATACATCAGTAACTATGAGTGATTATATCCAGCATTTTTAGCAAGGTGACAAGGTAGCAAAAAGACCCATTTTATTGTTTTATACCTTCAAGTTGCTGTACAGAAATATAAAGCAAGATTATTTACCTTTGATATGGTCTTCCTTATTCTTCAAATGTAGTTTATCCACCATGTACCTTAGGATAAGCCTATTTTTTTCTGGGAGCGGGCACAAAAATCAATAGACCAGTGCCCCTTGGAGGGGTTTTATACTCATTGAAATCATGAGCAAATCAACTGATTTTCCCTCAATCCTCTAAAACATAAAAGGCCTGTCCACAGACCAGTCCTCAGTTCTTTTTGAAAGGCAGACTGAACTGAAGGCATCGTTATTCAGAGAAGGAAACAATAAAAATGTTAAATAACACTAAGTACACTTGAAATAAGAGTCAGAAATAGTGGTGGAAGAGGATGGGTTCAAGATATGTCGAAGATAAATTACATTCAAAGAATGAGGAAGATCACATAGAAGGTAGTTATGGTCTTACTTTCTTCCTTATTTGTTTTTACGTCGCATACCTTACGTCCTCAGACTACCTTACGTCCTCAGACTAACCATCTTTAGCTGCTTCATCAATGACATTCCCTCCATCATAATGTCAGGAGTGGGGCTGATTGCTGACGATTCTAGAATGTTCATTCAGCTCCATTCACAATTCCTCTGAAAATGAAGCAGCTCATGCTAGCCTACAGTATGATCCTGAACAACATTCAGGCTTGGGCTGACAAGTGCAGGTAACACTTGGGCCACATAAATCCCAGAAATTACCATCTTCAACAATAAAAAGTCCAGCCATCTCTCCATGACATTCAGCAGCACCATCACTGCTGAATCCCCACACAATCACTATCTTGAGATTCACCATTGTCAGAAGCTTAAATGGACTAGTCAGATCAATACAGTGGCTACAAGGAGGGCAGAAGCTGGTATACTGCTATAAGTGGTTCACCTACTGACCCCACAAAGCCGCTCCGCTATCTATCAAGACTCAAATGAGGAGTGCGATAGAATACTGACCATTTGCCTGGATGAGTGGAGCTTTAGCAACATGAAAAAAGCTCAACAATCCAGAACAGCTGCCTGCTTGATCAACTTCCTTGCCATTGGACTTAATATCCACTACCAGCCCACTGCACTATCTATAGGATGTACTGCCATAACTCACCAAGTTTATTTTGACAGTACCTCCCAACCCTGCAACTTCTACTACCAAGCAGGAATGTCATCAGAACATCATCACCTGCAAGTTCGCTCCAAGTTGCACACCATCCTGGTTTAAGCATATATCAATGTCCCTCCATTGTGGCTGGGTCAAAATCCTGAAATTCCCTAACAAACATCACCATGAGAGTATCACAAGTGGTTAAAAAAAATTGGGGATACCACCACCCCCTAAGGGCAACAAAGGATAGACAATAAATGTAGCCCTGCCAGTAATGTGTCTCAGCCCAAGAACAACTAAAAAAATCTCTAGCAATATACTAAAGTTATGCCAAAAATTGGGGATAGAGTTACTTTGATTTGAGGTTA
This sequence comes from Somniosus microcephalus, assembly GCF_052327205.1. Lineage (NCBI taxonomy): Eukaryota > Metazoa > Chordata > Chondrichthyes > Squaliformes > Somniosidae > Somniosus > Somniosus microcephalus. The sequence continues at coordinate 61,753,422 of NC_140992.1, read as the reverse complement.
CGGTTGCCTTATGAACCAATTCACAAGAAAGTAGCTTTGGATAAAAGTTCAGAGAATAGTATTTAGTAAAGGCATAAAGATTAATCAAATGTGTTCCCTCAAAAACAGAATCTAAAGCACCTCTCTCGATTAATGTTAACTCATGAGGATAGTTGTGCCATCAACTGGCCTTTCATACATAAATAGATACATTCCATAGTCCTTAGCTTTATGAAGTGGTAACTTGAAGTTTTATTGCTAGAATATAAAATGAATAATTATCTTGTTTCATATAATTTTTAATTCTATAAGACGCAAAAGCAATAATGAAGAAACACACTGTTCGTAACCTTGGAGTCATATTTGACCCTGAAAATATGTCTTCAATCATTGGTGATTGCAGTCATTGAAATAAACTCTGATAACCAGTTTTGAGGCTTGGATAAAATAAATGTTGCAAATATATTTTGTTGGAATATAATATAATAATATCTGGCTGTAAAATCCTGCACCATGAAACAAATGTCACCCATTTGATGCTATATGTTTTGAGAGTATTTTCGACATTAACCACTACAGGCAGAAGACCTTTATTTGACAGTGTGTTTTTCTTAACAACTAAACCATCTGTGTCAGATCATGCAAAGTGATGAATTTAACTGAGACAATGAGCACAGCTTATGAAGAATTAGGTAGAAAAGGGGTCAATTTTTGGGTGTTGGCCATTAAAAGTCCTAACAGAAGAATTGTTTGTGCAAAGCACACAATTCACGTCATGCAGGAATTATATAACGTTTTTTGAGAAGCTCACAATACTTGCTGTCTGTGAAGTTTTATGAACCAATCACAGCAGAGCCATAAGTACCATAGTTTACCACCTAGCCAAGCTTGAAATTAGTCTTTTAAATCTTATATAAAAAAAACCTGGTCCTCAACTCTGATGTAAACATAAACTTCAGAGCCATGGCTCAGAAACAACAACTTGTATTTAGATAGCGCCTTTAAAGTAGTAAAACGTCCCAAGGCGCTTCACAGGAGTATTAGAAGACAAAATTTGACACCGAGCCATATAAGGAGAAATTAGGGCAGATGACCAAAAGCTTGGTCAAAGAGGTAGGTTTTAAGGAGCGACTTAAAAGGAGGAAAGAGAGGTAGAGAGGTTTAGGGAGGGAATTCCAGTGTAGTGCCTAGGCAACAGAAGGCATAGCCACCAATGGTAGAGCGATTATAATCAAGGATGCTCAAGAGGGCAGAATTAGCAAATATCTCCGGGGGGGGGGGGCAGTTGTGGGGCTGGAGGAGATTAGAGAGATAGGGAGGGGCGAGGCCATGGAAGGATTTGAAAACAAGGATGAGAATTTTGAAATTGAGGCGTTGCTTAACTGTGAGCCAGTGTAGGTCAGCGAGCATAGGGGTGATGGGTGAACGGGACTTGGTGCGAGCCAGGACATGGGCAGCTGAGTCCTGGATGATCTCAAGTTTATGTAGGATAGAACATGGGAGGCCAACCAGGAGTGTGTTGGAATACTCAAGTTTAGAGGTAACAAAGGCATGAATGAGGGTTTCAGTAGCGGATGAGCCGCTGCAAGGGAGGGGACGGGCAATGTTACAGAGGTGGAAATAGGCGGTCTTAGTTATGCCGTGGATATGTGGTCGGAAGCTCATTTCAGGGTCAAATATGACACCAAAGTTACGAATAATGTGGTTCAGCCTCAGACGGATGTTAGGGAGAGGGATGGAGTCAGTGCCTAGGGAATGGGTTTGTGGTGGGGACCGAAAACAATGGCTTTGGTCTTACCAATATTTAATTGGAGAAAATTTCTGCTCATCCAGAACTGGATGTCAGACAAGCAGTCTGACAATTTAGAGACGGTGGAGGGGTCGAGAGAAGTGGTGGTGAGGTAGAGGTGGGTGTCGTCAGCATACATGTGGAAACTGCTGCTGTGTTTTCGAATGCTGTCACCAAGGGGCAGCACGTAGATGAGAAATAGGTGGGGGCCAAGGATAGATCCTTGGGGGACACCAGAGGTAACGATGCGGGAGCAGGAAGAGAAGCCATTGCAGGTGATTCTCTGGCTACGATTAGCTAGATAAGAATGGAACCAGGCGAGTGCAGTCCCACCCAGCAGGACGACGGTAGAGAAGCATTGCAGAAGGATGGAGTTGTCAACCATGTCAAAGGCTGCAGACAAGTCAAGAAAGACAAGGAGGGATAGTTGCCCTTTGTCACAGTCACAAAGGATGTAATTTGTTACTTTGACGAGAGCCGTTTCGGTACTGTGGCAGGGGCGGAAACCTGATTGGAGGGATTCAAACATGGAATTGCGGGAAAGATGGGCACAGATTTGGGAGGCGACGACACATTCAAGGACTAGAGAGGAAAGGGAGGTTGGAGCTGGGGTGGTAGTTTGCAAGGATGGAGGGGTCAAGGGTTGGTTTTTTGAGAGGGGTGATGACAGCAGATTTGAGGGAGAGGGGGACAGTACCTGAGGAAAGTGAACCGTTAATGTCAGCTAACATGAGAGCCAGAAAAGGAAGTTGGGTGGTCAGCATTCTAGTTGGAATAGGGTCGAGGGAGCAGGAAGTGGGTCTCATGGAAAAGATGAGCGTGAAGAGGTCATGAGGGGTGATCGGAGAGAAACTGGAGAATGATGTGAGTTCAGGGCTAGGGCAGGGGGCAACCTTAGAGGAAGTTTGGCCCGTTGGGCTAGGGGAAGGAAGGCAAGTGGCAGAGGCAGCTGAACGAATGGTCTCAATCTTAGAGACAAAGAAGTCCATGAGCTCCTCACACTTCTTGTCGGAAGTGAGGGTGGAGGAAACAGGGGAGAGGGGTTTAAGAAGACGGTTAGGAGTAGAAACCATTCATAAAAATCTGTTTCACAAACACTAAGGAGTCAATCATTGTGGTAGAAGTACTGATTAGGTCAGGAAACATTTCTATGAGGTGGAAAAATGATGATGCAGAAGCCAGTATTCTACTGACAGGTATGCAATCTTTTTCTTAAAATACTCCTGCATTTCTTCAAACTACTTCCCAAAGAGGAGTTTTTTGTCATAAGGGAAATCCATGAAAACTTATGGGAAGTTGATAATTCCAACAGTTTCAAGATTGAGACGTAGGGTTAGAAATATGTCTTGGGCGATAGTGCAAACCTGGTGGTATTGCATCAGCCACCTGTTATACACCGTGCCAGATATTCAGTTCTACTGACTTCAATGGAACTGAATATTAGGTGGGGAGCATAACAAGTGACCCATGCGATACCGCCTAAGACAAATTTCTAACCCATGATATGAAATTGTAGGTATAGTAAGCAAGGGTACACTCAAAATTGACAGTGTTTGGGTCTACATAGATGGTAATCTATTACTGCCAAGAGGCAGTTTATCCTCACCTCTTCTCATTGCTTTGTAAATCAGAAGACTACAAGGGATAACAAGGTCTTCAAAACCTCCAAGTAAATCAGATGAAGCAGACTGAACTATTGCGATAGTATGGGATATACTGGAACAGCAGCTGAAACCAATATGACATTTGTGAAGCCAACATTCACCGAAGAAGCAAATCTTTCTATGATGAATGGGGCTGGGAGTTGTATTTGCCAGACAACACACTACAACTAATTCTAGCTTTCTATGGTCTGGGAGCTTTGAGTTCAAGCAACACTTCAGCTGAAAGATTTCTTGGAAATGGAGATATTGATAACCTCTAAACAGTTAACCAAGGTTACTTCGACAGCACCTCCCTCCCCTGCGACCTCTAGCACCGAGAAGCATGAGATCAGCAATGTTATGGGAAAACCACCACCTCCACGTTCCCTCCAAATCACACACCACCCTGACTTGGAAATATACTGCTGTTCCTTCATATCAATCCTGGAATTGCCTACCTAACACTAGTGTGGATGCACAAGGACTGCAGTGTTTCAAGTAGAAGGCCTACCACCACCTTCTCAGGGCAACCAAGGATGTGTAATAAATGCAGTTTTTCCTATGTCGACCACATACCAAGAATTTTTTTTTTTTTTTTTTAATCCATGTATGTCAGGTAGATCAGTAGTATTCAAAGACATGTTTGAATCATGAGCGTTGATTAGGGTAATTACAGTTCTTAAGTCAGAAAAAGTTCTTGGGTTCTGCCTCAGGGCAGATAGTCCAAAACTACATTGTACTGGACACTCCTTGGCTTCCCCTGACATTAAGGTTTTAATGAATAAGCTAGAGGTAAGCTGCCGTAATTTAAAACTGGTTCTGGCTTCCTTTCCAATCATACAGACCTCACCACAACCGATGCTCTTAAAATGGGTCAGCCCCACAATTAAGTTCAATGTCTTCTGTGTAAGACATAGCTCTCAAGCATTAATTACCTATGCTTCTCTTCAGAATTAGACTGCAGAAATCTTGATTCTCAAGATTTGACTCCTGGTGACTGAAAAGATCATATAAACTTTTCCTGTCTTCAGAGGAAAAGATCCATTACTGCACACTCAAAATTTGAAGCCTAGTATGGGGAAAATACCAGTATACTTTTCAGGTGAAAAAAGTTCCATTGAAGATATCTGAGATGAGAACTGAACCAAAGCTTCAAAAATTGGAAATGGCCAATAACAAAGCAGAAAATATTTCACAAAAACCTTTCCTACAGACAGGGTAAAAGCTCTGATGCTGCTGCCAGCAATGGGAGAAAAATTGCTGTGGAATGGTTTTCTGTGCAATGTGCGTTTGGGGGAAGATCAAATGTCAAAAGTTTCAAAACTCCCGAGAGGGCACTGTTCCAATGATTGACTGCTGGTTGGATGATGGGCCTGTCCTAAGGTATGTAGAGGATGAGCGCATGAGGAAGAATCACCTTTGTCTGTAGACAGTAAAAGAAACAACTGATATTTAGATGCCTATCATTGAAACAAAATGTAATTAGGTTTCTACATTTAGAGGTGAAACATCCATTTACATTTTTCAAAATTATGATGGTACTATAACAGAAAGTAGATGTTGTACAAAAACTTAACATTAAAAATCTTGTTATAGAATTCTTAGCTGTTAGCATACATACGAAAGTGAATTGGATTTCTGAGCCTCTGCTAGCCGCAGTCTCTTGGCATGGTTCTTTCCTTGATAATGTGCTTGTGCCACAGCTGGGGAGCTAAAAGAAGCATCGCAGAGTTTGCAGTAATCATTTGCTGTGGCCAGAATCACACGACCTGCTGTCTTGGAGGACCCTGACTGAATGGAAAATAACACTCATCAATAATTCACAAACATAAAGGAGGCAGATAATGAATGTTAAGTCCCAGAGAGCTCCCTGTAGACAAAAGAATAACCACAGTAACAGTTATTTCTTATCCTTGCACTGTAAAGGTAGCAAAGACCAAAAGAGGCAATGTTTAAGTACTTTAGTTATTTAAAACAACAATGTTTGCAGAATTATATACTGTGGGTGCAGTTATAATACCATCTTTGTGTCAATATACAGCCACTTCTGTTCAGAAAATATATAATACCGTGTGAAATATAATGCCAATATGGTGTCAAGTCGGGTTTAAAAAGTGCACCAATAGGCTCCCTGGGGGCAAGGCTGGGTTAATTCCTCCTGCTTTATTCATGTAATATTTAGTTCACCTCCTTCTTTTACACTGTTCTCGTTTAGAGTTTTAGCAGCACATTGTAGTGATGTTATAGCAACAGTATATTCCTGTTACTGTTAGTTTGCCTTAAAATAATTTTGTATTCAATACAGAGCTGGGTGTACACCACCAGAACAGCCACGACTGTCAGAACACACTCTCTGAGCCTTCAACAAGAAAGAGTACACACTGGCAGTGTTTCTGGATGTAGAAAAGGCTTTTGACAACGCTTGGCACAATGGACTACAGTACACTATCTCCCAGCTTGACATCCCAGGTTAAGCTGATTCGATGGATATCACATTTCCTGGTGGAGCACAATATTGCTATCAGAGTGGGGAAAGAAATTTCCACTTAGTTTTGTCCAATGGCAGGAGATCTGCAGGGTTCAATTGTCAGCCCACTCTTGTTCCTCATTTATGTCACTAACATTCCAACACCAAAACAAAGGATTAATGCTTTCTCATAATTTGCTGATGGCATGGCCATCTGAGTATCTTCTACGAGCTTGAATATAGCCTCAGAAAAGCTTCAGAGATGCATAGTTGATCTGGAGGAATGGACATGTGGATGTCCAAAGGAAGTAAGCACAAGGAACAGATGTGAGGATGAACTGCTGTCAAAACTAATCAAAACCAGCAGACAACAGAAGGGTTGTGACTTTTGAATCTTAAGTAGGCCTTCGCCTGCTTTTAACAGGAGCCTTATTGAGGGCCTAAATCGCCACCATAAATATTACAGCGGCTGGGAACACGACAGCTTGGAGTCGGGATCTTGATATTTAGGGTTTTAACCCCTCGTCTGACCCAAATCCTGCCCAACAAGGGGGGGGGGGGGAAAGGAGGAGGGGGCTAAAATCGAGGCCAACATCTCAGATAACTGATGAAAGGTCATCGACCTGAAACATTAACTCTGTCTCTCGCCACAGATGCGGCCTGACCTGCTGAGTATTTCCAGAATTTTCTGTTTTTATCTCAGGTAACTGAGGGGTGTCTGAATTATTTTGGAAGGAGAAAGCAGTAGAAAGACCAAATTGATATAAAAATGAATTAAACATTACTGCAGCACTTGAGCACGTAATCTAGGCTGACACTTCAGTGCAGGACATGCCGTTTTTTGGATGAGACATTAGACTAAAGTTCCATCTGTCTATTCAGCTGGATGTATACGAGGCAATGGGATTTTTTCTCAAGAGCAGCAGGGAGTTCTTCCGTTGTTCTGGCCAACATTCATATTTAATCAACACCGCCATAAGATTAAATAGTCATACATCTCATTGCTGCTCCCAACTCATGCACGACTGCACTTAAGACATCTTAACTGTCCGGCCTCTGGCCCTCCATTCATCATGACATTTCTGCAGCTACCGATTTGCTCAACCACACCCTCATCATCACCTTTGATACCCTAGTCCCTATTAAAATCATTACTCTCTCTCTCACCCTGGCTGTTCCCCCTAGTACGGCCCTTATCTCCGCTCCCTTAAGTCCAACGAGGTGGCATTACACTACTAGGTGTATTCCAAAGGCCACCAACTAGTGGGAAGGATACAGGAGGAGCAAATTTGCAGTGAAATTACAGAGAGGTGCAAGAACTATAGAGTAGTGATAATGGGGGACTTCAATTATCCTAATATAGACTGGGATAGTAATAGTGTAAAGGGCAGAGGGGGGGAAGAATTTCTGTTGTGTTCAGGAGAACTTTCTTGATCAGTACGTTTCCGGCACATCGAGGAAGGAGGCATTTCTGGATCTGGTTCTGGGGAATGAGGTGGGTCAAGTGGAGCAAGTGTCAGGAGGGGAACATTTAGGGAACAGTGATCATAGTATCATAAGGTTTAGATTAGCTATGGAAAAGGACAAGGAGCAAGCTAGAGTAAGAATACTTAATTGGAGGAGGGTCAATTTCAGGGGGTTGAGAACGGAGTTGGCCCGGGTAAATTGGAATCAAAGATTGGCACGCAAAACTGTAATCGAACAATGGGCTGCCTTTAAAGAGGAGATGGTTCGGGTACAGTCAAGGCACATGTCCACGAGGGGGTAAGGTAGGGCAATCAAAGCCAGAGCTCCCTGGATGACGAAAGAGAGAGAGAGAAAGATGAAGCAGAAAAAGGGGGTGTATGACAGATGTCAGGTTGAGAATACAAGTGAGAACCAGGCTGAAAACAGAAAGTTCAGAAGGGAGGTGAAAAAGGAAATAAGAGGGGCAAAGAAAGAGTATGAGAATAAACTGGCAGCTAGCATACAAGGGATTCCAAAAGTCTTCTATAGGCATATAAATAGCAAACGGGTTGTAAGAGGAGGGGTGAGGTCGATTTGTGACCAAAAAGGAGACTTACGCATAGCAGCAGGGGGCATAGCCGAGGTACTAAATGAGTACTTTGCATCTGTCTTTACCAAGGAAGATGATGCTGCCAAGGTCATAATGAAAGACAGGTAGTTAAGATACTGGATGGGATAAAAATTAATAAAGAGGAGGTACTAGAAAGGCTGGCTGTACAAGTCACCAGGACTGGATGGGATATGTAAGGGGACAAAAATGACTTCTTAGAATTAAAAGTTAGAAGAAACTTTAACTTCTTAGAATTAAAATTAGTGGAAACTAGAAGTTGATAAGTTTGTCTCCTATCCTTGCTTAGGAATGTAAGACCTAGACAAAACAGGAACTGTAAAGCTAATAAGCTGGTCTTGTGTCCTTGCTTAAGATAAGACAGGACATACAGATTCTCAAAGCATGATTCTGTAGACCAATCAATGAGCGTACGCCTCAAGTTAGGGTATAATTGCTGTACGTATTTGATACTCAGTGGAAGAATCCTTTCTCTGGGATGAGACTGAGATTTTCCCCTTGCATATGCTTGAATAAAGATCGTGAAACTTATCCGAGGTGTCCGTCTGGTGAATTTGTGGTTGCTATAGGGCAAGTGTCGACCCTTATCTCAGGGGGTCCGCTTGAGAGGAGGGAAGACTTCTCTTTTACCCCAACAGGATGCATCCTAGGATGCTGAGGGAAATAAAGGTGAAAATTGCAGAGGTACTGGCCACAATCTTCCAATCCTCCTTCGATACAGGGGTGGTGCCAGAGAACTGGAGAATTGCAAATGTTACACCCTTTTTCAAAAAACGGGTGTAAGGTTAAACCCAACAACTACAGGCCAGTCAGTTTAACCTTGGTGTTGGGGAAGCTTTTATAAACAATAATAATCCGGGACAAAATTAACCGTTACTTGGACAAGTGTGGATTAATTAAGGAAAGCCAGCATAGATTTGTTAAAGGCAAATCGTGTTTAACTAACTTGATTGAGTTTTTTGATGAGGTAACAGAGAGGGTTGATAAGGGCAATGTGGTTGACGTGGTGTACATGGACTTCCAAAAGGCGTTTGATGAAGTGCCACATAATAAGCTTGCCATCAAAGTTGAAGCCCATGGAATAAAAAGGGACAGTGGCAGCATGGATATGAAATTGTTAAGTGACAGGAAACAGAGTAGTGGTAAACGGTTGTTTTTCAGACTAGAAGAAGGTGTTCCCCAGGGGTCGGTACTAGGAGCACTGCTTTTCTTGATATATATTAATGACTTAGACTTAGGTGTATAAGGCACAATTTCAAAATTTGCAGATGACACAAAACTTGGAAGTATAGTGAACAGTGAGGAGGTTAGTGATAGATTTTAAGAGAACATAGACAGGCAGGTGGAATGGGTGGACACATGGCAAATTAAATTTAACGCAAAAAGTGCGAAGTGATACATTTTGGTAGGAAGAACGAGGAGAGGCAATATAAACTAAAGGGTACAATTCTAAAGGGGGTGCATGAAGAGAGAGACCTAGGGGTATATGTGCACAAATTGTTGAAGGTGGCAGGGCAGGTTGAGAAAGCGATTAAAAAAGCATACGTGATCCTGGGCTTTATCAATAGAGGCATAGAGTACAAAAGCTAGGAAGTTATGAATCATCTTTATAAAACACTGGTTCGGCCTCAACTGGAGTATTGTGTCCAATTCTGGGCATTGCACTTTAGAAAGGACATCAAGGCCTTAGAGAGGGTGCAGAAAAGATTTACAAGAATGGTTCCAGGGATGAGGGACTTCAATTACATGGATAGACTGGAGAAGCTGGGGTTGTTTTTCTTAGAGCAGAGAAGGTTGAGAGGAGATTTGATAGAGTTGTTCAAAATCATGAGGGGTCTAGACAGAAGAGATAGAGAAGCTGTCCCCATTGGCGGAAGGGTCGAGAACCAGAGGACACAGATTCAAACTGATTGGTAGAAGAACCAAAAGCGACATGAGGAAAAACTTTTTTTATGCAGCAAGTGGTTAGGATCTGGAATGCACTGCCTGAAAGGGTGGTGGAGGTAGATTCAATCGTGGCTTTCAAAAGGGAATTGGATAAGTGCCTGAAGGAAAAAAATTTGCAGGGCTACGTGGAAAGGGGGGGGGGGGGGGGGGAAGAAGAGCGGGACTAATTGAACTGCTCTTGCAGAGAGCCGGCACGAGCTCGATGGGCCGAATGGCCTCCTTCTGTGCTATTACCATTCCATGATTCTATGAGGGACACAGATTGAACAGATATGGCGGACAACTGGTTTAGCCGTACACCGCCAGATTCACGGACCACAAAGCATTATCAGGTCTTGCTCTCGTCTGCCAAAACTGCTCTCTATTCCAGGATAATTCAGGAATGCAAAGATAACCCCCGGCTACTTTTATCTACTGCTAACTATCATCTTAAACGCCTCTCCCATGTCTCCTCCACCCTCACTTCCAACAACAAATACAAGGAGCTCATGGACTTCTTTGTCCCCAAGATGGACACCATCCGATCAACTGCCTCTGCCACTTCCCTTCCTTCCCCAAGCCCACCTGGCCAAACTGCCTCTATTTCCCTCATGCCCTAGAGCTGAACTCACATCTTTCCCCAGTTTTTCTCCAATCTTCCCTCATGACCTCTCCATGCTCGTCTTGTCCATGAGGTCCACTTACTGCTCTCTCGAACCTATTTCCACCAAACTGCTGAGCACCCAACTTCCTTTTTTGGCTCCCATGTTAGTTGAGATTGTGAATGGATTCTCTCCTCAGGTACTGTCCACCTCTCCTTCAAATCTGCCGTCATCACCCCTCTCCTCAAAAATACAACCCTTGACCCCTCCGTCCTTGCAAACTATCGCCCCATCTCCAACCTCCCTTTCCTCTCCAAAGTCCTTGAACGTGTTGTCGCCTCCCAAATCGGTGCCCATCTTTTTCCGGAACTCCATGTTTGAATCCCTCCAATCAGGTTTCCGCCCCTGCCACAGTACCGAAGCGGCTCTCATCAAAGTCACAAATTACATCCTTTGTGACTGTGACAAAGATAAACTATCCCTCCTCATCCTTCTCGACCTGTCTGCAGCCTTTGACACGGTTACCACTCCATCCTTTCCAACGCCTCTCCACTGTTGTCCAGCTGGGTAGGACTGCACTCACCTGGTTCCATTCTTATCTATCTAATCATAGCTAGAGAATCACCTGCAATGGCTTCTCTTCCCGCTCCCGCATCGTTACCTCTGGTGTCCCCCAAGGATCAATCCTTGGCCCCTCCTATTTCTCATCTACATGCTGCCCCTCAGCGACATCATCCGAAAACACTGTCAGTTTCCACATGTACGCTGACGACACCCACCTCTACCTCACCACCACTTCTCTCGACCCCTCCACTATCTCTAAATTGTCAGACTGCTTGTCCGGCATTCAATACTGGATGAGCAGAAATTTTCTCCAATTAAATATTAGGAAGTCGAAGCCATTGTCTTCGGTCTCCGCTACAAACTCCATCCCTCTCCTTAGCATCCGTCTGAGGCTGAACCAGACTGTTCGCAACCTTGGTGTCGTATATGACCCTGAAATTAGCTTCCAACCACATATCCGCGCTGTTATTAAGACCGCCTATTTCCACCTCCGTAACATCGCCCGTCTCCGCCCCTGCCTCAGCTCATCTACTGCTGAAACCCTTATCCATGCCTTTGTTACCTCTAGACTTGACTATTCCAATACATTCCTGGCTGGCCTCCCACATTCTACCCCACGTAAACTTGAGGTCATCCAAAACTCAGCTGCCCGTGTCCTAACTCGCATCAAAACCTGTTCCCCCATCACCTCTGTGCTCGCTGACCTACACTGGCTCCCGGTTAAGCAACGCCTCAATTTTAAAATTCTCATCCCGGTTTTCAAATCCCTCCATGGCCTCACCCCTCCCTATCTCTTCAATCTCCTCCAGCTCTGCCCCCCCACCCCCACCCCCGAGATATCTGCGCTCCTCTAATTCTGGCCTCTTGAGCATCTCTGATTTTAATCGCTCAACCATTGGCCTTCAGTTCTAAGCTCTGGAATTCTCTCCCTAAACCTCTCTGCCTCTCTACCACTCTTTCCTACACTCCTTAAAACCTACCTCTTTGACCAAGCTTTTGGTCATCTGCCCTAATTTCTCCTTATGTGGCTCGGTGTCAAATTTTGTTTTATAATACTCCTGTGAAGCACCTTGGGACATGTTAAAGGCGCTATATAAATACCAGTTGTTGTTGTTGTTTCTAGGACCTCATTTGCTTGCAAAACAAGACTGATTTCACTTCAAAAGTATTTAAACCAATGCCTGTCTGCCTATTCACATGAGAAGGGTGTTATCCCAGTGTCCTGGCCACCATTTATCCCTCAACTCATCACAACCAAGCGAAGTTAGCCAGTAATTTATTTCAGTTGCTGTTTGTGTGTCATTGATGTGTGGAAATTACTGCCATATTTGCTTAAATAACAATAGTGGCTGTACTTCAAAGGTAATGTATTGTCTATTAATGCATTGGGATGTCCTGAGAACAGGAAAGGAACAAAATAAATGCAAGTTCAATCCTTCTTAAAGATATCATAAGAAGGTATATTCTACAGCCCAGTTTACTCAATATAGATTAGTAATGGTTGCCTAAACTTCTGTCCATAAATAAAACAAGCAACTGCCTAGAGAGATGTCTGCAAAGAATACTAAAACTCTGTAACACCACCAGAAATAAATCCAACAAGAATCCATGTCGTGGCAGAACATTTTTGACACCATTTCCTAAGGTACCTGACAGACACTATTTTAGGTATAAATTTTACATGTGGTCTAAAGATTGCCCTATCCTAATGTCAAATGATGCAAGATGGATCTACCATCACAATATGAAGCTTGTTAAAACTGCAAAGCCAAAAGAAGAGCAGTCCATCTGAAAAGTTAAAAACACATTAAGAAATCATGATTTTGAATGTTTTGGCAATTTCTAAAAATAAGTTAGAAATACTCTACATGTATTACTACTAGATGCACAAATTATTTCATTTTCCAGATGCCCCTCAAAGACCTTGGACAACCATCGATATTCACAAACGGAATTTCCCACCAAAGGTGGATGACAGGCTATAATGGATCCTCATCACGACAGATGATAAATCCTGAGCAAGTTAACATTAAGCAGAAAGTTCTGACAACACCAATACTATATTTACGAAATAGAGTCACAGGAACTGGGAGTAAATCTTTTTCTCACGTTTACAAAATTCTCTAATCTATCCACACTCTTAATTACCAATTTGTCAAAGATTGTTTTTGAAGAATCTGTGCTGTTTGAGCTCTGGCATGAAGCCTCTTCTGTCATGAAATGAACTGTGCTTTCCATTAAAAGATGATTAGCTGATGCACATTGGCAGATCAGGCCATTTAAGGTGCCATACTTTGAGGCATTGTTGGCATATCTATAAGCGTCTCCAGCATCACTTCCATCTCCTCCTCAGATATGTTTCCTTCAAAAAGGGTGTCTTTAGCAGCTTCATTTGATGGTTCATAAGGAAACCTGAAATTAAGCTAGGTGTACCCTGTGCAACTAAGGGGGGAATTTTCCGGGGGGTCAGCGGGCGTGATCGGTGGCGGGTCAGGTGGGAAATGGTTTCTTTGGACAGCGGGTCAGGACACTGCTGTCAACCCGCCACCACATGCATTTCCCAAATGTCGGATCTGTCAGCGCTGAGCAGACCCGACACGCAGCGGTGGGGGAGGCAATTCAGGTCATTATAACCTTGGTAACAGAGGATTAACAACTATTTTGAGCTCACCGTCAGAGTTTACCAGGTTCGCCCACGGGGTCCACACTGCTTGAGGATCCCGTCTGGTAACCTGGACGGGAATTGAATGGCCATGGAATCATCTCATTACTTGACAGCTAGAAATGTACTATAAAAGCTCCCATCTCACAGCTGTTCACTTTCTAAGCTAAGAAGCTGTTGCTTACTGCATTTGGAAGATAGTCTAAGCTTTATACAGGTTGCAAGTGTTTGGAGAAAACTCTCTATCCACTGTCACCTCATTGGAACAACCTCTCGCACCATTGACAGATTGCTTCTGTCATCTCAAGTTCACCTGCCATCTATTACATCAGAATGGGCACGGTTTACACTCTCTCACCTTCGTCCTCAGAATCTGACCACGATCAGCCGCAACACGAGCAGAAACAGGCACACCAGCAGCACCAACAAGACCGCCAACCTTCTCCTCAACCACCTAATGCTGCACAGGGCAGAGCACATTATTGCAGGGCTGGACCATGTCGGAGGCGATACCCCCAACACAGGATATACAGGCAGAGGATGAGCTTCCTCAATATGACGGAGCACCAGTGCCAAAGGAGGCGCAGGCTATCGCGCCAGGTCGTCGCAGATATTTGCAGATTGCTGGAGCAAGACCTGCAGTCCTGAAGAACGGGTAGACAGCCTTTATCAGTAGCTGTCAAAATTACCCTTGCCCTCAACTTCTTCGCCTCAGGCTCCTTACCAGCATCTGCAGCAGACATTTGCGACATCTTGCAGTCAGCCACCTAGAGATGCATCGCACAGGTCACCGATGCCCTCTTTGACAAGTCCGCCAATTATATCAACTTTTCCACTGATGAAGCCAGTGTTACTAAGTGGCGCTCGCTTTGCGACTCTGGCTGGCTTCCCACAGGTGCAGGGCGTCATCGACTACACACATGTGGCCATCAGGGCACCCCATCATAACCCAGCAGTCTTTGTCAACCATAAGGGCTTCCACTCCCTCAATGTGCAGCTCATCTGCAACCATAGGAAGATCATCATGCATGTGTGCGGCAAGTTCCCTGGCAGCTGCCAAGACTCCTTCATCCTGCGCCAGTCCACCATCCCTCAGCTCTTCGCACCTCCAAACAGACTTACTGGCTGGCTGCTTGGAGACAAGGGCTATCCACTGAAGACTTGGTTCATGACACCTTTGAGAAGGCCAAGAAATGAGGCTGAGGAACATTATAATCAAAGCCACATCTCCACCAGAAGCATCATAGAGCAGACAGTAGGGTTGCTCAAAATGCTCTTCAGATGCCTGGACAGATCTGGAGGAGCCCTTCAATATGCAACAGCCAGGGTCTCCAGAATCATCATGTTCTGCTGCGCCTTGCACAACATAGCGCAGCAGTGAAGATTTGGGCTGCATGGGGAACAAGGCGCAGAGCACACAGCCTCTTCGGAGGAGAAGCAGCAGCATAAGGTGTAAGACGAGGATGAGGAAGACCTGGAGGAGCCGGCGGTCCAGATTCCACCAGTATGCGACCACATTGCTGCCCGAGAGGCCAGGGATGGTCTCATCATGGCCAGATTTACTTAACTTTACGCAGCACAGCCATGTGGCTGGCACATGCATAGCCAGGTTGGCATCACCCCACAGCAACACCATAAAGCATCCCTACAATGACCAGTCCATTCTTTTCACTGTCAGCACCATTGCTGGAGCTTAAGGTAGCCCTGACCGTTCACTCTGCCACTTCCAATTGTGCACACACATTTGTCAAGGAACACAGTTTTCAAAATAAATGAGCTGAGGGATGGTGGACTGGCAACAGGACGAAAGAGTCATGGCAGTTGCCAGGGAACTTGGCGCACACATGCATAATGATCTTCCTATGGTTGCAGACGAGCTGCACATTGAGGGAGTGGAAGCCCTTGCGGTCGACAATGGTTGTGATGGGGTGCTCTGATGGCCACACGTGTGCAGTCGATGCACCCGTGGGAAGCCAGCCAGTCACAAAGCTGAACGTACACTCAGTAACACTGGCTTGATCAGTGGAAAAGTTGATATAATTGGCGGACTTGTCAAAGAGGGCATCAGTGACCTGCGTGATGTATCTCTGGGCGGCCAACTGCGAGATGCCGCAAATGTCTGCTGCAGATGCTTGGAAGGAGCCTGAGGTGAAGAAGTTGAGGGCAAGTGTGACTTTGACAGCTACTGATAAGGGGTGTCCACCCATTCCTCTGGACTGCAGGTCTTGCTCCAGCAATCTGCAAATGTCTGCGACGACTTGGCGCAATAGCCTGAGCCTCCTTGACACTGGTGCTCAGTCATATGGAGGAAGCTCATCCTCTGCCTGTATACCCAGTGTTGGGAGTATTGCCTCCGGCGCGGTCCAGCCCTGCGCTGATGCCCTCTGCCCTGTGCAGCATCAGGTGGTTGAGAAGGTTGGCGGTCTTGTTGTTGGTGCTGCTGGTGTGCCTGGTTCTGCTGGTGTTGGGGCTGATCGTGGTCAGATTCTGATGACCAAGGTGAGACAGTATAAACCGTACCCATTCCAATGCAATAGATGGCAGGTGAACTTGAGATGACAGAAGCAATCTGTCAATGGTGAGAGAGGTTGTTCCAATGAGGTGACAGTGGATAGAGAGTTTGCTCCAAACATTTGCAACCTGCATAAAGCTCAATCTGTCTTCTAAGTGCAGTAAGCAATAGCTTGTGAGTTTGGAAAGTGAACAGCTGTGAGATAGGAGCTTTTGTAGCACATTTCCAGCTGTCAAGTAATGAGATGATTCCATGGCTATTCAACTCCCGCCCAGATTACCAGACATGATCCCCGAGCAGCGTGGACCCCGTAAACTCTGAAGGTGAGCTCAAAATAGTTGTTAATCCTCTGTTAACAAGGTCATAATGACCTGAATTGCCTCCCCCGCCGCTGCGTGACCGGTCTGCTCAGCATTGACAGACCCGACAATTGGGAAAGGCATGTGGCAGCGGGTTAACAGCGGTGTCCCGGACCTTATGTTTTGCATTTTATCTTTTTACTGTTTCTTCAGTATCTGATACAATAGCAATATTTAAGTAGCAGCCTTGGCCCAGTGGTAGCACACTTACCTCGGAGTCAGAAGGTTGTGGGTTCAAGCCCTACTCCAGAGACTTGACTACATAATCTACGCTGCCACTTCAGTGCAGTACTGAGGGAGACATTAAATCGAAGTCTAGTCTGTCCTCTCGGATGGATGTAAAAGATCCCATGGTGCTATTTGAAGAGCCGAATCCCTCAACCAACATCACTAAAAAACAGATTATCAAGTTTCTTCTTGATACCCAATTTTAATTGTACTGCAAATTGTTAAGAATTTGCAAGAGTACAAAATAGTGGACTTATCTGCTCTAATTGGATTTTTGTGTAAAGTTAGCAGATTTGTCTGGGGTGTGAACCAGGGTTAATATAAATGAATTGCTGCTTTGTA